>NW_027555514.1:121242078-121928328 GCF_003287225.1 Phascolarctos cinereus | reverse complement strand
GCAATAAAAGCAGCGGAGTGAGGATGATGAAGATAAGCCTTCGATATACCAAGATGGTGTTGAGAAGCCTCATTGCTGTGAGCAAAGAACTCCAATTTCTCATATGAAGTGTCTAAAAAAAAATGACAGCAGACATTAAATAACCAACCTGGATTAATATTTCTCTAGTCTATCATCTTGAGTCATTGCAACACTGTGGCCAGCATTAGTTAACATTAAATCTGATTTTTTATTGCTTTAGTGCCTCTACTAACATGCAAAGAAAAACAAACAGTGTGTTGGTGAAACTGAAGAATCGTCAGAACTAAGAGTGACTATGCAAGGCCTTTAAAGAATGACGATGTTTTCTCCCTGCTCCTTTCCCCTCCCCCAATGCTGTGTAAAAAATTTTTTGACACTAAGTAGAGCCTTTCTACTAACTAACATGAAAAACTAATTCTACTAAGGTGTTAATGAGCAGTCAATACTGACCTCTTCCTCTGGGCAGCAAATTTAAATTTTAAAAAGAATTTTCTGTAGATGAAGTCTTTAACATTCTATAACCAACATTCATTTAGCTAATATTTATTACAAATGTTTATTAATTGTCTACTTCACAAGGAGCACTGAAAGACAGCTTGAAGGTTGAAAAATTTTAGAGATATTTGGAACAAGTAGGTTTGGTGTGTGTGGGGAGGTATTTTTCAAGGGAGAAGATGGAGACTTCCAAACTTTCCTGATAAAAAGACCAGAGCTCAACAAAAAATTTGATCTTCAAGTACAGGACTCAAGAAGGACATAAAAAGGTAAATGGGACAGAAAGATACAATATGTTGTTAATGGGGGGGGCTGTTTAAAACCCTACAAGGAATATGACACTTGCAACCCTTGAGAATTGTACTGTTATTACAACCTGTTAAAGGAGTATACATAAAGAGGGTGGATATTAGTTGACTTTGTTGTAATGATAAAAAAAATTTAATCAAGTGGGTTAAATGGATCCAAATAAGTGGATCAATCTGATCTTAGAAAATGTACTGAGAAAGGACAAGGCAGACAAGGGTAAATTACACTATAGGAAAAGACACAAAATCCTATTACAGCAGAGGGAAAGAAGGGAGGGGTGGAGCATTGTTTGAACCTTACTTTCATCAGATTTGGCTCAAGAAGGGTATAACACAATCAGTTAGGTATAGAAATCTAACTTGCCCTATAGGCAGTAGGAGGGAAAAGGGGAAAGAAAAGGCAGAGGGGAAAGAAGGGAGGGAAGAAGCAGTAAGAGTAAAGGGGAAGAAAAAGGAAAGAGATAATAAAAGGGAGGACGGACTGAAGGAGGCAGTGGTCAAAAGCAAAACACTAGTGAAGGGGGGAAAGGAAAAAGGAGAAAGAAAAGCATAAATAGGGGGAAAAAGGATGGAGAAAAAGACACAGATAGTAATCATAACTGTGAATGTGAATGGGATGAACTCTCCCATAAAATGGAAACAGATTGCAGAATGGATTAAAAACCATAATCCTACAATATGTTGTTTACAGTAAAAGTGAAGCCATATATAAGTACCTTATATCCCCACATCTCTGTATAGTTTCTAAAGCTATTTTCTCTCAACAATATGGCAAAGTAGGTATAACAAATATTATTTTTACCTAACTGCTCTGGGACTTAGTCTTCCTATTTGGAAAATGAAAGGGTTGAACTAGAAGGCCTCCAAAATTGCTTCTAGTTCAGAGTAATCTTATAATACTTATCCTCTCTCCAAATGAAGTCATTTTTATATATGGAATGAATACATGTTTTCATCGATATAAGACTCTATCAACAAGGAAACTCCTTTACCAATGCCAGTCAGAATCTGCTCTGCAACTTAAAGTCTTAGAAAGCTGCCTGGGGCACTGAAACATTATGTGACTAATGACAATCATTATTATTATAGGACAGCTACGTGGTATAGTGGACAGAGTGATGGGCCCGGAGTCATGCAGACTCATCTTTCTGTGTCCAAATCCGGACTCAGATCCTGGGCAAGTCACTTAACCCTATTTGCCTCAGTTTCCTCATCTGTAAAATGGGAAGGAAATGACAAACCACTCCACTATCTTTGCCAAGAAAATCCCCAACAGCGTCACCAATGAGGAAACTGAGACTGAGAGATATTAACTGACTTGCCCAGGGTAACACTGCTAGTAAGTGGCTGAGGCTAAATTTGAACACTCAGCTCTTCCTGACTCCAGCAGCCTCCAGGTCCAGCAGCTTCTAAATCTTAACTCGCTTAGGCTAACAGAGCCAGGACTGGTCAGTGATATGTCTTAAGTGGCTAATTAAGTGGTTTTTCTGACTCTGATTTCTTCTTCTTTTTTTTCTTTTTTTTTTCTTTTTAGGCAATCGGGGTTAAGTGACTTGCCCAGGGTCACACAGCTAGTAAGTGTCAAGCATTTGGTCTGAGGCCAGATTTGAACTCACATCCTTCTGACTTCGGGGCCAGTGCTCTATCCACTGTGCCACCTAGCTGCCCCTCTCACTCTGATTTCTGCTTTCTCTCCATGACAGCATGTTGCTTTTCTATCCAGCAAACCAGGGATCCAACCTTGGGAGCGATTGAATCAGCTCCCCTGCCTCACACAGATCCAATTCATTCACAAGTCAGAACATCCTATTCATGATCTCGTTGGTCCTCTTCAAGAATGAAGGATGGACAACAATTATGGAAGGCAAAATTGAGACCATGGTTAAATGATTTATCTGAGTTCTCACCGCAGTGCCAGAATTCAGATTGTGGTTTAAGTCTGGGGCTATCTACTGTAACATGTTAAACAGGTAAACAACAGCTATCATCCTTCATTCTGGACAGTCTCCTTTCTATCTGCTGCAAAGGACATTCTGATTTCCACCTCATTGCTTTCGTTCTTCCTAGTCTTCTACAGGATACATCCTCCCTATCTAACCAAATTATGCTTTTTTTTTTCTTTAAGACTTGTTTGAGGGGCAGCTAGGTGGTGCAGTGGATAGAGCACTGGCCCTGGATTCAAGAGGACCTGAGTTCAAATCTGAACTCAGACACATAACACTTACTAGCTGTGTGACCTTGGGCAAGTCACTTAACCCCATTGCCTAGCAAAAACAAAACAAAACAAAAAAAGACTTGTTTCAAATTCTCTTCATGAAGCCTTGCTGATACTTCCCACTCACACTGGTTCTGCTTTTATTCACATACTACATATTGTCTTTAAAATATTTTTTGGCCTGCATTTGAAATTCTATCTTGTTTCATTTTCTGTTTCATATGTGTAAGTATTAAGTCCTCAGCTCCTTTTGTAGCTTTTCTTTTCTTTAGTCTACAATAGAAGGCAAATAGGCACTAAATAAAATGTTGATTGAATAAAAGTTCTCTATATACTTATCCTGTGACTAAAAAGTTTGGGTCACTTAGCCAAGTGGGTTAATATAAAGCAATATGCAGTACCCATCTAGATTTCCACAAAGAAAAATGTTATTCTATAGTTAAAGATGTCATATTGAGCCCCAGACAGCTTTCTTTCGGATGAACACCACTGATCCTCCATGTTTTCCTTCCTTTCTGGTCTCCATTCCTGACTCTCTGGACATCTCAGTCCCCTATGTCAAAGAATCCTTCCCACCTAGGAAATTAATTGGCCACTGGGGCCTTCTCACTCTGGAACATCCCTAGGCCCTTACAGTCCCTCCCTCTGATTGGTCAATTTCTCCTGTAGCCTTTATTTTAAAAGTATCCAGGCCAGCCATGTTCATGCCTTCACCCTGTTCCAGGCTCCATTCCCTCTTTACTCTCAGAACTTTTTTTCTGCGCCATGTATATCTCTCCTCATATCGGTACCTTCTGTCCAACTATACTCCCCGCCCAGCTCTTTTTTGATGTGTTACTTTCCCCTATTAGAATGCAGCTCCTTGAGGACAGGAGCTGTATTTATTTTTAGTGCTTAGCACAGCGTCTAGTATTTGGTGTTTTAGTAAATACTTCTTGACTTGATCCTCAGCATAATAAGAATTCCAAATCAGCTTTTACTACTCAAACCTCAATTAACTTTGTAATTTTGCTCTGAAATCATATGAGGCAATGTTAGTTAAGTTATTTCAATTTTGGAGAAATAGAAGTGTGTATGCAACCCTCTGCAGGCTAGCAGGTTGTTGGCTAATTGCTAAATTCCCCATAATCTGACTGATAAACAAGTCTGAGAAACGGGATTAAGAAAGTGACCATAGAACATTCTGTACATTTCTCAAAGCTGAGATTTCCTGTCCTTGCAGCAATGATTTACACTCTTGTAAGTTGCTTAATAAAGCAGTGGGGTGGCACAGCAGATAGAGTGTCAGGTGTGGAGTTAGGAAGACTCCTTTTCCTAAGTTCAGATCTGACCTCAGATACTTAATATCTATGTGACTCTAAGCAAGTCACTTTACCCTATTCACTTCAGTTTCCTCATCTGTAAATGAGCTAGAGAAGGAAATGGCAAACCACACCAGTATCTTTCCCAAGAAAACCCCAAATGGGGTCATGAAGAGTCAGATACAACTGAAAAACAACTGAACACCAACAAAAGTTTCTTAATAATGGATCATTAGTCACATGGGGATGCCCCTAAGGCAAATCTTATAAATCAGTTTAATTCCCTATTCCTGTCATACTTCCTTATTCTGTAAATTCTATTAACATGTATTAATGAGTATTATTAATCTCATGAATACATATTTTAATTAGTTCCTGTCTTTAGAGTATAAGAATGCTCTATATTCTGTCATGAATATCCTTGGCTACTGAGGAGCCTTGGGTCCAATTTACTGGCAATTGATAGCTTTGCTAATAAATTGATAATGTTGGGAACTTTGCGCTTCAGTTTATCTTTATTTCTTGCTAAACAGTAACCAGGTATAGATAGATGACAATTCAGTACCGCCTAACCTCACAGCTGGGGAAATGGATCAGAGTGCAGGTCGTACTAAAAGTGGGTCAGTAGTATTATTTTCATATATTAAATATAACTCAGTTACAGACTCCTATTTTCATCTCTTTAGATTCTTTGAGTTCAAATTATATACTAGGTTGGCCGAATAGATAGTAAAGAATAAAATGAATTTAATAGATCAGAGTAGATAGAAAATAAGAGATATCATTGCAAAGTGGATGGGGAGCTAGTCTTAGAGATAGAAAGACCAACTTTAAGCCCCATGTTTTATATATATGTTGGCTGTGTGACCCTGAAAAGTAGGCAGAACTCTCAGTAGGCAGCTCTCTATGAATATGAATTACAGAGCAGGTGGCCCAATCTGAATTAATAGAGAGAATTCCCTATAATAAGGAAATCACAGGTAGGTCCAGTCCCCTCCAAAAAAGGGCAGAAAATATTTTTCTCCTGACAGTCCTATGGCAAAAGTCACTCAAGGCAGTTCCCAGAAATAAATTGTATATTCTAATAACTTCCATGTATCTCATATATTTCAGATATTAATCTATGAAAAGGAAACAAGTTTCACACATGCGGTGAGTTCAATAACTGCTTTTTTTTATAATAAGTAAGACAACTAACATTGGTTTCCTTTTCTTGCACTGTGACATCCAATCTTAGTGTTGGACTGGTAACATAATTGATCAAAAGATCTCACATTTCACCTTTATGGTTCTACATCTTTAGCCTTTAGAGGGTCCCCTGAACTTGTTCTCTAAACCCACAAAATGCAGAATGACATGAAATCAATGGCAAGGATTTATTAAGTATATACTATGTACCAGGCATTGTGCTAAGGTCTCTGGGTACAAAAAAAAAAAAAAGACAATCCTTGCCCTAAAAGCTTGCAGATTAATGGGAAAAATGCTAAGTGGAAATTCCCTGGGCAGAACAGAAATGTCTTTCAAGATACTGTCATCAGTACTATATGTTATTATAAAGATTGCAAAGGCCTTTTCATCTATATAAGGTGTGGCTTTGGGGATATCCTGCAATCTCATTTGAGCCTGACAACTACCCTGTGAGGTCAATACCACAAATGCCATTACTCTCATTTTACACATGAGGAATCTATGGTTAAGAGAGGTTAAACGACTTGCCAATCAATGGTCATGAAACCAATAAGTGTAAGAGATGGGATTTGAATACTGAAATGTTAGTTTTTTTGAGTCCAAATTAGTAAATCTCAATCTTTTCTTTCTAAAATAAAGAGGCTGCTGTTTAGTAACTAGGGTCATACATAAGTTGTAAGAAACTAAATTTCAATTATTTATTAACCACAGCTTCATTGGTCATTCTTCCCCTGCCAAGAAGTAAATAACTGACTGAAGACATGATGAGGCTTGAACTGTGCCCTAGGAGGTAGCTAACCCAAACTCCCCTTAAAACAAGATAGGAAGAAAATTCCAGAGGTCTTAAATATCTGGGGAGGGGGAGTGTTGGAGTAGGAGAAAACATTCCACCAACACCCTAACATTGAAACGTGGATGCTACTTGTTACATTCATGACTCGTGGTGAGCAAAATCAAGTTGGATGCTCTTCTGCTAATAAACATGTTTTGCATTTAGGTAGAAGAGGGGAAAGAGAACAAGAAGAGAAAGAAGAAAAATGGAGATTAGAGAGGGAAGAGCATTCTCGGTTTGTTATCTACTCTTACTCACTACCTCCTTAGGAACTCGGAATGGAATGAAAGTCATTAAAAAAAAACAACTAGAAAACTTCTTAATCTCACTCCTTTCCCCCTAGCCCCTTCCTGTCCAGATTCAACAAATGTAATATTCTACCCAATCATAAAAATATTTCGCTTTCTGATTTGTACGGTATTATAACAATAGTTAGTATCTAAAGCAAGGAATATCCTTACTAACCATCTCATACAACACTCTCATTTCACAGATTTACCTAGATAGGTAAAATCCTTTGCTCAATTTTACAGAGGTAGTTAGCAACAAAATTGAAATTTAAATCCAGGATTTTTTAGGTATACCATGCTGCCTCTTCCTTCGATTTACTGATACAGAAATGAGAAGTAAATGGATGAGGGCTGCATCTAGATTCAAAGGTCCTGAGTTCAAAGCTCACCTCTGACATTTTATTACCTGTGTACCCTTGAAAAAGTCACTTAACCACCCTGGGCCTCAGCCTCTCCATTTGTAAAATGAGGTTGTTGAGACACTAATGCACTGTTGGTGGAGTTATGAATTAATTCAAGCATTCTGGAGAGCAATGCCCAAAGACCTATAAAACCGCATATCCTTTAACTCAACAATACCACTACTAGATTGGTATCCCAAAGACAGCAAAGAAAAAAGGACCTAGATGTACACAAATATTTACAGTAGCTCTTTTTATGGTGGTAAAGAATCAGAAATTGAAGGGATGCCCATCAATTAGGCAATGGCTGAACAAGTTGTGGTATATGATTGTGATGGAATAGTATTATGCTATAAGAAATGACTAGCAAGATGCTCTCAGAAAAACCTGGAAAGACTTAAATGAACTGATGCAAAGTGAAATAAGCAGAACCAGAAGAACAATGTACACAGTAACAGCAATATTGTAGGATGATCAACTGTGAATGACTTAGCTATTCTCAGCAATACAATGATCCAAGATAATTCTGAAGGACTTTTGATGAAAAATCTTATTCATCTCCAGAAAAAGAGCCAATGGGGTCTGAATGCAGATTGAAGCATACTTTTTAAAAACTTTATTTTTCTTGGTTTTTTTGGGGGGGAGAGGGATCTGTGTTTGCTTCCACATGATTAATATGGAAATATGTTTTGCATGACTGCACATGTATAACCTATATCAAATTGTTTGTCTTCTCAATGACTGGGGAGAGAGGGAGGAAGGAAATTTAGAACTCAAAATTTTAAAAAACAAAGCCTATGATCTTAAGTCAGCAATAATTTTCTGAGGCTATCTTTGATTTCATCAGCTTAGAGCATAGGCAGAATGACTTTTACCAAGTCAGCACCCCTGTGGGACAAGAGGGGGGAAATGGTATACTGGAAACTCTTGTCAACCTTTGGATTCCCTTGGATTAAAGCTGAGGATTTTCAGGATTGAGGCCAGAGTCCTTAGGATGTATTTCAGGCTATTATATCACCGGTACAATAATCAGCTCAGCAGAATCTGAGGAATATCTTATATCCTTACCTAGCCAGTCAATTTTACTGTCCACATAATGGAGAAGTCCTCTCCTGAGCAGAGCACAAGAGATCGGTTCAAAGAAAATGCCCAACCCAGTTCCATTAAGTCATTTTCACTGGCAAACACAAATTCCAGGAGTTCCTTGTTTTAACTTGTCTTTGCCATCTAGAAGACCTACTTCCCTCAGGAGAATGTAAGGGCCTTGAGAGCAGGAACAATGCCATTTTTGCCTTTGTATCTTCTGAGCCTAACACAGTGACTTGCGTGTGCAAAGTATTTGATAACATACTTGTTGAATTTGAAACATGTCCTATAAAATCGTTGATATTTCTAGTACTGTATTTTTTCACACAAAAGCAACAGCCCTGTTGGATCTGGAACACCCCGGCCCAGACAAAAATTAAAGATGGGCTTCGTTAACAAAGTTTCTAATTGTGATTTCTTTTTAAGGTGTAATACACAGGGTTAACACAATCAAACCTACTGTCAAGCTGACCCTTCTTCCTTGAAGTATTATTTTTTTCCCAGTAAATGTGGACTATTTCACAATATGTTATTAACATGAATAAAGAAAGCAAGCTAGATTGACCTCTCTCAGTAATTTTCTGTTGGCATAGCTACAGAACTTACTGTTCTTTAACTACAAGCTTCTTTTCTCATTGGGGTTAGTTGCATGTTGAAAACTTTTGTTTTAGAAGTGAATTTAGCAGTGGTTGAAGGAAACAAATGGAAGTTTCTTAACTTCCCTTCCATTTTCCACAAAAGTATTAATTGTCTTTGAGAAAGGGGACATCATCTTTAGAAGTACCTTTGCTGGGTTTTTTTTGCTTCATTTTCTTTACTATAAATTTATAGTAATTTGTTATAAATTTCTGGGATCACTGTAGTTTCTATATTTTTTAAGAAAAAAAGGCCAAAGTTTTTTTCCCCCTAATTTATTTTATCTTAAGAGTAAGACTTCATTAATTGGCACTATCCTGGTCACATAGAGGATACTTGATAAATGCATGAATATGTATTGGATAAAGTAATGAAGAATTGTGTGTGGAACAGTGGGAATTCTAGATTATTCTTTAAGAAATGCAATTTTCTGGAAAATGGATAAAAATGTAGTATGTGAATGCAATGGAAATTTATTGTATCATAAAAATGTCAAATATTAATAATACAAAGACATACAGGACTACATGCAGAGTAGAGGGAACAGAATTAGAACAAAAGTATATACATACTGACTAAAATTATATAAAAAAAGAATCATAGGGATAATATCAAAATTAAGGTGATTTGTTACATGATGTTGTAGCTATCTTGTTAATGATGTTAGCATGTAATTACCACTTTAAGGCTTCCAAACTGCTTTGTGTTATTCCATTTGATCCTCCTGACACCCCCTATGAGGTAAGTGCTATTATTATCATCCCCATTTTACAGATGTGAAAACTGAGGCTGAGAGCTATAAAGTGACTTGCCCAGGACTGCACAGCTATTCAGTATCTAAGGCAAGATTGGAAGTCAGTTCTTCCTGATTCCAAGTGCCTCTCTCTATCCACTATGCCTCTAGCTGCCAATCCCATCTATACACAATATACAGCTTTTTTTGTTTCATATTTAACTGTAGGTGGTAGTTTATGTTTCTTTATGTACAATGGTTTTCATATCTTCTTGGGTATTTGACTGGTGTTCATAAAGATTGCTGTTCAGAATTTTAAAAACAGAAAAGCAATATTTTCCATTTCAAGTGCATATGGCCACTCAAAGTATTCACTAACATAGTACCTAATCCATATCTTTGTCCGCTAAGTAAATGTCTGTTGAATAAATGAAAGAAATTAGGCTAACAAAGTATCACATAGTAGACATCTTAGAAGATGTGCTTTAATAAATGGACAATAAATTGTTTATAATTAGCATTCTTGGTGTGTATATTTGACATTACTAAATTACTTGAAAATTATTCTCAGATATATTAAAGATTCCCACACCATCTCTTAAATCTTACTCACATCGTTAATTTGCTCAATAAACTCCTTTTTTCTGACAGATAATCTAAAGGTAAGCTCCCACTTGTCCTCATCAGAATTGTCCCAAAGTCCACATACAGGAAATTTTTTAGTCAGAGGACTCCCTTGAACAGAGCAAAAAAGATTGGTTTAAGGAACCAATTTAGGGAATTTTGGACTAATGAGATATTTCTATATTATTAGTTCCCTTGGCAGGAGTGGTTTCCTAAACATTGCGGAGTAAGAGGAGTTTAAGGGAGGGAAGGAGAGGAAGGATTTATTAAGTGCCTACTGTGTGCCAAATACTGTCCAAAGCACTTTACAAATATTTTATTTGATCCCCACAATCACTCTGGGAGGGAGGTGTTATTATTTCCACTTTACAAATGAGAAAACTGAGGCTGAGAACAGTAAAGTGACGTAACTCATGTGTGAGGACAGATTTTAATTCAGGTCTTCCTAATTCCAGGCCCAGTGCTCTATCAAATTGTGCCAACTAGCTGCTTGTGACAACGAAATGGACAATTGAACTCATTACAAAAAAAGAAAAAGAAGAGAAGGAGGGAAGGATGGAGGGAGAGAGAGACAAGGAAGGAGGAAGGGAGAGAGACAGAGACAAAGCTAGAGAGACAGAAAGAGACAGTGACAGAGCCAGGGAGAAGCAACCACAACTCATATCAATAAGAAGTCCAATATTCCCAGACAGAAAAAAACAAATTGGCTATGGGTAATTCCAATCCACTATGGGCTCTAAGAAACCCAGTCTATACAGTATAAAACAAAGTCCTGCATTTCTCCAAGAAGTATTCATCTTTGAGAGCATGATATTGTTATGCCCTGTAACTTCGTGAATATTTTCATATATGTTAAGATAAATTAAAGTTTCTAGTACATGTTTTTCTTTTTTGTCATTTCATAGGCTTTTGAAGCCAAAGGAAACTTCAAAGATCACTGATTCTACTAGCCTCTTCATCTTACAGACAAGGAAACTGAGACCCAAAGAAATTAAATGATTTGCTCAAGATTATATAGCTAGAAAGTGACAGACCCATGAATGAAACCCAGATCTCCCCACTCCCAGTCCATTGCTCTTTCCTATAAACCATGTCACTGCATAATGTTGTTTTCATTATCAAGGATTGCCTTTTGGACTGGCTTCATTGTTGCATGCTTTCAAAAAACATCTGGCAGCAACTGTATAACTTAGCAAAGGGTCTGCTGACTTGGATAAATGTTTCACTGACACTAAAATAACAATCTCTGTAAATCATCTAGAAGTTATTCTGAGGGAGAATCACAGTCTGTAGATAGCAGTAATTGAAGTAAAATTACCTTCAATACAATAACAATCTATAATTTTGTGGCTGTGGGAACTACTTCCAGCAATATGAAACACAACCCAACTATGATTTAGCAGATTATTTTTGAGTTTCTATGACAAAAATAATTGTCACCATTTGGCCAACCAGGGAATAAACTTCTTTGAACTAGACTAAGGGGTCTTTGGACAACACGCATTCTCAAAGACCTTCCCTTGAGTTTGACGGACCTGCCAGAGGTCACGCTATGCCTTAGAGAATTCAGAGTTACCTTCCTACCTCATGAGTTGACTGAGTAGTTCTTTAGTAGAAAAAGGTAAAACTGAATAAAGCCATAAACAGAGATAATGATGATGATAACAATAAAAATAGCAAGCATTTTTATAGTGCTTAAAGGTTTGAAAAGGACTTTATAAATATTGTCTTATTTTATCCTCACAATTACCATAGGAGGTAGGTGCAATTATTATCCACATTTTACAGAAGAAAAAAACGAGACAGCCAAAGATTAAGTGACTTATCCAGAGTCATACAGCTAAGAAAGTATCTGAGGCCATATTTGAATTCAGATCTTTCTGACCCCAGGTCCACTGTTCTTATCCACTATGCCATCTGTTCTACAGTTTTACTATGCTTATTAAAGTAACAAACCATGTTTGGGTCTAAGAGGGTAACAACAGCCTCTCAGTCCTTAGGCTCTCAATCTAGGAGCCATCCTGGATTCTTCACTATCTCTTTTCAGTCATATTCAAGCGTTGCCAGGAACTGCCAATTTTATCTTTGCAACAGCTCTTGAATATGCCCCCTTACCTCCACTGACACTGCCACCACTCTGGTACAGGACTTCATCACCTCATGCCTGGATTATAGCAACAGCCTACTAGTGGGTCTGCCTACCTCAAGTCTGTCCCCATTCCAATCCATCCTCCATTCAGCCACTAAAGTGATTTTCCTGAAATGAAGGTTTGATCATGGCACTCCAAGCCGCCCCCCATTCAACTTCTACTCAATAGGCAAATCTTTTGCCTCCAGGAATAAATACAAAATGCTCCCTTTGACATTCAAAGCCCTTCCTAACCTTAGCTCTCTCCTGCCTTTCTACTTTTCTTGCATCTTACTCCCCAACACAGTCTTCAATCCAGTGACATTGGCCTCCTGGCTGTTCCTTGAACAAAATACTCCATCATCTCTCATCTCCAGGCTGTCCCCCATGCTTGGAACATTCTCCTTCCTCTACTCTGACTACTGACCTACCTGGCTTCCTTTAAGTCCCAAATAAAATCCCACCTCCTATAGCAAGCCTTCCCCAACCCTTCATAATTCCAGTGTCTCCCTTCTATTAGTTATCTCCTATTTATTCTGTACATAGATTGCTTTTTATGTATTTGTTTGTATGTTGTCTCCCGGTTAGGATGGAACCTCATTGAGGGCAGGGACTATCATTTGTCTTTGTTTGTATCCCCAGCACTTAGCTCAGCGTCTACCTTAGTAGGCCTTTAATAAATCTTTATTGAATTGCGCTGAATTGAATTATCTCATACGTGTAGAGAACCACCTTTTTCCAATGCAGATCAGCAAATGTTCTGCGTCTTGTTTTCAGAGTTGCCTGGCCCCACTGAGAGACTGAAAGACTTGGTTAGGATCACGAGTCAAGTAGGTACCAGAAGGAAAACTTAACCCCAGCTCTTTCTGACTCCAAGGCCAGGCTTCCATTCACTACATCACACTACCTCTCAGCCACCCGACAACACTATAAACAAGCTATTGTTATTAATATAAAGAGGATCTGGGCAGACACAGGAAACAAGAAGTACTAAAAAAGTGACAATCAAAGTCTAACAGCCTTGAAATAAAAAAAACTATTTACTGTTTCTTGGAATGAATGAGAAAAAAATTTGGAATAGGGGAAATAGCAATGAAGTAGTTGAATTACTCCCTCCCTAGGCCTTAGTTTCCTCATTCGTAAAGGAAGGGTGTTGCATTGGATGACCTCAAACATTTCTTGCAGCTCTAAATGGCTATATTCTAAAATTCTATCAAGCACATTACTATGTGTTCTGTAGTATACAAAGCGAAGGATACTAAAGATATAAAGTACAACCTTGTCCTTAAGGAGCTTACAATCTAACATGTCTCTCATGTGTAACAAAGAACTAGAGAATAAAGACTCCCATTTACATGGTGCTTTGTAGTTTACAATATACTCTTCTCACAATAGCCCTATGAGGTAGATAGTACATGTATTATGATCCTTATTTTTTATGAGAAAATTAAGGCTCAGAAAGATAAAATGAGTCATTGTTCCAAGTTACTGAGCCAATAAGAAACAGAACTGAGACTCACAGCAGGTTGTTAGTGTTCTTTCTACTATGCAATGGTCCAACAATAATAACAGAATATCAAACTGAGTGATATGTAAGTGGCACCAAAATTCAGAGAACTGGTGGTAAGGAATCAATATGGGCTGAGTAGAGAAGGAATACCTCTTAGACTAGGTGAGATATTAGTTATGTTTTGAAGCACAAGTAGCATTAGGATTCTCCAAGAAAGTAGCATGTGCAAAGGCAATTGGAAAAATATAAGAAATGCATTTATTTTATTTATTTTATTTTTTTAAGGTAATTGGGGCTAAGTGACTTTCCCAGGGTCACACAGCTACTAAGTGTTAAGTGTTTGGTCTGAGCCTGACTTTAAAATCAGGTCCTCCTGACTTCAGGGCTGGTGCTGAATCCACTGTGCCACCTAGCTGCCCCCCAGAAATGTAAACACCAAAAGGGAGATCAACTGAAACCAAACACCCTTGGGGAATTGACAGTCAATGACCTCATTCATAACCAGTCACACTATTTAAGACCTCCTGAGGTGTCCTACAGCACAGCTATGGAAAACAAATTTGTTTACTAAATGGACTATCTTTGAAGCATATTGATGACATACAGACGTGCTCAAACTAGATTACAGATCTTCTTTATATGACCATATTTTGCTTTATTGCATTTTGCAGATATTGCATTTTTTACAAATTGAAGTTTTGTGGCAACCCTGCATTGAACAAGTCTATAGGCACCATTTTTCCAATAGCATGTGTTCACATCATGTCTCTGTGTCACATTTTGGCAATTCTCACGATATTTCAAACTTTTTCATTATTATTTTATCTGTTATAATCATCTGTGATCAGTGATCTTTGATGTTACTATTGTAATTATTTTGGGGCACCACAAACCAGGCCTATATAAGATTGCAAACTTAATTGATAAATGTTGTGTATGTTCTGGCTGCTCCGCTGATCTTCTGTCCCCATCTCTCTCCCTCTCCTCCTGCCTCCAAATTCCCTGAGACACAATTGAAATTAGGCCAATTAATAACCCTACAATGGCCTCCAAGTGTTCAAGTGGAAAGAAGAATCAATTGAAGTGGCAAGCTTCATTGTTGTCTTATTTTAAGAAATTGCCACAGTCACTTCACCCTGGTCAGTCAGCAGCCATCAACACTGAGGCAAAACCCTCCATCAGCAAAAAGATTATTCATTGAAAGCTCATATGATGGTTAGCACTTTTTTTTAGCAATAAGGTATTTTTAAATTAAGATATGTACATTGTTTTTATATATAATACTATTGCATACTTAAAAGACAACAGTATAGTATAAACATAACTTTTGTATGCACTGGAAAACCAAAAAATTCATGTGACTCACTTTATTACAAATACATATTTGCTTTGTTGCAGTGGTCTGGAACCAAACCTACAAGATCTCCAAGGTATGCCTATAGTTAGTTTATAGGTTTCAAAGTCATAGTCCTCCTAAAAGTACGAGATTAATACAATTAGTTATGGACTTAGCTGTGAGTGCAATGGGTCAGTCAATCAGTCAATAAGCATTTATTAAACTCTTACTAAGCACTAGGTACTGTGCTGAGCACCGGGGATACAAAGAAAAGACAAAAATGATCCCTACTTTCAAGGGGCTTACATTCTAATAGGGGAGACAAACATGAAGATAGGTATATACGAGATAGATACAGAGTAGATGGATGGTAATCTCAGAGGGGAATGCACTGGTGGCTGGGAAGACCAAAAAAGAACTAGTCAAGTGACTCTTGAGATCCTTCTGCTCAGTCAACCAGATAAGCAGAAATAAAAGAACCAAGTTCAGTTTTTCAGGTGTCACATTAGACAATCGTTTACCAGTGATTGCCAATGACCTGACAAAGACAGGGAACATTCTTGTACTCCCCTATTAGCTTTTATTGTGTGTTTGGAGTGCGTGTGTGTGTGACATTCTCTTTTGACTGGATCTTTTAGTTAAAGCAATGTCCTCCAAATATTTTGATCGCATACCCCAATCAGTAAAAAAAACTTTCCGAACCTGTATCCCTAAGTGTGTGTGGCTATTGCTGGGAGGGTGGGATTCAATTCATCTTCCAATTCTAGTTAATCACGTACTTCTTGGAGTCATTTCACAGCCCCTACTTTGGAAACCACTGCATTAGAGCACTACACTGAGAACAAGGATACAGAATTAAAGAACTTGAATATTAGTGAGGATTTTAGGAATCATTCAGTCCATCTCCTACTTGAAATATGAATACAGTATCTCAGAGGTCAACCAGCCACTGCTTGAGCACCTTTAGTGATGAGGAATTCAGCATTTCCCAAGGAAGTATATTCCATCTTTGTACAGACCTATCAATCCCAAACCCTCTCATCTTTCTCTATACTCTTCACCTTCAAGAACTCATGATTGCCCATGACTTCAAGTAAGGTTGCTATGCTAATGACCTCTCCACCCCCAGTTATAGCCATTGCCTGTCATCCAGCACCCAGTACCTATTCCCAACTGCCTACTAGACATTTCTACTTGAATGATGTCCTGCTGGTAATTTTAATGACACCTCTGAAACTGAACATGTTTCTCCCCAAAGCAGCACCTCCTCCCAACTTCTCCATTTTTACTAATGGTGCCACCTTTATTTCAATCACTTAAATTTGCAAGTTGAGTTATCTCTGACTCATCTCCACTTCATTCCATATACTCAGATAGTCTCCAAAGCCTATCAATTTTTCTTTTAAAATGTCACGAGATTCACCTCTTTCTCAATCTTCCTACATTGCAACCACCCTAGACTGTCTCATTGCCTCAGAAATTCAGAATTTAGAGTTATAAGAGAACTCAGTCATCATATACTCCAAAGGATTTTTCCACTACAACATGCCAGGCAAACAGACATCCAGAATCTGCTTGAAGACCTCTGATGAAAGCAACCCATCACTCTCAAGGCAACCCCATTCCACTTTTGGACAGCTCTGATTGTGAGGATGTTTTCCAAGTCCAAATTTACCTCTTTCCAACTTTCCCCCATTATTCATATTTCCATCTTCTTGGGCCAAACAGAGCAAAGGTAATCCTTCTTCCATGTAACAGCCCTTCAAATGCTTAAAAATAGCCATCATGTTCTCCATAAAACTCTTCTCCCAGTGAAACATTTCTAGCTCCTTCCACTGATCACCATATGACTTGAATTCAAAGTCTTTCACAAATCTGGTTACTCCCCTAATTATTCTTTCCTGCTTATTATCACCCTTATTAAACCATGGCATCCAGAACTAAACATCATACTTCAGATATGGTCTGACTGCGGCAGAATACAAAAGGACAATTATCTATTCCTGAAGCTATTCCTATTAAGGTCACCCAAGATTGCATGAACTATTTTAGTTGGCACATGATTCAACTCACTGATAATTTACTTGAAATCCACTAAAACCCCCAGACCTTTTTCAGACTAACTGCTATCTAACTATGTTTCTCTCATCTTATAATTGTGAAGTTGATTTTTTGAAACCTAGTGTAAGCTCTCACGGTTGGCTTGTTAGAAAAGACACAATAGCTTTTTCCCCCTTCAGTCTTTCTGTTACTCAATCTATTTTATCCATAACTGCCAGATAAATTTTCCTAGAATTTTCTTCATGTTTTTTTCCCTCTTAATAACCTAAAATGACTCCCAAATGACTGTTTATTTCAAGTCCAAAGTTCTCACTTTCCATTAAAAACCTTGGAAAAACTGGCTTAATTACACAGCTACCTATGCAGTTATACCTGCTGTTACTCCCTATCAAGAGCATGCTTTCTCTAGACAAATGGTCTTCTCAACATCCATGGATACATCATGCTCATTCTTGCTCAACTACCTTTAATTCATGAGCCATTTAGTTTCAAGCAGAAAACTCCATCCTGAGGGCAATTAGGTGGCGCAGTGGATAGAGCACCGGCCCTGGATTCAGGAGGACCTGAGTTCAAATGTGACCTCAGACACATAACACTTACTAGCTGTGTGACCCTGGGCAAGTCACTTAACCCCCATTGCCTAACCAAAAAAAAAAAAAACCCAAACAGAAAACTCCATCCTGTGTCTGAAGACTATTTTCAATATAGTCTTATCCATCTCTCTCTTGAATGTGTCATGGTAACAAGTGGCAAAATGAATACAGTAAATAGATTATTAGATCATAAATCTAGACCTGGAGACCTCAGAGAACATTTAATCTAACTTCCTCATTTTACAGGTAAGGAGACTGACGCCTGGGGAGGTTAAGTGACTGGCCCATGATCACATAGGCAGTGGTGGAATTTGAACCCAGTTACTTGGATTGTAGAGCTCGTGTTCTTTCAATGAATAAAGAGCATCAACTTTGGAAGAATCAAAGCTCATGTCTTCATTAACAAATAATGGCCATTGCATTTTATGTGATACTCTAATGGATACTAATTTCTTCATTCTCAGAAACAAAAAATATATGACCTGGAAATCATCTGTGGATCACAATGTGACTAGCTATGTCCATGAAGGAGTTATCACAACTTTTATAAACCTCAGTTTCCTCATTTGTAAAATATAGATAATACATGCATTATAGATGTGAAGGCTGTTAGGAACAAAGCGCTTTATAAAACTTTATTAATATATTTTGTTGTTTCATCATTTCAGTCATGTCCAACTCTCCATGACCTCATTTGAGGTTTTCTTAGCAAAGATCCTGGAGTGGTTTGCTATTTCCTTCTCTAATGTATTTTATAGATGAGGAAACTGAGCCAAATGAGGTTAAGTGACTTGTACCTTTATAAAGCACATCTATATAGTTTTAACTTTTATAAAGCTATATGTAGCTTTATAAAACTATATATGAATAATGTAATATGTACAGATTACATATATCACATAGTACATATCCATATATTACAAACTATACATAATATATAAATATACATATATAATATATAACTTAAAGTATGTAAGATGTACTTATTACATAAATTATATAGCATATATCCATGTTATATGTATGTAACATGTACATATTACTTATATAATATATAGAGTTTTAAGTTTTATAAAGCACTTTGCTCCTAACAGCCTACACATTTGTAGCATATATATTATCCCTATTTTACAAATGAGGAAACTGAGATTTTTAATATTTATGTATATTTAACATGTATACATATTACATTACATATATGTGTGTATATATATACATATATACATACATACACACATATACATATTACATTACATATATGTGTGTATATATATACATATATACATACATACACACACACACACATGCACACATAAAATTTGGAAAGGCAAATGTGTGCCATTTAGAATCATAGAATTTAACTGAAATGCAGCAATTCTTAACCTGAAATCCATGGATAGATTTCTATGGGTCTGTGAAAGGGGATGGCAAAAAGTACATCGTTAATTTTACTAACTTCTAACTAAAATTCAGCATACCCTTCAATTAACGAAAATGTGATTCCAAGAAAGGGTCCAAAGGCTTTGACCAGATTTCCAAAGTGTCCCATAACACAAAAAGGTTAAGATGCCTTCCCTCATTTTACTGGTGGTAAATAGGTACATGGAGGCAGAACTGCATATCCTGGGTCACATAGTTACTTAACAGCAGAATGGGGATTTAGAAACCCAGTTTTCTAATTCCTGTCTCCTTTCTGAGAGCTGGCAGGGAAAGAATGCAGGGAACAGCAGTCAGGTACTGGCACACACACGTTCATACAGGGAACAGAAGCAAATTGGTTATCAGACTCTGTTAGATGGGTCAGTGACAGTGGACTGGAGAGCTAAACTGGAAGACTGGAACTGGTATGACTACCAGAGACCCATCTGAAGCATCTTTCTTCCCTTTCTCTCTAGTCCCTGATCCGCTCCCCTGGTGCACTGTCAGTTGGCCTCCATTTACCTGCCATACCATTTTTTTCTTGGTTCCCTTTTCAACTTGGGGGGTTGAGGTCAGGGAGGCTGTGGAGCTGAGTGAAAGAGATTCAATCTCCTCTCCCCACCGTTGCCCCAAGTATGTGACTATTTAACATCATCTTAATATAAGACCTTTAAGCAACTTTTAAGAAAGCTAACCTAGAGATCATAGAAGAGGATATTTTCCCCAACCCAGGCCAGGACAAAGTGATATGTGCCTATTAAAGAGAAAGTTTCTGCAATTATAGTAATCATAGTCCTCTTGCTAAATTGACATGGGTGGGGAAACTCGGCAAGAATCAAAGTAACCAGTCTCAAAGGGGAAGAAAAAGGGAGAGAGAGAGAAGGAGGGAAAAAACCCTCAGCTGTAGCACTATTCAACTAAATCGATTTTACACTGAAGCCCTCTGCAGATGCATACACACTCTCTGTTTGGAGCTCCCAGTAGAATTCCACAAAACAGCACAAAATGAATCAGTGGCCAAACAAACTCTGCATCGATGCTTCCTTGTAAATCCACGTCACCAACACCCAGTGCTCAACCACTGTGGATTTCTACTGGGATGGGAGGAGAGAGCATTTTCTTGGGCTTACACTGGGATGAAAAACTACTTGGTTATTTCAACACTCTGGAAGAAGTGGGTGCTGGGGGAGAGGAAGGGACAACTGGTCTGATAAACTAAACATTGGAAGGAAAGGGGAAATGATGTGACGAGCTAGAAAGCCTACATTTCCTGAATAAGTATCTGTATCTGTTGTCCCTGATTTTATTGCTTTTGCTTCCTTTCATTTAATTATTTCCTTTATCTTCTCTAATCCATTTTATGGCTCTCTTTCCCTTATACCCATTTCTAGCTAATCTCATTTGCTCTTGTGACTTAACCTGCTCTCCAAACACAGATGACTGCAAGATCTGTCTCCCTATACTTGCCTGAAGGGAGGGGGTTGACTAGATGATCTTTGGAGGTTATTTCTTGCTCCACTCTGATCCTTTGACTTTGCCTCTAGCTAATCTGTCAGACACAATAATTTTCGGCCAGAGTAAAACAATAAAACCCAACCTGACCTTTTTCCTAGACCTTTATTTCCTAAGTTCTCCAGGTGCTGTGCCTTATTCGTTCCAACTCCCTCTTTGCCTGTTGTCAAATCTGCCAGTTCTCCAAAGATTTGTCTCAGGCCCGGTTGCTCTTCCACATTGTCACTATTAAATTCCTTCTTTATTCAGTTTTAATTCCACTCTGCTTTGATTTAAACCCACTTTTCCCCAGTCCAATACTACAAACCATATTTCTTACCTATAAGAAGCATCTCAGTGGAAGGCAACACGGCAGAGTAGAATGAGCATCATTTTTGGAGTCAAGAGGAACTGGGCTCAAATCCCAGTTCTGTTACTTAACACTTACCTGATCTTAGCAAGTCCTTTTACCTCTCTGGGCCTCAGTTTCCTCGTCTATAAAATGGGGGGGGTAGACTAGATGGCCACTGATATCCCTTCCTTCATTAAATCTGTGATTCTTTAGTATAAAAATAACCCTTCCCAAACTTGTCCAGTTCTCTCCTCTCATCCCCACTCACTGTCTGCAGCAAATACAAACTGCCTAGTCTGGATTCCATGGACTCTCTCTGACTTCTTCCTGATGTCTTTCATTTCTCCCTTGTTGTTTCGGTCAATATAACTTCCTCCAGCCTTCTTAATTTTCCAACCCTAACTATACCCGCTCTTTTATGCCTATGTAATGGAGGGGAGGATGTGATTTCTGACTACCCCCCTCCCCCAGGTCAGCTGATGTAATTGGAGAATGCTACTGGATGTTACACTACTCATTCCTGCCCTTCTGTCTACAAACAGGATCCCAGACTACTCTACCATAAAACAAGAAAACTGAGAAAAAAGGAAGGAAAGGAAATAAGAAGGGAGGGGGAGGGAGAGAAGGAAGGAGGGAGGGGGAAAGGAAGAGGGAGAGGGAGAAGGAGAGGGGGAGAGAGAGGGATAGAGAGGGAGGGAGGGGAGAGGGAGGGAGAGAAAGAGAGAGGAAGAGAGAGGAAGAAAGAGAGAAAGAGAAAGAAAGAAAGAAAGAAAGGAAGGAAGGAAGGAAGGAAGGAAGGAAGGAAGGAAGGAAGGAAGGAGGAAGAAAGAAAGAAAGAAAGAAAGAAAGAAAGAAGAAAGAAAGAAAGAAGAAGAAGAAAGAAGAAAGAAAGAAAGAAAGAAAAGAAAGAAAGAAAAAGAAGAAAGAGAAAGAGAGAAAAAGAAAGAGAGAGAGAGGAAGGAAGGAAGAGAGAGAGAGAGAGAGAGAGAGAGAGAAAGGAAGGAAGGAAGGAAGGAAGGAAGGAAGGAAGGAAGGAAGGAAGGAAGGAAGGAAGGAAGGAAGGAAGGAAGGAAGGAAGGTCCTCTCTTCTACTCTGCACCTCAAACTATTGGCCTATTTAACCCTTCACCTAAACTGTGAATTTTCTAGAAAAATTAAAGTCCACTGTCATTGGCTTCACTACCTCATCCTCTTTCAATCTGATTTCCAATTCCATTACACCACCAAAACTTATCCAAGGTCATTGATGACCTTGTACTGATTACCAAAATACAATAGTCTTTCCTTAACCCTCATTCTCTTTGACCACCTCAACATTTGACACTTCCAGGTACTTCTTCCTTCTTTAAGCTCTTTCCTTGATTTCTCTCTCATTATTCACCTTCTACATCAATCACTGAGCATTTGTTAAATACCTACTATGTGCCAGGCATTGGGATGGGGACACAAATGCAAACATGAGATCATCCCTAATCTCAAGGAATTTTCTTTCCACTGGAAGATACAGCATGTTTGCAGATAAGTATGTGCAGGAAATATACACAATTTCAGTGATGGGAATGGGAGGAACATACACTGAGCAGAACTGAAGATACATAGAAGTCTTTTGAATGATTGCTCTCCCCATTTTCCCCTTTGCTGGTTCTTTCATCTCTTCCCAAATCCTAAACATAGATGTCCCTCAAACAAATCTAAAAGAAAGTGTTCATCAAGATTTGAAAACTAAAATGTGCATTATGGTCCACTGGAGATCTTTGAAAATACATATATTTATGAAGAGAATTTCTGGCTGCATCCACTTGTATTTTCTGCCCTATGTGACCATCTAACTTATCCTTGATCCCAGTCCTGCCTCTAGGGCCCAACAATGGAAAACATGCTGGATTTGAAGGGTTCAAATCCCAGTTCTATTGATTAATGTCTGTGAGACCTTGAGCAAAATACTTCATCTCTCAGACCTTCATTCACTTCCTTATTTGTGAAATGAAGGAATTGGACTGGTACAATGGAAAGAGCACTGACAGGTCAAAGGACCTGGATTCAAATCTTTTACTTTTGAGGTCTAGTATCTATCTATGTGACCTTGGGTAAGTCATATTCTCTCTGGGCCTCAGTGTCCTCATTAATGAAATAAGAAGATTAGACTAGATGGCCTTTGCAGGCCCATTTAGCTTTAGATCAATGATTATAGAGTTGGGCAGTCTTTGGGTATGGATGACTTCCAAATCTATATCACCTCTCTGGAGCACTAGGTCCAACTCAAATGCAACATGGCTAAACTATCTCCCCCCCCTCCCCAATCTGCCCTTCACCCTAACTTCCTATATTGGTTAATGGCACCTTTATTCTTTCCACACAAGTTCAAAACCTTAGCATCGTCTATGAATTCTGTCTTTCCCCCATATATGTGTACTCATTCCCTAGAGTGGTACATCTTTTGATTAAATTGAATAAGGCCTATCACCATCCAAGTGATCTCTGTGGTAAGCACATAAATTGTTCTAAGTGAGTAGTCCAGTTTCACTGAAGCAGAGTTTATTAAAGGAAGTAATAGGAAATAAGTCTGAAAAGGTAGGTAAGATGTCCTTGAATCATATAAGCTTAACATTGATATTGGTTTGTCTTCTGTCGTCCCTTTCAGTATTACATATTTTTCTGTTTCTCTTTTTATGATGTGAATTTTTTTTTTTGCTTTGTTTGATAGAGTGATTGCAACGCTTGCTTTTTAAGATTCATGTGGTGCATAGTCAATTTTGTCTGGCCTCTCATTTTTATTCTCTTTGATTTTTAGGTGTGTTCCTTTGTAAACAACAGATGGTGGGGTTTTGTTTTCTTATCTAGCCACATCTCCTGCAGCCAGGCTGTGCTCCAGACTTTCTCAACCACGTCCCAGTTCTGCATCTGAAGGCTATCAGGCACTGGAAATAGCCTCTTCTCATATAGGCCCCTCCCTCTGATTGGATGGCTCCTCCCAGAACCTCCATTTTAAGGGGGATCCCCAAGACTTCTTTTCAACTTCCTTTTATGTGTTGTGCCTTTGCCTCTCCTTGCCCCAGGTGTGTGTGTGTGTGTGTGTGTGTGTGGCTTTTCCCCATCAGAACATAAATTCTTTGAGGGCAAGGATTGCCTTTCTATTTATAGTTGTATTTCCAGTGCTTAGCACAGTGCCTGGCACATAAGTACTTAATAAAAGCCAGTCGACTGACTTATCCAATCTGTCACTATTTTTTAATTTTATTTTTATTTTTTAAGCAATTGGGGTTAAGTGACTTGCCCAGGGTCACACAGCTAGTAAGTGTCAAGTGTTTGGTCTGAGGCCAAATTTGAACTCAGGTCCTCCTAACTTCAGGGCTGTTGCTCTATCCTCTGTGCCACCTAGCTGCCCCTATTTTTTTTTAATTTTATTGGATTGTTTAATCCATTCACATTTGAAGTTACAGGATTTAGATTTTGTACTTTTCTCCATTTATCTCTAATATTATTGGGGAGGGGGATAAAGCGGGGCTTCCTTAATTAGGATCTGTAAAAAAGGTATTTTGTCCCTTCAGTTATTTTAGATTAATCTACCCTAAGGTAAATTTATTCCCACCAGCTTTCTACCCATCACTCTCAAATCTCCCTCTACCCTAACCCTGCCACCTTTGTTACTCTTTTCCCTAGATCTGGAGTTTTGCTTAATTTATCGGTTCTTTTTTCCTTTTATCTTATTCTTTCCCCCCCCCTCAGTTAATTAGTCAAGGTAAAATTTCCCTTCTCATGCCCTTCATTGTGCTTTGTTTCTTTATAAATTTTATTCTCTGTGCCTTTCTCTGAAAAGATATTCTTTCCCCATTTTTCTTCATTATTTGTATTATCATTCTGTCTCTTCTAGACTTGTATGCTTTCATTCATGTCCCTTATACTTATTTACTACATTTTTATTCTCTGGGCTCCTTATGGAATCGAAGCATCTAAGATTTTAGGTTCCCTCTTCTAACAGTTGCTATGTTATTGCCTTACAGATCTGGTTTCCTTTTACTTGTGTTTTTCACTCTTAAGAATACCAATTCCTGCAGGTGAGAGGATGGAAGTATTGCCTACTGTTAAGAATTTTTCTATGTCCCTAATTGTGCAGCTCATTAGTACTTTTTGCCTTATTCATGATCATTCGCCCCCATTTGCCATGAATCTCCTCTTTGGTTCCATGCGCACTCACTCTTCTGGGTTTCAGTTGCCACCAGAAACCCCAATTCCTCATCTCCTGATTCAGGATGAGTTGTCTCTCTAAGCTCCAGATCCTTGTAGGAAATACACGTTGCACACTCCCCATCTTCATATAGATTATCTTTCTATTCCATGGAGGCACTCTCCATTGGTGGCCCATTCTATCTCTGAAACAAGATTTTCTCCCTTTCTTTCCCCTTCTTTCAATACCTCTCTGGCTCCTCACCCATTCTCTAGTAGGACCCCTTTTTCCTGAAAGACAACAGGAGTTATTTTCCTTCCATGTTATCCTTTGCCTTGATTAGGATACATCAGATATTCCCCTCTATCTTCTTCCCCCTCACAACCTTTTATGTACCCTCCCACTCTTCAACTTAGCCCCAACACAAACCATTAATTTACCTGCAGGCAGGATGCTGGGAGGTTTAATCCAGGCTGTTTGCCCACCATCTCTTCTACCTGACTTATGCTTTCACTTTTAGACTGTACTTAAGGAAAGACATATCTTAACTGTCTCTCTGTTGTGTTTTTGTTATTGCCCTGCCCTCCTTGCTACGTTTGTTTACCTTTTTGTATTTCTTTTGCTGTTTGAAAAGCAAATGGTTTCCTTAGGCTTGGTTTTGTTTTAGGAATGCTTCAAATACCTCTCTTTTTTTTCAATAAATGTTTATCTTTTGTATTATTGGTTGGGCTCAGATTTACAGGGTGTGTTAACCTGGCCTCTGTCTTGAGCTCCTTTGCCCTTTGGAACACATTACTTGATTCCTTGGTTTCTGGTGGGGACAGAAAAGTCTGGTGTTATTAAAAGCCTCTTTTTCATGTTTGTTTTCTTATGTTTGAAGATCTTTCTCCTGGTCACTTGCAGAATTTGTTGTCATTGGAACTGTTAAATTTAATTACTATGTTCTGGGAGTTTGCAACATGAGATTTTTTTTTTCCTAAAGGCAATCTATGGATTCTCTCACTTTGTTTTCTATGTTTAGAAATTCTCATCAGTTTTCTTGTATTATTTCTAGCATCATGTTGTTCAGGTTTTGGGTAGATGTCCATAATAATGGAGTGGAGTCAAGATGGCAGAGTGAAAGGTAGCAACTACCAAACCTCTGCAAAAATCTCTTTCTACAAAATGACCGCAGAAAACATAAAATGAATTCTGAGCAAGAAAGCCAACAAAAAGTCATGGAGTTATTTTTCTAGCCCAGGGCAGCTTAAGAAAGAAATCAGTGGACACTGGGGCGGGGGCTGGTTGGGAGTGGGGTGAGATGGAAATAGCACTGGCAGTGGGCTATAGAGTAGCAGCAGTGGTGGTGGTGAGTAGCACCCAGGGATGGAAGGGACTGACTGCTTAAAAAGAGGTTCCAGGGATCCCCTTTACCAGCACCAGGTGTAGGATTGGGTGTCATTTGGCCACTCTCTTACTCATTTCATAGTTTCTGGGTGGAGAGGAGAGGTTGTGGTCACAAGAGATAAGGGAACCTTACCTGGGTAAGGACCAGAATACAGAGCAGGAGGGCATTGACCAAACCTCTTCTGGATCTCACCACTTTGGAAGCACCAAAAACTTACAGGCCCCCAAAATAAGCTGTGAATATTGCAGAAGGATATCAGAAACTCAGGCCGGTCATCCCCACTCCCACCCCCAGGCTGTGCAGAACCAATTCTACTATGCACTTTGCATAAAGTGCAAAGTCAAGAAGTAGACTGGAAAAAAAAATGAGCAAACAATGGAAAAAGAACTTGACCATAAAAATCTACTATGGTGACAGGGAAGCTCAAGACACAAACTCAAAAGAAGACAGGACTTGAAAACATCTACTAAGCTGCAAAGAAAAACATAGATTAGACACAAGCCCAACAGAATTCCTAGAGGAACTAAAAAAAAAAGATTTTTAAAAGAGCAAAATTATGATTTTAAAAATCAAATAAGGGTGGTAAAGGAAAAATGGGGAATGAGAGTTATGCAAGAAAATTATAAAAAGGGAATTAACATCTTGGTAGAAGAGGTGCAAAACATACTTGAGAAAATTATTCCTTGCACATTAAAATTAGACAAGAGGAAACTAATAACTCCATGAGACACCAAAAAATAAAACAATGTCAAAAGGCTAAAAAATAGAAGATAATGTAAAATATCTCTATTTTGAAAACAATTGACCAGGAACATAAATCACAGAGAGATAATTTCAGAATTATTGGCCTACCTGAAAGTCATGAAGAAAATAAAAGAGCCTTGACATTTTATTTCAAGAAATTATCAAGGAAAACTGCACAGATATAGTAGAACCAGAGGGCAGACTGACTACAGAATAACAAAGGAGATTTAGAGTGAAGCATTGTGGTATATTTGGGGCAGCTAGGTGGCAGACTGGAAAGAGTGCTTGGCCTGAGGTCAGGAGTATTCATCTTCCTGAGTTCAAATGTGACTCAGAAACTTACTAGCTGTGTGACCCTGGGCGAGTCACTTAACAACCCTGTTTGCCTCAGTTTCTCAAATGAAAAAATGAGCTGTAAAATGACCTGGTGAAGGAAATGGCAGACCACTCCAGTATCTTTGCCAAGGAAACTCCAAATGAGGAGAGTTGGACATAACTGAAACAACTGAACAATCAAAGTGCAGTGGAGTAAAAAGACTAGTGTTTCCAGAGTTAAACGCAGCTTTGAGTCACCCAGTGATCCCCTCATTTGCTCTGACAGCAGTCTTCTATCCGAAGTCACACTTTGTCCTTGTTGGTGAGGAGCTCTGACTACCCAAGGAGATTCTTTGGCTTTAACTCACTCTATTTAAAGACCTTACTATATGACCTTGGAACAAATCACCTGACTTCTCTAGGCCTCAGTGTCCTCATCTGTAAAATGTTGGGGCTAAACTAGATTGAAGGTCTTTCTAACCATAAATCCTATGATGATGCAGAGTCAGGGAGCAGAGGTTCAATGATCTTCAGTATAATGCTACAGAGAAGAGAAGTGTGTTAGAAAGATTTCTTCCTAAAAGGGTTCAAATAAAAGTTTTAATGCTTAAGGAAGGAGACAGTTTTACTTACCTGGGGAAAGAATCACTTATTTGCAAACTTTATTATCTAAGAATCTTGGATAAATGAAATGTTATGCTGACAAATCTTTGTGTTGAGATGAGAAACTAGCTTTCTGCAAACTTATTAGCTGTCGGATTTTTTCCTATTTTCTGGAAAGAAAATGTTTTGCACTACTGAATATGCATACATATACATATCTCTAAGGAATTAGGAAAACGCTAACATTATCAGCTAGCCACCAGATGTCACTACTACTGATGTTGTTTTATGTTTTATTTACCAAATATATAGTTTGTAGCTGTCTTGAATATATACTGATAAAATATTTCCCTCTGAATCACTTTTAGGTGATAGCTACTACAATTCCCATTCCCACCCCCTTCACTCCAAAACCTCAGGAATATACCACAAACACAAGTAAAAATGACAAAAATAATTTCTAGCCATCTTTTAAGCCTTTCCTGAACCACCCCTTCACCCAATAAGTATGCAAATACTGCAAAGATATCAAGGGAAATTGGTGGCCCTGAACTGTCACCACCAGCAACCTGTCAGTCACTCAGGAAGTGCTCTTTGGATCAGTCCTGAGATACTCTTGAGTGTCAGCAGCTGGTCTCATGATGAGATAAACAGCTGTAGCAAATTTCTCCAGTAGTCCAAAGGCCTTATTGGGTGTTGGCCACTTCCTTACTGCTCCAAATAATCACCGTAACCTTTATTTGACAAGACAATGCAATTTCTTTTCTTTCTTTTTTTTTCTTTTTTTTTGGTTTTTTTTAGACTTTAAATTTATTTTTAGTTTTCAACATTTACTTCCACAAGATTTTGAGTTCCAAATTTTCACTCCATCTCACCCCTTCCCCCACCCCAAGATGGCATGTATTCTGAATATCCCTTCCCCTTGTCTCTCCTCCATTCTATCTCTCCCCCCTTCTCTTATCCCCTTCCCCTTCTACTTTCCTGTAGGGGAGGATAGATTTCTGTACCTCATTTCCTGCATTTCTTATTTCCCAGTTGTATGTGAAAACATTTTTTTAAACATGTGTTTTTAAAACTTTGGGTTCCAAATTTTTTCCCTTCCTCCCTCCTCACCCACCCTCATTGAAAAGGCAAGCAACTCAATATAGATTATACGTGTGCAGTTATGTGAAACACGTCCATAGTAGTCATGTTGTGAAAAACTAACTCTATTTCCCTTAATCCTATCCCACCTTCCCATTTATTCTATTCTTTCTTTTGACCCTGTCCCTCCTCAGAAGTATTTGCTTCTGATTACCCTTTTCCCAATCTGCCCTCCTCTCTATCATTCCCCTGCTCTCTTGTCCCCTTCTCCACCTATTTTCCTGTAGGGTAAGACAGATTTCCATACTCAACTGAGTATGTATGTTATTCCCTCCTTAAGCTAAATCCTATGAGAATAAGATTCATTCATTCCCTCTCACCTTCCCCTGTTTCCCCTCCACCATAAGAACCTTTTCTTTTCTGTTTTTTTGTGAGATAATTTACCCCGTTCTACCTCTCGCTTTCTCTTTCTCCCAGTATAATACTCTTTCATCCCTTAATTTCATTCTCCAGATATGACCCCTTTATCTTCAACTCACCCTGTGCCCTCTATCTATCTATCTATCTATCTCTATCTATCTATCTATCTATCTATCTATCTATCTATATATCTATATACATACATATAATTTTTTCCCTCCAACTACCCTAATACTGACAAAGGTCTCATGAGTTATAAATATCATCTTTCCATGCAGGAATGTAAACAGTTCAACCTTAATAAGTCTCTTATGATTTCTCTTTCCTGTTTACCTCTTCATGTTCCACTTGAGTCTTGTATTTGAAAGTCAAATTTTCTATTCAGCTCTGGTCTTTTCATCAAGAATGCTTGAAAGTCCTCTATTTCACTGAATGACCATTTTTTCCCCTGAAGGATTATACTCAGTTTTGCTGGGTAGGTGATTCTTGGTTGTAATCCTATCTCCTTTGCCCTCCAGAATATTATATTCCATGCCCTCTGGTCCCTTAATGTAGAAGCTGCTAAATCTTGTGTTATCCTGATTGTGTTTCCACAATACTTGAATTGTTTCTTTCTGGCTGCTTGTAATATTTTCTCCTTGACCTGGGAACTCTGGAATTTGGCTACAATATTCCTAAGAGTTTTCCTTTGGGGATCTCTTTCAGGAGGAGATTGTGGATTCTTTCAATTTCTATTTTGCCCTCTGGTTCTAAAATATCAGGGCAGTTTTCCTTGATAATTTCTTGAAAGATGATGTCTAGGCTCTTTTTTTGATCATGGCTTTCAGATAGTCCAATAATTTTTAAATTCTCTCTCCTGGATCTATTTTCCAGGTCAGTTGTTTTTCCAATGAGATATTTCACATTGTTTTCTAATTTTTCATTCTTTTGGATTTGTTACAGTGTCTTGATTTCTCATAAAGTCACTAGCTTCCAATTGCTCTATTCTAATTTTTAAGGAAGTTTTTTCTTCAGTTAGCTTTTGGACTTCCTTTTCCATTTGGCCAGTTTTGTTTTTTAGGGCATTTTTCTCCTTATTGGCTTTTTGGACCTCTTTTGCCATTTGGGGTCTCCTTTAGCACACTGTTGACTTGATTTTCTTGCATCACCCTCATTTCGCTTCCCAGTTTTTCCTTTACTTGTCTTACTTGCTTCCCAAAATCCCTTTTGAGCTCTTTCGTGTCCTGGGATTGATTCATATTTTTCTTGGAGGCTTTGGATGTAGGCGCTTTGACTTTGTTGTCTTCTTCCGGTTGTATGCTTTGATCTTCTTTGTTACCAAAGTAAGATAATATAGTCTGACTCTTTTTGTGCTGCTTGCTCATGATCCCAGCCAGTTACTTGAGTTTTAAACTCTTTGTCAAGGTAAGAGTCTGCTTCCAATGTGGAGAATGTACTGTCCCAAGCTTCAGGGGTTTGTATAGCTGTTTTCAGAGATACTTGTAGGGACCTGTAAATTTTCAGTTCTACCAAGATGGTATGATAAGGGGCGAGGTGTTTACTCCTTTCTCGGCCTGTGTGCTGGTCTATGAGTGACCACAAACACTCTTTTCTGTCTTGGAACTGTGAGGAGGATTTTGTCTGCATCACCACTACAAGCTCCACCATGCCAGCACTCCACCTTGCCCCAGGACTGCCCCTCAGAACTGTGACTCACATCCAAGCACAGGCAAAGCAAGAGATTTCTGCCTCAGTACTGGCAAAGAGATCCCTGCAAACCCCCTCTGATCAGCCAGTCAATTCCCCCTCATCTATGTGCCCAGAGTTCAGGAAGCAGCCGCCACCCCAGAGCCGCGCTTGGGAACTGAGGCTGAGACCTAGCTTCTCTCTCACTGCAGAAACAGACTTTTCCCACTGACCTTCTAAGTTGTCTTTGGCGTTCATGGGTTGAGAGGTCTAGAAACCACCACAGCTGCCTCTGCCACATTCAGTTCTCTGAAGCCTGCTCCAGGCTCGCTGCAGCCTTCATGCCCATACCGAACCGCGCACCTCTGCCAGCCCACCACGATATACCTTTCTGATCAATCATCCAGGTTGTCTTGGGTTGGAAATTTGTTTCACTCTGTTTTTGTAGGTTCTGCTGCTTTAGAATTTGTTTAAAGCCATTTTTATAGGTATTTGGAGGGGTTTGGGGGAGAGCTCAAGCAAGTCATTTTCACTCCACCATCTTGACTCTGCCTCGCAATTTCTTTTCTAATAATGGAATTTGGACACTGGGAAGCTACCCATCCCTCTCTTTTCTCTATTTCTGAGGTTTGGGATTGTAGACATTAGTTTCCTAATGGCTGAAATTATGCACTAGAACACCCTCTGGAATATCTGAACGAAGATCTATTTTCATAGATTCCCTTCATCTTGACAGTACTTCTCTAGTTAACTTATTTATAATAAATTTTGCAAAATCAACCTTAAGGTTTTTTTTTTTTACTATAACAGGGGAGTTTGCTCTTTAAGAAAAAAGTTATATCCATTCCCTTCTTTAAATAATGGACCTTTTCCTACTGTGTAATCATGAAAACCAAATAAATGATCCTAGATTTACCATTGCAGTCACAATGTGACCACATGAAAGGTATTTTAGTTTTGTAAACGTAGTATTATTAATTCACCCACCGAGTTAATATGAAAGTTTATTTTCAGAATCTGCTTGTCACATGACTATTGAATCAGCTTTCTATCAGTGAGTAAAGAAGATAAGTGAATACAGTCATAAAGACAGCCGAGAGGTATATCAGGTCAACCTTCAGCATTTTCTACCTAAGGAAGAAATAAATGTGTGTTGACCAACGGTGGCAACCTTCAAGATTCTTATGTTTTTCTTGGCATGTCACAATTGGATGACAACCACAATATGGAGATTACCAATGGTATTTGGCTGTGAAAGGCAAATTGGATGCAGAGAGCTACATTGACTCAAAGGATGAATGTGAACAAATTTCACACAAAGGAAAACACATTAATGGGAAAAATCATTGGATTTCCAACTTATCACTATATGTAGAGCAGCTGGACTTGACATTGTTAGAGAAAAGTAAAAACAGAGCAAAGTCCAGTCTCCCAACTTTCCAAAGGATTGTTTCAAGGAACAGAGCTGAAAACAGATTAACAGATTCCCTTTCTCTTCTCACTTCCCAGAATGCTGAGTATATCCTAGATATTGATACCTTCTGTTCAAATATTAAGACATACTTACTGGTCAAGAAACTTGACTATCTATCCTCCTATATAGCATAGCCATTGCCTTCGTTCTCCAAGTCAACCATATAATTGCTATTGGGACAATTGTCCTTTACCTATTTTTCTTCTAGAATGTTTACATGCATTTCCTATTTGTTTCAAATTTCTTTCAAATCTCAGAAATCTAGAGCTGGAAGTTACCTTTAAAAGTTACTCAGTCTACTCACTCCATCACCAATTTACAAATGGGAAATTTGGGGTCTAGAGATACAAAATAGCTTGCTCAAAACTGCACAGCCAGTTTTTGAGCTAAAATTAGAAGCCAAGTCTCATGACTTCAGATCTAGGGCTCATCCCACTCCATAGTACTGTTCTTGCTCAGTTCAAAGATGCCCAGGATCTTTCCCCTCTGCCTTTGTTGCTTCTTCTTCATTCTTGATTGCCTCTTTGGTCTGTTCCTTCAGCCTATTTCATTTTTATTCTTTCAGAGTACGTCACATCTCAAGCTTCCTTTCAAATAGCTTTCTTTCCATTCTTAAACAAATAACCATGCATGATTCAAGATTCATGTCACTGAATAGTATGCTCTTTTGAAAAAAAATTATAAAGGCAATGTATTCCAGAGTAACCTATCTACATAGTGCTGTATGAAAATAAGGAGCATTATCAATTTCAATCAAATAATCAACATCAGAGTAATCAGAGGCAAGTGGTGGTTTGATTGCAACCAATTGTAGAGCCAGAACAAATAAGAATGCCTAGGAAGAGTAACCAACCATACTTATAAAAACAATCATGTGTTGTCCTTCAGACATCTGTTCCCTCCTCTTTATTCAAACTGTCTCCATCTTAATACAGACTTTCAATACCACCTGTCTAGACCACTGCAATAGTTTTCTAACAGATCTCATCGCCTCTACTTTCTGTCCCCTTCCAATCTATCCTTTATACTTTGGCAGAATAATCCAGCTTATGTCTGTATCTAAGTTAAGGTATTCCTCTGCCTGAAAACTTTTTTAATGGCTTCCTATTGCTTACCAATTAACTTTAAATTATTTTGCTTGGCAGTCAAGGCAAAGAGGTTAGAAAGATGCCACCTTCTCTGGCTTACATTTTCTCCATGCCTTCCATGTTTTAGCTAAAATGAATAGTCCTGTCCTTTTCAAGTACCCATTTCACTTTCTAGCTCTGAGTCTTTCTTACAGCATTCCCTATGAATAAAAGGTCTCCCTCCATTTTCACCTGCTAAATTTCTTCCTACCCATCCATTAAAACCCTATTCCAATGTCCCTTCATCCATGAAGCCTTCCCTAAATCCTCCCAGTTTACAGCAGTCTTCTCCCTTGAACCTCGCAGAGAATGTTTTGCACTCAACACACGTATTTTTTCAGCTGGGGCCCTATCTTATTCTAAACCACAAACTCCCTAAAAGCAGGAAACATGTCCCATCTAAGTCTTATATTCCCACCAACAACCTAAAATACTTCATAGAGTGAGGCACAGTGTTTTATAAGTGTTTATGAATAAATGTAAATGTAATACATACCAAATGTCAGGAAAACATGCTCTTTTCATTATTTTCCTATTGATTCATTTACATTAACCATCTAGTTCCCACTATAAACAAAAGCATAAACCTCCAAGATGGCAGGGTACATTCTGTGGCTGTAGAACAGAGATTCTACATTTAAAACAAATTGGCCCATATGGAGGTCAGACTCACGACCTCTCTCAATAGCACCATATCCTAACTGAGTGAACTTGGCACAGCCTTATAAAAAACAAATTACCCATCGAAAATATGGCAAAAACCAATTAAACTGAACTGCTATTAATTGAAGGAACATTCTGAATCTAGCATTCCTCAGTATCAGTGGCACTAGATTAAGTCAGAAAAAGAACATAAATTATAGTAGTCATTTTGATTACTGATAAAAATTAATTTTTGAACACAAATACAGAAATATTATACTCAATACATACAAAGGTTCTATTCAGGTCTTTCTAGCTCTGGATCCAGATTCCTTTCCTTAGGTCTATGCTATATTCCATTTCCCCATTCCCTCTCCAAAAGAGGGGATCAGGCCATATGATCAAGAGCTAATTTGACAAGAAACAAGTGGGAACTCAATGAAGGACAAGTAATCTCTTCTTCTTAGGTGGCAAAAGAGACTTGGGCCAGAGGCAAGAGGCATCTGTACCAGTCAGCAGTTTGGGAGCACTGGAATCCAAAAGGGCAGAACTGGTAGATGCCACCTCAGTTTAGAACCATGCAACAAAGTATCCAAAATAGAGTTAATTGCAAAGAGAAGATATTCCAATTTGACTTACTTAGTCTCTTGCAGGCACTGGTAGGTTATAGAATTAGATTAGGATTATGGAATTAGAAAGGGCCTTTGAAGTCACTTTATTCAAACTCTTCATTTTACATCTGAGGAAACTGATGCCCAAAGCAATTTCCTCAGTCTTGCATGTAGTAGACTAAGGCATATATGAACAAGCAATCTTTGACCCTGGATGCTCTGACTCTGAAGTGAATGATCCTTTTATTTCTGAGGAAAGGGAGATTGCCATGGGCAAGAAGAATTTCTGTACAAGAGGAGAAACTTTATAAAGGAGAAGAATGATTGGATTTATAGTTGGAGGAGACCTTAGAGATCAATTAGTCCAAGGATTACTAACCTTTTTTGTACGATGGTCCCCTTTGGCAGTCTGGTGAAGCCTATGTACCCCTTCTCAGAAAAATGTTTTAGATGTTTAAATATATAGAATTATAAAAGAAACCAATTATATTGAAATACAGTTATCAAAATATTTTTCAAATTATTGGACCCTAGATTAAGAACCTTTGAAGTCCAATTCCTTCATTTTACAGATGGAGAAAACCAAGGCTTACAGAGATAAAATTATATGCCCAAGATCATACAATGCAGTAAATAGCAGAGCCAAGATTCAAACCCAAAATTTTTTACTTTAAATCCAGTATTCTTTCTACTACATCATGTTGTCTCTTGAGCAAGAAAGAATTCACATATAATTCAACCCTTTGCTTTATCAGAGTAAACCTCTCTATCTGATTAACATTTTAAAATACACTTAGAAACCCATGAAATATGCAAAGAATATAACTAAATATGGATCTCATCCAAGCTAAAAGAGCCAGTTTGATTCAATCACTTAATAGAGCATATGGTAGACTCTTAGAAAACAATGCATACTTAAAAACAATTATAAGAGCATTTAAACAATTGAGCATATCACATTCAATGATACACTATCCATTACATATTACCTTACAATTATATAGGTCAAAATTTTGATTTGTGCTTTTTATTCATGACAAATTATTCAAAAAAATTTTTTTTTACTGAGCAGTCCTCTTGTGGCCATGGGAAGGTTGACCACCACAACGTCCTTTTGCTGTCTCCCCAACTCATACCTCCTTTATTAGTGCTTGGCTTTCAGCTATTGGCAATTCTCCAGCTTTGCATGCGTTGACACAGCTATTTTCTCTTAGTGTTAGGCATTTTCATAGGTCAGGTGCAGAAAACTGAGGTTTGGTTTGACCTGTTCACCATTACCCTATTCTAGGTAACCAGAGGGGAAGAACTCTCTAATTTGATGATGGGGAGCATTGAATGACATTCAAAGCAGGCAGAAACAGAAGCAATCTTTCCTTTGGCTCCAGATCAGCTGGAGAGGAAGAGAAAATAGGTAAGGAGTTCAGGAAATAAAGCATAAACCTGCCAAAAATCCATGATCTTGTAGTGATGGGTATTTTAATTATCTGGACTCTACTGATGTGTTTCCTCTCTTCTTCTTTCAAGCTGTCCTCCTCTCAGAGAACATACAATATTTCAATATTTTCTTAGCTTGTTATAAAGACAATTCCATCCTCAGAATGATGGAGGAACCAATGAGGAGAAATTTTATTCTGGATCTGATTCTGTCTCCTAAGGATAAATTTTTGTTATGGTGGAAATGATGGGAATCTTGAAGGGAAATGACCAATCCATAATAGAATGTGAGACAAAGACAGAGCTGAATGTCAATCATAGCCTCATGTGAAACCTATACTTATAGAGAGAAGATTTCAAAAGATTAAGAGGTCAGATTCTCTGGAATACAATTCTTTATGAAAAGGCAGCCCAGGAAGGAAAGAGGAAGGAAATTCTCAACTGTATTCTGAAGACACAAAGTGAAATAATTATAATGAGGAAAAGGGAATCACTTTCTAAAGAGATTGATATAGATAAATAGAAAACCCATTGACCAACTTGATGTACAGAAGATAGAAGGTAACTGAGGATTTACACAAAGGCATGGGACAGCCCTGTAAAAATAGTATCAGGTAGGTCAAAAGCTTTAAATGAGCTGATATTGGCAAGGGACACAATACAAAAGAAAGTATTTTTTAAACTTTGTTGAGGAAAAGATGCAGATGGAAGAAAGAACAGGATTGTTACTTGGGGAAGAGATAAGATGGCAATAACAAAGAGCAGAGAACTACTTGACTCTGTTGTATTTCTTTTTCTCTCTATCAAGGGAAATACTCTGGCCTGGAAAGGGTAGATCAAAAATGACTAATAGGAAGTTGAGAGCTAAGGAAAATGCAATGCTATTAAGAGAGTAACCAGCTGCCTTTGATAACTCAAAATTTAACAAGGCCAGATGAAACACATGCCAAAGCATTTTTAAAAACTAGGTAATGTGATTGCTAAAACACTGTTAATGCTCTGTCAAAGATTTGGAGAATGGGAGGATCACAGGACTAGATATGTAATTGTTATTCCAACACTCAAAAAAAAAAAGCGGGGGGGGTGAGTCAAGGGAAGCAAGCAGAGTCTGCAGACTACAAGAGCAGCAAGTGTGATTTTGATTCCTGGTAAAATTCAAGAACATATTACTAAAAGATAGTTGACCATACTGTAAAAGAAAGGGTGATCACAAAGAGCCAACATAGCTTCATCAAGAAGATGCCATATCAGAGAGTCCATGGTAAGGGGGGAGGGATATTATAGTTGTATTCAAGCACTGAGGGGATATCCTATGAAACAAGACTTTGGCTTGTTCTTACTGGTCACAGAAGGCATAAGCAAGAGCAGTAGGAAATTATTGAGAGGCAAATTTAGGATTAATGAAGAAAAAAATTTTCTAACAACTCGAGCTATCCAAAAGAGGCATGGGCTACTTTGGAAATGGATAATAGTTCCCCCTCACCAGAGGTCTTCCAACAAAGCTTGGATGACCACTTGGGGAATGTTTTATAGAGGACTCTTCTTCAGATGTGGGTTGGACTTGATGGTCTCTGAAGTATCTACAACTCTGCAATCCTGTGATACTTGGCATAGCTAGAGGCAATTTTTCCATCTGATTGCAGTCTTCTGCCTTGACCCCAACCCTAGAGTCAAAGAGGCAACACATATGCATTGTTGTTCAGTCATTTCAGTCATGTCTGACTCTTCATGACCCCATTTTGGAGTTTTCTTGGTAGAGATACTGGGTTGCCATTTCCTTCTCCAGTTCATTTTACAGGTGAGAAACTGAGGCACACAGGGTGAAGGGATTTGCCCAGAGTCATACAGCTAGGAAGTGTCTGAGGCAGGATTTGAACTCATGAAGATGCCTCTTCCTGATTCCAAGCCCAGTGCTCTATCCACTGCCCCCCCCATGCATTAAGTATCTATTATATGTAAGGCATAGTGGAAAGCAGGCTGGAGTCAGGAAATCTGAGTTCTGTCCTGCCTCTGACACATACTAGCTGTGTGATCTTCAGCAAGTCATTTAACTTCTCAGTTACACCCTCCCCTCCCCCCACCTCCACAACTAAGTTAAAGGCTACAGGTGAGTTATCCATATGCACTGGTAGTAGGAGTTTTCATTGCCAGGAGTTCTTCACAATGATAATATCACAGATCTAGAGGCTCCCAAAAATTATTTAGGGAACTTCTTAGGTATCGTGTGCAAAGGTCTAAGGCAGGACTCTAAGTCCTGATTCTAGGTCCAAATTGTAGTTGCAGGATGGAGATGAGGTCTGTTGGTACAATTCAGCTAGGCACTGCTAAACTGGATCTGATAACATAGCTACGCTATTCATTGAGAGACAACAGGATGGTGTGGTGGATATAGTGTTAGAGTTGGGTTAGAATATAACCAAAATGTCACCTATGGAAAGATCCTTGACCTCTCTAAGCCAGTTTTGTGAAATAACAGCACCTACCCCACAAGGTTGTTACTAGAATCACAGATACTGTCTGTAAAGTATTTCAGAAATCTTAAAGTATCCTATAAATGTTAACTATGATCACTTTGATCTCATACTGGTGTGGGTAGACACAGTTGCAACAAAAATCAGACTCCTTTTGTTGCCTCTTTCCCGATTTTCAGGAGTTGTGAAAGAAAATTTCCTCTCTGCCTCGCATGCTCACAGTATTCAACTTTCCTGACACTTCATCTCAATGCAGGAATGCAAAAGAAGAGAAATGTTCTACCAACATTCCTCTTTATGCAAATGTGCTACAATACGGAAATGGCTTGAATCCTTCCGATTGAAGTCAGCAGTAGTGGTGACCAGTCAATGGGAAGAGTTCAAAAATAATCCTATCCACATATGACTGCAGCTGAGCACTCCATTTCTAAATGTCAAGTATTATCTAGTGTCATGAGCTCACTAAAGCAGCAGAGAGAGCAAACCCCAAATACATTTTCCTCATCCAGTCCATAGCCATATGTTTATCATTTCCTAAGTGCTTTTCATAGCCTCTATTTAAAATTATTGTCAGAGCAGCTAGACGGCACAGTGGATAGAGTGTTGGGCCTAGAGTCAGGAAGACCTGAGTTCAAATGTGACCTCAGACACTAGCTGTGTGACCCTGGGCAAGTCACTTAACCCCTTTTTGCCTCAGTTCCTTATTTATAAAATGAGCTGGAGAAGGAAATGGCAAACCACTCCAGTATATTTGCCAAGAAAATCCCAAATGGGGTCACAAAGAGTAGGACATGATTGGAAACAACTTAACAACAAGAAGTCATTCTAAACTGAATTATTGTAGTGAGTATTATAGAGGATAGATTGGGCCTAATATGTTCATTATCATTTAATTTTTATTGGGAATCAACCACTTTGGTTCCACAAACCTTTACATTATGAGAACACACCCATGATACCATCTTACCTTTCCCATATGTTCTTTTTCCCTCCTGCTTTCTCCATCAAGAGGAGTCAGCATGGCATGGTGGGGAGGGCACTGCCTCACATCAGAGGAATTGGATCACATCCTGCTTCTGACGATTATTACCTGCATGACTTTGGGCAGATAATTCCAATTCCAATAATTACAATCCTGTGTAAAATAAAGGGATAGGCCTAGATGGCTTCACTGTAAATCTGTGTTCTTACACAGGAAGGGGTCTTAGAGATCACCTAGTCCAAGCCACCCCTATTTAATTGATAATGAACCTGAGGATGAAAGGTGAAGTGAACTTGCCCAAACTCACACAAGTTAGTGAGTGGCACAGTGGTTATTTAAACCCAGGCCTTCTGACTCCAAATCCATACACTGTCTCTGCAGTGACTCTAACTGGGGGGTCCCTTTTCATTTGCTTTGGAGAGTTTGGGAGTTTTTTGTTTTGTTTTTTACCAAACTCTTGGACGGGCCAGTAATGCTTAAAGACATTTTTATGACAGATCATTTCACTTCATGCAGGGCCTAATACAAGACACCAAGGTGTAAGGAGAAAGGGTTCAGGTCATAGGATACCACTGGGTCTTAACTGGCATGGGAGAATGATAAAACCCAGGGAAAGCCTCTGGGAGAGTGGTGAGGGGTTGCCTCAAATGCAATGGTCTTGAGGCCATGGCAAGAGAAATGTTTGTTGTGGTTCAGTTGTTTTTCAGTCATGCCTGAATCTCTGATTCCATTTGGGATTTTCTTGGCAAAGATACTGGAGTGCTTTGCCATTTCTTTCTCCAGCTCTCAGTCAAACTGAGATCTGAGAAAAGACCTTAGCTTAAAAAGGCCAAGGTCTCCCACTACATCCAGGGCCATCTCCAGTCATCCTTATTTATATCTTTCCACTGGACCTAGATGGCTCCAAAGGAGCAAGTGAGGCTGGTGACTTTGCAAAGCCCTCTCTCACTTAAATCCAATTCACTTGCAAGTCATGGCATCACCTTCCTGATGCCACGGTCCTCTTCAAGAATGAAGGACAAACGACAGCAGATGAGGAAAATGAAGAAAACAGGGTTAAGTGCCTTGCCCAGGGTCACATGGCTAGTAAGTGCCTGAGGCCAGATTTGAACTCAGGAAGATGAATCCTCCTGATTCCCAGCCCAGTGCTCTATCCATTGTGCCACCTAGCTACCCCTAGTTGGCATGGGAGAATGATAAAACCCAGTGCAAGACACTGGGAGAGTGGGAAGTGGTTGCCTCAAATACAGTGGTCTTTAGGCCATAGCAAGAGAAAGAAGAGGGGTCAGTAATTATCCTGTGAGAGAATAATTTTTAGACAAGGCATAGCCAGATTCCACAAACTTCTCTTGATGTCTTGTAGTTAATGGGTAGGATACCTGTGCCATTCATTACTTCCATTCCAAGGCCATGCAGGTGAAGCTCATGGGTTTTAGAGGGAGGATGGAAAGTTTTGCTGAGTTATATTGGAGTTTCCCACTTCTAATGTCACAGGTAAGGAAATAGCTGGTGATACTCTGCCTACATTGATATTAGAATGTGGATCGGAAGCATAAGGCATAGGAATTTCCCAAAAAAAAGAATAGTATTGGGGTGTTCAGCAGACAGCAATAGCAGGGACAGAACAGAGGTAGTTTCATTCAGCTGTTCAAAATGACTTTTGGGACCATAACGTAAGCATTCTATATTTTGGCCCTATCAAAATTCTTCAAATACTACTACTTTTGCTCTAAGTGGTGGATGAGGAAGAAGACTCTAATGAAGACAAAATTTTCCCTATTAGAATTACCTTGCCACCCGTTAGACATGAACCAACAGTGTTCATGAGGAATCTACCTTAATTCCATCCTAAGGACACAGATCTGCTTTCAGATATTGAGATTTTAAAACTTCTGGATATTTGAAAATATTTTTTTTACCTCCAGTAGATGAAGGCCTATCCTAAGTAGTCACGTCTCATTATGGTATAGAGGGAAGTTCTCAGTCCTGATCAACTAGACATGAAAAACCTTTAAGCCCAGAGACCACAGTCAGAGAAACAGGTTATTTGAGGAACTCTCTCTGCTACTGAGACTGCCCCAATTCTTCTGCCTTAGATTATAAACTCCTTGAGGTTCCCTGATGAATATTAGTAAAAAAAAAAAATTTCATCAAACACTAGCAAAGAGATTACAGCAATATATCACAAAGATCATACCCTATGACCAGGTGTGATTTATACCAGGAATGTAAGGGTGAATTCAATATTTGAAAAACTATACAATTGACAATATCAAAAACAAAAATAACAAAAATCATATGATTATATCAATAGATACAGAAAGAGTGTTTGACAAAATACAATATTCATTCCTATTAAAAACACTATAAAGAATAGGAATAAATGGAGCTTTTCTTAAAATGATAAGTAGTATGTGTCTAAAACCAAGAACAAACATCTATAATGGGGATAAAATAGAAGCCTTTTCAAAAAGATTGGTGTGAAGCAAGGATACCAGTTATTACTACTACTATTCAATATTGTACTAGAGATTCTAGCCATAGCAAATAAGACAAGGAAAAGAAATTGGAGGAATAAGCATAGGCAATGAAGAAATAAAACTATCACTTTTGTAGATGATATGATTGAATGCTTAGACAATCCTAGAGAGTCCACTGAAAAACTAGTTGAAACAATTAACAACTTCAGCATAGTTGAAGGATATAAAATAAACCCTGATAATTCACCAGCACTTCTACATATTACCAGCAAAACTCAGCAGAAAGAGATAAGAAAAGAAATTCTATTTAAAACAAATACAAACAATATAAAATACTTTAGAATCTACCAGCCAAGAACACACAGGAACTCTATGAACACAATTACTAAACACTTTTCATGCAAATAAAGACAGATCTAAATAACTGGAGAAAAATTACCTGCTTGTGGCTAGGCTGAGCCAATATAATAAAAATGATTAACTTACTACTAAATTAATTTACTTATTCAATCCCATACCAATCAAACTACCAAATAATTATTTAATAAAGCTATAAAAATAATAATAAAATTCATCTGGAAGAACAAAAAGTCAAGAATATCAAGGGAATCAATGGAAAAAAAGTGAAGGAAAGAGGACTACAAAGCAGTAATCATCAGAACAATATGGTACTATTTAAGAAGAAGAGTGGCTGATCAATATAATAGATTAGGTACACAACATACAGAAGGAAATGACCACACTAACCTAGAGTTTGAAAACCCAAAGATCCAAGCTATCAAGCCAAGAACTCACTATTCAACAAAAACTACTGGGAAAAACTGGAAAACAGTCTGGTAGAAACTAGGCATAGACCAACATTTCACACAGTATGCTAAGCTCAAAATGGGTGCATGAGTTAGAGATAAATGGTGATTTAAGCAAATTAGGGAAGCATGGGGAAAATTGCTTGCCAGATTTATGGGTAAGAGAAGAGTTCATGACAAAATGAGAGATAGGATCATAGGAAGTATGATTTTTTTGGATTTCATGAAATTAAAAAGGTTTGCCAAAGCAAAACCAATATAGCCAAAAATTTCCCTCTAGAAAACAGGAAAATGGAAATTTTAACAGCAAGTTTCTTTGATAAAGGTCTCATTTCTCAAATATGTTGAGAACTGAACCAAATTTATAAAAACAAGAACCATTCCCCAATTGACAAATGCTCAAAGGATATGAACAGGCAGTCTTTAGAGGAAATCAAGGGGCAGTTTGGTGGTGCAGTGCATAGAGCACCGGCCCTGGAATCAGGAAGACCTGAATTCAAATCTGGCCTCAGACACATAACACTATCTGTGTGACTCTGGACAAATCACTTAATCCCAATTGCCTCACCAAAAAAAAAAGAAAAAAAAAGGAAAGGGAAAAAAAGGAACTCAAAGCTATTGATAGTCATATAAAATGTTTTGAATCACTATTAATTAGAGAAACACAAATTTTAAAACTCTAAGGCATCACCTCACATCCATCAGACTGGCTGAGATAACAGAAAAGGAAAATGACAAGTTCTGGAGGAGATTTGGAGTACACTAATGCACTATTGGTGGAGTTGTGAACTAGTCCAGCCATTTTGGAGAACTTGGAATTTTGCCCAAAGGGCTAAAAGACTGTCCATATCCTTTGACCTAGAAATACCACTACTAGGTTTGTACCCCAAAGAAATCAAAGGAAAAGCAAAAGAACACATACATTGATATATATAAATATATATATATATAGTGTAAATATATATATACAGTGTAAATATATATATATATATACTATATACACACACACACACGTGTATATATATATATATATATAGATATAGATATAGATAGATAGATATATCTATATATATATATATATATATATAGAGATAGATAGATAGATAGATATATAGATCAGCTCTTTTTGTGGTGGCAGAGATTTGAAAACTGAGGGATATATTGTACACAGTAACAACAATATTGTAATGACAATCAGCTGTGAAAGATTTAGCGACTCTGATCAATACAGTGATTCACAACAATTCCAAAAGACTCATGATGAAAAATGCTCTCTGTCTCCAGAGGGAAAACTGATGAACTCTGAGTGCAGATTGAAGCATGATTTTCTTTCACCTTTTTAAACTTTCTTTTCCTACAACATGGCTGCTGTGGAAATATATTCCATATGACTTCACATATATATAACGGGTATGGTATTTCTAGCCTTCTAAATGAGTGGGGGAAGGGAGGGAGAGAATTTGGAACCGAGAATAAAATTTTTTTTTAAACTCCCTAAGGGCATAGATCATTTTATCCATCTTCCTACCTCTAAAATGCTTAACAGTGCTTTGGACATAGGAAGCAATTTTGTTGACCTCCCCATTCAAACCCCTTCCCAACAAAGACTTTAGTAGGAGAATGGGAAGAGGATCTATTCTAAAAACAATAACTACTGGTGAATAGGATTTATTGCTAACTATTCACAGTACTCAATGTCATGTGAGTAAGTTGCCTTTGACTTTGATGGGCAGTTTTTAGGTTGTATATCAATCCCAGAGCTAGTTCATGTTTTGTGGGTGTCAATCAAGCAAAGCTATTCACATAACGCAAGAATGGTATAGTGCAAGACTCCCTAACCTTTTTGTGTTATGAATCCTTGGCAGTCTAAAGACTTTGGACCCCTTTTTTATATGTGTGTGTGTGTATATATACATACATATATAATATATATATATATTATATATATATATATATATGTGTATATATACACACACACACATATGTATATATATATTTTTTTTTATTTTCAGTTTTCAATATTTACTTCCACAAGATTTTGAGTTCCAAATTTTCACCCCATCTCATCCCTCCCCCACCCCTAGATGTCATGCATTCTGAATATCCCTTCCCCTAGCCTGCCCTCTCTTCTATCTCTTTCCCCCTTCTCTTATCCCCTTCTCCTTCTATTTTCCTGTAGGGCAGGACAGACTTCTGTACCCCATTTCCTGTATTTCTTATTTCCCAGTAGCATGTGAAAACATTTTTTTAAACATATGTTTTTAAAACTTTAGGTTTCAAATCTTCTCCCTTCCTCCCTCCCCACCCACCCTCATTGAAAAGGCAAGCAACTCAATATAGGTTATACATGTGCAGTTATGCAAAACACTTCCATAGTAGACATGTTGTGAAAAACTAACTCTATTTCCCTTAATCCTATCCTGCCCTCCCATTTATTCTATTCTTTCTTTTGACCCTGTCCCTCTTCAGAAGTATTTGCTTCTAATTACCCCTTTCCCAATCTGCCCTCCTCTCTATCATCCCCTGCTCTCTGTCCCCTTCTCCCCCTATTTTTCCATAGGGTAAGACAGATTTCCTTCCCAATTGAATGTGTATGTTATTCCCTCCTTAAGCCAAATCCTATGAGAATAAGATTCACTCATTCCCTCTCACCTTCCCCCATTTCCCCTCCACTGTAAGAGCATTTTCTTTTGTTTTTTTTTTGTGAGATAATTTACCCCATTCTACCTCTCCCTTTCTTCTTCTCCGAGTATAATCCTCTCTCATCCCTTAATTTTATTCTCCAGATATGACCCCTTAATCTTCAACTCACCCTGTGCCCTCTATCTATCTATCTATCTATCTATCTATCTATCTCTATCTATCTATCTATCTATCTATCTATACCTATACATACATATAATTTTTTTCCTCCAACTACCCTAATACTGACAAAGGTCTCATGAGTTTAAATATCATCTTTCCATGCAGGAATGTAAACAGTTCAACCTTAATAAGTCTCTTATGATTTCTCTTTCCTGTTTACCTCTTCATGTTCCACTTGAGTCTTGTATTTGAAAGTCAAATTTTCTATTCAGCTCTGGTCTTTTCATCAAGAATGCTTGAAAGTCCTCTATTTCACTGAATGACCATTTTTTCCCCTGAAGGATTATACTCAGTTTTGCTGGGTAGGTGATTCTTGGTTGTAATCCTATCTCCTTTGCCCTCTGGAATATTATATTCCATGCCCTGTGGTCCTTTAATGTAAAAGCTGCTAAATCTTGTGTTATCCTGATTGTGTTTCCACAGTACTTGAATTATTTCTTCCTGGCAGCTCGTAATATTTTCTCCTTGACCTGGGAACTCTGGAATTTGGCTACAATATTCCTGGGAGTTTTCCTTTGGGTATCTCTTTCAGGAGGAGATCTGTGGATTCTTTCAATTTCTATTTTGCCCTCTGGTTCTACTATATCAGGGCAGTTTTCCTTGATAATTTCTTGAAAGATGATGTCTAGGCTCTTTTTTTGATCATGGCTTTCAGATAGTCCAATAATTTTTAAATTCTCTCTCCTGGATCTATTTTCCAGGTCAGTTGTTTTTCCAATGAGATATTTCACATTCTTCTATTTTTCATTCTTTTGGATTTGTTTTACAGTGTCTTGATTTCTCATAAAGTCACTAGCTCCAATTGCTCTATTCTAATTTTTAAGGAAGTATTTTCTTCAGTAATCTTTTGGACTTCCTTTTCCATTTGGCCAATTTTTCTTTTTAGGGCATTTTCTCCTCATTGGCTTTTTGGACCTCTTTTGCCATTTGGGTTAGGCTATTTTTAAGGTGTTATTTTCTTCAGTATTTTTTTGGGTCTCCACTCGCAAGCTGTTGACTTGTTTTTCATGATTTTCTTGCATCACTCTCATTTCTCTTCCCAGTTTTTCCTCTACTTCTCTCACTTGCTTCTCAAAATCCCTTTTGAGCTCTTCCAAGGCCTGGGACCGATTCATATTTTTCTTGGAGGCTTTGGATGTAGGAGCTCTGACTTGGTTGTCTTCTTCCGGTTGTATGCTTTGATCTTCTTTGTTACCAAAGTAAGATAATATAGTCTGACTCTTTTTGTGCTGCTTGCTCATGATCCCAGCCATTACTTGAGTTTTAAACTCTTTGTCAAGGTAAGAGTCTGCTTCCAATGTGGAGAATGTACTGTCCCAAGCTTTGGGGGTTTGTACAGCTGTTTTCAGAGATAGTCGTAGGGACCTGTAAATTTTCAGTTCTTGTAAGGTGGTGTAATAAGGGGCAAGGTGTTTACTCCTTTCCTAGCCTGTGCTGTGGTCTATTAGTGAACACAAGCACTCCTTTTTGTCCTGGGACTGTGAGGAAGGTTTCCTGTCCACAGCCACTACAAGCTCTACTGTGCCAGTGCTCCTCCTCACTCCAGGACCCCCATCCAGAACTGTGACCCAAATCCAAGCAAGGGCAAAGCAAGAGATTCCTGCCTCAGCACCAGCAGAGAGATCCCTGAAATTCCCCTCTGATCAGCCACTCAATTCCCCCTCAGTCTGTGGGCCAGAAGCTTGGGAAGCAGCTGCCCACCCCAGGGCCACACTCTTGGGGAATGGAACTGAGACCCCACCTTCCTCTCTCAGCACTGCAGAAACAAACTTTTCCCACTGACCTTCTAAGTTGTCTTTGGCATTCATGGATTGAGGAGTCTGGAAATCACCATAGCTGCCCATGATTCAGTCCTCTGAGGCCTGCTCCAGGTTTGCTGCAGCCTGCGCGCCCAAGCCGCGCTGCAAGCCGCGCTGCGCTCTGCTCCCAGTACTGCAAGATATAACTTTCTGATCAATCATCCAGATTGTCTTGGGCTGGAAATTTGTTTCACTCTGTCTTTTTGTGTGTTAAGCCGTCTTAGAATTTATTTAGAGCCATTTTTATAGGTATTTGGAAGGGTTTGGGGGAGAGCTCAAGTAAGTTGCTGTTTTCACTCTGCCATCTTGGCTCTGCCCCCTGGACCCCTTCTTAAAATAATATTGTTAAATGATCAAATGAAAAGTACATAGGATTGCAAAGAAAACCAATTATATGGAAATACAGTGATCAAAAGTTGGGCAACTAGGTGGCACAGTGGATAAAGTTCAGGGTCTGAAGTCAGGAAGGCTCATCTTCCTGAGTTCAAGTTCAGTCTCAGCTATGTAACCTTGAGCAAGTTACTTAACCCTGTTTGTTTCAGTTTCCTCAACTATAAAATGAGCTGGAGAAGGAAACAGCAAACCACTTTAGTATCTTTGCCAAGAAAACCCAAATGGGGTCATGAAAGACCCAACTGGAAATGACTCAATAATAAGTGATCAAAATATTTAAAAAATAAATTCCTAGACCCCAAGAAAACGACTCCTAGATTGCAGTGGTATGTTCATTAGATCTGATGTGATAGGACCCAGATTTGATCATTCCTTTGCTACAGAGGCTATTCCCATTTCTGGGTTTCAGTTTGCCTCTATAAAATAAGGGGTTTGCTTGAAAGATTTACATGAACTGATGCTGTGTGAAGTGAGCAGAACCAGGAAAACATTGTATACAGTAACAGCGATATTGTATGATAATCAACTATGATTGACTTAGTTCTTCTCAGCAATATAATGATCCAAGACAATTGGAAATAACTTATGATAGAAAATGCTATCAACATCCAGAGAGAGAACTGATGGAGTCTGAATGCAGACCAAAGCATATTAGTTTCACTTTCTTTGGTTTTTTTTTGTTTTTTCCCCTTTTGTTCTGTTCCTTCTTTCACAACATGACTAATGTGGAAATAGGTTTTACATGATTGCACATGTAGAATTTATATCAGATTGCCTGCCATCTTGGGGAGGGAAGTGGGGAGAGAGAGGAAAAATTTTGGAACTCAAAATCTTACAAAAAATGAATATTGAAAATTGTCTTTACATATAATTGGAAAAATAAAATACCATTTACATAAAAATAGTAAAACAAGGGGTTTGGATTAGATGATTTCCTAGTTTCCTTCCAACTCTAATTTCCATGACCCTGAATATACCCTGTACAGTTATCCTTCAAAGGTCAGCTCAGGTCCAAGTTTCTCCATGAAACCTTCTTTGACAACTTCCAGCCTGTTAATCTCTACTTTCTAAGGATTCTTGTTTTCCTTAGACACCAGCACGTCATACTTTAACATTTATTTTCTATCCATGTGAGTTAGCTTTCTCTAGTACAACTCTGATTGTGAGCACCTTGAGGGCAACTAATCTATCTTTTATAGCACTGAGCATAATAATATAACACATAGGCGGCACACAATAAATGCTGTGCTCTTTTTTCCCCCTACAATGCTCCATCTGCCTAGCATATTCCTGGGCACATAGTACAGATTTAAAAAATATTTGCTTCCTTGCTTTTCCTTCTAAGATGTAGAAATACCATTTAGTTATATCATTTTAAAGTCAGCATGCTACACTAGAAAGTACAGTGCCTTTGGAGTCAGAGGTCAGTGGTTCCAATATTACCTCTGTCATGTACTATCTTTATTATAATCTTTTTTTTTTTGATGAGGCGATTGGGGTTAAGTGACTTGCCCAAGGTCACACAGCTAGTTAAGTGTCAAGTGTCTGAGGCCAGATTTGAACTCAGGTCCTCCTGACTCCAAGGCTGGAGCTCTGTCCACTGCACCACCTAGCTTCCCCTGGATCTTGACCTAGCCACTTACCTCTCTGGGTGTCAGTTTCCTTATCTGTAAAATGAGATTAGACCTGTTAGGTCCCTCTTGCTCTAATATGATCTATGCTTTGAAGATATAGGATCATAAATCCTATATCTATATTCCAGGACCTCAGAGGTCCAATCCCCTCATTTTATAGATGAGGAAACTGAGATTCAAGGATGTTAACTGATCTGCCAAAGTAGTATTAGAGCTAAGATTGAAGCTCCATGACCCCAAGTTCAACAGAAGAGTTCAGCATTCTTTCCACAGCACATATGAGTTTACCTTTTTCTGAATGTCTGAAATCTGGTTAAGTTCAGGGATAAGGGAGGGGCCAGAGGGGGTGAAGGCAATAGGGAAGGTGGAAGAGAAGTCAACAATTTATCTAAATTCCTGAACCTATCTTGATTCAACTTTTCTGCCTTGTATCTTATTATGTGTTATTCAAACTATCCCTTCCACAGAAGCCCCTTTCAAATATTTATTCTCTTTTCCTCACCATCAATTTTGTCTTCAGACAAGCCCTGCTTCTTCCAAAGCTGCAGATTCACATACTGTCTCCATCTGTGATATGAAACTCTTTCATCATTTTGACTCAAATAATTAAGACCATTTACCATATCCTTCAACATATCAGACTAGAGAAGGAAGGATGGAAAAATGTCTAGAAGATAATAAAGAATACAAATGAACACAAATAGCTTTATTTTTTAATTTGCCCATGAATCTTATCATAGATTCATTTGCTGTGATTACCTTTGGGCATGAACAACTCTACAAGTATAGCAACAACCTAGGTTTCTTTTAAAGAGATGGATGTTTTTTCTTGAGGCAGATCTGATGGGAGGGGAAGGGGAGAAAGCAACTGGAGAGGGAAGAGTGGCCAATTTCTCAAAGATCCCACACAAGTTTTTAGAAGATGGAGCAACTGGTCAGAAGGCCCATGAAGACTGATAATTCTTGACTTTTGTATGGCACTTTGTAGATTTTCAGCTGCTTCAATGTTCTTCAATTACCTCTCCAAATAACCAAAAAGATGCTGAGGTAGGCATGGAAGGTAAAATAACCTCCATTTTACAAATGTGGAATCTGGCTTAGAGAGGCTATGACTTACTGAAGGTCACACAGCCAGTCAGTGGTAGAGACCAAACTGAAGTTAGGAGATTGAATTAATTATGTATCGAAAGTAAGACTTGAATCTAGATCTCTTAAATTGATGTTATTAATGAGTTGGTACAAATAAGAGCAATGTTGGGCATGAGTGAATCAGCAGGGTCTAGTCAATTAAGCTCTAGAGTAGGAGTCAGAAGATCTGGATTCTAGTCCAATTTCTACCACTGATGGACTGTGGGATCTTGAGGAAGTCACAACCTCTCTAAACCTATTTCATAATTTATAAAATATGATTAATGATATTTATGCTACCTACTTCATATGGTGGTTGTAAAGAAAATGTTTTGTAAATCTTAAATATTTAATTAAGTTATTATTATCAGGATTTCCAACCCCAGTTATTGAAATTATTTCTTTCCATTTAGTGCCTCCCCCTCCAGCCCATCCAGCTCTCTACTGCCATATTAATCTTACCAAAATAAGACTTTCACATGTCATTTCCTTGCTTAAAAACCTTTAATACCTCTTTACGGGATAAATTCCAAACCCTATATTCTGGCATTCAAGGCCCTCCATAAGCTAGTCTTATCCTACCTCTTCAACATCATCTCATTATTTTCTAATGTGAATTCTTACTCCAGTCAGAACATGGGCTTAATATTTCCTAAAAAGGTGATATCAATTTCCACCATTTTGCCCCTCTTTGCTTAGGCTTATCATTTTCTCTGGAATGGCTAACATCATTTTGAGATTTACCTCTTCTTCAGGTCCAAGACAATGTCCCACCTTTTCCAAGAAGCCTTCCCTGGTCATTCCAAGATTCATTGATTCCTTTCTTATCTCTTCTATCTTGTATGGTCTGTACTTCTCATTTTGGCATTTATTTTTGTTTGTTTCTTTATCTATCTATCCCGGGAATTGTGAATTCATTGATATAGATATTTCTCAGTATGAAAATTCCCTCCATAAATACATATCAGTACTTCCTCTATAATGTACAGTCTTTGACTTGGGCCATTGAGAAATGAAATTACTTTCCCATGGTGACATAGCTAGGATGTGTCAGGTCTTTAACTTGAATCCAGGTCTTCCTGACTTTAAGACCGGTCTTCTATCCATTATGTCATATTCTTTCTTATCATATTGTGTCAGGTCTTTAACTTGAACCCAGGTCTTCCTGACTTTAAGACCAGTCTTCTATCCATTATGTCATATTCTTTCTTATCATATAGTGTCACTAAACTGTATGTTTTACAAACTTGTATCTTGTTCCTATAATTAGACCATAGTTGAGGAAGGCAAGGACTGTGTCTTATAGTTGTTTGTAAATCTTCTCCAGAATTTAACACAGTGTCACACAGTAGTTGCTGAATTCACCTGAGACACATTTCTCTCCTCTTGAGACACTTTTGTGATAATCCCCTTGAACGGGATAATCCCTCCATGGTCCACACATTCCTCTTGCCCTCCTAAATTTGATGAGTCAACACCTAGTTTTGTACTTGTTGCCATTACCCAATAGCTGGATAGTGTCTGATCACATCTGGTTTTAAAATCAGGTTGCACTTATTTGCATTTTATTCTCTTTACATTTATTCTAAATATACATATACTCTATGTCCTCATTGTCTCTCCCTCATTCGGGTACAAACTCCTTGCAAATAGAGAATATTTCCTTCCTTGTCCCTGGTTCTCTAGTTCCTAGCATAGGGCCTGGTACAGAGTATCTTCTTAATGGATACTTCTTGTTTGACCAATTTTGCTTTCTTCCTATCTTCTAAAAAGGTGATATCAATAGGCACCATTTTGCCCCCCTTTGCTTAGGCTCATCACTTTCTCTAGAATAGCTCCTACCTGTTTTTCCATGTATTTGAAGTTTACCTTTTCTTCAAGCCCAAGACCTTACATTTTAAAATCATCAAAACAAAATTCCAGACTTATTAGTTAATTTTTCATCATTCTTATAATTGAGAGCTTTTGATGCAGCTTCAGTTAAAAATTAAAACTATAATCCCTAGTGCTTCTGCCATTTTGTTGTTGTTTAGTCATTCCAGTCATTCTTCGTGACCCCATTTGAGGTTTTCTTGGATCAAAGATGCTGAAGTGGTTTGCTATTTCCCCCTCCAGGTCATTTTACAGATGAGGAAAATGAGGCAAACAAAGTTAAGTGACTTGCCCACAGTCAGACAGTTAATAAATGTGTGGGGCCAGATCCACTGTGCCACCTAGCTAGGCTTCCATAAAAGAGAAATAGCCACCTAACCAGAGGTTCCCAACTGTGGGCCCAGAGAGCCTGGGAAGAGGGTACACTGCTTATAAAGGTCTGAGAATCCATACTTGTACAATTTTCCAGTGTCTAAAAGTCATAGCACAGCACCAGCTATCTCATTAAATGATTCAATGTACTTCTGTGACCTGAATTAATGGCTCACATACAGAAATATATTACTATTTTTCAGATGCACGTAAGTGTTGGGGTAATTAATAAAATATGAATTCATTTAAAGTGTGACTGGACTCATAGGCATTTTTAAATCATTATTTATCTTCTGACCAACATATACTAATGGTAAAACTATAACTGGAGGGAGTGGGGAAGAGTTTGTGAAATTTTTTTGATATTATAAAGGGGTTCACATGCACAGAAAAGTTTGGTAACAACTCATCTAGGAGGTGGAAGGGGATAATTCTATTCTCTTTTGCCCATAACTGGAATATTTTCATAAAATTTAGGCACCATATTTTAGTAAGGAAATGAACATATTGGAGCACATTTAGTGAAGGTGGGTTATTACCAGGTGGGGAATAACATTCCAAATAATACCATGTAAGAATCAAGTTAAATACTAGAGTAGAGAAGATTTAGGAGACCTAAGAGCTGCCTTCACATTGATGTAGGACTATTATGTGGGGAAAGAATTAGTCTTGGTACAGGGGAAAGTCTGCTAATGTTGAGTCAGATGAAGTGGGATACTTTTTTGGCTTAAAACTTTGTTGCTGTTCAGTCATTTCAGTCATGTCTGATTCTCCATGTGTACTACTTGTGTGACTTTGGGCAAATCATTTAACCTACATGGGCTCAGTTTTCTTATTTGTCAGATTCGGGGATGGAACTAAATGGCCTTTAAATCTGATCTGTGATCTTTGGACTTGTTTTGACCGGCCCTAGAGGGTGGAATTAAAAGCAATGGGTAGAGTTGGTAGAAAAATAGATAAGTGACTATAACATAGCAACAACGTAGAAAAGTAGATAAGTAACTAATATAAAAAACTAGGTGTTGCAATGGATAGAGTGCCGACCATAGAATCAGAAAGACCCGAGTTCCAATCCTGCCTCACACTTACTAGTTTTATGATTCTGGGCACACCACTTAATCTCTCTGAGACTTAGTTTCCTCTCCTGTAAAATGGAGGGAGCACCTACTCCACAGGGTTGCTGGGAATGCAAATGAGATGCTGTATGTGAAGCACTTTGCAAACCTTAAAGTGCTATCTGAATGCTGGCTGTTATTATAAGGACACACTTTCCAATAATTCTGAGAGGCAGGATGGTATGAACAGTGAAAGTGTGATCAGAGGACCTGGGTTCAAATCCTTGCTCTGCTACTTATTACCCATGTGACTTGGACAAAATACTTCATAGGGCCTCAGCCCCCTCCTCTGTAAAATAAGGTGTGTGTGGGGGGGTCACTTCCTGCTCTAAATCTATTGCCTTAAATAGAATTTCCATTTACCATCATTGCACGTTCCAAAAGTAGAAGGGGACTTCACGGAAGGTACCGAGTTTTCCCATACAATCTCTGAAAGAGATTTGACAAAATTGATTTCAGTCAGTACCTACTACAGATAAGATGCTGTCCTAGGACTGGAAATCTAAAAATGAAAAGTGACACATTGCCTGTTCCCGAACATCTTAAAGTCAATTAAAGGAAATATAACATGGAAATGGATACATGTTAGAAATCAAATGCAATGGGGGAAAGGGGCGATCTAGACAAAGCACTCTGGGAAAATGGGAGGATGTGACCACAAATGACCTTTCCAGTCTAATTGCTCTGTCCAAACTGCTATAGTCAGTGACCTTTGATGTTCCTGCCCTTTTTGACTTCACTTAATTTAGAATGTCCTGCCTGCTCCTTTCCACCTTTAAAAATTCCAAAGAGCTCACTCTATCAGATACAGGAAGACCTTGGAAATATGTGGGTTTGGTTCCAGACCACCACAAAAAAGTGAATATCATAATAAAGAGAGTCACACACATTTTGTGGTTTCCCAGTGCATATAAAAGGTATGTTTTTACTAAGCTGCAATTTATTAAGTGTGCAATAGTATTATGTTCAAAAAAAATACAATGTATACATCTTAATTTTAAAATACTTCACTGCTAAAAATTGAAAATGCTAACTACCATCTAAACTTTCAGCAAGTCATAATCTTTTTGCAGGTGAAGTGTCTTGCCTCAATGTTGATGGCTGCTGATTGATCAGGATGGTGGTTGCTGAAGGCTGAGGTGGCTGTGGCAATTTCTTAAAAAAAACACACAACAATGAAGTTTGTCTCATGGATTGACTCTTCCTTTCACTTGAATACTTAGAGGCCATTGTAGGGTTATTAATTGGCCTAATTTCAATATCGTGTCTCAGAGAATAGGGAGGCCCGAGAAGAGAGAGACAGAGGCAGAGGCAGACAGACAGACAGACACAGTCAGACAGACAATATTCCATGGGTGGAACCATCAGAACACACACATTTGTGAATTAAGTTCACCGTCTTAGATGGGCAAAGTTCATGGCACCACAAAACAATTACAGCAGTAACATCAAAGATCACTGGTCACCATGACAGATATAATAATTAATGAAAAAATTTGAAATGTTGTGAGAATTACCAAAATATGACACACAGAGACACGACGTGAACACGTATGGTTGGAAAAATGATGCCAATAGACTTGCTTGATTCAGGGTTGCCACAAACCTTCAATTTGTAAAAAACACAATGTCTGCAAAGAGTAATAAGGCAAAGTACAATAAAATGAGGTATGCCTGTACATCTTCATTTGGTGATACTAACCTCTTGGCTGTTCCTCAAACAAGACACTCTATCCCTCAGCTCCATGCATTTTCACCGACTGTTTCTTACACCTAAAGTGCTTTCCCTCCTCACCTCTGCCTCCTGGCTTCACTGCTTCCTTCAAGTCCCTGCTAAATCCCACCTTCTATAAGAAGCCTTTCCCAATCCCCCTTAATTCAGTGCCTTCCTTCTACTGACTATGTCCAATTTTTCCATGATATAGCTTGTGTGTTCATAGTTATTTGATTTTGTCTTACCCATTAGACTTTGGGCCCCTTGAAAACACAGACTGTTCTTTGCCTTTCTTTGCATCCCCGTTGCTTAGCACGATACCCAGTATATAGTACATGCTTAGTAAATGTATTTTGACTGAATGACTTTCTGGCCTCCAAAGGCCAGACCAAAATCCCAGACCAAGGTGATTCCACTCCATCTCTAAAACTTACTATCTCTACCACTCAATTGAAACTTATTTATGGCCTGTCATCTTTATTATCTTTTTATGTATGTCTTATTTCCCCAACTAGATGATAAGCTACTTGAGAATCTCTGAAGTCCTTTCCAACCCTAGTAATCTATGATTCTGAGGACCATAGGAAGATCTGGGTTCAGGCCATACCCTATAACAGATGATGCTACATTCTGCATTCTAGTGAAATACGACTACTAAGCTCTTGCCTCATCTGATCATGTCCTCTTTTTCTTCCCAACACCCAAGCAGGTGATTCTGTCTCTCTCTTTCTCTGTGCACACACACACACACACACAACATATATGTTATATATACATTATATATGTTATGTATATATTATATATACTGTATATGTTATATAATATATATAATATATGCTACTATATTATATTATATAGTAGCATATATTATATATACTGTATATGTTATATATCATATATAATATATGCTACTATATTATATTATATATTAGTATATATTATATATACTATATATGTTATATATATTTATATATGTGTATCGTGTGTGTGTGTTCCCTGGAATACATTACTCCCACACTTTTACCAAAGAAATTCTTTTCTTCAAGGTACAGCTACTGCCACCCTCCTCCCACATTCTTCTTCTTCTCCCAACTCCCACAGTCCTCCAGGAAGTGAGCTTTCCCTCATTAGAATTATTACAGCATACACACTTTGTTTCTCTCTTTTTTGGCTTAAAACTTTATTGCTGTTCAGTCATTTCAGTCATGTCTGATCCTCCATGACTCCATTTAGGGTATTCTTGGCAAAGATACTGGAATGGTTTGCCATTTCCTTTTCCAACTCATTTTATAACTGAGGGGCTGAGGCAAACATGATTAAGTGACTTGCCCAGGGTCACACAGTTAGTGAATGTCTGAAGCTGGATTTGATCTAACGAAGATGAGTCTTCCTGATTCCCAGCCCAGTTACTCTGTCCGCTATGTCACCTAGCTGCCTGTTTACCATTTTTTTTTTAGTTAGGCAATGGGATTAAGTGACTTGCCCAAGGTCACACAGCTAGTAAATGTTATGTGTCTGAGGCCGAACTTGAACTCGGGTCCTCCTGAAACCAGGGCTGGTGTTCTAACCACTGTGCCACCTAGCTGCCCACCTGTTTGCCATTTTGCAAACTCCTAAATGACAATGTCATTTCTCATCTTAGAATCCTGTCTTTGGCATAACACCTTGTACCTAAAGGTGGGTAGAATTACAAATTTCATAGAATTACAGATCTTTAATAGGATTACAGATCCAGAACTGTAAGCAAACTCTTAAGTCCTGTTAGTCAAACTGCCTCGTTTGTAGAAGAGAAAACTGAGATGGAGAGATTGTTATGTGTTCAAGGTCCTCTAAGTAACAAATCCCAAAGGTAGGGTTTGACCCAGCTCCACATATTCTAGAGTAAGTCAGTGCTTAATATTCACTCAATGAGAAACTTAATATTAGCTGAATGTGTAACTGAAAGAATAAATGAAGAGAAAACATCCATGCACACTACTCATCCTTATGTTAGTGTTGTTTATTTTTATTGCTGCTGTTCTCTCTGTAGATATGAAAGATATTACAGGTCCTTCAAGATGAGGGCCATGTCTCTACACAAACTGTCAGCTTGCAGGAGCCATGAAAGTTATGTAACCATTGGTGTTTGAGGTGTTCTTTTATAAGGAGCCAAGGGGCTGAAACAGATGCCCCATTAGAGTCAATCGCTTCCAGTTCAACGTCTCTGCTCTAAAATCTTTTATCATCTAGCAAAGGGGTTTGTCTGTAAACTATTTTGTGTCATGGATCTTACTGACCATCTGATGAAAACTTCAGACCTTCTCAGAATAATGTTTTATTTTGCCTACATCCATGATTGAGGGAATGTTAAATTTTGTTTGAGGTTAATGAATATGAAGAGGCAGTTTTTCCCATCCAAGTTGACAGAACCCCTGAAATCTATTCATGGACCCCAGGTTAAGAGTTCCTAATCTGGCACAATCTCTGGTACATAGTCAGGGCTTAATGAGTGTTTGTTGGTGATAGCAGACGCCTTGATAACAGCCATGCTGGCACTGCAAACACATTTTCGGGGTTATAAATACTAAAAAAAAAAATGTGATTCAGCCACAATAGCTTGTTTTCTCTTGAGTTATTTTCATTTCTGTCACATTGAATGAATGGAATAATGCATCCTGTGGGTCTCCATATAAAATTTTCTTAGGGAAGTATTCATTTATAATGACAAAACTGAAAGGAAAACAAATGATTTTCTCCCACAATGGCTCATTGTAGGGAGTGTCAAAAGGCCATTTAATTTTAACTAGTAATTTTCTGATTTTGAAGAATGGGATCTCTCCTCCTACCACAGTCTGCCCTCTCTCCTGCCTCCCAACAGGAAAAAGAAAAAAAGAAAAAATAAATAAAAGGAGATGTAGGCCCAGGCCTGAGGCTCTCGTTCCTATCCTTGTCCTGACTGGGGAAACACAGAAGAAAGGTTCATTTCCAATTCTGAGCCATGAGGCCCCAGTGCATACTGTGGTATTAGACAAGTGAGCTGTGCCAAGAAAAACCATTCAAGCTTTCTAGAGTTTTCTCAAAAGCAAATCAAAAGTCATCTGCGCTCCATTTAGGTTTATCATCAAAAACAAGATTCAGTTTTTCAGCACTACATCCTTAATGGAAAATAATGAACTGCTCTCCGAAGATGAATGTAACGCTATTAAATCTACTTTTGGTCAGCCATACATTTTAAGTATTTTTTCCAGTGATGGGGATAAATTTGCCATGTTTTCTTTCTGTTACTTCTCCCTCCCTTCCTCCTGCCCCTTTGTGACCATGGAGTTTTTGCACAAATGGGTGGGTTTAAAAGTACTTAGCCGAAAATCCATCTTTGCCACTAGAAAAAAAAACCTCAAAATAGACTGTTTACTGTACTATCTTTCCTAGGATTTTAACATGCCAAATAGTACTATGACTGGTTAAATAAACAAGCCAGCTTGAGTCTTTTAGTGGAATGTAAGTTGAATGTGAGTCAACAATATGATGAAGCAGCCAAGAGAACCAACTTAAATTTAGAAATATGGACTAGACCTGCCAATTTTTTTCATTTAGGAAACTGCCAAATGAGCAATTGTCCTATACCAATGGTTTATCAGCACCTTCTTTGCTGGTTAGAAAGTTGTCCATGGCTCTTGTAGACTAAATGACTTGCTATGGTCACACAGGGAGCATATGCTAGAGGCAGAATTTCAGCCTGGGTCTTCCAACTCTAATATGCCATGATATATTTCAATGCCATACAAATGTAAGTTCCATTAATAAGAACATAGTGGTAAAAACAAGTGAGGTGAGGGCATACTGTACTCTGATCTGATCAGAGAACATCCAGAGATTGAATTCATTTCCAAGTATCACAGTTTAGAATTTAATTGAAGGATAAAGAGGGTAATTAGAATGGTGAGGTGATTCAAAGCCAAGTCATCCAGGGATTGGTTGAAGGGATTGGGAATCTTGAGTCTTGAGTAGAAAAGACTTAGAGGGGACATGAAACTATCCTCAAGTATTTTAAAGACTATAATGAATGAAGAGGGTTCTGTATTTTAAAAACTGGTTCTGCTTGGACCCAGGAGGTAGAAGTAAGGGAATCCCAGAATCCTAAAGACCTAAGAATCTCTGAGAGAAGTGATCTTAGTGGACAGCTAGTACAATCCACTCCTGAACAAGAGTCTACTCTGTCTTTATGAGATACCCAAAGTAGAGATCTTGCCTTTTCTTGAAGACCTCTAGAGAGGCAGAAGCTGACTTAGGCCATTCCATTTTTGGATAGCTATAATTTCTCTTCAGATCAAGCTGAAATCTTCCAATTTGCACCTTCTACCTAGTGCTTCTAATTCTGTACTCTGAGGCCAACAGTACAAGTCTAATCATTCTCCTATTTGGATACAGCTAGGTCATAATTAGAGCAAATAATGAATCCTTAGAAGTGATCATACTATTTGAATTTGCGCTATCTGAAGTTACAATTATTTGCAAAATATATACCTGTTTCCAGTCTAACGGAAATATGCAATCAAAAAGAAATTTTAATGTGTTTTTGTCTATTTATAAACATAACAGCAAAAGATAAGAAAAATATTTCTGATTCAGAAAGCAAAATTTTAAAAATTACTGATCATGTTTAAAGATAAGGTTGCATCAAGTGTGTGACTAAAATGCTGTTAGGTCCTTTAAAATATTTTGGCACCATAGACTGAACTGTCTTCTCTTTATTTAAGTCTTCCTACTATGTTGGTAGGTACCAAAAGCTTTATCCACATCTTAGCAAATTTGCATGAGCCAAGTATAGGTGGATGACCTGGGACATCAACTAAAACCAATAATGCTTTAAATGCCTTGTTCTTGTCCTTGCAATACTGTTCAACAGCTGGTCTAAAATAACTTGAAAACAAGTCTTTGAAAACAGCTTTAGTCGCTTCTGCTTTCCTATTTGACTGACAGAGAACCAGAAGGGCATCAATATTTCAAGACCAATAAATAATCACTGGCTCTAATGTAAAATGCCCTTCTAAATTACCTCCCCCTCAAATTTGCTAGGTAATCCTTAGACACTTTAAGTCCAGGTTTGAATTATATCTGTTTTAGAAATATACGTTCTAGAATAAGCCTGTTCCATCCATATTAATTTTTTTTATCCTTCTGTCTACCTTTCAATATTTTTTTTCAAAACATCAAAATATTTAGTTGTTACATACTCATCTGCATTGGCTGCCTTTCCAGTAATTTTAACATTATGTAACTGAATTCCAGTTTTAAAGTGATTGAACTAACCAACACTTACAGTAAAAGTTTTTTCACTATCCACTTCATTCCCACTTTCTTTCATTGCCTTAAATAAGCTTAAAGCTTTTGTCTGAATGGCTACTCTGCTAAGAGAAATGTGTTTTTTATTGTGATTTTTAATCCATATGTGTATAGCTAAAAGATGCTCCATTTCTATCACTGTAACACTTCTATTCCTTGTCACTGCAACTTTGCCTTTTTCCTTTTATTTCACCTGCATGCATTATGATATTCCATAACATAGATTCAGGAATCTCAATATCTCATCCTATTTTTAGAATTACTATGGCCGCGTTCATGCCATTCAATCTCATTAAACTTTTGTTCTAGTGTAATGGTAAGTCTCTTCTTTTGGAGACTGGCAGTGTTTCTATCTAAGATATTCTTCCTTTTGTCCATTGTGCTAAGGGATCTTTTTTTTAAAAATTTTTTAATTACTGTATCTTGATGATACGATACACATCAGCACATTATGGCTAAGTCAACACTGTCAAAAGCCTCAATTAGCTCAAACTCATTGTATTAACTGAATTTTGGCTTGCATTAATGTGATATGGTACCAGTTCATAATTTTCACTAAATCGAATTTTGCATCATTCAAACTAGCATTACTCATTACTTCACGATAATTGTGATCTTGATCTGGGTGGAAATTAGATTTTGGTTTCATAAAAGTAAAATCTTCTAAACAGATAAAACTGTCCCAAAGTTTGGCTGTTTTGGAGGGATATGTTTCTTTCTTTTGTTTATTTACTTATTTATTTATTTTTGGCTAGACAACGGGGTTAACTGACTTGCCCAGGGGCACACGGCTAGTAAGTGTCAAATGTCTGAGGCTGGACTTGAACTCAGGTCCTCCTGACTCCAGGGTCAGTGCTCTGTCCACTGTGCCACCTAGTGGACCCTCTTTCTTTCTTTTGAAAGTTTCACCCTTAATTTATTATATGCTTAAAGGGAAAAGTAAGCTGTATGTAATAAAGATTCATGCTTTCATTTACAAAGTTCTTTTTCCATTCTCTTTGTATATGAAATATTCATTTTATTTGGTGTTTTAGTTTAAAAAAATAAATTTAATTTAAAAAACCCTTATAATCTTACAATAGTTGTCTAGAGGTACTAAGAGGATAAGTCATTTAGAGGATTATAAATTTAGAGCTAGAAAAGACGTTAGAAGCTATTGAGTTTATCACCCTTATCTTACAAATGAGAAAACTGAGGCTCTGAGAGGTTAAGTGATTTGCACAGGGTCATAGAACTAGTGTGTGATCAAGGTAGGATTTGAACTGAGCTCCTCCTGACTCCATGACCAGCACTCTCTCCACCACACTACCTAGCTGCCCAGGACCATAGGTCCACCACAAGTGAAAAGTAGTACTTGAACACAGATCTTCCTTACTCCAAGGGCAGTTCCCTATCCACTACATTATATCCCTTGTCCCAAATTCAGTCAAGTGCTTTAACGGACTTGTGATCTCAGCAAGGTGGGTGTTCACTCTGACAGTAAAGGTTACAACCCAGCCTGCCCATGCTATACTACTATTGTTTGTGTCCTACCAGCGGCCTCCATGTAATATGCTGAGTAGTCTTTACAGGCAAAGGACACTAGGGAAGGATGAGTCTTCCTGTCTTCCTTCCTTCCTTTGTTTCCTTCTGACTTGGTCTCCTCATTTTGCCCAGGCTGGAAACATGAAGGTTACTCATGGGCTCCATCCCACTACTGATAGGTATGAAAATTTAACCTACTCCATTCTGACCTGGTCTGGTTTTCTTTTTTTCAAGCAAACTGGTATACCCCACCCCCACCTCCTCTCCAAAGGGTTCATCAAAATAATGTCAAACCTAGTTCAGATACCCCATAGGTATCAGGGGGTATCTTATCTCAAGGTACCTTATCTCAAGATACCTGCCAGCCTCAGCCTCCTCAGTAGCTGAGATTATAGGCATGTGCTGCCATACCCATTAAAAGGAATGACTTTCTAATCATTAGTCTTCTAGTAGATGCTAGATCACCTCTTGCTGGGGATATTATGTAAGAGTTTCCTATTTAGGGATAGAATGAGCTAAGATGGCCTCTGAGGTCCCTTGCATCTCTAAGAGTCTACGAGTCTGTAAATAAACAAACCAAAAATGCTCAGCACAAATTCTGGGGAGATACTACTGTTGTGAGCTAATGAGTCATGGTGAAGTCTTACAAATTTAAAAATTAGCAGTGTTCTGAGGAGGAAGTTGTGATGAAATAGAGTAGGTCACACACATGTGTTCCTCAACCTACTTCCCTGGCACCACTGAAACAAGTAAACGTCTTCATCAAAGCCAACACCCTCCAAGTCATGAACTTTCCCAATTTTTTTTCCTCTCCCAAAGTACATCTTCCCCACCTTGTCTAGCAAACACTATCAGTTCAAGTTCACAATTAATCTTTACTATAAAGGAAAGAAATTTCAGGGCAAAAACTGAGGGTAGAGTTGAAGTAAATCACATTACTCCTTCAACTGACATGGGGTCTAAACTTTAGACTCTAAAGCAGAGTTTCGTAATCTTGGATTGGTGAGGTCATTTTTTTAATTTGATAACTGTTAGTTTCTTCCGCAATCCTGTGTATTTTATTTTATGCATTTGAAAGCATGATTCTGAGGAGGGGTCCAAAGACTGACAAACGGACCAGACTGACAAAGGAGTCTACGATACAATAAAAGGTTAAGAACTCCTGCTTTGAAGCATTTGTAACTTCCATGTCAAAGACTCTCATATGACATGAAGGACCTAGTTATACTCTGTAGGATCTTATGACTTTTATAGCCCCTACCTAGGAAATGTGGGATAATGCATGCATCATTACCCCATCCCACTACCAAGCACACTGAGACCAATCCCCCATTTTCAGACATTCAGTTCAAAATAGTTCAAAATAAAGTTTTACTAAAAGGAGAGAAACAGAATAGAAATACTTCATTGGCCAACCAATCATTAGGCCCAAAAATATATATATAAATCTCCAGAGCCATTTATACCTCTAGGTATGAGAAACTATTGAGGGCCTTGACCTACCAGGCCTGCCTGGGCCCTTGTCTTCCTGTTATTCAAGGAGGACGGTTTGTGGTGTTGACATTTTTCTCTCCAATTTACCAATCTTCATGGTTCCTTATGAAGGCTGCTTATGCCCATACTCCAGAACTTTCTTTCTACCCTTCTATTTCCTTAGACCTCAAAAGCACTGAAGCATTTTAAGAAAGAAAAAGAGCAACTTGTTGTTTCCTGCAGTAAGAAAAAATTAAGACATAAAGAAAAAATTTAATTATGATAAACTATTTTGTTCTAAGAGATTAAAAGATAACAGCTTAGTGAATTATGCCTCCCAGGGGCTAATTGCATTTTAATGGGAGCTTCTTGCCAGAACACAAGCATATGTCTCTCTAATCAAGAACTTCTGACCTCATGATAGGTGGATACCATATCTGTCCTCAGATGATATCATCTCGATTTCTGCAGCCGCTCTGTCTTAGATGGGCCCTAGAACCTAACAAATACTGGGGTTTATTGCAAGGTCCATAAGACCAAGACTCAAGAGTCTTGCATTCCAATCTCTAATCTCATCCATTTGGGCACCAGCTCAGAACACAGTCCTTCCACACCTCCTCTGGTGTGATTCTTGTCTTTCTCTTCTACAGAAGAGTCTATAACTCTTCCCTAGAGTGTCTAACTCATGCTGGCAGCCTTCCTTTGAGTCTTCCAATACATCAGTGGTGCTATTCTAGAGTTAAAATTGCTGACCAATACAAAACAAGACATCTGTGCAAACCTTTCAGTTTACAAATTGAGTCTCTTGTCTTAAATGAACGCCTTTCCATTTTGACAGAGACTAGAACCTATTCTCCTGCCCAGCTTTTATCTCCTAAGAATACTTGGTGTTTCTTTGGATACCTATTAAGAACCACTGTCCTTTGGGGTAATGTTGACATCCTTGACAAAATGGGCCACTGAGGTACACATTTCCATAGTGTTACAGTTTTACAGGATCCAAGACGGGGGGGGGGGCAGGACCTCAGAACCTAACTCCCTCACTTTACAGATGAGAAAACTGAGGTCCAAAGATATTAAATTAATTTGCTCCAGGTCACCCATGTAATAAATTGCTGAGCTTGGATCGAAACCCACCTTTGACTCTAAATAGAGTCCTCTTTCTGCTACCTCACAAACCATGCAGCTGGATGGAGCAGTGGCTACAGCACTGGGTTTGGAGTCAGGAAGATGAGTTCATATCTGACCTCACATAATAGTTATGTGACCCTGGACAAGACTTGAGGGCAGGAATTGTCTTTTACCTCTTTTTGCATCCCTAGCACTTAACATAGTGCCTAGCAAGTAATAAGCATTTAACAAATGTTTATTGAAAAGTCACTTAACCTGTTGCCTTGGTTTCCTCATCTGTAAAATACAGATAATAATAGCACCCACCTCACAGGGTTGCTATGAGGATCAAATGAGATCAGAGTTGTAAAAACAAAATGCTTGGCACAGTGCCTACCACACAGAGGGCTCCATATAAATGCTTATTCCTTCTCCTGCCCAGCTTTGTGTAACAGACTTGCTCCTGAAAGGGCATACATCCACAAATCATTTTTGTAAATGAGTTTGTATGACATTAACCACATTATGGTAGCTCAGTATTTTTTTTTAATTTTATTAATTTATTTTGATTTATCAACAATCACTTCCATATGCTTCTGAGTTTAAAATTTTTCTCCCCTTTTCCCCCACCACCCTCCCCAAGACAGTGCACAATCTGATATAGGCTATACATTTACATTCCTATTAAACATATTTTCACCTTAGTGAAGTTGTAAGCAAAAATTAAAACCAATAGGAGGAACCATTAGAAAGAGACAGCAATTCAACTTTCACAGTTATGATTACTATCTGTGTCTTTTTCTCCATCCTTTTTTCCCCCTGTTTATGCTTTTCTTTCTCCTCTCTCCCTTCACCCCCTCACCAGTACTTTGCTTTTGACCACTGCCTCCTTCATTCTCGCCTCCCTTCTATTATCCCCTTACCCCCTCTTCCCCTTTTCCCCTACCGCTTCTTCCCTCCCTTCCATCCCCCCAACCTTTTCGTTCCCCTTTTCCCTCCTACTGCCCGTAGGGCAAGTTAGATTTCCATACTTAACTGATTATGTTATTCCCTTCTTGGGCCAAATCTGATGAAAGCAAGGTTCAAACAATGCTCACCCCCCTCCCTTCATGTAATGTAATTTATCCTCTCCTCCTTTCTCAGTACCTTTTCTAACATCAGACTAATATACTTACTTGGATCCATTTAACCCACTTGATTAGATTTTTTTTAATCTTGCATCAAAGTCAACTAATATTCACCCCCTTTATGTATACTCCTTTAACATGGTGTAATAACAATACAGTTCTCAAGAGTTGCAAGTGTCATCTTCCCTTGTAGGGATGTAAACAGTCCACCCTTATTAACAACATTTTGTATCTTTCTGTCCCATTTACCTTTTGATGTCTTTCTTGAATCTTGTACTTGAAGATCAAATTTTTTGTTGAGCTCTGGTCTTTTTATCAGGAAGGTTTGGAAGTCCCCTATTTCATTGAATATCCATCTCCTCCCTTAAAAAATCATGCTCATTTTTTGCAGGACAGTTGATCCTTGGCTGCAATCCAGGCTCCTTTGCCTTAAGGAATATCATGTTCCACGATCTGCGGTCTTTTAATGTAGAAGCTGCAAGGTCCTGTGTAATCCTGACTGTGGTTCCATGATATTTAAATTGTTTCTTTCTAGTTGCTTACAGCAACTTCTCTTTCATCTGGTAATTTTGGAATTTTGCTATTACATTCCTTAGTATTGTCAATTTGGGATCTCTTTCAGGTGGCGAGTGGTGTATTCTTTCTATCATTATTTTACCTTCTGGTTCTAGGACTTCTGGGCAGTTTTCCTTTATGATTTCCTGAAAGATACTGTCCAGGCTCTTTTTTTCATCATGATTTTCAGGTAGTCCAATGATTTTTAAATTGTCTCTCCTGGATCAATTTTCCAGATCAGTTGTTTTACCGATGACGTATTTTATGTTTTCTTCCATTTTTTCTTTTTTTTGTTTCTGTTTGACTGATTCTTGCTCTCTCATAGAGACATTAGTTTCCATTTGTCCAATTCTAGTTTTTAACAGTTTTTTTCTGTTAGTATTTGCACTTCCTTCTTCAATTGGCCAATTGTATTTTTAAGGGATTTGTTTTCTTCAGTGTATTTTTTTTTCCAGTTTGCCAATTGTATTTTTTAGGGACTTGTTTTCTTCAGTGTACTTTTTTTCCAATTGGCCAATAGTATTTTTCAAGGACTCTTCTACCTCTCTCATTAGACTTTTAAAATCCTACTTGAGCTCTTCTAAGAAGGCTTTTTGGGCTTCAGACCAGTTCATATTCCCTTTTTATGTCACAGATGTGGGTTTGTTGACAATGTTGTCCTCTTCTGAATTTCTGTCTTGATCTTCACTCTTCTCATAACATGAATCTATACTAAGTTTCTTTTTACTCATGGTGTTTCTTTATTCCCTGGCCTTTAAAGAGATTGAGCTCTCCTGCTGGGGAACAGAGGGGCACTGACCCAAGCTTCTTGTGTTGGGAGCCTAGGTCTTGGTCACTGCTTTTGTGTGCTTGGGCCTCTTATGTTGGCAATTGGAGGCTATAGGGTTCTGGCAGCTTACCTCATGTTGGGCTGGAATCAGCAGGGCTGGAACTTTCAGGCAATTCTAGGTTGCCTGCTTTTCCTTTCCTTTAGCTTTCTTCAGCTCCTTTTAGATGGGTGCTGCAGGGTGTTTATCTGCCTGGGGCCCCTTGCAATGCTGTCTCCCTCGTTTCTGTTAATGCACTGGGAGATTCCTTTGTAGTAGAGCACCAAGCACCTGGTGGTTTTCTGAGCTGGTTTCCACCGATTCCCCCACCCCGGAGGTCCAGATGTTGGTGTTTGCCTGCTCTATCTCCTGGGTTTCAGAATTTCCTCCTGGTTGACAGTTGGGCTGTAGGGTTCTTGCAGCTTACCTTATGTTGGGCTGGAATCAGCAAGGCCAGACTTTCAGGCAATTCTAGGTTGCCTGCTTTTCCTTCCCTTTAGCTTGCTTCAGCTCCTTTTAGATGGGTGCTGCAGGGTGTTTATCTGCCTGGGGCTCCTTGCAATGCTGCCTCCCTCATTTCTGCTAATACACTGGGAGATTCCTTTGAGGTATAATGTGGAGGCAGCTGGTGGTTTTCTGAGCTGGTTTCCACCGGTTTCCCCGCCCTCACTGAGGCACTCAGAGGTCCAGGTGTTGGTGTTTGTCTGCTCTACCACCTGGGCTTCAGGATCTCCTCCTGGTTGACAGTTGGACGCTGTAGGGTTCTGACACCTTAGCTGGTGTTGGGCTGGAATCAGCAAGGCTGGGACTTTAGGAAGACTCTAGGTTGCTTTCTTCAGCTCCTTTCAGATGAATGCTGCAGGGTGCTTACTGGCCTGGGGCCCTTTGTAGTGTTGGTTCCCTTATTTTTGCTGAGGCACTGGGAGACCAGTTTGCTGGGCTGCTGCACTGCTGTTCCCCATCTTTCTTCTAGTTCAGCGGTTCCAGGGTTGTTGTTTTTTTTCCTAGGGTGATATTTTCTCGGTTTTCAGAGGCTGCTAGGGGAGGGTGAGACCGACTACCTTTTCACTCTGTCATCTTGGCTCCCAGAAGTGGAAGTCAGCAGCTCTGTATTTTAAATGATATGATGGTTAAACTTTTGTAAAGAATCATTTCCATTCTTTTTGTTCCTATTTAGATCTTGCTATACTGTAGCAAAGGAGCAGACGAGTGGTACAATAGATAGAGTATTGGGCCTGGAATCAGGGAGATTCATCCTCTGAGTTCAAATCCAGTCTCAGACACTAACTGTGTGATCCTGGGCAAGTCACTTAACCAAGTTTCCTCATCTGGAAAATGAGCTAGAGAAAGAAATGGCAAACTACTCTCCTATCATTGCCAAGAAAACCCCAAAAGAGGTCATAGTTAGCCATGACCAGAATGACTCAACAACAAAATACCATAGCATTCTCCTACTACAGAGCACACTGAATTGACCTTTTTCTTTTTTAAAATGCTCCAAAAAAGTTTCAGGAGCAGTCACTAGGAATCCTGGCAGCTGGCCCAAATCTGGTTGAACTGGGATGTATGAGGTATCACAATTCCTATGGGTGGGGTTAGTTAGAGGCATTAGTCATGGAAGTTGAGGAGGCTGAGAAACTAGGAACCCAGGGTTTTCAAAAGGTCATGGACCATAGGAAAACTGAAGCCCAGAGAAGGGGTGATCTGCCCAAAGACACACAAGTAGTCAAGAGCAGAGCCAAGACTCTAACTCAGGTGCTCTGAAGCCAGTGATCTCTACCCTACCCCACAAGAGAGGATGGTGGGAGAGGACACACTGGAAAGGAAGGTCAGAGGATAGACAGTGGTCAAAGGAAGCCTAGGGTTGCATGTACTATGGGGCTGAGAGTGAGGTGGCAGCACAAGAAACCCCCCTTTTTTACTGATCCCCTTAGCTTATCTTAGATGTACCAAATGGTCACCATGCCTGGCTCTCCAGGAGGGTCAAACATAGGGTGGATTCTACCCTATCATGATGGAAAAAAAAAGACATAAGCCAAGGAACCCCAGGGAATTTAGCAGCCTATGCACTCAGCAAGAGAGTGGCCCCTCAGAAATAGGGGTTAACTAGGAATAAAGCACACCTTCTGGGGTGAAGAATTAGCATTCCCACTTTGTGTGTCAAATCCCACTCTGTACCATGTTGGTGTCTGGGCCACAGCTCTGGTTCTAGTTCAGTTCTGGAAAAACATGATGTCTATTATTTCCCATGTAGACTACTCTATTCTGCAGAAAGACCAGGGTCCCAGGCTTCCAATCTGTGAAATGGGGATGAAACCACTTATGCTACCTAGCTCACAGCATTGTTTTAAGGAGCAAAAGACATCATGCACATGAAACACTTAGCAAATCCAAGCTATAGAAACGTCAGCTATGATGATGATGACGACACTGATGCAGTTGTATTGGCACAGTAAGGGAAACAATTTGTCTTTATGAGCTAAATAACAAGATCAGAAGCCGAGTCGTAATCCTGCTTCTGTGTAATCCTGAGCCAAATGTTCAGCTTCATTTTGTAAGGGAGATAAGGGTGGCACTGAGAGATAGTCGCATCATTCTGGCATAACTAGAGTTTCTGGGATACTGTGCTCCTCTCTATAGAAGGTGAGAATGCCTGGAGGCACCACAGCCAGTGTCCACATGAATGAATGGAAATGAATCCAGACAAGTTGCTTGAACTTAGCACAATGGCCCTTCCATTAAGAAAGCCATTCCTGATGCCCAATCCCAGCTGGAGAACTAAGCCATCTCTTTTGTCTCTCTTTGCCCCATACCCGGGCATCTGAGCATCTAAATCCAAAAGAAGCCAGAAAGCATCAGCTGGATTAAAAACAAAAAATCTATCTTCTCATACTATAGTCTTTCAAAAAGGAATGAGCAAGTGCTAAGATGATTAATGGAACAGCTAGATGGCCCAATGGATAGAACACTAAGCTTAGAATCAGGAAGACTCCTCTTCATGAGTTCAAATCCAGCCTTGGACATTTAATAGCTGTGTGACCCTGGGCAGGTCACTTAACCCTATTTGCCTCATTTTCTCATCTAGAAGATAAGCTGGAGAAGGAAATGGCAAACCACTTCAGTATCTTTGCCAAGAAAACCCCACATGGGGTCAAAGAGAGTTGGACATGACTGAAACAACTGAACAACAACAAAAGAAGAATAAAATTGCCAAGTATGCTGTTGGATTTTCTATTCCTGGGCCCTGAAGAGCCTGTATGTCCCAAGCCTTTAGGAACCAGAATTAATTAAGATTTTATGAAGTACTAAGCCTGCAGCCCTTATATATTTGATGTTAACATAAAGACACTTAATTTTCAGGTATTATTAATCCACAAGAACGAAAGAGTCAACATCCTGCCATTTAAACTCTAACAATTTTCAAGGAAGCAACTTTCCTACATAATCCCCTTCCACTCCCCCACTCCCACTCCCACTCCCACTCCCAGTAGACTTTAAAAATAGACTGCTGAGGATCTTATATCCTGAGAGGACAAAGAAGAAAGCAAACCAAAAAGTCAGTGGACTATCTAAGGTTTTAAACCAACTATTTTCGGGGTGGGATAATTTGCAGCCTCATTTGGTTTTGTTCTTTTGTAAACTGCTGCTGGGGCAGTGACTCTCACTTCAGTCCCTTTCAGATCACAAAGAGCATGTGTGAATTGTTGTTTTTATTTGGATACCTGCAGCTGGACGTCTGTAGGGAGATTTCCTGAATGGAAGAGAGGCACACCCCTAAGGCTTAAAAAAATGAATAGGAAATGAAAAGAAATTATGTGTACTGATTGCAGAAATTGAACTGGGATGTTTGTCCTGACACTAAGTGGATGGCTGTTAGGTAGAGATATTCAAAAGAAACGCAGGCCTTTAAAAGAAACCCAGGTGGTAAAGGTCAGCTGCACCATTTAAAAGGCCCTGGCAGCTAAAAGTAGCAATTCTTTGATCTCTGCCTTGCCAACCTTTTGTGTGTATTCAGCACTGCCACCCTACTCCAAAAGGGACACATGTCTCTTTTTCACACCCACTGGCCCATACTCTTTTCCTCTGGAGCTCAAGGTCAGACACAAAGTGAAGATTTTTAAAAGGCAACATGGAACCATGATTAGTGAAGAAAATCATTTTTTTTGCCCTATTTGTGCAAACAGAATGGGCAAACGCTGGCACTGTTATCTGGGTGATCTTGCTCGCTATTCGGCAATCTCTTTTCCATTTGCACCCTACTCTGGACATCCTCCATGAGAGTGGCAATATGTTTGGAAAGTATCTGTCTCCCTGTTTTATGCCTCTTGATGTAAATAACCACAAGGTCTTCCCAAACAAAGTTAAGTCTGTTGTCTTTTATCAATGAATCTTTTTTATTTATTTATTTTTATTTTTAACATGCATTTTTAAAACTCTGGGCTACAAATTTTCTCCCTTCCACCCTCCCCCCCACCATTGAAAAGGCAAGCATCTCGATACAGGTTATAGATGTGAAGTCATGCAAAACACTTCCATAGTAGTCCTGTTGTAAAAAACTAAGTATATTTCCCCTCATCTTATCCTACCCCCCATTTATTCTATTCTCTCTTTTGACCCTGTCCCTCCTCACAAGTGTTTGCTTTTGATTATCTCCTCCCCCAATCTGCCCACCACTCTATCAACTCCCTGCTCTCTTGTCCCCTTCCCCCCTTATTTTCCTGTAGGGTAATATAGATTTCTATATTCCATTGTATATTTTATTACCTCCTTAAGCCAAATCCTATGAGAATAAGATTCACTCATTTCCTCTCACCTTCTCCCATTTCCCCTCCGTAAAAGCCTTTTCTTGTCTGTTTCATGTGAGATAATTTACCCCATTCTACCTCTCCCTTTCTCCTTCTCCCAGTATAATCCTATCTCACCCCTTAGTTTTATTTTCCAGATATCACCCCTTCACCTTCAACTCACCCTGTGCCCTCTATCTATATATATACATACGTACAATTTTTTCCCTCCCACTACTCTCTGACAAAGGACTCATGAGTTACAAATATCATCTTTCCATGCAGGAATGTAAACAGTTCAACCTTAATAAGTCTCTTATGATTTCTCTTTCCTGTTTGCCTCTTCATGTTCCACTTGAGTCTTGTATTTGAAAGTCAAATTCTATATTCAGCTCTGGTCTTTTCCTCAGGAATGCTTGAAAGTCTCCTATTTCATTGAATGACAATTTTTTACCCTGAAGGATTATACTCAGTTTTGCTGGATAGGTGATTCTTGGTTGTAGTCCTTCTCCTTTGCCTTCCGGAATATCATACTCCATGCCCTTCTGTCCCTTAATGTAGAAGCTGCTAAATTTTGTGTTATCCTGATTGTGTTTCCACAGTACTTGAATTGTTTCTTTCTGGCTGCTTGTAATATTTTCTCCTTGACCTGGGAATTCTGGAATTTGACCACAATATTCCTAGGAGTTTTCCTTTGGGGTTCTCTTTCAGGAGGTGATTGGTGGATTCTTTCAATTTCTATTTTGCCCTCTGGTTCTAAAATATCAGGACAGTTTTCCTTGATAATTTCTTGAAAGATGATGTCCAGGCTCTTTTTTTGATCATAGCTTTCAGATAGTCCAATAATTTTTAAGTTCTCTCTCCTGGATCTATTTTCCAGGTCAGTTGTTTTTCCAGTGAGATATTTCACACTCTCTTCTATTTTTTCATTCTTTTGGATTAGTGTTACAATGCCTTTATTTCTCAAATTGTCACTAGCTTCCAATTTCTCAATTCTAATTTTTAAGGAAGTATTTTCTTCAGTAAGCTTTTGGACTTCCTTTTCCATTTGGCCAATTTTGCTTTTTAGGGCATTGTTCCCCCTCATTGACTTTTTGGACCTCTTTTGCCATTTGGGTTAGGCTATTTTTAAGGTGTTATTTTCTTCAGTATTTTTTTTGGGTCTCCTTTAGCATCACTCTCAGTTTTTCCTCTACTTCTCTTACTTGCTTCTCAAAATCCTTTTTGAGCTCTTCCATGGCCTGGGACCAATTCATATTTTTCTTGGAGGCTTTGGATGTAGGAGCTTTGGCTTCATTGTCTTCTTCTGGTTGTATGTTTTGATCTTCTTTGTTGCCAAAGTAAGATAATATAGTCTGACTCTTTTTGTGCTGCTTGCTCATGATCCCGGCCAATTACTTGAGTTATGAACTCTTTGTTGAGGTAGGAGTCTGTTTCCGGTGTGGAGAATATACTGTCCCAAGTTTCAAGGGTTTTGTGCAGCTGTTTTCAGAGATACTTCTAGGGACCTGTGCTCTGGTCTATGAGTGACTGACCACAAGCACTCTTTTCTATCTTGAAACTATGAAGAGGGTTTTCTCTTCACAGCTGCTACAAGCTCCACCATGCCAGCACTCCTCCTCACCCCAGGATTGCCCCTCAGAACTGTGACCCAGATCCAAGCAGGGGCAAAGCAAGAGATTCCTGCCTAAGCATTGGCAAAGAGATCCCTGCAATCCCCCTCTGATCAGGCACTCAATTCCCCCTCAGTCTGTGGGCCGGAAGCTCAGGAGGCAGCTGCCTCCACTGACCTTCTAAGTTGTCTTTGGCATTCATGGGTTGAGAGGTCTGGAAACCACCACAGCTGCCTGTGATTCAGTCCTTTGAGGCCTGTTCCAGGTTCACTGTGGCCTGAAGAACTGTGCTCCTCTTCCAGCCCGGTGAGATATACCTTTCTGATCAACCATCCAGGTTGTCTTGGGCTGGAAATTTTTTTCACTCTGTCTTTTTGTGAGTTCTGCTGCTTTAGAATTTGTTTAGAGCTATTTTTATAGGTATCTGTAGGGGTTTGGGGGATAGCTCAAGCAAGTCAGTGCTTTTACTTTGCCATCTTGGCTCTGCCCCTTTTATCAATCAATCTTATATGACCTTAACATGTGAACGAGAGACCTCTTGCTAGAAAAGGATGGATTTACTCTCTTACATCAAATGCTTCCCCCTTTTTTTTATAATCAACCTACAACACACACAGTAGGAGGCAGTGTGGTTTAATAAAAGGAGTGATGGAATTGGCATGCTGAATTTATTCAATTCAATTGATAAACATTTATTTAGTATCATGGAAACAACATGAATTTGGACAGACTTTGAGAGATAGTAGGGGATAGAAGGGTGTGGTGTGCTATGGTCCATGGGGCACAAAGAGTCAGACATGGCTCAACAACAACATGTGCCAGGCACTGTACTAAGCTCTTGGGATACAAATGAGAAAAACAAGGATAGTCCCTGCCCTCAAGGAGTTTACAATCTATTGAGGGAAGAGAACACATAAAAGGAAGCTGAAAAGAGGGAGGAGGGGCCACGAGGGGACGCCCAACACAGGCATATGATGTTCTGTGGAGTTGGAAACAAAGTAGAGCCACTGATGGAAAAAGGAGAGAGAAAATGGACTTATAATCATGATACCTGAGTTTGAATTCTAGTTTTGCCTCTTCATACCTACATCCCCTCAAGTTATCACCCAATTTCTCTTCTCTTCCCTTATAAATTAAAAAAAGTCAACATTCACTCACTGACTCTGTTTGGTCACCACATCTTCTCAACTGCTTGTGACTTTCCATACAGCACTACTGAAATTAATGCCACCACCTCCTTTTCACCAAATTCAGTAAATTTTTAAAAAGCCCTTATCCTTGTAGACTATTCTGCATTATCAGACATTATTTATTATTCTATCCTTCTGGATACTCTCAAGTCAGAGCTCTACCAATGGTGCTCTAAGGTTTCTGTTTTCCCATGCCCTCCTCCTCCAATTGTCATTTTCTTCTTTTGTCATTCTTGACAGTCTGACAGATGTGAGGTGGAAGCTCAAAGTTGCTTTAAATTGCATTTTTCTAATTATTAATGATTTAGAGGATTTTTCATATAACTGTTGATGGCTTAGATTGCTTCTTTTGAAAACTGCCTGTTCATATCCTGTGCTTTGACCATCTTCTATTGGGGAATAGCTCTTAGTTTTATACATTTGAATCAGTTCCTTTTATATCTTAGGTGTGAGATTTTTGTCAGAGAAGCTTTTAGCCTAAGACCTCTGTCCTTTCTATTCTATGTTCCAAACAAATTGAACTACTCCTTAGCTATTCTCTTGCTTATCTACACAGTAGCATCTCTTTAATTGACTACCTATCTCTGCCAGTAAAAATTCCTCCCCTTTTTAAATCAAATTAGCCAATGGTTTATCTATTTTATTGGCTTTTTTTCCATAAAATTAACTCTTAGTTTTCTTTATTCAATGTGTTTTTTACACTCAATTTTATTAATCTCACCTTTAATTTTTAGGATTTCAAATTTAGTGTTTAATTGGGGATTCTTAATTTGTTTTTTTAATTGCATAGTCAACTCAGTCTGCTTTTCCATAAATAAAAAAAATTTTAATAATTTTTCTTCCTCTACTGTATTCATTTCCAAGTATTATTCTTATTTTTGGCTCTGTAATATTAAATATCATTTACCTATTCATACATGTGCATCATTTTAAATAAAACCAACATGTGAAAAAAAATCCCTCCAGCCTAAAATTCAGAATCAACTTTCCCCATTAAATCTTCCCTGGCTCCCTTAAGCTAAGAGTGATCACTTCTCAAATTTTTACAGCGCTTAACTGACTCTCTCCTTTGTCTTTATATTCTACCCTATATCATAGGTAACTGAATATTGATTTTTTTCTCTTACACACACACACACACACACACACACACACACACACACACACACACATACACACACACATACACTCATGCACTCACACAGCATGGCATGATAGATAGAGACATGGCCTTGGAGTCAGGCAGACCTAGATTCTAGTCCCACCTCTGACATATCCTTGGCTGGGTGATGTTGGTCAAGTCACTTAACCCTGTTTGCCTTAGTTTCCTCATGTGTAAAATGAGCTGGAAAAGGAAATGGCAATCCTAAATGGGGTCACAAAGAATTGGACACAACTGAAATGACTAAATAACAATAACATAAGGAAGGGGTAAGTGCCTATTTATGGACTGAACAACAGTAAGTGTTTATAGAATAAATAAACGAAAATGGGAGCGACTCGTCATTGTCAATTATTTTGATTGCATTTCTTAACCAATGAGCTTTCAGGCATTTAACAGGAAGTTATTTTCCTTCATTCAATTGGAAGATATATTTACCTTTAATCCATATGGTAGACATCTATGAGTATCTGCATTGAATAAATGAGGAACTGAAGCTCAGATAATCCTCATGACAAAAGTCTGGTGCAGTTCAGTATTTCTTAAGGAAAGTGGAACTAGATGCTGCAGTAGAGAGAGTGCTGGGCCTGGAGAGGAAGCCCTTAGTTCAAATATAGCCTCAGATACTTACTACCTTGACCCTGGTCAAGTCTCTTAACCCTGTTTGCCTCAGTGTCCTCATGTATAAAATGAGCTGGAGAAGAAAAAGGCAAACCACTCCAGTATCTTTGCCAAGAAAACCCCCAATGGGGTAACAGAGAGTAGGACACAACAGAAATGACTGAACAACAACATAAGGAAGGGGGAAGGGCCTATTTATGGCCACTGGATTACTATACAGTCATCTTCACAGAATTAGAGAATTTGGAAAGGACCTCCAAGGCCATCTAGTCCAACCAATCCACATAAGGAATTACCATTATCACATACAAACAAGTGATCAATTAGCCCCAATTTGAAGACTTCTGAAGGGAAACAGACTGTCTCTTCAGGCAGTCCATTCTGTTTTCGGATGACTCCAACTTTTAGGGAGTTTTTCCCCATAACATTAAGTGATATTCACTCATTGCTCCCGGTTCAGCCTCTGGGGCCAAAGAGAATAAATCTAATCCTTCCTCCACATCACAGCCTCTCAAATACTTGGAGATAGCTATCATGTGCCCCTGAATCTTCTACAAGCTAAGCATGTCCACATCCTTCAACTTACCCTTAAATGCCATAGTCTGAAGTCCTTCACTTTCTCAGTTGCCCTCTAGTTTACCAATGTTCTTGGCATAGCATCCAGAACAAAACACAAAACTCCAGATGGATTTTGATGATGCCAGTGACAAGCCAGAGTACAACTGGACTTTCACCTCCCTATCCCTGGAAGTTATATCCCTCTTTGTTTGTACATTCCCACATCACCTAATATGATGCTTAGCACTCAATAAAATATTTGTTTTGTTTTGGCATTGGGTGGTGCCACATGGAGAAGAATAACTCCAATTGTGAAGTTAGCTAGCTCACTTCCTTGACTCCAGCCTCAATGACTATTCAGTAGAAACAGAACAATTTTAGTTTAATTGAAAGGGAAAAATCTTTTCAATGAGATGATATGGGTCAAAACTGTTCACTTGGAATGGAAATACTGAAAAACCCTAAGAGGAATTGAATTCTAAGTTATAGGAAGGAGTCCTTTCCATAGTAATGGAGAAAGGAAACATTTCCAGAGAGTCTGATCCTGTTGTCTTACCCATAAAGTGATATTTCATAATAATTCCCATTTGAGATTCCATAGAGATATCAGAATGTATACCTTGGTTCCATTGACTTGGGTGTTATACCAACAATTAAAGAAAATACAATGGACACTGTTTTACATGTACATTTGATCAAGTTTTCTAATATATTAGATAGAAAACTATCAGAGTCAACATTTATCTCTGATCTTCAAACCGTGGATCTTTAAAACTCTGAACACCTTAGAATAGCCACCCATCTATTCCCTGAGAACAAATGCTTTCTACTACAGAAGCTGTTTGATTCAGCTTCCCTTACGTCCTTAGCACAGGGGAAAAGGTGACATGTTGAATGGAAAGAAAACTTGCCTTAAAGTCCAAGGATCTGGGTTCAAATCTTTTCTCTGCCCATTTTCTTGCTATGTGACCTTAGATAAGTCACATTAACTGTCTAGGGCTTTAGTTTCCTCATCGGTAATATGAGGATAATACAACTTTCCCAGGGTGGTTGTATGAAAAATGCTTTGTAATCCTGACTATAGTAACACGCATTATTACAATTTGAATGGTTTCATGTACAAAAGAAATATGTGTTATAACAGATGTTTGCAACATGCCCTTTCAAAAGAAGTGGGGAGGGGGTAGATGATGCTAGTTTGGAGTAAATATGATATTATGAAGCCACAAAAGCTTTAAGCTCCATTTGTTTTTTACTAAGTCTTCACAAACTATCTGCTTAATAATTAGAGAATTTTTCAACCAACAGCCCGGTTTATCATGTGATTTCGATGAGTTTCATTAGTAGAAGTATTCACATGTGGTCAAAATACCATTTGAAGCAGATGGAGAATTAATTTTAAACATTGAATCGAGATAGTAGTAAATTGAATTGAGCTTTATACAAGTTAATAGACAGTAAGTTGATAGCCTATGAATTATTATTATTTTAACCTTCCATTCTAAATTGCATTTACTTTTCCTAGTCATTTTTATGCTTAAAAATTTCACATTTAAATATTTATCTTGATATTTATAATTATGTTTAGAATGATTCCAGTTTAAATGGCTATATCTTGGTAGCACAGCTAAGTTTAATACATGAGTTAAAGGAAAAGCCTAAGATGACATATAATTTCTGAATATCACAGCTAAAACACCTTTCTCTGTGCTGCACTAGCTAACTGCACTAATTCAATGGATAAAAAAGCCCTCTGATTTGGAAGGGAAAAGCAGAAAATTGATGAGCATGAATCTGGCATTTTGTCACTCAAGTGAATGTGATAATGACAGTATCATTAAGCAAAATAATAATGTGACAGGCTAGTATGATGAAGGAACACTTCTGTGCCAGACATTTTAAATGGTAGGCACCTGGATTTCCAGATGTTTACCAGATTCAGCCATGCAGAACCCTCAGCTAAGCTGGGCTTTTTGACAAATAACTTAGCAAGGTATTAGATACTTGCAGAGCAGAGGTCATGGATTCCAGTCATAGGAGACAGTGTTCCTTTCTCAGTTTAATAAAATCAATCTATGTTTAGCCGATTAACACATCCAAATTTGGATTGCAGCAAAGACTATGAGAGAACGTGATTCACTTCTCACGTTCATCCCCTAATAATTTCCAAGTATGCAATTTTTAAAAAGAGAACACTACATACTCTTTCTAACAGATCCCTCAGAGGGTAAGAGCCATGGGTGTCTCTGTAGGGGGTCTTTCTCATTTGATCAAATCCTAACCGCAGACCTACAAATGATGCTCATCTTCAGCGATGTGATAAAGTTGAATTCCAGGGCCGTCAGAATGTGCTATCTTTCCTTTTGAGACTAACAGAATAATAAAAACCAAGGGAAGCATTCAATATTCTCCTCCACTGACATCTGATGGCCCTGCCTTCTACCTGTGGAGGCAAGGACTCCATATGTGATGCTTATTCCTTGTGTGACCTTGTTCGGCTCATTTAATGTCTGTAGGGTGGCTTCCTCATTTATAAAATGAAAGGATTGGACTAGATTGCTCGTCAGGTACGTTCTACCTTTAGCATCATCCTATGATGCTGCAATCTGTGATCCACTGAAATTTCAACGAATATGTGGTCTCATTGTTTTGGATATGCTGTCCAACTACGCAGTTCACAATCCATCTTTTCCTTTTTGACGTCAGTCATGCTAGCTCATGACACCCAGTAAATTCTCCACATGGGACCCACCCACCATGATCTAGGCTGTTCAGTAGCTCTCTTGACATGGGATGGATACCAATGGCAAATTCAGACTGGCCACTCATTATCCCTTGCTCTTTTTGCATCAACTGGGCACCCACTCTTCCAATCATAAATTTCTCTAATGAAATCTTTTATGCCCTCTCTTTTATGCAGTGTTTCATCAGTAATATGAGCACTGGAGTCTTTTTCACACCTACCATGTGCTTCCCTATTGTTCCATTGACCACTGCTTTGAAGGTTGCCCTTCAGGTGACCTTCAATTTGAATTCTTTGGAAGCCAAAGTTTTCCATGATTCTCTGCCACATGGTATTACTAGAAGACTGCTGCTAAAAATTAACAACAACAAAAAAAAAGATGGACCCGTTCCAGGGGAAATCTTTGGGTCATTAAAAACACTGCACAATTTCTCAAAGGCAATCAAGACTCCCCAAACTAAGTTCTGGACCCAGCTCCTTGTCCATTCTCAGTGACTGTCCAAAATAAATATAGGGATAGACTAACTTTCTGGGCTATCCATCTAATTACGTATAGTCTGAACAACAGACATTGTTCAGCAAATCTACTTGGCAACTCAACAGAGAAGGTTGGCGATGACCCTGTCTTCCTTAATATCACAGAAACCAACATAACAACTTACTGGAAGGGACTTTGGCAACCATCTAGTCCAGTCCCTTCATTTTAAAGAGGAGGAAAGTGAGGCCCAGAGAGGTAAAGTCACTTTCCTGAAGCCACACAGTTAGGGTTTAGCAGAACAGGGTTTAGAACCCTGAGACTCCAAATCCAGTCTTTCCACTCTACCATTTTGCCTGCTTGAGGCTCCATGACTTGTTGGGGAAATAATTTCATTCAGGTAGTTGTAGGGTTTTTTTTTTCATTTTCATTGAAATTATCTCATATTCAAATGCTTCTCCTCTTAGCAAGGCAGCAGAGTGCCAAATTAATCAAATATCTTAGGGATCAGACCCCCTTACCCAATAATAAATTTTCATTCTTATGAATACAAGTTTTCATATTTGTGTAGAAGCTGGAATTCATTTAGGTCCATGCTTTTCAGGCTTTTCTACTTGGGATCACCCATGTATATTTGTTTCAGCTTCACAGAGATTCAGATTTGGTATTGCCAGGAGACTTGCAAGTTCTAGCTGCCAATCCACACCCAGGAGATGAGTTTTCTCCCGACCCACTGGCTCTCTCTTTCCTACACAGCCTACACATATTCACTGACTTGATTTATTTACTTACTCTAAGGAGCAAGGGAAATTCATTCGCATTTATCTACAACACTTGTACCACATCAAGGAGCTCTCTGTGGCTTTCAGTATGTTCCAAACATTGCAAAATGAAAAGCACAGTTTCTAGATCACTGAACTCAATTCGTGCAAGAGAGATCAACTCTGTTTTCTGAATCAGTGTCCGTCCTCATAAAGACATGAGAGATAGCAATCCATTCTACATGATGCTGTTTCATTGTTTGTCCTGGTGCACGGATATTATTGCAACACCCCTGCTCAGAAATCTTCAAAATTTCCATGAGTAACAAAGAGAAGTGGATAGAATGCTGAACTCAATGTCATATCAAGTGTGTAAATTTGAACAAATGACTTAACCTCTATCAGGCTCAGTTTCATCATCTACAAAATGGATATTATAATAATATCATCCTATGTCACAGGAAAGGAAAGAAGAAAACAAGCATTTATGAAGTGCCTACTATGTGCCATTCATTATGTTAAGCATTTTACAAATATCATCTCATTTGATCTTCACAACAACCCTGGAAGGTAGGGGCTATTATTCTCCCCATTTTACAGATCAGTAAACTGAGGCAAACAGAGGTTACGTGACTTGCCCAGGGTCGCACAGCTAGTAAGCGTCTAAAGCCAAATTTTAATTCTTGTCTTTCTGACTCCAGGCCCAGCACTCTATCCACTATACCACCAATTGTCTCACAGAGTTATTGTGAGATAAGAAAATATGTCAAAGGCAATTTGAAAACATTAAAGTGTTATATAAATATGAATTATTATTATTACTATTATTGTCATTATTTGCCAAATAAAAAAGACCTGTCACCTTGGCCTCATATCTAAGATTCTGTGCAATCTGGCTCCTTATTTGGCCCAGCTTCATATGCTAGTCTCTCTTGCATACACTATGATTCAGGTAAAGTGGACTATTCAGAACCTTCGTGACTTTCCCTGACACTTATACACACCTTCACACACATTATAATGTTCCCCATAAAAAGCATGCTACCCTATCTCCCATCCATCTTTTATAATATACTCTACCTATTAGAAGCTCTCTTCTTTCTCACCTAATATACTCTACCTATTAAAATGTTATCTTCAAGGCAGAGTATAAATGGCACTTCTATGAAGACTTTATTGACTTCACTAGAAATTATTTAGTCCTTCCCTGATACAGCCTTTTAAACTCTTCTTCTGTATTTAATATTACATATATATTATACACACACATATAACACTCTATTCGCTGTACTACCTAGCTACCCCTTCTACATATATGGGGTGTGTGTGTGTGTGTGTGTATACACACATATATATGTATATACATAGAGAGAATTACAGAGTTACCCCTGTATACATATAGTAGCATATATGTATATAGGGGCAGCTAGATACCATAGGGAATAGAGCACTGGGGCTGAAGTCAGGAAGACCAGAGTTCAAATCCAGTCTCAGTGTGACCTTTGTGACCTTGATCATTATTTAACCTCTGTCTGCCTCAGTTTCCTCAACTATAAAATGAGGATCTTAATAGCACCTATCTCCCAGAGTTGCTTGTGAAGATGGGGAGATATCATTTGAAAGGACTTTGTATAATGTCTGGCACAGAGTACACACTTAATAAATGCATGTTTCCTTCCCCTCTCCTCCATATTTCATAGGATCTATAATCTTGTCAGTGTGCGTACTCCTCTACCAATGCAGATCATTTTTTTACATTTAATTTTTATTTTATTTTGTTCTCAATTGCATGTAAACAAAAATTTTTAACATTCATTTTCAAAAATTTTCAGTTCCAAATTTTCTCTTTCCCCTCTCCCCCTCCTTGAAAAGTAATTTTATATAGATTATACATGTGCAGTCATGCAATATATTTCCATATTAGTCATGTTGAAAAAGAAAATGCATACCAAAAAAACCCCCCAAGAATAATAAAGTAAAAAATTAGTCTTCTTCTATCAATACAGATCTTTAGAAGGAAGTTAAGAACTCATCAATTCCAACCCCTAATTTTCAAGAAAAATTGAAGCTCAGAAGAGTGATGTCATCCTGTCCAGGGTCACATACACTGCAAATAGAGGGACCATCGTTAGAACTAGGTACTCTAACTTCAGATCCAACACTCCTTTCCCTACATTACACTTGCCTGCAACCTGTCTCTACTTTTTCATCCTTTTTTATTCTTATCCATATTCTTCCTAAATTTAGATGATTTCTTCAGTGTGCTTGAGGCTTTCCCTGAGGTGATTTAATATTGAATGAATACCAGTGCCGTATTCACACTATCCATCTGTCATCCTTTGCTCTTGCTTCATGACTAGCCCATATTTGTTACCAATCATATACATCATGGAGGATGCTTGTTTTAGCTACATCCTCTACTTGGCCAGATTTTTCTTTGCTGCGATATTTTCCTTCCACTATCAGGTGTCAGAGAAAAGTTGGAAGGGTAAAGCTGAATTGTGTCAAAGTAAGGCAAGGCAACTAGCATTTATTAAAAACCTATTCTGTGCCAAACACTGTGCTAAGTAAGTGCTAGAGATACAAGTACAGATTCTGCCCTTAAGGAGCTTACATTCAGACAACACACAAAAGGGGGCTGAAAAGGAGGGAAAAGGTGAAGATACTCAGTGAGAGAACATTGTTCTGAAGTTTGGAGAAGAAGTCACCTAAGGTTGAGCTTCTGATATCCCCCCTGCAGTGGGACACTTCAATAAGAAGAGAATTTTGTGCCCTGAAGGAAGGGGGGGATTGCTGGAATACACCTTAGGAGCACCCAAGAAACATTCCTGCACTCTGGTAAGTAGCTAGCAGGACTTTATCTAGCTACCTGGTAGGAAAATAATGTATCCATTAAAGAGTTTAAGTGATGGTCACTATAGGTCTAGCCAAATTTGGAAGCAAATGTGATCATCCAAGACACAGACTGGCTCAGACAGTGTGCCTTTGAGATTAAAATGACTGTGGATTGATTCCCTTTTGGATGGGAGAAGTTGAGATTTCAGACCTCAATAGGTGCTGGTTGCGCACAGGTTTTGAAGTAGACATTGTCTTTGTTTTCCCTCTAGTAAAGCCCCCTATGATAAATCACCCAAAGTTGGGACAGAGATTAGAATCTCAATGGAATAGGGGCTGAGCCATTTGATAAATTACAAATTACTGTCAGAAATATAGTGAGATCCTTAGAGCCTCCGAATGCAAGGAGAAAAACCAAGGCTGATTAAAACTGGCATTTCATGCAAGCACCATTTAGAGAGGTAGTAAAGCTCAAGGTTTGAATGCCATCCATTGTTTTGATTAAATATAACAATCTATACCAATTTGGGTGGTGGTGGTGGTATTTTGTTGTTGTTGTTGTTTTGTTTTTTTCTTTTAAGCATATCTAATTAATTAGTAAGACCAGCTAGATTCTAGAGTATCACCTGATGACCAACCTATAGAACTCTGACTAGCTGCCTGAGATACTAGCTCCTTAGGGCTGTTATGAAATATTCTAATAGGACATAGTGTTTTATAAATCATTTACTGCTTTTCAGCCATTGATGGTAATATATGAACTTTGGCAACAGAGAGTAGTTTAGGGTCCTTAAAAGCACAAAACAACTACCAAAAATATTCTGCTCAATTCTGGGCCTAGCTTTACAACCATCCTTAGCAACTATCCAAGGCATGGTAGATTGGTGGTGGCCAGTGTGTCAAATCCATTCTCCACAAAGTTTGCTCCCCTGGAGAATGGCTGTAAGGATAAAGTTAAAAGAAGAGATAGAAGTATGGGTTGGAGTGATGGAATACTGCTATTCCCAGAGCTCTTGGGTGCTGGGGTCTTGAGATGTCTCCATCAAGATCTGAAAGCAAGCGATAGTCAAGATGGTGGAGGTAGTTTTCTCACCTAACACATGCCCTATCAAGATGGAGAGTCTCCCTTGGGATGTTTTGCTGCTTCATTGAATCAACAACTAAATGTTGTGGTATAAATTTCATGTCAACTGTAAGGGTGAATGTAAAGTATTTTGCTAGTTTTTGATACGACCTGCCAAGATGAAAGGGAATGATGGAAGTACGTTTATCATCCCAGGACCAGCCAGTTCTGAGACTAATCACCAGATTGACCTCAGGTAAGTGTGGAAGGGAGATTAGTTTTCCAGTCATAGCATCTTTCAAAGACCATCTACCCAAAGAGTAAAGACATTGTAAAGAGATTTCAATCTGTAGGGGTGGAGGAAGTACCCACCAAATCATAGATTCCTGATTTATCAAGGCAAGTATGGTTTGTTTCGAAGTAATCTGAGATATGAAAATAGAATGAAAGGGTGGAGATTTTAGATGGGTCATCTCAAGATTGCTTTCTTTTGGTCACTTTCCAGAATATGTGCTATTCACTATCAGTGGCCAGAAAGTGACTACTCCTAAAGGAGAAACCTAGATGGAATCTACCAGCTGCTTAATAATTGCTGTTGTCGTCTCCTAGGACAGGAAGCAGGGAGTGATTTATCTTCCTGAATTAAGGGTCTTTCCATTCTTGCTGCAAAGCATAAACATCAGTGACACTGCAGTGAACAGAAAAGGCAGGTGGGAAGCCACAGATTTGGGGGCAACTAAACTGAACTTTCCCCAGGATGTAAAGGGTCACCAGGGCTTTGAAAAGCTGCCTTCCTTTGAATCTGTTCCCACTGAAAACAAAGAGGAAAACAAAAGCATATTTCCATGCAAATATACTAATGGCTTTTGTCCAGGGCAATTGTCACAAACATCAAAACCCACAGGAAAATTTCAGTGTCGTTTGATCTTGTGTTGTTTATAGCCTAAGAAACTGGGCATGGGGAATCTGATTGTCTGGATGCATTCCTCAGCTGTACCATAAAAATGTGCCTGGCAACATATTTCAGTGTAGCAGTGAAGTCAGAGAGGTCCAGTATTTCTGAAGTAAAGGGGTTCAGTCTAGAACTCTTTCCACTACACTATGTAGGGGGTAGAGAGTTAGCCCCCAAGTCAGGAACACCTGGGTTCAAGATCTACCTCTAACACACAGGGGTTGTATGATTCTGGGCAAATCCAATGACCCCAGCAACTATGACTATATGAGTTCCATAGTATGTGCCAATTTGTTCTGGGAGAGAAAGTTTCCTCTCCCTCATTTCCACATATCATTGAAAATCAATAAAATCAAACAACAAAACACACATTGCTCTCACAGTAACTGATTATATTGTCAAGCTCGCAAAAACTAACTCTACAAGATTCTGTCCTGGACTTTTTCTCTTATCCCTCTATCCTAACTTCATTAGCTCATAATGGTTTAATTATCATCTCCCTGAAGATAATTCCCAAATCTACATATCCAGCACCAGTTTCCCCCCTTAGCTTCAGTCCCAAGTCACCAATTTCCTATTGCGCAAAATAAATTGAATGTCTTAGAGATATCTTCAACGCAACATACTTAAAGCTGAATTCGTTATCTTTCCCCTTAAACTTTCCACTCTTCTAAGCTTTGCTAACACTGTCAAAGGCACCACCTCCTTTGTAATGTCTCAAGTTTGTAATCTGGGTATTATCCTTGTTTCTTTACTCTACCTCACTCCACACACATGATCATTTGCAATTTTTGCTATTACTACCTTCATAACATTTCTTGCATCCAATCCCTGCTTTTCACTCACAGATACCACTTCAGCTCAGGCCCTCTTCACTCCTTGCCTAAGTCAATGCAACAACCTCCTAATTGGTCTCCCTTCATCTGCCTTTCTTCACTCTAGTCCAACCTATATACTGTTGCCAAAGTAATTTTCTTTTGTTGCCAAAGTGCACATCCAGCAAACTTGGCTCCCCTACTCAACTACCCCTAATGGTTTTCTCATTCCTCTGAGATCAAATATAAATAAATTACTCTGTTCAGCTTTTAAAGCCCTATATAACATGACTCTAACTTATCTTTCCAGCCTAACTGGGCATTACTCTCCCTCCCACATTTTGCCATCCAGCAAAATTGTCCTTCTCTCTGTTCCTCATACATATCACTCCATAAACATCTCCATATCTTTGCACTGTCTCTCATTCCCAGAATGCTCTCCCTTCTTATCTCTGCCTGGTAGAGTCCCTCTCTGCCTTTGAGATACAGTTCAGGTACTGTCTTTTGCATGAAGCTTTTCCTGATCATCCAAATTGCTAGTACCCTCCCTCCCAAATTACTTTGTATATATTATAATTTATTAACTTTGTATTTATGAACTATATATGTTTTTATACATAGCGCATGTATTGTACTTATTATATGTCAATTATACGCACATAACACATAGCACAATGCAAGCACATAGTAGGTACTTAATAAATACTAGTCAATTGATTTGGTTGGTTAGTTGTTAAAAACTCATAAAAATAAAGCTGATGGGAAATCTCTTGTTGACATGGTCCAAATGCAAGAATCTTAACTGGATATAATTGGCATAGCTATCAGCAGCATTTGCCAAAACAGTCCAAAAAGAAAATAAAAACTGAGCTCATGGAGACAAGTCCTTTGAATTAGCTCAGGGAAGCACTGTAAGAATAATATATAAATTCATTTTTTTCTCTCTGAAAAAAAGTTTAAAGGGAGGGGCAGTAGGTTGAGCAGTGGATAGAGCACCAGCCGTGGAGTCAGGAGGACTCGAGTTCAAATCTAGTCTCAGACACTTACTAGCTATGTGACCCTGAGCAAGTCACTTGATCACAATTGCCGAAAGGAAGAAAGAAAGAAAGAAAGAAAGAAAGGAAGGAAGGAAGGAAGGAAGGAAGGAAGGAAGGAAGGAAGGAAGGAAGAAGGAAGGAAGGAAGGAAGGAAGGAAGGAAGGAAGGAAGGAAGGAAGGAAGGAAGGAAGGAAGGAAGGAAGGAAGGAAGGAGGGAAAGGAAAAAGTAAACATTTAAAGGTGGAACAAGCTTCTTCCTGGAAAAAAAAACTTTTTCAAAACAATATTCTTCTAGTGATTTTGTGTAGCTTCCAGTCTTGGAATACCAGGGCCTCCAAAGAATTGATGGTAAAGAGCACTCAAAGAATCATAGAGAGGTGCATGTTACCAATGAGAAGCTGCACAGGAAACATGACATGAATGGAAGCATCAGAAAAATGTAGGGCCGGAAAAAAACCTGATGAGCCAGTAGTCAGATAGTGAGACCAAGAGATAAGTGATAGCCTAAATATGCTCCATACATATTAATGTCATGTCAAGAGATCTTCAGCTTTTTGGTGTCAAGGATACCTTTGGTAGTCTACTGAAGCTTATGGGCTCCTCAGAATAATGTTTTTAAGTACAAAACAATTGAAAATAAAATAATTAAAATACATGAATAACTATAATATGCAAAAGTACATATAAATATAAAATATGGTTCTTGATATTTTTAAGTTCACAAACTTAAGATCAGGGACGTCTCAACTAGAGGAAGTACACTGCATGGATCCCCTGTGGCAGTTTCACAAGATGACCTGGACAAGGGCCACACAGGATGAGCAGGCTCACCCGGATTTCAATCGGCATGCTTACAGGGAGTACCCATGACAGCAAGATCCCTGATTAAAGTAAAAGGAAATGCCATTTCGCCTGGTGAAAGGAGTAATGGACCGGGGCTCAGGAGAGACCTGGGTTCAAATCTTGCCTCTGACACTAACTTGAAGACGAGGGACAATTTTTTTTCTCAGCATCCCCTTCCTCATTACTAAGATGAGAATGGCCCTACTTGTATAAAACACCTGTCACAATTAATCAACAAGCATTTATTAAACCCTTATTATATGCCAAACATATAGAAGATTCAAATGAGATAACCTGTGTAGAGCACTTTGCAAACCTTATTATTTTTTAACAAAGAATGAGCCAAAGAGTTGCTTCTTTACATCTCAGCCTTCATAAACTAACTCAAGTAAAGGAAATCAGATATTTGTTTCCATCAGCAGTTTGCAAAGTTGGAGATTATGGGATACTTTGGTATTATTTTTCATCCCCAGAAAGCCTAAACATTAATGTTATGCAGGGCAGGACCTAGAGATAATGGAGTGATTTTCTAATTAAATGAAACTTGCCTTATGTAATTTGGAAAGGCCTTTGGGGACTATAAGATCCTGCGAGAAGCAGTCTGAAAAACACTGGTTTACAGGAAGAGGGATGCTCTGAGGTTTGACAGCCTCAGTTTAATTCCCAACTTTCACCAATCCTCTGGCCACCTTGTGCAGTTCCCTCAGGCTCAGTTTCTTTGGTGATTAGAAAAAAAGATTCTTTCCATAGAGTCACAGAGCAGAATAATGGTGAGGATGCCACATCTATTACAAAACAAAACTACTAGAAATCCAAGGGAGATTCAAGAGTAGTAATGTTAAAATTGTAACCCTCCTATAACTTATTGTCATAAACAGTTGACTGAAATCCAGAGACCTTCAGGGACTTGCCTGTGGTCACACAGCAAGAAAGTGTCAGAAAGAGTAGTACAAAGGCCTTCCTGATTCTGACTGCCTCTCTTCGAAACAGTGTAACATGCTGTTACACCATGATTTCTGTTACATGTGGTAAAGTGTTGGCGTGATAATCATGAGGGATTCGCACTGACCTGTCCACACTCCCTTGCTCAGTTATCAGCACCTTGGTATCGGCACCATGGGACCAAAGATGACTGGTATGGATTAAAGATAAATAATGAGAAGCTAAGTGGCCTACGAAGAAGTGGTATGCACAGCTTTGCTGTCATTGATACAGCACAATAAACAATTGAACTCAATAACCCAATGATTAAGTAGTACTAAGGCGAGGATTTCAGAAACTGAAAAGTCAACATTACTCTGTATACAACAATTAAACATCTAGATATCACAACCAAAGGTACGCTGATAAAAACCCAGATATAAGTGAAAATGACCTCTGAGCAATGAAAGAAATAACTGTCACGAAGTCCAAGCATGTACTTTATGGCTTAGGAGAAGTATGGGATTATTCTAGGTTTTTATCAGGAACCTGTTGGCTTATAAAGGTTGTAAAATAATGTTACTGATATCAGAAGATTGAAAGCAACATACGACAGTGGGTGGGGGAGATGCTAGAGGAACACAGATTTGTAATAGCAAGAAGAGTCAGATGACAAGAAGAAATGAAAAGAAGAAAAAAAAAACCCAGCAGACCATATATACTCCTGAAGCCTGGGACATTTAATAATAAGTAACATTTATATCTAGCCTTAAAGTTTGCAAAACACTTTATATACATTATCTTATTTGAGCCTTATAATAACTCTTTAAGCTAGGTACTATGAGTAGTATTATCAATGCAGAAAAGGAAACTGAGACTCAGGAAGCCACTATGACACTATGAAGTGTTAGAAGTGTGATTTGAATGCAGGTGTTATTTCCAGTACTCACTCCACTATTCCACCTATATAGAAACTAAGAGATCTATATACACGTAGAAACCATCGCTCTGCTATAGCATAGCACAGTGCTTGACGTTCATAAAAACAGATCTTGAAGTGTGATGAAAATATTGTTATGATCAAAATATTCTAATAAGGAGGGGACAGAAATAAAGATTAAATAAGCACCTCCTATGTGCCAGGCACTATGTTAAGCACCTTATCAATATTATTTCACTTCATCCTTATAACAACCCTAGGAAGTTAGGGCTATTTTGATCCCCATTTTACAGTTGAGGAAATAGAGGCAAACAGCTTGCCCCAGCTTAATAAAGCTAGTAAGGGTCTAAGGCCAGATTTGAATCCAGATCTTCCTGACTCTAAGACCCAGTGTTCTACCTGCTGCTTCTCCTAGCCGCCTCAGAGAAGGAAGGGAAACGTCGAGGAATATCTCCATGATAACATCGTTAACATAACGTTTGGTCTGTTTAACTAGAGCCCAGCTTTACTTTGTAAACGCTGATTGTCATTAGGCTGAGACCAACTCCCTGTTTCCCCTCCCACTGGCTAAGTAGCTCCCATCCAGCTAGCTTCATTTTACTAAGTACTATTTCTGTGGATCTATCTGCCTTCTGTAACATTTGTTCAATTAATATAATATTCTGTGAAAATCATAAAGATATTTTTTGGGATATGGCTATAATGGAATGTGATTTCCTTAAGGGTAATTCCTCTCAACTCGTTCATCCCTATGTTCCCAATGACACTATCATGTGGAAAGTGTTTAACAAATGTATGCTGAATAAGTGAATGAATGAACTAATGAATGAAAACAATTCAACTGCCATTTAAAGAGATGTTTCAGTTATTTGAAATTTACTCAAGTGAACCACCTTCTTTCTTAATCTCATTCTCCATCAGTGCAATATAAATTAGACCTTATTACTTTAGCTTTTGGCAAGAGATGAGTAAAGAATTCCTACCTTCACCATTATTATGGGTACCTGAGATCTTAGTAACTTCTGTCCACTGAGATAGGGCAGCTAGGTGTCATAGCGCATACAGCACTAAGTCTAGAGCCAGGAAGGCTCCTCTTCCTGAGTTCAAACCTGGCCTCCGACACTCACTAGCTATGTAACTCTGGGCAAGTCATTTAACCCTGTTGGCCTCAGTTCCACATCTGTAAAATGGCCTGGAGAAGGAAATGGAAAAGCATTCCAGTATCTTGAGCAAGAAAACCCCAAATGGGGTCATAATGAGTCAGACATGACCGAAACAACTGAACAACAACAACAAAATCCACTGAGATGATGCAAAGGAAATGTGCATTTTTAGACAGTTTTCCATTTCTAAAGTGCTATGAGCCCAAAAATCCACAGGAAGAGAAAATAAAACATTTTTCCAAATGCCTTGATATTATGGCAATGGACACCTTGGGATATAAATACTGTACATTGATACTCACCATTGCTCTCAGCTGTGATCCAGCTGTTATTACTATACCAACCCGTGGTATGAAATTGATGAAGGATAGCTTAATCCGGGTAGCAGGATGCAGGGAGCTACATGCTGCTCACAGCTTTAGGGTCACAAAGAGGAATTTCCTGAGGAACTTTACACAGGCTACTTTTCTTGTGTACTTCCTCAAGCTAAACCACAGGATGTCTACAAATACACTACAGAGCATGCCTCTCTTTGCAAACAAAGCAGTCAAGTCCAAATTGGTCCAAATGGAAACTTCTCTTAGTATCTTTGGCAGGGTAGATCCTAGACCAAATTCTGAGTTAGGGAAGGTTTTCTTCAGCATTCTTTCCTCCTTATACCACCGACCAGCCCTTTGCCTTTGTTCTCCCAGTCTCCTGGGGTCCTCATGTTCACCCAGGTTCAGGGTAGCTGTTGTTCATCCTTCATTTCAAAGAGGACCAATGACATCACAGAGTGACATCTTGACTTGAGTGTGAATTGGATTTAAAAGAGGCAAAGTTGCACAAAGTCACCAGCTTCACCCTCAGTTCCAGAGTTGTCAAAGTCCAGTGGCAGGACAACAGTTAGGGCTTGCTTTGGCAGCACGTAAGCTAAAATTGGAATGATACAGAGAATAGCACGGCCCCTGTGCAAGGGTGACACGCAGATGATGAAGCTTTCAGGGTAATACCCCCACACTGGCAAGGCTTTCATCTTATCTCCTTGCTTCAAAAACGGCAGGCCATTTTTCTTATTCCTTCAGTCTTTCTGCTAGAAAACTGATCAACTACTTTGAGCTTAGGTGCTGATTGCTAATACCAAGTTAATGGGTTTCCTCTTCCAGGGAACAGGGAAACATCTGCCTTCTGCCTCCTTGGATAGGTTGGGAAGGAGATGCTTTGCAAGGAGTCGCCTCATCATCTACTCTACCTTCTCATGTGGTCTTCCTTCGTTCCATGTCTTTATCATTTATATGAGTGTAGCACCCCCTCCATACAGCATACTCAGGTCTGCGCTTCCTGTTCCTGGCCGCACAGTGGTTAGTTTGCAAAGACTTTGCATTTTAACATGACATGGTAAGCCCTGAGTGTCTTTTAGTTGCCACTTCTCCTCCATTGGTTAAAAGAAGAGACCTTCCCTCTTCTCTACAATGGAGAGTGGGGGTGGAATAGGGGACATAGGCTGGCTCTTTCCCCCGCCCAGCCTCCTTACCTCTATGTAAATAACACTAACTTGTTTAATCTATTAAAGGAGGTTGAATTAGATCAGCTCTAAATTCCCTTCTGAACCCATCATGCCAACAAACAAAACCTTTTTTAATTTTTGAGATTTAAGATTTTTAAGTGTAAGAGACCCACACACAGGAAAAGCTTTTAATGAGAGTCAAGTGTATGTCGAAAGCACACACACATGCGTGTGCATACACACACACACACACACACACACACACACACACACACACACAAATATAGTGCTGCTATAGCTGCATAGTTCAGACAAAAAGTCAATGGGATTCCTACCTGGACCCCTGGGGGTTGGTAATCTGCCTGAACTCATTCCTTAATGGTTAGCATTCTCCAATTTATCCTGTATACACCTTGTTGGCACATGTTTTCATGTCATCTCACCCAGTAGACTGTGAGCTCCTTGAGGTGAGGGTCTTTTGCCTTTCTTTGTATCCTCAGTACTTAGTACAGAACCTGGCACATAATAAGTGCTTAATAAATAACAAATAATTAATCACCCCCAAACCCCCCCCTACACTAAATTTTAACTTCCAAACTCTTGCAAAGTCAAATTGCCCCAAGAATGCAAGGTCAAGCCTTTACCTGGGAACTTTACTTAGAAATGGAGTTGCTTCACTACCTCTTGACTTTCAAGGACTCTGCTTGCATAAAGTCTGTGAAGGAGAAACTGACCATAATGTTTGCTTCTGGTGATTGGATGTGTGCACTCATGTGCATACATATATATAGTATGTTCCCAGTAAAATGAAGTACACTACAAAGAAAGATTACTCAGCCCTCTATTCTTTGAGCTGCATTGCAATACTTCTCTGATGGATTTCCAGGACCCGTGTCAAAATGCAGGGTTACATCTTTACTCTTGTCCTTCTTTCCTCTAAACTCAGGCAGCCTAGCAAACAAAACAGGATTTCTCTCCCAGGCTATAACTTCCATGCCATTTTTCTCATTGCTCATATTGCCAGGAATAAGAGAAGGCCAATGCTCCCATATCCTCCTCATGGTCCCCTTATAAAACATCACACTACTGACTCTGAAGGCATCGTCTAAATCCCTTGTCACGACTCAAAGCCAGAGAATGAAATTACATTTCAAGGCAATTATTGGGAAGGACAGCAAGCATATTTCCATAGTCTATGATCCCCCTAGAGAAGGGCTGAGGGATGATGGTGGAGGAAGGGAAAGCAGAGCTCCCATATCTCAGAAACAAGTGTATGAACAGCATAATTCTTTCTGTGTGTAGAAACAGGAATGTGCCATCCTCAGCCTGTTCTATGAGCCCACAAGAGAGAAAGGAAAAGAGGCACAATTAATATTCTCATCACTGCCTCTGTGATGCACAGAAGGGCCAATTTGATCTTTCTAGGGGCTGAAAAATTGTCTAGTTACTACAAGGGAAATGGAAGAAAATGATTACCAAATACCAATTTGAATGGCCAGCCTAGGGATGGGGTGGGCAAGGGAAAATGGGAAAATGATATGAATGGGTCATAAGGATGTCTTATCTTATGTCACTAACAAATGAACACTAGTGTGTATGACTTTTATCATATTTTGGGGGGCCATTTGTTTACAAGTAAAAAAGGAACTCTGACTTGTAGTATTTGGCAGAGGTTAAGAATCAGTTCCCTTCGAAAGAGTTTCAGTTTACCTTTTCCCTGTTAATTAAGAAATAATGGCATTAAAGTAGACTGAGAATGATGGGGTTATTTTTAAGCCTAATTTCTTTGTGTGCCTCTCTACTCTCTCCTGGGAAGGGGTGGGAAAGGTTTCCAGTGCTCAAGACATCAATGAACAATTTGAAATGTAATTTTGTCCTTCTATTCCCTGTTCTCTAGCAAAGGAAATCAAACAAGAATAAGGGACATTATCGAGAACAAAAACTGGGCAATACGACCCAATCTTGTTCTGGAAGGAAGGGAGAAAGGGAAGGAAGGAAGGAAGGAAGGAAGGAAGGAAGGAAGGAAGGAAGGAAGGAAGGAAGGAAGGAAGGAAGGAAGGAAGGAAGGAAGGAAGGAAGGAAGGAAGGAAGGAAGGAAGGAAGGAAGGAAGGAAAAAAGGGAAGGAAGGAAGGAAAGAAGGAAGGAAGGGAAGGAAAAAAGGAAGGGAAAAGGAAAAAAGAAAGGAAAGAAGGAAGGAAGGATGGGAGGGAGGGAGAAGGAAGGAAGCGAAAGCATTATACAGATTTGGGAGATGAGGGGCTGTGTGCAAGAAACAGCAAATAGTCTGGTATGGCTGGAACACAAAGTATGTGGAGGAAGTGAAGTTAAAAAGAATTGGAAAGACAGGAAGGAGCCAGGTTGTGACAGGCTTTGAATGCCAAATAGCATTTTATATTTGATCTTGAAGATAATAGGGAGCAACTGGAATTCATTGATTTAAAGGTAGAATGAAACTTAGAGTCCATCTAGTCCAATACCCTTATTTTAAAAATCAAACTAATGTCCAGAGAATTTAAATAACATATCCTAGTTTACACAAGCATTAGGTGTAGATAGTGGATTTAACACCAAATCCAGTCCAACATTTTCCACATTTTTGCTGATTTTCAGGATGATCTAGATGGTAGTCAGTCAATAGTCAATAACCATTAATTAGACACCTAATATGTTCCAGGCATTATGCTAAGAGCTATGGATACAAGGAGTGGGGGGGGGAATAGTCCTTGCTCTCAAGGAGCCAAAATCTAATTAGGAAGACAACATTCTAACAACTACATACAAGATATATACAGGATAAATTGGAAATAATCAAAATATAGAGTTTATGGTTTAGGATACAAAAAAGAAATCAGACAATACACTTTACTTCAAACCAAAAGGGCTTTCTAAAAAACTGCCAAAATCTTCAGAGTCAGAATGTTGGAGCTCATAGCAACCTTAAAGGTCATCTGGGTCACACTCTGATTTTGCAGTTGATGTGACTGAAGCATTAAAAAAAATGAAGGGACTTGTGTGATATTTTTACAATTTGTGGTTTCATTGGAATGGATACTCCTTCCACAGACACAGTTTGCAACTCTTCCGTGACTTAGTAGGAGGTCTTTGAAAGTTGCTGTAACTGGAAAATCCATTCCCTTATGACCAATCTTCTGGTAGTCCTTGACAAACTCAGGTAGAGTAGTGATACAAATGAATCAATGTCAATCTTGAAAGAAGTCTCTAGATCTCTATCCTTGGTTGTTGACCCATTCAACATCTTTATCAGTGATCTGGTTGAAGACCTAAATAGTATTCTTATCAAATTTTTATACAGCAGGAAATTGAGGGACAGATAATACAGTGGATGACAGGATCAGATTCCTAAAAATCTCAACAGGAAGATCATTGGGCCAAACCTAATAATGTGAATTTAATCAGATAATTGTAGCATCCTAATAATAGTAGTAGTAATACAAATAGCATTTGTATAGTGTTTTAGCCTTTACAAAGTACTTTGTGCATGTTAATTCATTTGATCCTAAATTTGGTCTCCAAAAATGAACTCTATGTGCACAAGAAAGGAAAGACTTGGTTAAATAATAGTACCTGTAAATAAGACCTAAGCATTTTACTGAACTACAAATTCAGTATGAGTCAGCAGTCTGATGTAGTAGTAAAAAAAAAAAAAAGGAAATTCAGTCTTAGGCTGCATAAATAAAAGTCTAGTGTCCAATATGAAAATCATAATCATTCTGCCTTGGTAAGATCATGTCAGTGGTAAGTGATTCAATGCAATTCAAGAAGCCTTTAGTGTCTACTAAGCACAAGGCATAAGGGATACAAAGACAGAAATGGAAAAACCCTGACCTGAAGGACCCCATCCATCTTCCTAGCATGTAAAAAGATAAGTAAATATAAGTAATTTGAGGAGTGTGTGAGCATTAACACCTGGGGGCCTCAGAAAAGATTTCCCATAGGAGATAGCATTTGATTTCAGCTTAAAGTAAAGTAAGGAAGAACTGAAAAGGAGATATATTACCAGTATAGTGGATAGACTGTACAAAGACACAATTAGGAAAAACAATGTCAAATTCAGAAAAGTCAACCAGTTTGGCTGGACCATATTGTTCTTGAGGAGGAAATGGGGAATAAGTCTGGAAAGACTAGAAACTGATTTTGTTTAAGCTTTAAATGTCAAGCTAAGGAAATTTTCCTAGATGCAATGAATGGGAAGCCACTTAAGATGTTTGAGCAGAGAAATGACATGATCAGACCTGTGCTTAAGAAAATTACGTACATTCCATGACCAACTTCAAGTATTTGAACTGTTGTCATCCCCCAAATGGACTCAAGTTGTTTTACTTGGCTCCAGAGCCAGAGCTAAAAGAGGTGGATAGAAGTGAGAAAAAGGCATATTTCATCTGAATATAAGAGGAAACTCCTCTTAATTTAAGCTGTAGAAAAATAGAGTAAGCTGCATTGAGAGGTAGTGAGTTCTCAATCACTAGAAGTTCTTAAGCATGGGTTGGATAGATATTCAGATATGCATTGAGTAGAAATTTTTTAAAAACCACAACATCTCTAAAGCCCCTTCTAGCTCGGAGATTCTACAACATGTTATGGAAAAGCACTTGCTATGTTTTTCTCTACCAGAATCCACATCTTGGAAGCTTTAGTACTATGGGAAGGGCCTGGGTAAACAAATGTGCTCAGCCCTATTAAATCCATATTCTGGAGTATCAGGAAACAGGCCATTATATTTTTAATGTCTAGTGTAATAATAGCTTCTCCTCAGCTCCTGACCCCTCTATCCAAAGACCCAAACACATCAAGGATTCTGAGTTGCACATGTGTCGACAGAAGCACAACTGGGTATGGTCCACATGCATCATTAAGTGGTGATAAGAATTTTAAGAACCTTTATCAGACACACTGGTTGTAAAAATTCTTTCCCAGTTTTCTGATTCCCTCCTAACCTTGGATGCATTGGATTTGTTTGTACAAAAACTTTTTAATTTAATGCAATCAAAATTATCCATTTTGCATTTCATAATGTTCTCTATCTCTTCTTTGGTCATAAATTCTTCCCTTCTCCATAGATCTGAAAGGTAAACTATTCCTTGCTCTTCTAATTTGCTTATATTATCAGTCTTTATATCTAAATCCTGTACCCATTTTGACTTTATCTTGCTATACAGTGTAAGATGTTGGTTTATGCCCAGTTTCTGCCATACTATTTTCCAATTTTCCCAGCAGTTTTTGTTAAATAGAGATTTCTTATCCCAGAAGCTGGAGTGTTTGGATTTATCAAATAGTCGATTAGTATAGTCATTGATTATTGTCTCTTGCATACCTAACCTATTCCACTGATCTATCATTCTATTTCTTAGCCAGTACCAAGTAGTTTTGATGATCGCTGCTTCATAATATAATGTAAGATCTGGTACAGCTAAGCCACCTTCCCTTGCATTTCTTTTCATTAGTTCCCCTGATATTCTGGATTTTTCGTTCTTCCAGATGAATTTTATTGTTTTTTTTTCTAGCTCTATGAAATAATTTTGGTAGTTTGATTGGTGTGGTGCTGAATAAGTAAATTAACTTAGGTAGAATTGCCATTTTTATTATATTAGCTCAGCCTACCCATGAGCAATTGATATTTTTCCAGTTATTTAGATCTGACTTTATTTGTGTGAAAGTGTTTTGTAATTGTGTTCATATAGTTCCTGGTTTTGTTTTGGCTGGTAGACTCCCAAATATTTTATAATGTCTCCAGTAATTTTAAATGGAATTTCTCTATCTTTCACTGCTGGACTTTGTTGGTAATATATAGAAATGCCAATGTTTTGTGTGGGTTTATTTTATGTCCTACAACTTTGCTAAATTTGGTTATTATTTCAAGTAATTTTTACTTGATTCTCTAGGATTCCTTAAATATGCCATCACATCATCTGCAGAGTGATTTCTAAAATATATAGAGAACTGATTCAAATTTATAAGAATACAAATCATTCCCCCAATTGATAAGTGGTCAAAGGATATAAACAGGTAGTTTTCAGAGGAAGAAACTAGCTACCTATAGTCATATGAAAAAATGCTCTAAATCACTACTGATTAAAGAAATGCAAATCGAAACAACTCTGACGTACCACATCATGCCTGTGAGATTGGCTAACATGACAAAACAGGACAATGATAAATACTGGAGAAGATGTGGGAAAACTGGAATGCTAATGCATTGTTGGTGGAGTTGTGAAATGATCCAACCATTTTGAAGAGCAATTTGGAACTATGCCCAAAGGGCTATAAAAATGTGCAGACTCTTTAACCCAGCAATACCACTTCTAGGTCTGTATCTCAAAGAGATCATAAAAAACAGGAAAAGGACCCACATGTACAAAAATATTTCTAGCAGCTCTTTTTGTGGTGGCAAAGAATTGGAAATTGAGGTGATATCCATCAATTGGGGAATGGCTGGACAAGTTGTGGCATATGAATGCAATGAAATACTATTTTGCTATAAGAAATGATGAGCGGGCAGACTTCAAAAAAGCCTGGGGGAAGACTTGCATGAACTGATACAGAGTGAAATGAGCAGAACCAGGAGAACATTGTACACAGTAACAGCCACATCATGAGATGCCTGATTTTGATAGACTTGGCTCTTCTCAGCAATGCAAGAATCTAAGACAACTCCAAAAAGACTCATGATAGAAAGTGCTATCCACGTCCAGAGAAAGAACTATGGAGTCTGAATGCAGATGGAAATATACTGTTTGCTTTCCTTTTCCTTTGTTGTTTTGTTTTATTGTTTCATTCTTGTGGCTCCTCCCATTAGTTCTAATTGTTCTTTACATCATGACTAATGGGAAAATATGCTTAATATGAATGTATAAGTAGAGTCTGTATCAGATTGCATGCCATCCTGGTGGGGGGAAGGGGAGGGGGAGGGGGAGAAAATTTAAGATTCAAAATCTTATGGAAGTGAATGTTGAAAATTAAAAATTAATTAATTAATTATAAAAAAAGAAAAGATTAAAAAAACTAGAGCTATATTTCAAGAAATAATAAGTGAAAACTACATGGGGCAAAAAGTAAATTGTCTCAGGTTTTTTAAAAATAATAAATAAATAAGTAAATTTTTTGGCGGGGGGGGAAGAAAATTTAACAATCAGCTCTCTTTGGAGCAAGTTAAAGCTGGCTCCAACATACCCATGTATTACCACCTTCCTTATATATAGTAAATTGGCAATGATAGTTGAAAGGACCATACCCTAAGGTTGTTATGGACAGTATAGTTGAATGGGGGAGGATATTGCTTAGAGCTGAAATGTCAAATGATAGGCTGGTGGGCTGCAGGTGACCCACAATACTCCTGAGCATAACCTAAACTGGATTAAAATGCAATTGGGAGATATTTAACAAAATTATCAAAAATACAATAAAACATATTTAATATAAAAAAGAATATTCAGAACCCTGTGGTCTCTTTATTAAATGTTTCCCCCTGCAATGACTAACTTCTAAGGGGAACAAAAGCCCAGGCAGTCTTTTAAACCTAAGAGCTGTAATAATGAGCAAGTTTCAAATAGGGATTTCTTGTTGACAAAGGTGGAAGAGAGAACATTTATACAAAGGCAATTTACTTACTTTGCCAGTAACTTTCTGAATCCCCATTACCATTTTTCTGAGCTATTTTTTATTTCTGCAACTCATTCCTATTTGTTACATCAGAGTTTGTTGCTATGGAAATGACGGAGATAGCACAAATTCAGCGTGATGGCCATTTTCCAAACAGATAATCAGCTTTTCTTTGCATAAAGGGAATATGTACCTTTCTCAGATCTTCTCCATGTTTGCATATTGCTTTTGAGAGATGAATATAGGTCCTCAGCTGGTGATTTAATAATGGAGAAGACAGGCCATTAGGTGTGGCTGATTCTATTATAGAAATGACATTTACATAGGGATATAGTAGCCCTTAATAAATAGTTGTTGAATGAATGCTGGATGAAGGCTCATAAAAGTTCAAACACTGTCATTTACTGATTGGCACTGACTCTTTTAAAAAAGGCAGAAGCAAGAAACAGAATTTCAGAGCTAAAAAGCTTCATTGAAAAACCAAAAATGACTAGATTTGCAACACAAATTTAAATGAATACATTTGCTAATTGTTTTTCCCAGGTCATGCTATTGCTTTAAATCAAAGGTGATATATACTACTCTTGCTTAAAGGAATAAAAATATTGTACACAGTAATATCACATAGTTAGAAATATGGTCTTTTCACAGCACACATTAAAATTTTTACCATGTGATTTCCTGTAACTCCAGAACTTTCAAAAGGAAATTATTTTGAAAGTTTAAAAATATGGTTGTAGAGCACCAAGGTAAATAGATATTTAATGTACTTCTTAGGAAAGTAAGGAGAAAAGTCCTATTTCTGGATAGGTTGTATCCATGGCAGAATTGTGCAGTAGGCCACCTGCACTGTTCCTTCTGCCTTTCTGTTCTCTTTTTGCACTTTCACTGTTCCCATCAAGTATCCCATTTACTCACGTTGCTCCTCTGCTGGACATTTTCTACCATAGTAGTTGTTATTGTTGTTGTTCAGTCATTTTCAGTCATGTCTAGCTCTTCATGACCCCATTTTGAAGTTACCTTGGCAAATATACTGGAGTGATTTGCCATTTCTTTCTCTAGTTCATTTGTCAGATGAGGAAACTGAGGCAAACAGGGTTAAGTGACTTGCCCAGGGTCACACAGCTAGTAAGTGTCTAAAGTTAGATTTGAACTCAGGAAAATGAGTCTGACTCCAGGACCACTGCACCACCTAGCTACTACAGTAGGAGGGTCCCTCTAAACTCTGCTTTCCCAATCAAAAATTACCTGCCTTTCGTGCAAGGATCTTGGATCCCTGATCTCTGTCAAACAACTGATAAAATAATTTGAGTGGAACTGTTAACGACTAAAGATTGCTATACATTGTTACTCTCCTTCCCAGAGAACTTTTTTTTTCTAATTTTAAAAGTTTTCTTCACTTAATAATCCAAATAAATAATTAATGGCAGGGATTTCTAGCCCAATGCAAGAACATTGGGGAAATAGGCAGTCTGTAGTGAAATGCACAAAGCTCCAGGCTTGGAGTCAGGCTGACCTGCGTTTAATCCTGAACTTAGACACTAGCTATGTGACCCTGAGCAAGTCATATAATGTCTCTGCGATTCAGTCTCCTCACCTATAAAATGGAAATAATAAGAACACCTACTCCCAGGTTTACCATTAGGATCAAATAAGAATATTTGTAAAGCATTTTATAAGCCTTTAGGTGCTAGGTGGTTCATTGGATAGAGTGTCAGACCTGGGGTCAGGAAGACTTATCTTCCTAAGTTCAAATTTGGCCTCATAAACTAGCTGTGTGGGCTAGTCACTTAACCTTTTCAGTCTCAGTTTCTCTATCTGAAAAATGAACTGCAAAAGGAAATAGCAAACCATTCCAGTATTTCTGTCAAGAAAACCAAACTGGGGTCACAAAGAGTTGGACGTGACTGAACAACAATAAAAAGTGCTATTTAGATGTTAGTTATTGTTATTATTAACAGTAGGGGAAAGAAGGCCTTTCCTAACACAATACTTTCATGGCTGCTCACTCTGCCTGTTCCTAAGGCTAGCTATATTCTGAAAATAATGTGCCGCTTTCATTCCTCCAATATTTCACGAGATCTGTTATTAAATGAGGCCTTAGTGGCACTTCACAAGTAATAAGAAAGACAAATTCCTTATTTCTTCCAAGTGATTACAGTCTAATTTTAAGTCTTTTGTGGTAAAAATTCCCTTTACTGTCAGCATAAGTTATCCACTGGACCAAATATAAATAAATAAGACATATAAATAATGCCTAGTAGTGAAAAAACAGGGGTTATATGATCTAGATAACTCATAGTCTCTAATGTTGCAGTGTCTCTGTAGGCTTTGGGCCACCACATAAACTTGGGTCTAGGCACCTTGCATAAGACCAGGCATTACAGACTAGAAGATCACAATGATGGATCCTGGAGACTGAAACAATTTCCGTGTTTCTTTAGATGGTCCATGTTAACTGCTTTGTTGATCTGGTTAAGGCAAATTCTCTACAATAAATAACACTGTATGACAAAGGCTTTCCCTGGTCCCTGCCAACATGCTAGTCGATCTCTCTTAAGTCCATGATGATATGAAATAGATTATAGAAGCAACATGGTATGATAGAAATTGTACCCCTCTTGGAGACAAAATCAATCTCCTATGTGCTAGACACTATACTAGGCACTGGTGATACAAAGACAGAAGTGAAACAATGTCTTCCCTCAAGGAGCTTACACATTGTAGAAAGAGAGAGCATATGCATATATAAGCATATGTATGTATACACACATACACAGATGTAATGGGGAAGGGAATCATCACAGAAAGTAAGGGACAAGCCAGAAAAAAGATATTAATGTGTAGAAAGGGATAGGTAACAGAGGTAAAATATCAATGAATAAATCAATGTATGAAATATAAATGTATAAAAAGGGCCAAGGTGTTTACACATACACACACACACACACACACACACACACACACACACACACACACGATACCTTCTCTCTTTCCTCTTCTATGTTTGGAGCACTTCCCCCCCCCCCCGGGGATTTTGGAAACATGTTGGCATCAACAGACACCAGAAATGTAACCGAACATACTGAGTTTTATTAGAACCACAAAAAAAAAATTACCTTTCAAAATTGTGCTGCTTCATAAAATCCATTATAGTGGAATTTGAACTTATATATCCCGTGGATCTCCATCTCATGGACTCCATTAAGAAAGCTAAAGTAATGAATTTCAAGAGATTCCATATCTAATCTCAGGACTTTCTGGAGAGATGCTCATTTGGTGACCCCTAAGAATTTAGGAGAGTAAATATCCCTGTCAAAAGCTTTGCCCTAGTAAATGTGAGTGTTGAGCCAAGATTGGCCACTGTGACTATAACTCTCAGAGAAAATATATCAGCAGGAATTTCAGGGACTGCACTAGGACATTGAGAATATGGAAATTATTCCTAATTCAATGGGCCCAGATAGTCATAACCTGTATAAAACAAAGTTATATGGAGTTGGGATGGTTGTAGAAGAAGAAGAGAACAAGGAAGAAGGAGGAGGAAAGGAAGGGGAGAGAGCAGAGAAAGGAATGTAGAAGAAAAAGGAAAGGACTATTGCTCCCTTAGCTCTTGGTTTATTGAAAAGCTTCTGGCATAAGCTGCTTATAGGCTAAGGCTAGACATAATGAAATAACAGTAGCTCAAAGGCTAAGGTGAATGATGAGATCAAACCATAATTAAGTTTTAAGAAGGGAATCTAAAACAACAGAGGGCTAACTTGGGCCTAGTTGAGGGAAGGTATAAGCCTAGAGCAGAACAAGACAGACACGAAGTAATTAGGAGAGAAGCACAGAGGTAATCCAAAGGACAAATGAGGAATGATAACATTTGTTATATTTACTGAGGAAAATAGCAAACCTGGTGGATGACTAGATCTTGATATGTATTTTATAAATGTCTCTGCATAGTTTCTTTTTCATATCTTAAAGTTTCAAATTAAGATAAATCTGGCATTGCGTTTACTTCTTGGCTTAATGTCTTTTAAATTTCCTGCTGTTGGACCAAGACAGCCATATGTAGATATGACATGAAAAATTGAGAGTTCTGCTGTCTTCTTGAAGTGTACATACAGAATATATGAGAAGCACTCAAATTTTTCAAATATGATGACCAGTACCCACTCTTGGAGACTGAAATGGGAGTGTGGGTGGGGAGGGATGAGGAACAATAGTATCAGAAGAAACCTAGGACATCGTTAGGGATTATGAAGTTCTGGGTAAGAAAGTGAAGATATTCAGGCCACACAGGGTATCTTCATTACTCCTTCAAACAGAAGATAGTGTATCAAAACAAAAAGGTGCATATGGGAAGGGAACAGCTAGTTTAAATAATTGGATTAGAGCTTAAAACAAAATACTCAAATAAAACTAGACAAGAGCTTAAAACAAAATATAAAACAAATTACTTTCTAATCCAGGGCTAAAATAAATTTGCTTGAAGACCTGCTAATTTGATTAAAAGGGGTTTTAAACTGAAATCAGAGAGAGGGAAAACTAGCTACTTAAAACTGCTAACCAAGAGAATGAATTTCACACTGGGAAATGTAAGAACTAAAATGGTTAACAGGAAATTGATACCCAATATAAGTGAAAAGGTACACTTAAATGCCCAATGCATAAACTACATCCAAGTGTATCGAAGGAACTTTTGAATAAGATCCCCATGGATGTGTTGTGATTGTAAGCGACCCTGGAAAATAATGAACTAGAGAAGTGCAATTGTACTGGAGTTGGGAAAATTGGATTGAAAATGATAGAAAAACAATTAACAGGGAATAGGAATTCAAAATAAATGAGGAAAGATAAGTTGTGTCTGACTTTTGGTGACCCCATTTGGGGTTTTCTTGGCAAAGATATTGGGATGGTTTGCCATTTCCTACTCCAGCTCATTTTATAGACGGGGAACTGGGGTAAACATGGTTAAATGACTTGCCAAGAGTCACACAGCTAGTAATTGTCTAAGGCCAAATTTGAATTCAGGAAGATAAGTCTCCCTGACTCTAGGCCCGGCATTCTATCCACTGCACAACCTAGCTTCCCCATAACATCAGAAATAGATAGGATTTTATCTATGGAAATGACATTAAGGAAAGTGTCTTAGCATCTATTTTACTTCTGTACCCTAAGGTCCAATAGGTCTTTCTGTCCAACTTGCAGCTAAAACCTTCCATATATGTTTTCTCCTCTTATTAGAACATGAGTTCCTTGAGAGCAGGGACCATCTTCCTATTTGTATCCCTAATGCTTAGCAAGGTACTTTGTACATAGTAAGCACTTTATAAATGCTTTTTTAGTCATTCATTCATTCATGATCTCTGAGGTCCCTTTCAATTCTGTGACTCCATTATACTTCTTTCTGAATATGTTTTGTTATAATCAGGGGAAATTTGATGGTGAATAAAGGTGAGAAAATTGCTTTTGGAAGAGAACCAGGTCAATGCAGAGAAATCTTGACGGCAATATGGCAAAAATACACTCCACCTACAGAGAGCTATTCATATGCTCAAATATGTAAATGGATCTATGATGTCATCGTTTTGGGTATTTCCTACAGCAACATGGATCTCAACCCATCCATGCCTGCCCATCCTGTGAGCCCTTCCATGAGTTTGCCATGGAGTCAATCCAACATATCAGAGGCCTTCCTCACTTTCTCTTGGTAAAGATACCCAGAGAGCATTCTGATTCTTTTCCTGTCTTCTTTCACCTTCACCATGGGGCCAATCCATCTCCTCTTTTATAATGGAATATCCACAAGAGCAGGGGCAATGTTTTATCTAAACTTTGTATTTGCACTAGTACCTAGTACAGTGCTCTGTACATAGGAGTGAAAGAATGTAAGGAAGAAAGAAGACGTGCCCACTTAACTAAGTTGATTAGGGCACATAGTTAATGAGGCTAACTTTATCGTTTCACTTTCTATTTGGGCTAGCTTGCTTCACTCTACACTACAGTAGCAGAATTGCATGCAACCTTCACCTAGAACAGCTGACTTAGAAACAGGATATGAGAGCTGGAGAGGATCAAAGATTATCTAGTCTATATGAACCTGATATTAGAGAGAAGGAAATTAAGGCTCTGAGACGTATGGTAAAACATTAGTCATAAGGCCTGGGTGTAACTCCATAACTACTGCTGGAAAAAACTAAAAACTTAGGCCTACTATCTACCTCATCACTTCTACTTGACTTTTAAAATAGCCTCCTAGTTGGTCTTCCTGCCTCTAATCTCTATCTTTTTTGAATCGTCCTCCACAAAGATGCTAACTTGATATACTGCTAAGGCATAAATTTGACGTCACTCCTTTGATTAAAAACCTACAGTGGTTCCCTATTACCTCTAAGATAAAAAGATACACTTCTCTGTTTGCCATCCAAAGCCATTCGTAATCTAATTCCAAAATCTCTTTCCAAATTGGTTTTTTATTACTCATCCCTCACATACCATGCTTCATGTGTCATGTGAAAACACTCTACATTCTGGCCAAGCTGGCCTACTTCCTGTTCCCCATATACAACATTCGCTCTTCTTACTGTTTGCTTTGCTACAGGCTCTTGTCCATGCCTAGAATTCATTACCTTCTCACCTTCACCTCAAGTACCACCCACTATAGAAGGCCTCCCCTGATGTTCTAAATCGTTAGTGCCCTCCCCAAAGTTTTTCTACGTAGATTATTTTCAGAGATTCAAACTGGAAGACTTCAGAAATCAACTAATCCAGACTGCATTTTACAGATGATAAAACTGAGACCCAGAGAGATTAGGTGACTTGTTGAAGGTCAACTAAGTAAGGGTCTAAATTTGACCCTTGTTTCTCTTACTCTGAAAACAACATTCTCCCCCATTATGCCATACTACCTTCATATTAATTTTACTTATTATCTGTAGACATGTTGTTCTCCTTAGTGAAACATATGGCTACTTGAAGGCATAAACTCTTTTGTTTCTGGCTTTATGTCTTCAGCACCTAGGACAATGCCTTGAAAACTAATAAGTGTCTAACAAGGCTTATTGAATTAATGTGAACTTCAGATAAGATGAAAGTGTGGTCATTTTAGCATTTCCTTCTGCAGTGAAAAACAATATGAAGACTGAACAAACATGACCAGGAGTCTTTGCCTTAAAAGAGACTTGTGGGTAGTTTGAGATCATAGGCTAGTTTACATTCATTCAAAACAGAAAGCAGCATTTCCAACATGCTACTGTTGCTCTCTGTGAGATGTTCACTATTTAGAGAGATTATATATCACAACAGAATAATCCAGAAAGACATAATAATTCTTCCTCCTCTTATTCAGTTCTCTTTAGTTCCTGCTCCCCAGACGTTGGTCCATTTCTTCCCAGGACTTCCTAAACATTTGCGTACTTCATGTATCTGCATGACTGCTTTTAGCATTGGTTCTAAGAATTACAGTACACTAATTGGAAAGAGGATTGAACAAAGTTCAGTTAACACAGATGGTTCAACACAGCTTGCACAATTATTTTCCTCTTAAGAGACATGAGAATCAAAAGACATTCAATGTAGAAAATTTTTATTCCATGTGCTACTGAACTCTCCTACAAGGAGCTCAATGGTTGTTTTACAAGTTAACTTTGTATAGCAACAATTTTAGGAATTGCTTAATAAGATTTCTTAGTAAGTTGGAAGCTTACAAGTAAGCAAGTCATGCACATCTTCATATTAACCAATGGATATCCTAGACACTGTCCTGTATGCTGGAGGAGGAAAAGTGCCTTTGACATTTCTGATGCCTTATCAGTTCAAAAATTTGTAGCATTTGAGAATTTTTTATTTCACTTATTAACAAAAATAATAACTCACAGTTAGATGCTATCATCTCTGGGAGGGACAGTTACTATTATCATATCATAAGTGAGGAAACAAGATCAGAAGAGGTAAGTAGATTGCCTAGGATCACAAAGGTGACAATGTTATGATTTAAATCCAAGTCTCCTGACTCTAGGGCCATTGTTCAGACCAGATACTATACATATATTCTATACGTATGGTAAGATCTAGCCACATGTCTCCTCTCTTGTACTTCTAAAGTTGATATCTAATCATAAGACTTTATATACCTATCTCTATTATGTTTTAATATATTAGATAATACCTAAGATTCTAGCTGTCAAGATCTCTTTTGGTTCCTGACTTTGTCATAGAGGATTAACTCTCCCTCTAAGCTTTGTGCCTTCTGCAAATTTGATACATTATGTTTGCAGATAACATTCACTCAGTCAATAAACATTTATTAAACACCAACTATGTGCAAAGTGGTGTGCTAAGTGCTAGGGATATGGGAAGAGGCAAAAGATAGTTCCATCCTCCAAGAAGCTCACAATCTACTAGAGGAGACAACAAGCAAACAAATATGTACAAACAAGCTACGTATAGAATAAATAGGAAATAATTAAAAGAAAAAAGGCATTAGAATCAGGAGGGATTGAAAAAGGCTTTCTGTAGAATATGGGATTTTAGTTGAGATTTAAAGGAAGCCAGGAAAGTTAGTAGGTAGATATGAGGAGGGAGAATACTTCAGAAGTGGGGGAAAGCCAGAGAAAATGCCCAGAGCCAAGAGATAGAGTGCCTTGTTCCTGGAACAGCCAGGAGGCTAGCATCTCTGGATCAAAAAGTACTCGGTAGGGAATAAGGTGTAAGAAGATTGGAAAGGGATGGGGCAGAGCCAAGATGGCAGTTAAAGCAGTGACTTCCTTGAGCTCTCTCCCAAACACCTTGAAACACCTATTAAAAATGGCTCTAAACAAATTCCAGGGCAGCAAAATCCACAAAAAGATAGAGTGAAGCAAATTTCCAGCCCAAGACAACCTGGAAAGTTGACAGGAAAGGTCTGTTGCACCAGGCTGGGAGAGGAGTGCAATTCAGCATGGGCCATGCCAACAAAGTTGGGGGCCCAGAAAACCCAGAGCATGCCTTAGGGGACTGAATCACGGGCAGCTGTGGTGGTTTCCAGACTTCTCAACCCACAAATGCCAAAGACAACTCAGTGGGAAGACAAGGTCAGTTGGAAGGGTCTGTTAGACCTGGGTGAGAGAAGGGTGGTCTTGCTCTCCCCCTGGATGGTGGCCACAGTGGCAGCAGCTGCTTCTGGAGTTCTTAGCCCACAGATGGTGGGAATTTCAAGTGGCTGATCAGAGGGGGATTGCAGGGATCTCTTTGCTGGTACTGAAGCATGATTCTCTTGCTTTGCCTGTGCTTGGATCTGGGTCCCAGTCCTGGGTGGTGGTCCTGGGGCAAGGAGGAGTGCTGGCACGGTGGAGCTTATGACAGCAGCAGACAGGGAATCCTTACAGTTCCAATGCAAAAAAAAGCACTTGTGGTGACTTATAGACCAGAGCACAGGCCAGGAAGGGAGGAAACACCTCACCTTTGATCATACCACCTTGGAAGAACTGAAAATTTACAGGTCCCTAGAAGTACCTCTGAAAACACCTGTACAAAACCCCTGAAGCTTGGGACAGCACACCCTCCACACTGGAAGCATAACCTACCGTAACAAACAGTTTAAAACTTATGTAATTGGCTGAAAACATGAGCAAACAGTGTGAAAAAAAACAGACCGCAGAATGTTACTTTGGTGACAGAGAAGATCAAAACATACAACCAGAAAAAGAGAACAAAGTCAAAGCTCCTATATCCAAAGCCTCCAAGAAGAATACGAATCAGTCTCAGGTCATGGAAAAGCTCAAAAAGGATTTTGAAAAGCAAGCAAGAGAAGTAGAGGAAAAATTGGGAAGAGAAATGAGAGTGATGCAAGAAAATCATGAAAAACAGGTCAACAGCTTTCTAAAGGAGACCAAAAAAAAAAAACTGAAGAAAATAACCCCTTAAAAAATAGACTAACTCAAATGGCAAAAGAGGTCCAAAAACCCAATGAGGAGAAGAAGGCATTAAAAAGCAGAATTGGTCAAAAGTAAAAGGAAGTCCAAAAGCTCACCGAAGAAAATAATTCCTTAAAAATTAGAATGGAAGGGGCAGCTAGATGGTACAGTGGATAGAGCACTGTCCCTGGAGTCAGGAGAACCTGAGTTCAAATCTGGCCTCAGACACTGATATTCACTAGCTGTGTGACTCTAGGCAAGTCACGTAACCCCAACTGCCTCACCAAAAAAAAAAAATTAGAATGGAGCAAATGGAAGCTAATGACTCTTTGAGAAATCAAGAAATTATGAAATAAAACCAAAAGAATGAAAAAAATAGAAGACAATGTGAAATACCTCACTGGAAAAACAACTGACCAGGAAAATAGGTCCAAGAGAGATAATTTTTAAAATATTGGACTACCTGAAAGCCATGATCAAAAAAAGAGGCTAGATATCATCTTTCAAGAAATTACCAAGGAAAACTGCCCTGATATTCCAGAACCACAATGTAAAACAGAAATTGAAAGAATCCACTGGTCACCTCCTGAAAGAGATTCCCAAAAGAAAACTCCTATATAGCCAAACTCCAGAGTTCCTAGGTCAAGGAGAAAATATTGCAAATAGCCAGAAAGAAACAATTCAAGTATTGTAGAAACAATCAGGATGACACAAGTGGCTTCTACATTAAAGGATGTGAAGGCTTGGAATATGATATTCCAGAAGTCAAAGGAGATGGGATTACAGCCAAGAGTCACCTATCCAGCAAAACTAAGTATAATCCTTTTGGGGGGGGGGATTAGACATTCAGTGAAATTGAGGACTTTCAAGCATTCTTGATGAAAAGACCAGAGCTGAATAGAAAATGTGACTTTCAAATACAACACTGAAGAGAAGCATGAAGAGGTAAACAGGAAAGAGAAATCATAAGAGACTTATTAAAGTTGAACTGTTTACATTCCTACATGGGAAGATGATATTTGTAACTCATGAGACCTTTGTCAGTATTAGAGTAGTTGGAAGGAACTAGATAGATAAATAGATAGATAGATAGATAGATAGATAGATAGATAGATAGATAGATAGATAGATAGATAGAAGAGAGAGAGAGAGAGAGAGAGAGAGAGAGAGAGAGAGAGAGAGAGAGAGAGAGAGAGAGAGAGAGAGAGAGAGAGGTCACAGGGTGAATTGAATATGAAGGTATGATATGTAAAAAATAAAATTAAGGAGTGTGAGAGATGTATACTGGGAGGAGGAGAAAGGAAGAGATAGAATGGGGTAAATTATCACACATAAAGGAAGCAAGAAAAAGCTTTTACAGTGGAGGGGAAGAGAGGGGAGGTGAGAGGGAATGAATAAATCTTACTCTCATTGAATTTGGCTTAAGGAGGGAATAACATATACACTGAATTGGGTATGGAAATCTATCTTACCCTATAGAAAAAAAGGGAGAAAAGGGGAAATGGGGGAGGGAGGATGATAGAAGAAAGGGAAGATTGGGGAAGGGGGCAATCAGAAGCAAACACTTTTGAGGAGGGACACAGTCAAAAGAGAAAATAAGTAAAAGGGACAGCAGGATAGGCTGGAGGGAATTATAGTTAGTATTTTACAACATGACTATTACGGGAGTGTTTTGCATTACTACACATGTATAACCTGTATTAAATTGCTTACCTTCTCAATGAGGGTGAGTAGGGAGGAAGGAAGGGAAAGAATTTGGAACTCAAAGTTTTAAAAATGGATGTTAAAAATTGTTTTTACATGCAGCTGGGAAATAAGATATACAGGCAATGGGGTATAGAAATCTATCCTGCCCTACAGGAAAATAGAAGGGGAAGGAGATAAGAGAAGTGGGGGTGGTAATAGAAGGGAGGGCAGATTGAGGAAATGAGTATTCAGAATCCATGCCATCTTGGGGTGGGGGAAGGGAAGAGATGGGGAGAAACTTTGGAACTCAAAATCTTGTGGAAGTGAATGTTTAAAACTAAAAATAAACTAATTGATTTTAAAGAAAAGAATATTGGAAAGGTAGGAGGAACTAGGCTAAAAAGGCTTTGAATGTCAAACAAAAGATTTTGTATTTGGTCCTGCAGACAATAGAGAACCACTACAGTTTATTGAATTGGGGGTGGACGTGACATGATCAAACCTGTGCTTCAGGAAAAAATCACTTTGGTGGCTGAATAGAGGATAGATTGGAATGGGGGTAGAGTTAGGGCAGACCCACCAGTAGGCTACAGCAATAATCTAGTCCTGAGGTGATGAGAGCCTGCACCAGAGCGGTGGTAGTGTTAGAGGAGAGAAGGGGATAAATTTGAGAGATATCGCCAAGGCAAAACCAAAAAGCCTTGGCAACTGCTTGGATATGAAGAGTGAGAGGGAGTGAGGAATCCAGAATGACTCCTAGGTTATAAGCCTGAAGGTCTCCGAGAATGGTATTGCCTCCTACAGTAATAGGAAAGTTAGGAGGGGTGGGGGAGGGTTGGCAAAAAAGATGAATTCTGTTTTGGACCTGCTGAGATTAAGATGTCTGTTGGACATCCAGTTCAAGATGGCTGGAAGGCAGAGGTATGAGATTAGAGGTTCAGCAGAGAGGTTAGGACAAGATAGGGATATTTAAGAATCATCAGCATAGAGATGATAATTAAATCCATGGGAGTTAACAAGATCACCAAGTAAAGTAGTATAGGAGAAGAGAAGAAGTGCCAGGATAGAACCCTGTGGGATCCCTATAGCTAAAAAGGATGATCTATATGAGGTTCTAGAAAAGGAGACCGAGGAGTTGTCTGATAGGCAGGAGGAGAACCAGGAGTAAGTTGTGTCTTAAAAACAAAGAAAGAAGAAAATTTCAAGGAAGAGAGAGTGACTGACAGTGTCAAAGGCTACAGAAAAGTCAAGGAGAATGAGGATTAAGAAAATGCTACTGGATTTGGCTTTTAAAAGATCATTGATAACTTTGGAGAAAGCAGTTTTGGTGGAATGAGGAGGACAGAAGCCAGATTGCAAGGGGTTAAAAAGAGAGTAACATGAGAGAAAGTGGAGGTATCTATTAAATATAGTCTTTCTAAGGAGTTTAGTGACAAAAGGCAGAAAAGATATAGGACGATAGTTAACAAGGATCAAGTAAGGATTTTTCAAGGATAGGTGAGACATAAGCACGTTTGTAGGCAGTGGAGAAGGAGCTAGTAGAGAGGGAGAGATTGAAAATAAGTGAAAAAGTGGAGATGACAGAAGATGACAATCCGGTTGGAGCAGACAGGATAGAATGGGACCAGTTACACAGCTTAGCCTTGGTAAGGACTAAAGCCACCTCTTCCTGTGAGATGGGTGAAGGAGGAGAGAGTGGCAGAAGGCACTGGAGTGATAGGAAATGACGAAGAGAGAAGAGCTCACACTGAATGACCTCATTTCTTTCTATAAAATATGAAACTAGGTCCTCAGGTGAGAGAGTGGAGGGAGGGAGAATCATGGGAGGTTTGAGGAGGAATGAAAAGGTTTGGAAGAGCTGCAGTAGAGTGGGAGAATGAGTTGGTAAGAGAGGTATAGTGGGATCACCTAGCAGCTATCAGGGCTCAGTTGTGGTCATGTAACATAAATCTGTAATGGACCCAGTTGGAACAGTTGCAACATTGTATTGATTACACCAAGACCTGGAGCGCTCTAGTTTCTTCACTGAGATCCATGGTCGTTTGAGAGGGTTTAGCCTAGCAATACTCAAAGAACAAAACAAGTGGGTGAAAAATGCATATCGCCCAATGAGCAGCCCATTGTTAGTCTATTAGTACATATATTTAGACAGGCACTTGAAATAGAAAATGAGCTGGGCCCAGAGTCAACTAGGAGGAACAGAGTAAACTGAATTGCATATATGAACAAGAAGAGTCCATTCAGTGATCCACAACTGTTTATACACACAACACACACACACACACACACACACACACACACTGCTTTAACACTAATATTCTCTTAACCATGCTATATGGTTATGAATCATAAAACATCATGGTCTCATGAAAAAAATTGGTAACCCAAAGGGCAATTAATAAATATGGTGGGGGAAAGTGACTGTTGAATATTATCAGAAATGATGTACATATGAGATGTGGCATAAAAGACATCATCTATGTGGCATATATGACATAAAAAATGTAGGCTGGAATGATAGAAAACAGACAGCCTAAGCAGGAAACAACAGAAGAACCAAAAGGATGTTCTATGGAGGATCTGTGGCAAAATTTGCACAAAATTAGAATTTATACTAGCAGAAGTACCCACATAGATGAGGCTGTGGGTCAATCTGCAGAGTCTATCAATTCCCTCTCTAGAGGTGGAATGCACCTTATATCATGAGTTGTGATGGATGATTGTACTGCTTAGAGTAGCTGAATGAATGAATGAATATTAAGTGCTTATCATGGTCAATATGACATGCTATACATTAGGGTTACAAAATAGAAAAGTGACACAGTCCTGCTCTCAAATAGTTTATTCTATTAAGAAAACATAATACGTATAGGAGGGTTTAGCTATAAAGAAGATGGAAAAACCTAACGGTCCTTAAAGTACGTTATCAAGGGAGGTAGGAAGATCCAGAAGGAAAGTAATGCAATTTTGCTGAAGTGTCCAGAGGGAATAAAGTTGATGTACAACTATATCTTCTTCAGTGTCATTTCAAGTATATTAGATATGTACTTTTAAAAGAATCTTGGAGATTACCTAGTATTTATCTAACCAGTTACTTTACAGATGAGAAAACTGAGGCCCAAAAACGTGAAGTAACTTGACCAAGGTTACATTTTTCTCCTTATTTTCCTTCTGGGCATTTATAAAGTCTATATTCCCTAGCTTTTACCTTCTCTCTGAAATACAGTGTTAATTATTTTGGTTTTGTTTGGCTAAATGTTTCCCACATGTATTACTATTTAAGCAACGAAATTCTGTTCTGGTATTTTAGTGTCTCCACTATGGGTGATCACTTCTGACTGAAAAAATACAAAACAACTCATATACTGCACCAAAAATACCTCCCATGTTAGCAAATTGCTATTTCTTCATGTAAATCTCATTTAAGAGTCACTTATCTGTATTGCTAGTCTTTGCCACTTTTCCTTTAATATACAGTGCATCACCAAAATCTTAGGGCACTTTTAAGTTTTCATAATCTCAGCAGTATAAATGCTACAATTTTTTTAACTAAAAGGATGATTATTTAATTTTAAAATATTTATTTCCTTCATATTAAAGTTCAGTATAACCACTGTCTTGTTCTATACATCAATCTAATTCATTTCCTAACTTTGTAAAAGCTTAAATGTTTGCCATTTTCAGAGGGACTGAAAAAATTAAAATTAAAAATTCATTACTCAAAATATACAAAACTAAATGAGGCTGACAAAAATTTAAATTATTAAACTTTCAAGTTATGTGTTTTGTAAGCTTGTGGTGTATTATACTTCTATAGTTTTTTAAATTTTCTTTTGTTTTTAGTTCCAAATTCTCTTCCTTTTTCACCCATTGAGAAGGCAAGATATATGATATCCATTATATATATGAAGTTATGCAAAATATATTTGTTGGCCATGTTCTGAAAAAAGAAAGCAAGAAAGTAAAGGAAAAAATATGCTTCAGTCTGCAGAGTCCATCAGTTCTTTCTCTAGAGGTGGAATGCATCTTATATCATGAGTTACGATGGATGATTGTACTGCTCAGAGTAGCTAAATCTTTCACAGTTGATTATCATTACAATATTGCTGTTACTGTGTACATTGTTCTCCTGGTTCTGCTTATTTCTCTTTGTGTCAGTTCATATAAATCTTCCAAGGTCTTTCTGAAACCACCCCCTTCATTATGTCTTATAATACAATAATTTCCATCACATTCATATACCATAACTTTTTCATCCATTCCCTGATTGATGGGCATCCCTTTAGTTTCCAATTCTTTGCCACCAAAAAAGAGCTACTATATTTTTACATATGAGTCTTTTTCTTTTCTTTTTGATCTCCTTGGGGCATAAATCTAGTGGGAGTATTGCTCAGTCAAAGGGTATGCACAGTTTGATAGCCATTTGGGCATAGCTCCAAATTGTTTTTCAAAATGATTGGACTAGTTCATGGCTCCATCAACAATGCACTAGTGTACCTATTTTCACACATCTCCTCTTACCATTTGCCATTTTCCTTTTCTGTGATGTTAGTCAATCTGATGAGTACGAGCTGGTACTTTTACACAATTTTATGTAATTAAAATTATCCATTTTCCATTCTGTGAATTTCTCTATCTCTGGTTTGGTCATGAACTCTTCTTTTATCCATAGATCTGATAGGTAATTTCTGTCATGTTCCGCTTATTTGCTTATGGTATCATCCTTCATATCTAAATCATGTACCCATTTTGATCTTCTCTTGGTATATAGCATAAAATATATTCATCTTTGCCTAGTTTCTGCCATACTACCTTCCAGTTTTCTCAACAGTGTTGTCGAATTGTGAGTCCTTGCCCTAATATCTGGGATCTTTGAGTTTATCAAACATTGGCTATTGTACACATTTGTTACTGTGTGCCTAATCGATTCCATCGATCAAGCACTCTATTTCTTATTCAATTCCAAATTGTTTTGATGATCAACTCGTTGTAAGATAGTTTGAGATCTACAACTGGCAGACCCCTTCCTTCACATTTTTTAATGTCCCTTAATAGTTTTGACCTTTTGTTCTTCCAGATAAGTTTTGTTACTTTTTCTAGCTCTATAAAACATTTTTTTGGTAATTTGATTGGCATGGTATTGGATAAGTCGATTAATTTAGGTAGTATTGAAATTTTTTATTATATGGGCTCAACCTACCAATGAACAATTACTATTTCACAAATTATTTAGACCTATCTTTATTTGTATGAAGAATATTTTGTAATTGTGTTCATATAGCTCTCATGTATGTCTTAGCAAGTAGACTCCCAAGTAATTTATACTGTCTGCAATTATTTTAAGTAGAATTTCCTTTTCTATTTCTTCCTGATGGGTTTTGTTGGTAATATGTAGGAATGTTGACTATTTGTGTGGGTTTATTTTATGTACTGCAATTTTGCTAAAGTTGTTAATTGTTTTGACTAGTTTTTCTTCAGTTGGCTCTCTAGGGTTCTCTAAGTATATATCATCATATCATCTGCTAAAAAGAAATAGTTATGTTTCCTTGTTGCCTGTACTTATTCCTTTGATTTCATTTTCTTGTCTTTTTGCTGTAGCTAGCAGCTTTAGTACAATATTAAATAATAATGATAACAAACATCCTTGCTTCACTCCTGATCTTTTTGGAAAGGCTTCTACTTTTGTCCCATTACATGTACTGTTTGTTCTTAGTTTTAGATAGATGACAGTTTATCATTTTAAGAAAGGTTCATTTATTCCTATGATTTCTGGTATTTTTAATAGGAATTTTTTCAAAATCTTTTTCTGCATTAGGGCAGAGTCAAGATGGCAGAATGAAGGATCACAACTGACAACCATCACCCAAAACCTCTCCTACAAAACAACCACCAAAACCACCAAATCCAATTCTGAGTAGAAAAGCCAACAAAATGTTATAATGAGTCATTTTTCCAGCCTCGGGCAGCTTAGAAAGATTTGCCTGCAGATAGCTCCTAAATTTATTAGTTCAATTTTTTACTTTAAATTTTGTTAATCTCTCAGTTTCAGGATTTCTATTTTGGTGTTTAATTGGGGATTTTTAATTTGCTGTTTTCCTGTTGTTGTTGCTTTATGTGCATGGCCAATTTATTGATCTGCTCTTTCTCTTTTATTGATATAAGCATTTAGAGGCATACATTTTCCCCTAAATACTACGATGCATATATTCCACAAATTTCCACAAATCATTGTGATTATCTTTAATGAAATTATAGATTTTTTTTATGATTTGTTCTTTGACTCATTCATTCTTTAGGATTAGATTATTTAGTTTGCAATTAAGTTTTAATCTATGGTTCAAAGGCCCTGTATTCAATGTAGTTTTTATTGCATTATAGTCTGAAAAGGGTGAATTTACTATTTTTGCTTTTCTTCATTTGTGTGTAAGATTTTAATGTATTAATCCACAGTCAATTTTTGCAAAGGTGCCCTGTACAGCTGATGAAAAGATGTACTCGTTTTTATGTCGATTCAATATTCTTCAGAAGTTTGTCATGTCTGTTTTCTAAAATTTTATTCATCTCCTTGACTTCTTTCTTGTTTATTTTAAGGTTAGATTTATCTAGTACTTTCTGCTTCAGCCCCTTATCTTAACTCTGTATTATCTCCTGTTTCAAGAGTGTCTCTTGTAAATAATATATTGTTTGATTCTAGTTTTTAATCCATTCTGCTATCTGATTCCTTTTTTTTTCCTTTTTTTCCCGCTTTTTGCTAGGCAATTGGGGTTAAGTGACTTGCCCAGGGTCACACAGCCAGTACATGTTCTCTGTTGTGTGTCTGAGAGCAGATTTGAACTCAGGTCCTCCTGATTTCAAGGCTGGAACTCTATCTGCTGCACCACCTGGCTGCCCCTCTCTGATTCCTTTTTATGAGTGAATTTATCTCATTCACATTCACAGTTATGAATGCTGACTGTGTATTTCTCTCCAGCATATTCTTTTCTATTTATCCTTCTCTTTTTTTTTAAATTCTGTCCTTCTTTTAAAGATTGTTTTGTTTCTTACCACTGCTTCCATTGATCTACTCTCCCTCTTATAATTCTTCACCATTTTTTCTTAGCCCCTTTCTCTATTTGGAAAAATAAATTTCTATACTCAACTATGTGTGTATATTTCCCTCTTTGAATCAGTTCAAATGAGAGTGAGGTCCAAGCACTGCACATTTACTGCTCCATTTTCCTTTCCTTTGTGGAAAAACTACTCCTTGCATGCATCTTTTATGCAAAGTAATTTTCATCATTCTTCTTCTCTTCTACCTTCTTTCCTTGCATCTTTCTCATCCTTACAGTTTTCTTTTTAAATAACCTCAACATAATAGGCTCATGCCCATTATTCTGTCTTTGTAGATACTTTCTAACTGCCCTACTGATGATGAAGTTCTTAGGGTTACGTTAATCATCTTCCTATATAGGAACATAACTAGTTTATCTTTATTAAGTTTTTATTAAGTTCCTAGTGATTTCTCATTCATGTTCATCTTTTGATGCTTCCCTTGAGTCTTGTGTTTCAATGTCAAATTTTTTTTATTATTTTTTTAAATACAAATTTATTTATTTTTAGTTTTCAATATTCACATCCACAAGTTTTTGAGTTCCAAATTTATCACCCCTCCCCCCACCCCAAGATGGCACGCATTCTGAATACCCCTTCCCCTGATCTGCCTTCTCTTCTATCTCTCCCCCCTCCCTTCTCTTATCCCCTTCCCCTTCTATTTTCCTGTAGAGCAGGACAGACTTCGATACCCCATTTCCTGTATTTCTTATTTCCCAGTTGCATGTGAAAACATTTTTTTTTAAAACATGTGTTTTTAAAACTTTGAGTTCCAAATTTTCTCCCTTCCTCCCTCCCCACCCACCCTCACTGAAAAGGCAAGCAACTCAATATAGGTTGTACATGTGCAGTTATGCAAAACACTTCCTTAGTAGACATGTTGTGAAAAACTAACTCTATTTCCCTTAATCCTATCCTGCCCTCCCATTTATTCTATTCTTTCTTTTGACCCTGTCCCTCCTCAGAATTATTTGCTTCTGATTACCCTCTTTCCCAATCTGCCCTCCTCTCTATCACCCTCCTGCTCTCTTGTCCCCTTCTCCCCCTATTTTCCTGTAGGGTAAGACAGATTTCCATACCGAATTGAATGTGTATGTTATTCTCTCCTTAAGCCAAATCCTATGAGAATAAGATTCCCTCATTCCCTCTCACCATCCCCTGTTTCCCCTCCACTGTGAGACTTTTCTTTTCTGTTTTTTTTTTTGTGAGATAATTTACCCCATTCTACCTCTCCCTTTCTTCTTCTCCGAGTATCATCCTCTCTCATCCCTTAATTTTATTCTCCAGATATGACCCCTTAATCTTCAACTCACCCTGTGCCCTCTATCTATCTATACATACATACATACATGCAATTTTTTTCCTTCAACTACCCTAATACTGACAAAGTTCTCGTGAATTACAAATATCATCTTTCCATGCAGGAATGTAAACAGTTCAATCTTAATAAGTCTCTTATGATTTCTCTTTCCCATTTACCTCTTCATGTTCCACTGGAGTCCTGTATTTGAAAGTCAAATTTTCTGTTTAGCTCTGGTCTTTTCATCAGGAATGCTTGAAAGTCCTCTATTTCACTGAATGACCACTTTTTCTACTGAAGGATTATACTCAGTTTTGCTGGGTAGGTGATTCTTGGTTATAATCCTATCTCCTTTGCCCTCTAGAATATTATATTCCATGCTCTGTGGTCCTTTAATGTAGAAGCTGCTAAATCTTATGTTATCCTGATTGTGTTTCCACAGTACTTGAATTGTTTCCTTCTGGCAGCTTGTAAGATTTTCTCCTTGACCTGGGAACTCTGGAATTTGGCTACAATATTCCTAGGAGTTTTCCTTTGGGGATCTCTTTCAGGAGGAGATCTGTGGATTCTTTCAATTTCTATTTTGCCCTCTGGTTCTAATATATCAGGGCAGTTTTCCTTGATAATTTCTTGAAAGATGATGTCCAGGCTCTTTTTTTGATCATGGCTTTCAGATAGTCCAATAATTTTTAAATTCTCTCTCCTGGATCTATTTTCCAGGTCAGTTGTTTTTCCAATGAGATATTTCATTCTGTCTTCTGTTTTTTCATGCTTTTGGATTTGTTTTACACTGTCTTGATTTCTCATAAAGTCACTAGCTTCCAATTGCTCTATTCTAATTTTTAAGGAGTATTTTCTTCAGTAATCTTTTGGATTTCCTTTTCCATTTGGCCAATTTTTCTTTTTAGGGCATTTTTCTCCTCATTGGCTTTTTGGACCTCTTTTGCCATTTGGGTTAGGCTGTTTTTTAAGGTGTTATTTTCTTCAGTATTTTTTTGGGTCTCCACTCGCAAGCTGTTGACTTGTTTTTCATGATTTTCTTGCATCACTCTCATTTCTCTTCCCAGTTTTTCCTCTACTTCCCTTACTTGCTTCTCAAAATCCCTTTTGAGCTCTTCCAAGGCCTGGGACTGATTCATATTTTTCTTGGAGGCTTTGGATGTAGGAGCTTTGATTTTGTTGTCTTCTTCTGGTTGTATATTTTGATCTTCTTTTTCACCAAAGTAAGATAATATTTTCTGATTCTTTTTGCGCTGCTTGCTCATGATCCCAGCCAATTACTGAGTTTTAAACTCTTTGTTAAGGTAAGAGTCTGCTTCCAATGTGGAGAGTGTACTGTCCCAAGCTTCAGGAGTTTGTGTAGCTGTTTTCAGAGATACTTGTTGGGACCTGTAAATTTTCAGTTCTACCAAGGTGGTGTGATAAGGGGCGAGGTGTTTATTCCTTTCCTGGCCTGTGACCACAAGTATTCCTTTCTGTCCTGTAACTGGTGAGAGGGTTCCTCTCCACAGCCACTGCAAGCTCCACCACGCCAGTGCTCCTCCTCACCCCAGCACTGCGGCCCAGAACTGTGACCCAGATCCACACACGGGCAAAGCAAGAGATTCCTGCCTCAGCACTGGCAAAGAGATCCCTGCAGTCCCTCTCTGATCAGCCACTGATTCCCCTCAGTCTGTGGGCCAGAAGCTCGGGAAGCAGCTGCCCCCCCCCAGGGCCAGGCTCTTGGGGAATGGAGCTGAGACCCGCCTTCCTCTCTGACCACCGACAGAAACAGACTTTCCCACTGACCTTCTAAGTTGTCTTTGGCATTTGTGGATTGAGGAGTCTGGAAACCTCCACAGCTGCCCGCAATTCAGTCCTCTGAGGCCTGCTTCAGGTTTGCTGCGGCCTGCGCTGCACGCCCAGCCCGGCACGATACACCTTTCTGATGAATCATCCAGGTTGTCTTGGACTGGAAATTTGTTTCACTCTGTCTTTTTGTAAAAATTTGTTTAGAGCCATTTTTTATGAGTATTTGAAGGGGTTTGGGGGAGAGCTCAAGCAAGTCACTGCTTCTACTCCGCCATCTTGGCTCTGCCCCTCAATGTCAAATTTTTATTCAGGTATTTCATGAAGAATACTTAAAAGTCCTCCATTTCAATAAATGTTCATTTTTCCCTTGTAGGATTATACTCAACTTTGCTGGGTAGGTTATTCTTGGTTATAATCCTAGCTCCTTTGCCTGACGGAATATCATATTCCAAGCCCTCCACTCATTTCAAGTGGTAACTGCTAAATCTTGTGTGATCCTGACAATGGATACATAGTATTTGAATTATTTCCTTCTGGATGTTTTCAGTATCTTCCACTTGACCGTGGCATTTTGGAATTTGGCTACAATATTCTTTGGAGTTTTCATTTTGGAATCTCTTTCAGGAGGTGATAATTATATTCTTTCAATTTCTCTTTGGAATTTATTGTGATATGATGTAGGCTCTTTTTTTTAATCATTACTTTCAGATAGTTCAATTATTCTTCAACTATTTCTCTTCAATCTATTTTTAGATCAGTTATTTTTCCTATGAGATGTTTCACATTTCCTTTTATTTTTTTCAGTCTTTTGACTTTGTTTTATTGTTGCTTGATGTCTCAAAGTTATTAGCTTATACTTGACCTTGACCAATTATAATTTTAAAGAAATTATTTTCTTTACTGAGGTTTTGTTTTTCATTTATCATTTTCACAATTCTGATTTTTAAGTAGTTGGGTTTTTTTTCAGTATCTTTTTGTGCCTTCTTTTTTATCAAGCTATTAGTTCTCATTCATAATTTTCTTGCATTGGTCTCATTTTTTTCCCTCTTCTGATCTAATTTTTTAAAATAATTTTTAAAATTCTTCATGTTGGGTTTGTGTCCAATCTGCATTTTTTCTTTCAGGTTTGCCTTGGAGATTTTTTCTTTTTTTTTTCTTTTATTAATTTATTTTGATTTATCAACAATCATTTCCGTATGCTTTCGAATTTAAAATTTTTCTCCCTCTTCCTCCCCACCACCCTCCCCAAGACAGCGCACAATCTCATATAGGCTATACCTTTACATTCCCATTAATGTGAAGCTGTAAGTAAAAATTAAAACCAATAAAAGGAACCATTAGAAAGAGGAAAAAAAAAACTTAACAGAAGAGAAAAAAAATGATAGCGATTCAGCTTCTATAGTTCTTCATTTGGATGTGGATAGCATTTTCCATCACTCTGGGGATGTCTTAGATACTTGTATTGCTGAGAAGGGTTAAGTTTATCAATATTAGTCATCACACAACGTGGCTGTTACTGTGTACAACATTTTCTTGGTTCTGTTCACTTTACTCAGCATCAGACCATACAAGTCTTTCCAGGTTTTTCTGAAGTCGAGCTGTTCATTATTTCTTATAACACAGTAGTATTCCATTACATTCATATACCACAACTTGCTCAGCCATTCCCCAATTGATGGGGAATTTCCAATTCTTTGCCACCACAAGAAGAGCTGCTATGAATATTTTTGTACATGTGGGTCCTTTTCCCATTTGTATGATCTCTTTGGGATATAGCCCTAGAAGCACTATTGCTGGGTCAAAGGGTATGCACATTTTTATAGCCATTTGGGCACAGTTCCAAATTGTTCTCCAAAATGGTTGGATCATTTCATAACTCTACCAACAATGCATTAGTGTTCCAATTTTCCCACATCTTCTCCAACATTTATCATTTTCCTCTTTTGTCATGTTGGCCAATCCAATAGGTATGATGTGGTACCTCAGAGTTGTTTTGATTTGCATTTCTCTAATCAATAATGATTTAGAGCATTTTTTCATATGACTATAGATGGCTTTAATTTCTTCATCTGAGAACTGTCTGTTCATATCCTTTGACCATTTATCAATTGGGGAATGGCTTGTGTTCTTATAAATTTGTCTTAATTCTCTATATTTTTAGAAATGAGGCCTTTATCAGAGAGACTGGTTGTAAAAATTCTTTCCCAATTTTCTACCTTCCTTCTAATCTTAGTTGCATTGGCTTTGTTTGTGCAAAAACTTTTCAATTTAATGTAATCAAAATTATCCATTTTGCTTTTCATAATGTTCTCTATATCCTGTTTGGTCATGAATTCTTCTGTTCTCCATAGATCTGATAGGTAAACTATTCCTTGTTCTCCCAGTTTACTTATGGTATCAGCCTTTATATCTAAATGAACCCATTTTGACTTTATTTTGGTATATGGTGTGAGATTTGGGTCTATGCCTAGTTTCTGCCATACTCTTTTCCAGTTTTCCCAGCAGTTTTTTTCAAAGAGTGGGTTCTTATCCCAGAAGCTGGGGTCTTTGGGTTTATCAAATAATAGATTACTATAGTCATTGACTGCTGTGTCTTGTATATTTAACCTATTCCACTGATCCACCTCCCTATTTCTTAGCCAGCACCAAGCAGTTTTGATGATTGCTGCTTTATAATACAATTTAAGATCTGGAATTGCTAGGCCACCTTCCCCTGCATTTCTTTTCATTAGTTCCTTTGATATTCTGGACCTTTTGTTTTTCCAAATGAATCTTGTTATTATTTTTTCTAACTCTATAAAATAATTTTTGGTAGTTTGATTGGTATGGCACTGAATAAGTAAATTAGCTTAGGTAAGATTGTCATTTTTATTATATTAGCTCGGCCTACCCATGAGCAACTGATGTTTTTCCAATTATTTAGATCTGATTTTATTTGTGTGAAAAGTGTTTTGTAATTGTGTTCATAGAGTTCCTGGGTTTGTTTGGGAGGTAGACTCCTAAATATTTTATAATGTCTACAGTAAGTTTAAATGGGATTTCTCTTTCTATCTCTTGCTGTTGGGCTTTGTTGGTAATATATAGAAATGCTGATGATTTATGTGGGTTTATTTTATAGCCTGCAACTTTGCTAAAGTTGTTTATTATTTCAAGTAGTTTTTTACTTGATTCTCTAGGATTCTCTAAGTATATCATCATGTCATCTGCAAAGAGTGATAGCTTTGTTTCTTCTTTGCCTATTCTAATGCCTTCAATTTCTTTTTCTTCTCTTATTGCTAAAGCTAAGGTTTCCAGTACAATATTGAATAACAGTGGTGATAATGGACATCCTTGTTTCACCCCCGATCTTATTGGAAATGCTTCTAGCCTGTCCCCATTACATATAATGCTTGCTGAAGGTTTTAGATAGATGCTATTTATTATTTTAAGGAAGACTCCATTTATACCTATGCTTTCTAGTGTTTTTAATAGGAATGGGTGTTGTATTTTATCAAAAGCTTTTTCTGCATCTATTGAGATGATCATGTGGTTTCTGTTGGTTTTGTGTTGATATGCTCAATGATGCTGATAGTTTTCCTAATATTGAACCAACCCTGCATTCCTGGTATAAATCCTACCTGGTCATAGTGTATTATTCTTGTGATAAGTTGCTGCAATCTATTTGCTAGTATTTTGTTTAAAATTTTTGCATCTATATTCATTAGAGAAATTGGTCTATAATTTTCTTCTCTTCTGTTTTTGACTCTTTGTATCATAAAAAGAATTTGGTAAGACTCCTTCTTCACCTATTTTCCCAAATAGTCTATATAGTATTGGAATTAATTGTTCTTTAAATGTTTGATAGAATTGCATGTAAATCCATCTGGCCCTGGAGATTTTTTCCTAGGGAGTTCATCAATGGCTTGTTCAATTTCTTTTTCTGAGATGGGGTTATTTAAGTATTTTACTTCCTCTTCTGTTAATCTGGGCAATTTATATTTTTGTAAATATGTATCCATTTCACTAAGATTGTCAAATTTGTTGGCATATAGTTGGGCAAAATAATTCCTAATTATTGTTTTAATTTCCTCTTCCTTGGTGGTAGCTTCACCCTTTTCATTCTTGATACTAGTAATTTGGTTTTCTTCTTTCTTTTTTTTAATTAAATTAACCAAAGGTTTATCTATTTTATTGGTTTTTTCATAAAACCAGCTCTTAGTTTTATTTATTAGTTCAATAGTTTTCTTAATTTCAATTTTATTAATTTTTCCTTTGGTTTTCAATATTTCTAATTTGGTGTTTAGTTGAGGATTTTTAATTTGTTCTTTTTCTAGTTTTTTTAGTTGTATGCCCAATTCATTAATCTCCTCTTTTTCTATTTTATTTATGTAAGCATTTAGAGATATAAAACTTCCCCTAAGAACTGCTTTGCTGCATCCCATAGTTTTGGTATGTTGTCTCATTATTGTCATTCTCTTGAATGAAATTGATTGTTTCTATGATTTGTTGTTTGACCCAATCATTTTTTAGGATTAGATTATTTAGTTTCCAATTATTTTTTAGTCTATCTTTCCATGGCCCTTTATTACATATAATTTTTATTGCATCATGATCTGAAAAGGATGCATTTAATATTTCTGCCTTTCTGCATTGGATTGTGAGGTTTTTATGCCCTAGTACATGGTCAATTTTTGTGTATGTGCCATGTACTGCTGAGAAAAAAGTATATTCCTTTCTATCCCCATTCAGTTTTCTCCAGAGGTCTATCATACCTAACTTTTCTAATGTTCTATTCACCTCCTTAACTTCTTTCTTGTTTATTTTGTGGTTAGATTTATCTAGTGCAGAGAGGGAGGTTCAGGTCCCCCACTAGTATAGTTTTGCTGTCTATTTCTTCCTGTAACTCCCTGAACTTCTCCTCTAAGAATTTGGATGCTATACCATTTGGTGCATATATGTTTAGTAATGATATTACTTCATTGTCTATGGTGCCTTTTAGCAGGATGTAGTTTCCTTCCTTATCTCTTTTGATTAGATCTATTTTTGCTTTTGCTTTGTCTGAGATCAGGATTGCTACCCCTGCTTTTTTACTTCAGCTGAGCATAATATATTCTGCTCCAGCCTTTTACCTTTACCCTGTATGTGTCACTCTTTTTCAAATGTGTTTCCTGTAAACAACATATTGTAGGATTATGGTTTTTAATCCATTCTGCAATCCATTTCCTTTTATGGGAGAGTTCATCCCATTCACATTCACAGTTATGATTACTATCTGTGTCTTTTTCTCCAACCTTTTCCCCCATTTATGCTTTTCTTTCTCCTTTTTCCTTTCCCCCTTCACTAGTGTTTTGCTTTTGACCACTGCCTCCTTCAGTCCCTCCTCCCTTTTATCATCCCTTTCCCTTTTCTTCCCCTTTACCTTACTGCTTCCCTCCCTTCTTCCCCCTCCCTTTTCTTTCCCCTTTTCCCTCCTACTGCCTATAGGGCAAGTTAGATTTCTATACCTAACTGATTATGTTATGCCCTTCTTGAGCCAAATCTGATGAGAGTAAGGTTCAAACAATGCTCCCCCCCCTTCTTTCCCTCTGCTGTAATAGGATTTTGTGTCTTTTCCTGTAATGTAATTTACCCTTCTCTTGCCTCCTCCTTTCTCAGTACATTTTCTAAGATCAGATTGATCCACTTATTTGGATCCATTTAACCCACTTGATTAGATTTTTTTTATCATTACATCAAAGTCAACTAATATCCACCCTCTTTATGTATACTCCTTTAACAGGTGTAATAACAATACAGTTCTCAAGGGTTGCAAGTGTCATCTATTCCCTTGTAGGGTTTAAACAGCCCCCTTATTAACAACATATTGTATCTTTCTGTCCCATTTACCTTTTTAGTCCTTCTTGAGTCCTGTACTTGAAGATCAAATTTTTTGTTGAGCTCTGGTCTTTTTATCAGGAAAGTTTGGAAGTCTCCTATTTCATTGAATATCCATCTCCTCCCTTGAAAAATGATGCTCATTTTTGCTGGGTAATTGATCCTTGGCTGCATTCCAAGCTCCTTTGCCTTATGGAATATCATGTTCCACACCCTGCGGTCTTTTAACGTAGAAGTTGCAAGGTCCTGTGTAATCCTGACTGTGGTTCCATGATATTTAAATTGTTTCTTTCTGGCTGCTTGCAGCACCTTCTCTTTCATCTGGTAATTTTGGAATTTTGCTATTATATTCCTTGGTGTTGTCAATTAGGGATCTCTTTCAGGTGGTGATCGTGGATTCTTTCTATGGTTATTTTCCCTTCTGGTTCTAGGACTTCGGGCAGTTTTCCTTTATGATTTCCTGAAAGATACTGTCCATGTTCTTTTTTTCATCATGATTTTCAGGTAGTCCAATACTTTTTAAATTGTCTTTCCTGAATCAATTTTCCAGGTCAGTTGTTTTTGTCCAATTCTAGTTTTTAACAAATTGTTTTCTTCAGTTTTTGTACTTCCTTCTTCAATTGGTCAATTGTGTTTTTTAGGGACTTGTTTTCTTCAGTGTACTTTTTTTCCAATTGGCCAATAGTATTTTTTTAAGGACTCTTCTACCTCTCTCATTTGACTTTTAAAAGCCTTCTTGAGCTCTTCTAAGAAGGCTTTTTGGGCTTCCGACCAGTTCATATTTCCTTTTGACGTTGCAGATGTGGGTTTGTTGACAATGTTGTCCTCTTCAGAATTTCTTTCTTAATCTTCACTCTTCTCATAATCTGAATCTATGGTACGTTTATTTTTACTCATGGTGTTTCTTTATTTCCTGGCCTTTAAAGAAATTGAGCTCTCCTGCTGGGGAACAGAGAGCACTGACCCAAGCTTCTTGTGTTGGGAGCCTAGGTCTTGGTCACTGGCTTTGTGTGCTGAGGCCTCTTGTGTTGATAAGTAGAGGCTATTCTGGCAGCTTACCTCATGTTGGGCTGGAGTCAGCAAGGCTGGAACTTTCAGGCAATTCTAGGTTGCCTGCTTTTCCTTTCCTTTAGCTTTCTTCAGCTCCTTTTAAATGGGTGGTGCAGGGTGTTTATCTGCCTGGGGCCCTTGCAGTGCTGCCTCCCTCATTTCTGCTAATGCAGTAGGAGATTCCTTTTGCAGTAGAGTGTTGAGGCACCTAGTGGTTTTCTGAGCCAGCCTCCACTGGTTCCCCCCCACACACACACACCTTACTATGGCACTCAGAGGCAGAGGTCCAGGTGTTGGTGTTTGTCTGCTCTACCAGCTGGGCTTCAGGATTTCTTCACAATTGTAGGCTACAGGGCTCAGACAGATCACCTGATGTTGGACTGGAACCAGGAAGGCCAGGGCTTTAGGAAGACTTTAGGTTGCTTTCTTCAGCTCCTTTCAGATGAACGCTGCAGGGTGCTTATCCACCTGGGGCCCCTTGTAGTTCTGCCTCCCTTATTTTTGCTGAGGCACTGGGAGACCCGTTTGCTGGGCTGCTGCACTGATGCTCCCCATCTTTCTTCTAGTTCAGCTGTTCCAGGGTTTTTTTCTGGGATTATATTTTCTGGGTTTTCAGAGGTTGATAGGGGAGAGTGAGAGCAACTACCTTTTTACTCCGCCATCTTGGCTCCCAGAAGCAGAAGTCTTGCCTTGGAGATTTTTTAAGTCATTGTTTTCTTCTAATTTTGTGTCTTAAGCTTCTCTGTCACCATAACAGTTTTTATGGACAGGTTCATTTTTTTGTTCTTATTGGCTCACTTTTCCAGCCTATTTTCTTTACTTCCAATTTTATGTTATAGTTGAGCTCTGCTCACCTCTAGGGATGAGCAAGATCTTTGGCATACTCTTGACTTTTATGTCCTCCTGCTGTTTTCACAGCTAGGTCTGGAAGCCTATAAGTTTTCAGTGCTTCTAATGAGGTATAATCTGAGGAGAGTTCTGGTCACTGCTTCCTGCTCTGTGTTGTGGTCTTTATCCAGGTCCTTACCCTGATTCCTCATGACCACAACTACTCCTCTCCACCCTGAAACTGCAGCCCAAAACTGAGTAGTGTCAATGGAACTGCCAAATAGTACTAGATCCTGTGCCCAGAGGTGGCACAGGAGTCTACTAGAAATCTCTTTCTGACCAGGTATTCAGTCTCCTCACCATCCCTGTCCTGCCTCTGTTGCTGTTACCTCCAAGACCCACGGCCTGTGCTTTTTCCATCATACTTTTGTCCAGCCTCCACTCTGGTATCTGCAGACTTCTTTTTATGTCTTCCAAAGCTACCCTAGGCTGTAAAATTGACTCTCTGTGACTTCTGGTTTGTTTTCTTGCTCAGAATTTGGTTTGATATGCTTTTTACAGTTGTTTAGAGGTCTATGATAGGAGAGCTTAGAAAAAATGCTCACTTCACTCTTCATCTTCCTGTCTTCCTCCTCACCCCACCCCCCACAAATTTATTAGAGCTTAAAACAATAGTATGATTTTGGGGATAGTTTGTATTTAAAAAAAAGAATTCCAACACAAAGATTATTCACTTCTATAGCATCAGGAAAGTTTCTCAAGGTTAAAGATTATCCAAAATAAAGCAGAATTTTAAAAGTTCACATAGGAAGGCAAATGTGAATGGTGTCAGTATGAGAAAAGTTTTTACTAGTTCTTGACAAACTCAGATGTATCTCCAGAAAAAAAAAATATCCACACTAACTTGTTTGGATTTAGAACCGAATATTCTCTTTAGAAAATCTATTCTACTTGATTACCAGTCCAAATCTGTAACAATGGCCCATCAATTAAAAGCATTTTCTGAGCACCTTCTATATCATAATTACTATGATTAATACCTTATAAAGGCATATTTTCTGCCAATGCAGAAGAGTGTAGTCAGGAGTTTAAATTCCAACTCCGACATTTCTTAGCAAGTCAATCCACTGTGAAGATTCTTAGTTTTTCATCTATCAAATGGGCATTATAATGCCTGTAGCACTTACCTTCAGTGTTGTCAAGAGAAGCAAAGGAGATAATGCATGTAAAATCTTTCCATACTCAAAATTACTACATCAATGTCAACTCATATTAGTAGTAGCAGTAGTAGTGGTGGCAGTGGTAGTAGTATTAGTTATTGGTGGGGAGACAAAAATAACTGACATAATTAGAAAACATCACAAGAATAAAGAGCAAAATTGTGTGGTACATTTAATTGTGGGAATTCAAAAGAAGGAAGCCAATGAGAGCTATACATAAAAGCTTCCTGTTAAAGGCAGGACTTGCATTAGGTCTTGAAAGATGAATAGAATTTGGAAAGGTAGAGAAGGAAAGAGATTTCCAAGCAATAGAAAACCACACAAGGAAAGGCAATGAATTGGGAATGTGTAAAAAATAGGAAGAAGACTAGCCAAATAAGGAGTTGTAGAATATATGATTGAAGAGCTAAAATAAGGGTCTGGAAAGGGAGATTTTCTGGGGGACTAGAAAGCCTGCAAGTCAAAAAGTTTAGACTAAATGCAATAGGAAACAAATAATATGTCATTGTAAGATTTAAGAAGAAGAGTAGTGATGAAAGCAGTGTATTAAGAATGGCAAGTTAGACAGGAAAAGATTGAAGTTAAGGAGAACAGCCAGGAGACTGATGCAGTAACTTAGGCATGAGTTGATAATGATAACTCACATGTCTATAGAACTCTAAGATTTGCAAATTGCTTTTCTCCCAACAATTCTGTGAGGTAGGTAGTAAAAGCATTCACTATAAAAAAACTGAAGTTGACAGACTGCAACTCCCTTGATCACACAGTAAAATTTAAGAAACCGAAGTTCAAACTCAGGTCTGCTGACACCAAAACCAGGCTTCTCTACTGCACTATACTACCATGCTTAGACTGAGGTGCTCAGTATGGGGGCCTTTTCCATTTCTCAATATCAGAGTCCTACTTCTGAGATTATTTCCAATTTATCCTGTGTCTATCTTGGTTGTACCAGTTTGTTAGAATGTTGTATTCCCTGATTAGGCCATGAGCTCCTTTGAGGTCAGGGACTGTTTTTGCCATTCTTCGTATGTCCAGCAATTTGCAAAGTTCTTAGTACATTGTAGGTGCTTAATAAATGCTAGCTGGCTTGACTTGAAAGAACTAAATAGTTTATTTTAATCATGGAAAAATGTTATAGGAGTTGATGACTTACTTGATATAAAGAGTGAGGAAGAAGGGAGCTAAAGATTGCTCAATAAGATTTTGACCTTAGGTAACTAAGAGAGTAATAATACCAATGACAGAAATAGGAAAGTCCAAAGTCAAAGGTAATTCTGGGTGAAAGTGAAGATGATGTAGCTGAAGATTGTCAGTATATTGATTTTGACATGATAGAAGACCATCAAAGCATAGTGTTGGCACATAGAAAATTTTCCTGGTAGAAAAGTTCAGTAGGCAAATGAAAACATGAGCCTGAAACGCAACTGGGACATACAGACTTGAAGTGTAGTTTTGATATTCAATGACACAGAGGTGATATTTGGAAAAATAAATCCTTTTCTTTTTAGCTAGGATTGGGTGCCTGTGGTTCAAATTGGGCAAATTTAGCTTTAAGCTAAATCTGACATCCTTCAAGCAAGTCAAAGGACACATTCCCTGTAAAACGAGAACATCCTCCATCACCATGGATGTCGATGAGGTTCAGGAACTACTAAATGGAATCAAGCTAAAATACTTGAGTTATTCCCAGTGGTAAGCATCACCTGGAAAATGAGGATGAAGATGATGATGATGATGATGATGATGATGATGATGATGATGATGATGATGATGATAGATGGCATATATGTAGTACTTTAAAGTTTGCAATTGACATCACTGTGTAATTGATAAAGGGCCATCCCTGAAGCCAGGAAGACTTGTCCTCAAGTCTCACTTCTGAAACCCCCTGGCTATGTGACCTTGGGCAACTCACTTAATCTTTTAATACTCTAGACAACTCTCTAAGTTATAGAGAAGGTACCAATCTGAACTGGTAGGGGGAATTTCTTCTTTGGGAGTTCTCTATACCAATGAAATCATAAATCCATTCCCCATTCCTCAACTCTGAAAGCATATTACTTGAATTTCGTTTGAACCTCCAATTAAGAGAGGCTTTTTAATTTTTATTTTTTGCCTGTTCATGCAAAAGTGTTTATTTTTGCTCTCCAGTCATCCTACCATAGGACTCGCTCTGGAAACATTCACAGGAAATTTCTGACCCCTACTTTACACCCCCAGCAGCAGGAGGGAGAAGGAAATTCCTGGGCTAAAGGGCCAAACTTGAGACATGGGAGAAAGATGGGTAAGAGAAAGGAGCAGGCACTATGAGTAGGTATTACATGCATTATGATTAAGTAGGCATTTAATCAATGTTTATTGAATCACAGACTCGAAGCAAGCACAACATGCCCCTCTTTCCAGACAAAACAGGAAGAGTGGTCCTGAAATCATGCTCCTCTATATCTACTCTTAATTATTTAATAAAATTAGAAAATACTGAGACAAAGCCTATAAATGCCTACAGATGAATGCAATAACAGTCATAAACAGTCATGAAGATTAATAAAGGGCAAAAAACTCCCAATAACTTTTCCTTAAATTTCCCTGCTGAATTACAGAATTAGTTGCTAAAAAGACGCAATAGTTACTATGTGTAAGGACTTTAAAAGATTTGATATAGCATCTCATGAAAGGTTACTAGCTGTTTTAATTCAAATTAATTTACATAAACACACAGAATGAATGCTGATTTAGAACTATAAGAAAAAGTACTAAATATGGGATGTGGTAAATGGTGACATTTCTCATTCTTAAGAATCATTAAGTTGGCTTTCTATCAGTCTCCCAACAGTGGCTGTTCCAAACCTTCACCTCTCTCCTCAAGCCCACATTGATGTCCCACAACATCCTCTTGTTCGTCAGATAACCTCACCTCCTACTTTATTGAGAAAATTAAGGCCACTGAGCATTATCTCTCTCATATCTTTCCCTCCACACCTCAAAACACCTCTCCATATGTTCTGACCTTTTCATTTTTTGCTCCAGTTGCTGAAAATGGTCCTTTTTGTCCAGACTAACTTCTCTCAATATGGCCTTGACCATATCCTCTATCATCTCCTTTAGGAGATTGACTCATCAGTCATTCCTTTTTTTTCTCTCATCTTTAGTCTTTCCTTATTTGTCCCTTCCCCTTGGCCTGCAAAAGTACCCAAGTTTCCCATCTTAAAATAATAGAAACCTTTGCATGACTTGCCATCACCTCAAGCTATCATTCTTTCTTATTCTTTTCAATGCCAAACTCCTAAAAAGATCATTTTTTTAAAAAAGAATTTACTCATTTTTATTAAATATAAAAATACACACAAAAAAGGACATTTCCATGCACATAGCACAACATAAAAAGAGGGTTCAATATAAAACTGTTTCCATTTCACAGTTTACTTTTTTTAAACTCTGTAACAATGCTATTCATCATTTTCAAAGCTACCCTGCTTTTCTGTGCTTTCTTCGAAGTTTTCTCTTGTTCTCTGCTGTGCACTTTTAATTTTTTTCTCCCTCCCTCCCCAATCCACCCTAGAGAAAGTTACCATTAGACACAATTATGTGTGTATACATATTTATGTATGTATGTATGTAAAACCATATATACATACTTCTCTTTAACAGTTCTTTCTCTGGAGGTGGAAGCATCCTCCTTCATAGGTCCTTTGTAGTTGAGTATTTATGATACTCAAAACGAATTATGACAGTATGACAATAAGAATTTAAAATCATTGCTATGACTTTCTCACCACTCTTTCATTTTTCAACCCCTTGTATAATCTAGCTATTGAAACTAGGCTCTCCAAAATAGTCAAACATTTCTTAACTGCTAAATCTGAAGGTTTTTTCTCAGTCTCCATCCTCTCTGATATCTACCCAGCTTCTGACACTGGCAACAAGCCACTTTTCCTGGATGCTGTGTTCTCCCTTGGTTGCTACACTACTGCTCTCCAAGATTTTCTTTGAATTATGTGGCCACTTCCTCTAGCATACTTGCCAGTTTCCTTTGAGGATTTATCATCTATCTCCCATCTTCTAAACACAGATGTGCTGAATTGCTATGTTCTATGCCTTCTCTTCTCTATTTATTCTCTTCCTAGGTAATCTCATATGTTACAGTGAATTGAATTATCATTACTAGAAATATATGTATACAGGTGTGTGTAAGGTGGGGGGGGGGGTGTTAAACGGAAAACTAGTACATCTGGTGTAAGGGCTTATCCAGCCCTTTTCAGAGCTGCTTATCCACCTTTGGTGTCTAACTGATCATCCGATTCTCCCCTGTGGCTCCAAGAAAGCTATAGCATATGCAGCAGCCACAACCCAGTAAAACTGTCTCAACAGACAGGCTTAAACCCTTGGTGAGTTAGGAGAATGTCTACCCCGGGCATGTGCAAACTTCCCCTGGCAGAAAGGGCAGATAAGAACAATTTATTCTAATGGCCTACACACGTAGGGCAGCTAGGTGACATGATAGAGCACCAGGCCTGTAGTCAGGAAGACCTGAGTTCAAATTCAGCCTCCGGCACTTGCTAGCTGTGTGACCCTGGGCAAGTCACTTAACCTTGTTTGCCTCAGTTTCCTCATTGTGTGTAGACATATAAACATATATATATATAGTAACATATATATGTGTGACATGCATATACAGACATACACACAAATAGACACACACACACACACACACACACACACACATCTTCAGTCCTGCCTCAAGAAGCTCACAATCTAATTTCTTCCCTTTTAATTGGTATCCCTCCTTCCATTTCCTCTCTTCTCCAATCCATTCTCCTAATAAATGCCACAAAAATTTTTCTAAGACATCAATGTGACTACTTCATTTTCTTTGATAGATGGACTCTTTTTGCTTCAAGGAAAAAAAAAATACAAACTCCTTGGCATGACCCTATACAACCTTATTCTAACCAACATTTCTAGCATTATTTCATATTGCTGACCTTCCCACACTCAGCATACTAGCCAAGCTGCACCACTGGGTATTCTCCCAAATCATCATCACTTGTCCCTCCTCTCTGCCTTTGCAGAAGCCATTCTATCTTCCAAAATTCTTATCTACCTTCTCTTTTTTTTTTTACATACCTTCTCTTCCATAACATTTTCCCTGATCCCCTCTCCACATTAGTGCCCTCTCTCCTCCAACTACTTTATGCTCACTTATCTGCATACCCACTGTATCACTCAATAGAATATAAACTCTTTGAATGGAGGGTGTGTTTTTTTTTATTTTACATTCACCCTGTGTACTTAGTGTGCAGAATACGTGGGATATGGTAGACACTGAATAAATATCTGTTGGTTGAAATAATTGAATTTAAAGTTTAATGATTTATTTAAAATACTTGTACAGCTTCTATGTTCATAAAACAGTGCTAGGCACCGTGTATGTAATGGGGGCAGAGGAGGACAACACAGAGAAATATGGATGGTGCTATAATTAGGGGAGCTCTCCAATCAATTTGATGAAATTGCAGACTGTCGAGCCTTTGTTCAGGACTTTTGAAAGTATCTTCCATGTCTGGGCATGCCCATTGGAACATTCTTGAGAAGGCAAAAGACATTTCATGAGTAAAACTCAATGACTGAGTTGCCCTCAGGGTGAATTATTTTATTTGGAGTTCCCTTTTGGCACCTGTGGGAGAATGGTTTTACTGATAGGAACTGCCCCAAGATAAATTGGCTAGCTCAGACCCTTGGGATAAGAACCCTTGGTGCTAAACACTTTGGCCTTTTTTGAACTTGTCTCTTCCAACTTCCCATGAAGTGTTTGATCACATGTGGGAGATCTCCCCCAATTCCTACTTTTAAGAGCTGTTAATAGTAGCATTAGTGAGACAGAGTGGTGAAAGAATGTGTCATTAACACACAAGATGAGAAGGAAGCTCCTGGAAAATGTCTTTCCTAAGATCCTGCCTCCTAATTAAAAGAGGGAAGGTGTCCTGGGTAGCTTCTTCCCAGCATCAGGCTCCTAGCCAGAAAAAGAACTTCTTGAGTAGTGTCAATCTCAGAAGTTGCTCCTTGAGGAACCCCAAGTTCCAGGAACAGATCTATTGACAAAGGGGCAATTTCCATGAGTAATGTGTTTCTTGAAGAGAGATTACCCACAATGCCCCAGGTTCTAGGAGGCGCGACAACAAGGGACAAAAGCCATGACGTGAAGAGGCAAGAGACCCAGACTTGGCATTCTATTCTGACAGATGCAGTATCCGGAGGCAACTGATGTCTATTTGTCCAGCCCTAACATCTCTCCTGAACTTCAGTCTCATATCTCCAACTGCCTATCAGACATCTCAATGTCTCATTGACATCTTCAAATCAAGATGTTCAAATGTGAATTCATTATCTTCACCCACAAAGCCTTCCCTCTTCCTAAAGTCCTTGTTGTTGTTGGGGATACCACCATACTCCTAGTCACCAAGGCTCACATCTTAGATGTTATCCTTGATCCCTCACCCTGTCTCACCCTACTACACAATCAGTTGCCAAGTTCTGTTGTTACTACCTTCATAATACCTCTCATACACACTTTCTTCTCTCCTAAACATTGCTACTATCCTGGTTCAGGTCCTCATTACCTCATACCTGGACTATTGCAATAGCCTGCTAGCTGGTCTCCCTGCTTCAAGTTTCTCCTAACTTCAGTCCATCCTCATTCAGATGTCAATTTGATCTACCTAAAGCCCAAGTCTGACCATGTCTGTCTGTCTGTCTCTCTCTCACTCATACACACACACACACACACACACACACACACACACACACACACACACACATTGAATCAACTCCAGTGGCTTTCTATTATCTCCAGGATCAAATATACAATTCTTTGTTTGGGTTTTAAAGCCAACCTGACTCCTTCTTACATCTCTCCACAACCTGTCTCTTTCTTACCTTTCTGGTCATTTTATACCTTATTCCCTAGCTCACACTCATCCCTCCATATACTCTGTGATCCCTCACACAAGATATTCCATCTCGCAACCAGGGGCATCTTCACTGGCTATCTCTCATGCCTCGCACTCTCTCCCTTCTCATTGCTACCTTCTGGCTTCCCTTTCTTCTTTTAAGTCTTAACTAATGTTCCAACTTCTATAAGACTTTTCTAGTCTCCCTTAATCTTAATGCTTTCCCTCTGAAATTCCCTTCCACTTACCCTGTACACATTCTGTTTGCACATAGCTGCTAGCATGTTGTCTTCTCCATTTAAATTGTGAGATCTTTGTGAATAGGGATTGTTTTGTTTTGGCCTTTCTTTGCATCTACCCCCAATGCCTGGCACATGGTATGCACTTAATAAAGGTTTGTTGACTGACCATGAATGATTTGGATGGCATGGGTCTGATGAGAAGGAAGGTTTTCTGTTTAGCAGACACAAAATTTATTTTCCTTTAGAAGTCAATACCACAGATTGGTGCTTCTGGGGATGAGAGACTGCATGCATCCCCATGGAATGTAGGTGACTATACCCTGTTAACCACAAGAGGTTTTTTGTTTTCCTTCTGAGGCAAACCAGATCATAAAGTGGCACTGAGTTTAGAGGACTTTAAGATCCAGGTGGGAAAATGGATCCCACTAGAGAGTCAATTGTTCATGTATATAAATGTAGATGCATAGATGGATGGATGGATAGATAGATAGATAGATAGATAGACAGAAAGATAGATAGATAGATAGATAGATAGATAGATAGATAGATAGATAGGTCTTTTCTGTAGTTATTTTTTGGTTTCTTTTTGCATTATTTATGGACTCTTGTGAGTCCTTCAAGCTTTTTGCATTTTTATGGAGTAAAATAAAAGCTCTGCTGTAGTTGATAAATGCATTGTTACCTTTAGTGTTTAACTAGATCTTTGGAAATCTAGATATCAACTACATTCTATGATTTCCCAAAGAAAGCTCTGCCTGAGAGCAGTGCAAACCAAAGAAATACTGATTTTGCATCAGCCCTTGAGTTAGTACCTGGTCCCTTTGAGCTCACAGCTTGAGTATACTAGGGTATGGGTTATTTAGGACCCTTCTCTAAAGTTTACAATCTAGTAGAGAAGACAAGACGTGTGACCAAATAAGCATCTTGTATTGACAGAAAGGGATGTTTCTTGAGTGAAGTACAAATAAAGTGCTATGGTTGTTCCAGGAAGGGAGAAAGATAAGTACAGCCTTCATTTCTATTTTTTAATCATCTGAAAGGCAGAGTGAGTTTCATTAAAGTTGACTGATGACTCTAAGTAGGAAGTTGTTACACACATGTCAGGAAAGAAAAAAATATATAAATGGATCAAAAGAGGTCATAAATAGAGACAGAGAGAACAAAATGAGATTCAGTTTGTGGGAAAGGGAGAAGACATACATCTGTCTGAGATGCAGTAATTCAGAAACATTCATTCAATGAGCGGAACAGGCCTAGAAATCAGTAATGCCAAAAGGCTCCTGGTACCAGTGGATTTCAGATCAGTTTGCTACGCAGTATTATAGTCCCAGAGACTCATGGTATAGTCATGGGCTGATAAAAGAGTCTCTGGCTTTGACGATGGAACCAGGATGTGATTAGTGCTCTTTATAGCATTAGACCTGGAGTCAGGAAGGCCTGAATTCAAATCTGATCTCAGACATTTACTAACTACATAATCCTAGACAAGTTAATCTCTTTCTGCCTCAGTTTCCTCATCTGTGAAATAAAGATAATATTAGCATGTATCTCCCAGGGTTGTTGTGAAGATAAAAATGAGATAATATTTGTAAATCACTTTGCAAACCTTAAAGACCTTATAGGTGCTAGCTATTACTGAGTGAAGACAGTATTCATCACCTTACAAGGAGAGAGATTGAGGCAACCTGAAAGGCATTCATGAAGAATACATTAGCAAAACTGACAAGAAAAGATTAAAACCAGTCAAGGATGTGCCCCTCAGTAAAGTAACCACAAGATGTTAGTGTAAAAGAGAGGGAATGCAGAATAAATCTGAAATGTTTGAGGGAGCATATGAAATATAATCTAAAAAGGATTCTGTAGGGGTCAGACAACTAAAGCAATGACTGGGACATAGTTAATTCAGGACTTTTGGCGAAGCACATAATTGACCAAATTGGATTGCAAAGCAATTAATTATGAAAAAAGCCTGAAAATACCACATCAACAATGCTACAATTCATTGAGTTACATGACAGAGGCATGGGTTGAATAGGATCAAATTAAGCACAATTTAAGTTAAGTGTCTGGAAGTTACCAGTCAGGATATTAAAATAAGTTGTAGACTTCTCAAATGTTTAATGACAATGCCTAGCAGCTTCTGGATCAGAATTTGGCTACTATTATATAGTTATTTGCAAAGAATCCCTATAGTTTAGAGGAGCATAGAACTTATAGCTGGAAGGGGCCTTAGAAACCATTTTGTCCAACTCCTTTGTTGCAAAGATGAAAAAACTGAGGCCCAGCCAATGACCATACAGGTAAAGACAGAAATAGAATTGTACCAAATCCTCTAACTCCAAAGGTGGTGATCTTTCCACCACGATATATAGCCTCACTCCATTGCTTGACATAGTGGTCTCAAAAGTGACTACTATATGCCCCATGTGGGTTGTGGCATGACCCCAAGGAAGAACTAATTGGAGGTGGAGAATACAAGTCACATCCCACCCTCCCCACTATAGCAATTCTGGGACTCTACTCATTATCATACAAAATGTCCCACTCCATACTCCTATGGCTGTGCAAATTTCAAAGCCCCTTCTATGCCTAACATTGACCCTTCTTGGCCAATTGCAACCCACATATCTACAACATCTATGGATGCATCCTTGAACTTACTTCCACAAATACACACAGTGCCCATATTTTGCTTACCAGGTTGTCTTGTGGCTATGACTGGCACCCCCATGGGACATGCTCTGTTTTCCAGCTTAGTAGTTAATGAATAAGACCCTCAAGGACATTTCATTTTCAATGAGAAAAAATGAGTTGCTGATGATTAGCGAGCATGGATGAGTTGTGATCTAGACTGAAGTTATTACAAAAATCTTCTCCCCACCCCCACCTAAATGACCCCTATTCTGAATTTCCCTATTGTTTTTAAGGCAACCACAGACCTTCCATTCTTCCAGAGATTCAACTTGGTTATCCTTGACTCTTTAGTCAACCAAAATTGCCCTCGCCAGTAATTAATGATCTCTTAACTGCCAAATTTTATTGCCTTTCTCAATCGGTTTTGACTCCTCTGCTGCATTTGACACTCTTGCCTATCCTTTACTCTTGGATACCTGTCTCTGAGATGCTAAAAATTCTATGGGTGTATCACCTTTGAAAACTCTCCTCTGACCATTCTAAAAAACTTGGAAAAAATTTTCTAACCTGGTTAAAAATCTTCCAAATTAAGAGTTCCAAGGGTTTTGAACCCATTTCTTAAAAATGTAAAAATGTAATGCCTTCTAATTAATTTGCAAAACCAACTCATTTTGATCAGGGAAGAAGGAAATTTACTTGTCAAATTTCAACAAACACTTTTGCAATATTGACTGATGAGATTGATAAAGAAGCATCATAATTTAGTAATTGCAGCCATAACTCACTTCTTAAATTTGGCTTTGTGTATCTTTGTAAGCTATATTTTTCAGCTATGGCAACCATTCAAATAAATTATTGAAATAAACCGGACCTAGAACCACATTCCCAAATAGCTATATCACAAAGTGCTCAATGGAAAATAATAAAGCATATTCAACGAACTGCCCTCACTAAATACATCATTACTAATAATAACTGTGATAATTAAGAGTTTTGTACTATTGGTAAACAAAATATAATTTTCAAAATGTTACATTATCTAAATTTCTAAGTTAATTTCCTTTGTAACTTTTTTATTGGACGTAATCATTGGATAATAATAAATATATATAATTTATAAACGTGTAAATATCCATATGTGATAGTAGGGATGCCCCAAAATATTTTACTTTTAGGAGCGTTCGATCAAAAATGTTTGGAGCTCACCACCTCGGAAGATGATTTTCAGGTTTATGAGTCATCAATTAGTTTTACTCTCTTCTATGGCCACAAGCCCCCAGTCAGCCTTCTCACAAATGTTTTCTATTAGGTGGAAAAAGAACCAAGGAAGAAAATGCAGAAGATTCAATGTCATATATCTTCAGATACCTTGAGAAAAGGGCCTTAGGAGGCTTCAAAAATAGAACCAACCTAAAAAGATGAAATCCAATAGTAATAAAGGAAATGTTGTATGCTTGGGTTCATGTGTGTGTCTTGGCTGGCAAGAGTCTGAAAAAGATCTTGGGGTTTCAGTGAATTACAAGCTCAATATGTGCCAAGAGTGTGATGAAACAACTAGAAAAATGAAACCAATCTTGGGCTTCATGAAGGGATGCATGGGACTCAGAGTCATCCTAGTTTAGCCTGTCATTAGCTCTCATCTGGCCAATCAAAACAGCCCCCTAATTATTTTCTCTGCCTCTTGTCTCTTCCCCTCTCTAATCCAACCTATTCACAGCTGCCAAATGGATGTTGTCAAAGTACATCTCTGACCCTATCAGGACTCATTAAGGGAGCTTCAATGTCTTGCTGTTGTCTCTAAGATGAAATACAAACTCTTTTGTTTGACAATATACGTCTTTCACAAACTAGCTCCAAGCTATTCAGCTGGATATCTTGAATAGAGTGCCGAACTTAAATGGAGGAAGACATGAGTTTGAATGCTACCTAGCTATATGACTCTGGGCAAATCACTTAACATTTGTCAGCCTCAGTTTCCTTATCTGTAAAATGGAGATAAGTATAAAACATCACAGGGTTGTTGCAAGGACCAAATGAGATAACATGGAAAACACTTTCAAAATTTTAAAGCACTGTACAAATGTTAGTTATTGTTATTTTTCCAGACAAATTTCATATTACTCCCCTTCATGAACTCTATACTTCAGCTACTTGCTATTCTTCATATATGACATTCTATCTTCCACCTGTGTGCCTTTGTAAAGGCTTTTCCTTAAGTCTGGAATCCTTTCCCTCCTCATCTCCATATCCTGGAATTCCTAGCTCCCTTCAAGACTCAGTTCAAGAGTCACCTCCAACAGGCTCCCTTCCTCATGCCTCTAGTTAATAATCTCCCTCAAAAAAAAAATTTGTATTTACTTTTTCATATCTATTTATCTGTGCACATGTTTTCTCACCTGTAAATTATAAAGTCACCGATGGTATGGTCTGTTTTGTTTTTGTCTTTATATCTCTAGAACCTAGCAAAGCACTTTGTACACAGTAGGTAGTGAATAAATGTTTATTGAATTGAATTGTATGTTTCCCTGAACTTTTCCATGATCAGATCACAGCTAAGGCACAATATCCAATTCTGAACTATTTCCTCTCCCTTCCTCTTCCTACTTTTGACTCTCTGGATCCAGTAGCATGCATCAGCTGCCTTCTTTCCCTAGAATATCCCTCAACCTTTTTGGCCCACTTCTTCCATCGATAAGTTCCTCCAGGAACTTCCATTTTGAGGAAGGGACTAAGACAGCCAGCCTGTATTTCTCTCTTGACTCTATTTCTGACTCTCTGGACTTTGCCACCGTGCCCCTTAATCAAGTACCTTCTCCTTTCTCTCACCTATTCCCCACTTCTTATCTCCTTTTTATGTGTAGTCTTCCCCCACAGGAGGTGATATTCTTTCTGGTAACTGGCCCAACCATTCTGGAGAGCATTTTGGAACTATGCTTAAAGGGCTATCAAACTGTTCATACCCTTTGACCCAGCAATACCACTATAGGTCCGTATCCCAAAGAGAACAAAGAAAAAGGAAAATGACCCACATGTACAAAAATATTTGTAGCAGCACTTTTTGTGGTTGGGCATGGATTCAGAAAAACCTGGGAAGATTTACACGAACTAATACAAATTGAAATGAGTAGAACTAGGAGAACATTGTATACAGTAACAGTAATATTGTAACAATAATTTACCAAGAAAAGACATGGTCACTCTGATCAATACAGTGATCAATGACAGTTCCAAAGAACTCATGGTGAAAAATGCTGTTGATCTCCAGAGAGAGAACTGATAGAATCTGAGTGCAGATTAAAGCATATTTTTTAATTTATTTTTCTTGATTTTTTGGCAACATATGGAAATGTTTTACATCACTTTATATTTATAATGAATGTAGTATTTCTTGCCTTCTCAATGGGTGGGAAAGGGTCTAGAGGGAAGAAGAGAATTTGGAACTGAAAATAAAAACTTTAAATTTAAAAAGAGTATAAGTTTCTTGAGGGCAGAGATTGTGTTTCTCTTTGCTTGCATTTGTATCTATAGCACTTAGCAAGGTACCTGTTAAATAGTAAGCTTTAATACCTTACTTAACTTGTTGATTTGAACATGATATCCTAGGAAGAATAAAACAAACTGAAAAGAATATAGAAGAAGGCAACCAGGAGAGTGAAAGACCTCAAGACCATACTATTCAAAGATCATGTAATAGAAATAAGGATGTTTAACTTGGAGAAGAAAAGAGAACTCTGAAAATACCTGTCACAGACCCTGATGTGCTTTTACATCCTAAGGATGTTCCATCACCATGGCCATGAACCTCAAGATGAACCTCCCAAGTCATGGAGCCTTGATATCACCTGCAACAAAAGATGTCAGCATTTCATATCCTGGGGGTCCCTACCCTCAGGGCAGGGAAGGGTAGCCTCAGATCACTTGGTCCTACAGCTTTGGCACTCTCTGAGGTTCTGACCTCAGCCTAGCCTTCTTAGTCAGACTGCCCAAATCCTGAGTGGCTTGACCTATCAATCCAAGATGATAAAGGCAGACTTGGCTTTCTATTAGAAAACAGGACACTTTCAGCAGGAGGAAGTGAGTGAAGTTGGTGGGAGGGAAGAGAGGGGAATGGTGAGGTTATAAGGATTCAGGCAATGAATCCATGGTCAGACCTAGAGGCTAGTGATACTTATCGATCAATGTCAACCCGGAGAGAGGTCTCTAGATAGTGGGATAAGGCTGTCCTTGGTTCTGTTCTGTTCAACATTTTTATCAGTGATTTGGATGAAGCCACAGATAGCAATTATGCAAAGAAAATTTAATCTTCAAAATAGGGCATGAGGATAAACTTATAATGAAATAAAGTGCTCAGGCAGAGATATTTAGAAAATTGGCCAAGTTTCTCAGGGATTTTTACTACTATAAGACAGACTCTCAAAGTCATAACATAACCCTTTTCTGGCCTATATGCTATCAATAAAAATAGGCTTATTTTTATTATGCTTAAGGCATTCAGACCATTATATCTCTTAATATAACAAATGTATATTTTTTGGAAAGCCTCATATAGGCTGTCTTGTGTTTTACATATTTTTTCAAAAAATCATTCAGCCCAGAGACTGAACATGCTTCAGCATTTCATTTCTTAATGAACACATTATTTTCTATGATATAAGAACCCTCAAGGCCTAGCTTGAAAGCACAGTTACTAATAGCAGTAATGAATCTCCAGACAGCCTCACTGGTCATTTTAATGACTGCCTGGAGTATGCAGTGTCATTGACTTCATCTCAGGTGCTTCCCTCACTCAGCCTATGATTAACTAGCAGGTAACAGCTGGACAAATTATCACTACTGATGAGAGCCAGATGACTTTTGTAGAGATGCTTTTATTGCTTGGACTATAATGCACTGGTGTCCAGGTTTTTGATATTTTTATGTTAGTGAACAATTACAAAACTCCTCTTGGCTATCAAACCAATCAAACACAGAAACATGTAATTATGCCGAACCTCTAAGAAGTTTGGGCACAAAATGAGACAGGGCAATGTTATCCTTTCTGAGAGGTTGACAAAGGGTCCATGGGTTATGTTATGGCAGCCATTTTTTGTCAGAAGTGACAAGATTATGTGGTTTCTCTATGTCAGGATTCATATTAAGATTACTGAGGTGTCCCAACTTGTCTAAATGCCATGAGAAAAGGTGTACAGTCAGTTGGGAAGAAAAACAGGATACATTTAATAGCAGAGCCTTAAATCTGTAAGTACTATTAGAGGAGCAAGTCAAGCAGGCACCAGAAATTATCCCAAGATTTGCACTACTAACTTTAGTTTTAGAATAACATTTTAGGTAGAATATAAGCGCCTTAAGAGCGGTGACTTTTTCATTTTGTTTTTGTATTTCCAGGGCACAGGGCTAGCACAAAACCTCGCACACAGTGAGAGTTTACTCATCATAACAATAAATGGCCAAAGAGCTTTTAAAGGTTTGCAAAATACTTCTAGAGATTATTTTACTTGTTCCTCACAGAAGCCTGTCACGTCAAGTCAATAAGCTTTTATTAGGCACTTCCTACATGCCAGGCATCGTACTAAGTGCTTGGGAATACAAAGAGAGGCAAAAAAAATAGCCCCTTCCCTCAAGGACCTTACAATCTAATGGGGGAGACACCATGCAAATAACCATGTACAAACAACATATATTCATGATAGACTGAAGATTGTCTCAGAGAGAAGGCATTGTGAAACACATACTCCACCATTATTATTATTATCAATATTTGACAAATGAGGAAAGCAAAGCTAAGAGAGAGACTAAGCAATTTGACCAAGGTCACAAAGCTTACAAGTATCTGTTGTGGAATTTGAATACAGGTCTTCCTGAATCCAAGTCCATTACGTCGTCTTGAATGAATGCCTAAATGATAAGGATGATAGCAAGTCCATTGTACATCAATTGTCCCCTTTCATATATCCCTCAGGAATTATAAATAATTACCCCAAAAAACATTATTTTATGTATTATATAAGTATTTACTTCATAAAGTAGAATAAGATCAAAACATTGAGTTTTTTAAGATGATTATTTTGCTTCACTTTTTTTTTTTTTGGTGAGGCAATTGGAGTTAAGTGATTTGCCCAGAGTCACACAGCTAAGTAAGTGTGATGTGTCTGAGGCCAGATTTGAACTCAGGTCCTCCTGACTCCAGGGCTAGTGCTCTATCCACTGCATCACCTAGCTTCCCCATACATTGAGTTTTTAAAAGAAAAATACATAGAATATATTTTCAATAAAGCATTCATTCATAATATATTGTATTTGTTTATAAACAGTTTTAATTTTATCATCCTGAAAGGCAGAACCAAGATGAAATCATGAATACAAAGATATTCATTATTGCTTATTTGACTAAAGATTACCCAATATTTTAAAGCATGACAACACAAACTATGTCATGACAACTCATGAAATAATGAGGTGGCAGATGAAATAGACAGATTTGGAAGATCAGATATAATCTTTAGAAAAATAAAGCATTAGAAGATTCCTATGAATTGGGGCAGCTAGGTGGCGTAGTGGATAGAGCACCGGCCCTGAAGTCAAGAGGACCTGAGTTCAAATCCAGCCTCAGACCAAAACAATTGACACTTACTAGCTGTGTGACCCCAATTGCCTAAAAAAAAAAAAAAAGATTCCTATGAACTGATGCCATGAAACAGAACCAGGAGGATGATACAGTGCTTAGCATAGTGCCTGGCAAATAGTAGGCACTTAATAAATGTTGATTGATATACACAATAACTCCAATAATGTAAATGAAAATAACACTAAAAAGAACAACCCAACTCAGATTAAATGTCATGACCAGCAGACTGGAGAACAAATTACAAAAGACTTGCCATTCCTTTCAGCAGAGAATTGAGGTACTATGGGTGCATAATGTTGTGTGATATGACCTTTTCCTTAATTGTTTGACCTTTGTTAAAAGGGATTCTTCACTGGTGGTAGTGGTATGGGAGAAGAGGAGGTACCGAGGATGTTGGAGAAATAACTTTGGTGTCAAAACAAAACGATAAAGCTGTTTTTCTTTTCCTTTTTAACCAAAGCACACACATACACACACACACACACACAACACACACACACACACACACACACACACACAAATGAAAGCATGAACTTTTCTTTTTGTTTCTTCCACACCCATGCCCCTCTATCTTTCTCTCTGTCACTGTTTTGTTGTTTGGACTCATGCAGGCAAGAGCCATATCAGCGATAACCATCCGCAGAGGAGCAATGGCAAACAAAAACTTCATTAGAGAATGATCAATACCAGTTTTTCAGATTCACAGATTCGTTGTTGTTCATTGTACTGGTCATGTACTACTCTTCATGATCCCATGGACCCACTGTCCATGGGATTGTTTGGCAAAGATACTGAAGTGGTTTCCCATGTCCTTCCTCAGTGAATCCATTTGTTAGGCAATCAAAAGTTAAGTGACTTGTCCAGGGTCACACAGCTAGGAAGTGCCTGAGGCTAGATTTGGACTCAGGTCTTCCTTCCTCCAGGCCCAGTGTTCTATCCACTCAGCCACTAGCTGCCTCAGATTTACAGACAGGGAGCTTGAAGGTGTCTAAGAAGTCAATTAGTCCAAATGTTTCATTTTATTGGTAAGAAAATTGAGGCTCAGTTAAATGACTACAGGTTATACAGGTGGTAAGTGAGAGTAATCCAGGGCCTCTGAGTACAAACTAGTGTACTTTCCATCTTTTGATACAAATATCAGATAAGGATGAATGACAAGTGAACCAGGTACATCTTCTCACTCGGGCAGAAGGTTATACTTGTTAAAAAAAAAAACCTGCCTTCTATATTAACAGAAGAAATTTATAGGATGTCCCAAAAGTCTTAGGGTAGTTTTAGGTTTTAGTGGTTTTAAGCCTTCCTACCTTAAAAATGAACTAAGACTTTTGGGACACCCTAAATTTGAGAGGGGTGTCTCTAGTTGTCTTCTTTTGGATGGCAATTGACAATATTAGGTATTTTGAGAGGACTCTCCCTAAAACTTTCCCTAATTATTTGAGGACACTTTTCTTTTCATGGCTAGTTATCTCTTCTAGGTATGCAGTCTCCTCTCCTAAATCCTCCCTTAAGCCATTAGGGTTGGGGTGGGGAGTCTTTGTTGCCATAGTGATCCAGTACACAGAAATACCTAGATCTCAGACACAGCTCTCCTAGGCTAGAAAGATGGTTCTTACTCATAAAACCAAATGGCTCTTGGCCATCAACCCAAGACTGATAGTGGCTATGCCAGGTCTGCCCCACCAGAATGGAAAACAAGAGCTAGCAGATAGTCAGTCCATTTCGATGATGCAGTTAATCAAGGAAATTCACGCTATATCTCTCACCAACACACTCTAACTCACACGCACTGATATATACATGCATACACATCATTTCCAGAATAAATAGGTTTTGTTTGTTTTTCAAAAACACCTAAATAATTTCCAATTTGTGTAGGCTTGATTTCTATCCAATTTCACATAAGTGGTAGGCTGCATAATTAAGGATGGCTGATAAAGCAGAAATAGATGGGTTTATGGGTCTTCAGTACCCATAGTTGTTAATGATAATAGCTAATCAAGTTTCCATTATGACATAAGAGTGGTCACACAACCATAGTAGTTATGCTGAGAAGATCACTGATTTAAAAGGCAGGAGACTTGGCTTCTAGCCCCAGCTCTAAGACTAACATGCCGTGCAATGTTAAACAAGTCATTCACTTCTCTGTGCTCTTTCTATTGGTATCTGAGATTAGGATTTAGGCTTCTAGGGGCAGTATGATACAATGAAAAGAACCCTGGTTCTGGAGTCACAGGACCTGTGTTCAAATCTCACCTCTGACACTTAACTGTTTGTATGAATCAGGCTTGTCACTAGAGTTTATCCCCACCAAGGATTTTAAAGAGATGTAGTCTGGTGTAACCATTAGAACTGAGCATCCCCTAGAAATAAACCTCTTCATCTAGAAAAATGTACATAGGGGACTAAACAATCTTTAAGGCCCATTTTAGCACTAACAATCTATGATCTTTGATCTAAATTCTCAAAATAACAAAAAATCACTACTATTTGGGGGAATATAATGAGATATTAAAAGAAGCAAATTCTGGATTAAAAACAACTAACACAATAGATACTCCAACCCCTGGTATATGCTCTAGGAACCAATCTTGTTAAATTCGGCTTAATTCAAAAAAAAATATATCGCCTACTATGTCCTGGACATTGCTGTTGTTTAGTCATTTCAGTTGGGTCCAACTCTTCGTGACCCCATTTGGGGTTTTCTTGGCAGAGATGCAGAAGTGATTTGCCGTTTCCTTCTCCAGCTCATTTTACACATGAAGAAACTAAGGCAAACAGGATTGACTTGCTTAGTCACTTTCAGCTAGTAAGGGACAGAGGCAGAATTTGAACTCAGTCTTCCTGACTCTAGGACCTGAACTATATCCACTATGCCACCTGCCAGGCATTGTACTAGATGCTAAAAGGGAATGTAACGATATATATATATTTTTTTTTTTTTCTAAAACAGAACAAGAATTACACTGAGCCTGGTCTGTGGGAGCTTAATGTGGCATAGTAAACTTGGAATTAGAGAAACTACATGTAATTTTCTTAATTATAATCAGCTCAATTATTCAGGAACTAATTAGTCATCAATTGATTTGCCATGTTCTTTGTCTCTTCTCTTTCCTGCTGCTCACCTTGTGGTTCCTTTGCTGTTCATTAGCACTTCTACCAGAAAATGAGAATCAAAAAAAGTAAAACTACCAGATACAAAAGTTTGGGCATTATATTAATGTCATTTGTTCATCCAACAAGTATTTATTGAGCCCCTACAGTGTGCATGATATTATAGAAGGCATTAAATGTCTCTTCAAGTTAATCTTCTTTCATTTTCACAAATAATCCCGATTTCACTGTATTGTACTCCAACAGGAAGAGTTAACGTCATCTCTTCATATCAGCATTACATAGCCTGAATATTATAGTCACCCTGATGCCATAAGAGTATTGGAAAATGAACAGCTGGCTAAGTAGATGGTATCTGAGGTTAGGATTTGGGCTCCTTAGAGGAGCAGTGGAAAGAGCCCCTGGTTCTGGCATCAGAGGACCTGGGTTCCCCCCTGCAGCTTAACCATGTAACTTTGGCCAAATCATTTAACCTCTCTGAGCCTCAGGCTCCTTATCAGTAAAATGACAGCATCTGACTAGCTGACATCTGAGGTTCCTCCCAGCTGTAGAACTATAATTCTATGTTACTATATAGTAATGTTGGGTTCCCAGCCAGGGATGGAATGCATTTAACAAATGTAATTTATCAATAAAAATGTACATTAAAAGTATTTGTCATTATAAGTACAACATATATAAATGTCATTAAGATGTTAACTGTCTGGGTATTTGTAAATCTGATGAAGAGGATTTTAACCTGAAACTGAAGAGAGGAAGAAAAATTTCTTCACAGATCAACTAAGTCAGATACCATATTGAGCAGCAGGTCACACACAAAGCAACAGTAATAAAAACAAAAGCCAACATATACATAGCACTTGTTCTGTACCAGGCACCACGTGAAGCACTTTAAAATTATTGTCTCATTTAATCCTCACAAATGCAGGATTCCTCCTCAACCATGGGAGGTAGGGGCTATTATTATTTTCATTTTACAACTGAGGATACTGAGGCAGAAAGAGATTAATGATTTGTCCAGGGTCACATAACTAGTAAGCATCTATGGTCAAATTTTAGCTCAGGTCTTCCTGACTTAAATACCAGCACTATAGCCATTAAGCCACATAACTGCCCCTAACACATCTTTAAATAGCACCTGATAGTTTACAAAACACTTTGCTCTAATAACAAAATTCATCTGGAAGAACAAAAGGTCAACAACATCAAGGGAATTAATGAAAAAAAAATGCGAAGGAGGATGGCCTAGCTGTACCAGAACTAAATTTATATTATAAAGCAGCAATCATCAAAACTACTTGGTACTAGCTAAGAAATAGAGTGGTAGATCAGTGGAATAGGTCATGTACGCAAGACAGAGTAATCAATGACTATAGTAATCTAGTGCTTGATAAACCCAAAGACTCCAGTTTCTGGGATAAGAACTCACTATCTGACAAAAACTGCTGAGGAAACTGGAAAATAGTATGGCAAAAACCAGGTATAGACCAACATCTCATACCATATATCAAGATTAGGTCAAAATGGGTACAGGATTTAGACATAAAGGGTGATACCATAAACAAATTAGGAGAGCAAGAAATAGTTTACCTGTCAGATCTATGGAGAAGAGAAGAATTTATAACCAAACAAGACGTAGAGAATATTATGAAATGCAAAATGGATAATTTTGATTATATCAAATTTAAAAGTTTTTGCACAAACAAAATCAATGCAACCAAGATTAGAAGGAAAGCAGAAATATGGGAAACAATTTTACAGCAAGTATTTCTGATATAGAACTGAGTCAAATTTATAAGAATACCAGTTATTCTCCGGTCAAAGGATACAGACAGGCAGTTTTCAGATGAAGAGATCAAAGCTATCTATAGGCATATGAAGAAGTGCTCTAAGTCACTATTAATTAGAGGAATGCAAATTAAAACAACTCGGATATACCACCTCACATCTATCAGATTGGCTAATATAATACGATAAGAAAATGATAACGTTGGAGAAGATGTGGGAAAATGAGTTACTAATGCATTGTTGGTGGAGTTATAAACTGATCCAACCATTCTGGAGAGCAATTTGGAACTATGCCCAAATTGCATGTACGCTTTGATCTAGCAATACTACTACTAGGTCTACAGCCCAAAAAGATCATAAAAAATGGAAAAGCACCCACCTGTACAAAAATATTTATAGCAGCTCTTTTTGTAGTGGTAAAATATTGGAAACTGAGGGGATGCCCATCAATTGGGGAATGGCCAAACAAGTTGTGGCATATGAATGTAATGGAAAACCACTGTGCTATAAGAGATGATGAGCAGGCAGATTTCAGAAAAACCTGGAAAAACTTAAATGAACTGATGCTGAGTGAAGTGAATAAAAGCAGGACATCATACATAGTAACAGCAACATTGTGTGATGATCAACCATGACAGACAGCTCTTCTCAGCAATACAATGATCCAAGACAATTCTGAAAGAATTCCATCATAAGATGGAAAATGCTATCCTCATCCAGAGAAAGAAGTATGGAGTCTAAATGCAGCTCAAAGCATACTATTTTCATTTTTTTGTTTTTTCTTTCTCACGGTTTTTCTCTTTTGTTCTGATTCTTCTTTCACAACATAGCTAATGTGGAAATATGTTTAACAAGATTGTATATGTATAACCTTTATCAGATTTCTTGCTGTCTTAGGAAGGGGGGAGAGAAAGGAGGGAAAAAAGTTTGGAACTCAAAATTTTATGAAAATGAACATTGAAAACTATTTTTATATGTAACTGGAAAAAATAAAATACTATCAAGAGGGGGAAAAAAAGACACTTCGTTCCTAATAATTACATAAGGTAGGTAGTGCAAGTATGGTTATTCCCACTTTACAGATTTCAACCCAAGTCTCCTGACTCCAAATTCATTGTTTTTGCCGTCCCACACTGCCTTAATGAAATATTAGAGCAGTGGTGTCAAAACTCAAATAGAAAAGGAGACCACTAAACCATAACAAAGATTCCTGTGGTGGCATATTGACTTAGAAAGTTGGCCTAAGATTACATTTGACACTTCAGTAATAGAGGACTGGACCAATGATTGCATTGCTATAGGGAGCTTTTGGGTGAATAAACTTTTAACTATGTAGGTCAATACTTTCTCTGAAACTTATAATCACAAAGAGTTGCCTGTATCCCTGAGAGATGAAGTGAACACCGAGGCTCACACTGCAAGTATGACTCCAAGGTACATCTTCCTGTCACTAAGTCCAACTCTCTATCCCTTATGAGTCATTACCTCTCAGTCTCAAATAACACTTTGAAATACTTTAGAAATGAACAAATTCTTCCAATTCCTTTTTAAGAAAGGGAGATTATTTCTATTTTTAAAAAAATAAGTATGGTGAGACCATAAAAGAATAAAGTTTGACTGATAGAACAAAGACCAGAATGCAGGGGTTGTCAGTCATACATCATTGTACTAACCATTATCTAGTCAAGTTCCTTACAGACTGTAGGATTAAAGGTCACTCATCTTCTATAAAACACGTAATCGTTCCAGATAAAAGAAGTAGTTAGAGTTGATCAGTAATAGGAATGCATCTTTCTTCTTAAGATTATGTTATCTCTGCTACTTACTACCTATCGTGACCTTGGAAAATTCCATTCAACAATCATTTAATTAAATATCTGTGCTGTGTATGCAAGGAGTGCTAGGCTCTGGGAAAACAGGCAAAAAACAAAACAATCTCTTGAGGCGCTTCCATCTTAATGGGAGGGTCCATCATGTACATGAAATAACTAAATAAAAAGTACTACAAAGTAATTTCCAGAGGAAGAAAGTGCTGAAAACTGGAGAGACCAAGAAAGGCCCCAGGTAAGAGGTGGCACATGAGCTGTACTTTGAACTAAGTTGGGAATTATACAGGGTGGAGGTAAGGAGGGAGCATTTCTCTGACCTAGGGGACCATTTGTGCAAAGACACACACAGTGACAGAAAATGGAATGCCCTGTATGGGAACATCTAGTAGAGCAGTATGAATGGAGTCAAGAGTTTGTGAAGGGGGTATTATGAAACGAGCTTTAAACAAACCAGGTGGACTCTTATCAGCAAAGAGGCTTTAAATGTCTTTCTAAAATTGATCCTAGCATTGGTAAGGAGCCATTAAAGATTTTACAGTAGGAGAATGCTATGGTCAGATCTGTGTTTTAGGAATGCCAGTTTGTCAGCTATATGGAGGAAGAGTTGGAGAGGGAGTAATGAGGGAGTTGGACTAGGTCATTTCTACTACGGTCTCAGGCTCCAAGTGGTATCCCCATGGAAAAGATTTAAGATGTTTTCACCACACCTTGCTTTCTTATTCTCTCATCCTTCTAGTTTCTTGTTATAGAGCCATAATAACATAATAAAGAGGGCTGTTCTTGGAATCAGGAATAACTTGATTCAAATGCTGCCTTTGCCAGGATTGGTAATCTTTGGTAAGATTTGGTCAGCCAAATTTACTGGCCTATGTAAATTAGATAGCTAGAAAGATTCAATTCATACCTAAGTCTTTTTTTGGGGAGTGGGAGAAAGTCCTCTTAGGAAAAAACAAAAAATATCTTTCCTCTCTCATGAGAACATACATTAGAGTCTGTGACCTGTTCACATTCAGAGAATGAGAGCCTGAAGGCTAATTTACACTTGAGAGCATTTGGCTTATAACAGGAAAAAGTATTTATTACACCCATAGAACCATAAGCTGCTGCTCATCATGACCTTAGCTCTCCTAGGTAATGTGTTCTCTATAAATAAAAGAAAACCAAGGAAAGAAATAGAAATAGGACAGGCATTATATCTAATAGGTTTTAGTATGAGAAGAATTGATGAGTTGGGGAGAGAGAATTTATGTTCTCTATAAACATACATAAACATATACCATCACCGTGATCATCATCATCTTCACCATCATCATCACTTTCATAGCATACTGTAGTGGAAAGAGAGGAAGAGTACTCGACCTAGAGTCAGGAGTGACTAGGTTTGGATCCCACTTCTGACACTTACTAGTTACGAGACCATCTTTGATCATGTCTGTGGGAATCTGAGTATTGGTTTCCTTATCTGTATAAAGGGGTTAGATAATACCTGTGAGAATCAAATAAGAATATGTAAGTAAAATCTTCTTCTTCTTGTTGTTGAGGGAATTGGGGTTAAGTGACTTGCCCAGAGTCACTGTGTCTGAGGCTGGATTTGAACTCAGGTCCTCCTAAATCCAGGGCCAGTGCTCTATCCTCTGAGCCATCTAGCTGCCCTGTAAAATCTTCAGTAAACCTTTAAGTGGTATATGGATATCAGCTTTTATTATTATGGCATGACATATAAAAAAGTTTGAGAGATATAGTTACTAAGTAACTAATCATTTTATTAATGATTGTTAGAGGATAATTAATAAAAAGGGCAAGTGTCACTCTTGAATGCCAAAAAACTCCTCATAGAACCTACTCAACACTTATATGCCCTTGGAAGAGTGGATGTCCCTGAGGGTAGAAATCAACTCTGATTGGGTAACAAGTAATGAGAGAATGAACATTATAATAAGAAGTGGGCTTATTTGAATGATGGTCTGGGGGACATGACTCTTATCATTCAGTCTTGGACAAAGAGACTTACCTATATCCATGCCACCCCATCAAGGGTAATCTAGACAAAAGTGGGAATCCACTTCCACCCAGACCTGCCTGAATAAAACACAATGGGCCAGAGTCCATCAATTCACCTAAACTAGAATTTCTTTACCTTTTGATTAGATCTAAGTTTTCCTGGTTTTGCCCAAGATTTCATCTCAAATTTATTAGCTCTGCACTTCAAAGGCTGTGTGAATAGCCTACAGGGATTGAATGAGGAAATAGAAGGGAAAATATTCTGGATCTCCCCAATAGTAAATGGTTATTAACATAAGAGAGAAATAATCATTTCTCTCAATGACTGATAATTTTTATTAGAAAGTTGATCTCATTTAATCACCCAATAACCCTGTAAAAGGCCATATGATAATAGATAAGAGTACTGGGCTTGGAGTCAGGAAAAGCTAAGTTCTAGTCTCACTTCAGACATACACTGACCGTGTGACCAGGTTACTTAGTTACAAATTTGCCCAGGCAAGATTCTAAAATTTTGTAAATTAAAGATGAGCTGCTGTTCAGTCGTTTCAGTCATATTGGACTCTTTATGACCCCATTGGGGATTTTCTTGCCAGAGATAGTGGTTCACCATTTCCTTCTCCAGCTCATTTTATGGATGAGGAAACTGTGGCAAACAGGGTTAAGTGACTTGCCCAGGGTCTCATAGCTAGTAAGTGTCTAAGGCCAGATTTGAACTCAGGTAGAGGAATCTTACTGACTATAGGCCCACCATTCTATCCAACTGAGCCACCTAGCTGCCCAGATAAGTTGCTAGTCTGCATCAATGGAGGGAATTTCTACAGTGAGAGTTCCCTAGTCTGATTAAATCAAAGGTCTTCACCAAAAATAGACACAAAATCCAGAAACCCTCTGAAGCAGAAGATGTATTTATACCTTACATTACAGGTGAGGAAACAAACACAGAGAGCTCATTTAAGTGACTTGTCCAAGTTCACACAATGAGTATTAACGCTGGGATTTGAAAATAGGTCTTTTGACTCCAAATCCTTTGTTCCTTATACTTTAACATTGCTGCCACTCATAAAGATAATAATAATAATACCTCACATTGTTATAATGATTTGTGGTTCACAAAGCTATTCCATCAAAGGTAGGTAGCATAGGTATCATATCCATTTTACAGATGAGAAAACTAAGCTTCAGATTCATTCATTGACTTACTCAAGGATATATAGGTCATAAATACTAGATCCAAGACTTGAACCTGGCTCTGCTGGTGTCACATCCAATGCTTTTGTTCCTCATATAAGGCCGCCTCCCACTACTACCTGCACTATCAGCGTTTAAATTTGCATGAATCTTCTTACAAAATGCCTTCACATACACTATCTCTGCCCAGAATGGTACAGGTTGAGCCAGAATAAAGTAGACCAATGAAGAAACTCACCCCTGCCAGGAAGGAGTGATTAAGGGGGCCATAAAACCATCATAAGGAATATAAAAAAGAAGGTGGGAGGTCAGAGTGAATGCACAAGTGTTGAAACTGACTACAGGAAAGGTAAGTATGGTCACTGAAGGCAGGGACCACAATGATGACATCTGAGTAGAACATAGCCAAGGTGAATCAGACACCAGTACCGAGCATGGGCAGAAAGAGACAGGGGTACTAATATGTGCATCAACAATCACCAAAATAAAAAAAATAAAATAAAAAATAAAATAAAAAGGGGATAGCTAGGTGGCACAGTGGATAGAGCACCAGCCCTGGGTTCAGGAGGACCTGAGTTCAAATCTGCCTCAGACACATAATAACACTTACTAGCTGTGTGACCCTGGGCAAGTCACTTAACTCCATTGCCTAGCCAAAAAAGAAAAGAAAAGAAAAGAAAAGAAACAATCACAAAAATAATATAGTAGAGGCAGCTAGGTGGTATTGTGGATATAGCTCTGACCTTGAAATCAGGAGGACCTGAGTTCAAATCCAGCCTCAAACACTTGACACTTACTAGCCGTGTGACTCTGGGCAAGTCACTTAACCCTGATTGCCTCACCAAAAAAAGCACAAAATAACAATAATAATAATAATATGGTAGGGGGAAAAGGGAACAAGCATTTATAAAGCTCTTATTATGTGCCAAGCACTGTGCTAAGTGGTTTACAGTATTATCTCATTTAATCCTCAAAATAACCCTGGGAGGTAGATACTATTATTACTATTCCCATTTTATAGTTGAGGAAAGTGAAGCAGACAGAAGGTAAATGACTTGTCCAGAGTCATACAGATAGTTTCTAATGGCCAAATTCTAACCCAGGTCTTCCTGACAATAGGCCCAGTGATCTACCTATTGGGCCATCTAGCTCCTTGGAAGGGAACTTGATGACAAAATTCATTATGACTAGGACACATGGCCTAAAAGAACCTATGTGCATCCCTCCAGGATCTCCTTGGCTAGGACCTCAATAGCATAGTTATGAGAGAGATGATGGGGGCAGGGCCTCAGTTTCAGGGAAAGCAAACTCATCTTGAAAATTATGGCACTTCCTTGTTATCCTAATTTCTTCCCCACAGACAGCAATACCATTCTGGGTAAGGCATAGCAGTATTGGCAACAGTATTGACTAGACTGCAAACAGCTTAATAACTCCACCAGCTTAAACTCTCCACCTATCACTTAATAACTGATGTATTAGTAATTGTCACTGCAAATGGAAATCAGTGTTTCATTAATAAATCAACAATGAATTGCTGCAGCTATCACTACAAGCAAGTTCAAAGCTGATAGAATTCTGTTGAAGCAAGTGGGAAGAGGACAGTCTAACTATGTTACTCATACTTATCAGCAATCTCTGTTAAAATTATCTATGAAAAGCACCAAGTTGGTTCATGTGGTTTAAGCCATTGGATTCCAGGAAGAGGAGTTATTAGGTGACATTCAAGGAGAGCTAACAAATTGGTCATAATGAGTTTCCATTAGAATATAAGCAATGGTTAGCAGATTCTATACTATTCTGGTGATGGTGGTAGTTCTTTGTAGTTTCAAAGAGAACCAGATCATAGGTGATGTCTTGACTTGCATGTGAATCTGACAAGGGGGAAGAAGGAAGGGAATGAGAAAGTATGAGCAAGAGGATGTCCACTGGAAAGGTGGGTGAAGGATTAGGAGAGACTGGAGACAAACTTCTCCAAGTTCATAATTGCACCTAACACTTAACTTTATTAAAACTCACCTATGGGAAGACAAACAGCTGTGTTCCAAAGTCTGAATGTAGTTCACACTGTCTTATGAGATATTAAGAGCAATGACTCAAGTCAGAAGTCCTGGGTTCAACTCCTGCCCCTGATACTTCCTACCTGGGTAACTTTATTTTTTACCTGGGTAACTTTAAGCAAGTGTCTGAAACTCAGTTTCCTCATTTAAAAACTAGGTGACTGGACTAAATTAATTTAGAGTTCACATCCAGATCTTTGTCTGTGGTCCTATGGTCTATGGACCTAGACGTTATTACACAAAACTGTCATTCCTCTGAAGGCTGCACTACTAATTTATCTCCACAGGACTTTCTGTACTTTCCTCTCCATATACCTTTTCAGTTCTCTTTTGTGTGGTGTTTTGCCTCATTAAAATGTAAGCTCCCTGAGGGAAAGGACTATCTTTTTGTTTGTTTGTTTGTTTGTTTTTCCCTGGGGTTAGCTTGGCATTTCCAAATGCCTGTTGATATGAAAATAGTTACTTTGACTTTTTTTACATTTCTTTCCAAAAGTTTCATTCATTTCTTTTTAAAATCATCAGTGCTCATTGTCATCCTCACCTCTACTTTGATACCAAGAATGTGATGATAAGCCCATTCAAGTTTTGTCCAAATTGGCACTTTGGCCAATATGCTACTTCACATGCTGTTTGTTCTTGATGAATTAACTTTAGCAGTATCTAGAATTTAGCAAGTCTCACCTAAATCCCCACCTTCTTCATGAAGCTTTTCCTGGTCCCCCTCAATGTCCCTCCCTGTGTTGGTTATGTCCATTTTATCCTGTATTATCTTTGCACATAGTTCTTTTCATGCTGTCTCCTCCATTAGGCTATGAGCTCCTGAAGAGCAAAGACTGTCTTTTGCCTTTCTTTGTATCCTCAGTTTTCTAGCATAGTGCCTGGCATGTAGTAGGTGCTTAATAAATGCTTATTGTCTTGACTTGACTTGTAAAATAAGTTATGAGTATAAGGTTGCTTAGTGAGTCAAACTCAGGAGAGTTGTATGTTCAATGTCAATGCTACCATATGGAACAACAGAAGAAAAACCATGACCCAAGATGAAAATGATAAAAACTGACCATGTTTAGGCCACTGAAACTTAATGGGGACAACCTTTCTAGCTCTTTCCTTCTCGTCACTTGCTTTCCATCTTCTGAGATTCTGTGTCCTGATTTCCCATTTGAAACTTCTACTACAAGTCTTTCCCAAACCCACTTAATCCTAGTGCCTTCCCTCTTTTGATTCTCTCTAATTGACTGTACATGTCACATTTCTACATAGCTATTTTCATGCTGTTTCCCCCACTAAAGTGCCAGCCTCTTGACAGCAGTGACTGTTTGGTGTTTTTTTTTTACCTTTCTTTGTATCCCCAGCACTTAGCACAGTGCCTGGCATAGATCAGTCATTTTGTAAATACTTATTAACTGATTCTCTGTCTCTGGTCCTGAGGTACTAGCTTGTCATTGGACAAAGGTTCAGGCTGAACTGCACTTTATTTATAATCACCCTCGCAAATGCTCCATAGAATAGCATAGATAATCAGAAATTGACTGTCTATCTATTTATCTATCTGTACATGTAGTTTCCCCTTTGGGAAATATTGCTTTGTTCTACCCTGTTAGTTCAGCCTCACACCTCCAAAATTTAAAGTATAGAAAAATCGCTTTCTTTTTCACATTGCTTGGGTTTGAACAGAAAGTTAGATGGCTGTGAATAACTGGTGTACCAGATGCACTCCAGCAAACGACAGTTCTCAGAGCAGCATCTGAAATGACGACGTGTACTCACTTGGAATTCAGAAATGAAAATGTCTCTGTACCTTGCTTCATTACTGAAGGGAATCAGCTTTGTACCATCACGATTGCTTGTTCCCACCAGCTGACAATGAAATGAATACTCGGCAGGAGTTGAGATGATTGTCGCATTAGACTTAGCAGTCACTCCATGGCCCTAAGAGATCACCTCTGAATCTAAAGTAAATCAGTTCTGAGAGCAACCCGGAGAGAACATGTTTGTCATTTGAAATCTGGAGGGGAAAAAAAAAAGTGGAATCAAGTAAGCAAGACAATGTGGTATGAAGTAAAAGATGAAGGAGAGCTATGTTTTACATCAGACTGAAAAAAATAGGTCAGGCAGAGCCAAACAACCTGAGAATAAAGCGCTTGGGCAGGCTGGGAAATGCTTTTATCACTGTTATCAGCGGTAACAATGATGGTAATAATAGTTATTTGGTGTTCATGGAACACAAAACAATGCACTAACTATAAGATGAAGCTTCGAAAAGAAAGAAAAAGAAGCTTGCCCTGCCTTGTTGCATTAGCTATACAGACTAGAGCACAGATTAGAACACAGAGAAATGTGAAGGGGAAAAACAATTTCAATAACCATAAGTTCATAGTTCACAACTGAAACAGGACAAGGAAGCAAAAGAAGCCAGTATTAGCCTTATTCCTCTTGAAGCACAGCTTCTCCTTGGAAAAGTAGTGGTTTCAGTGTTTCCCGTGAATTCTGTAGAAGCCTATTGCTTGATACCTGACATACTGGTAATTGCTGTAGCAAATGAGGGGAAATCTTGCATTAGTCAATCAACAATGAATTGCAGCTGCTGACTTATAAGTGGCTTATTATACCAAGGGAACTAGTGAGTAATTCCATGAGCAAATTAAAAGCTGATTGAATTGTACTGCAGTAAACAGGAATACAGGGACAATGTAAATGGGTTGGTCATGTCTGTATTAAAGTTAAACAAGTTACTGAGTTGCTGGGAAATGGTTAAAAGGTTATAGGAAAAGGAACTTACTGGGTTGAAGACGATATCTGAACCCTATCCAGCTAGAGATGACCATATGAATATCTGAGACCAAGGAAAGGACTGATAACTCAAAGGGAAGAGAATGCCATAAATTTAGCAGAGATAACACAGTACTTGGCACACAGTAGTAGGTGCTTAACAAGAGTTTGATGATTGATTGATTGATTGGTATGATCAGGAAAAACATCAATACTCTTTTCCTACAGAACTTCGAGTAAACCCTATTCAGATTTGTATAAAAACCAGCTGCTTGGAGAATTTCACCATACATACAAAAGAAGCTACTAGGCACATTGTATTTCTTCCCCTTCTCTGAGAGGCCACTGGGGTTAGACCAATGTGTAAACTCTTCCAGAGAAATAGTGATTGGATCTTTGATTTCATTGGTATAGGGAACTCTCAGGAGAGGAATCTCCATCTACCAATGTGGGTCAGCACCTTCTCTGAAATTTGCAGAACTGAGAAATTAAGCAACTTGTCCAAACTCATGTACCCAATATATGTCAAAGGCAGGACTTGAATCCGGGTCTTCTTGGCTTCAAGACCAGCTCCCTACCCACTATGCCACATTGTCTCTGCACAAATGCACCTCCAAGTGCGTGCATGCCCCTGCTTATGTTAGTCTTCTTCATTGATAACCGACATCTTAGTAATTGCTATAGCAAATGTGGGGAAATTTTGCATTAATCAATCAACAAGGAATTGCAGCTGCTGACTTGTAAGTGGCTTATTATACCAAGGGAACTAATGAGTAATTGCATGAGCTTTGATAATGAATCTGTGAAAATTAGGAGTCTGTGTTATTTTTACTACTTTTTTTCTATTATTTTTACTAATTTCTCTATCTCAGTCTTGTATACTTAATAACAATACCTGATTTGTTGATCTGATAGCTCAGCAGTACCTATGGGGCCAAACTCATAGGTATGACAGTGTGGTCCAGTGGAAATACTCCAGGATTAGGAGTTCAAATACCTGGGCTCCAAGCCCACCTCTGCTTTTTACTTATTTTTATCACTTTGGGTATATTACTTAATGTGTCTGGGCTTCTGTTTCTCAATGGTTTAAAAAAAAAGCGAGGGTTGATCAGATGACATTTAAGGTCCACTCATGCTCCAGATCTATGATACATAAGTTTCCAATGAATGATGTTGGTTGAAGGAACTCAAATTCAGTGAATCTCCTACCAAAATCAATTCTAAGTGAAAGGAACATGCCTGCCAGGAGAAGTCAATCTAATACAAAACCAAGATATAGAAAACAGACCTTGGGAAGAGGAAAAAATCAAACTCCTTTTTGTTTGTGCTGCTACAAATTCACAAATTGTGGGAACATGAGTAATACCAAGGAAAAGAGACATCAAGGACAGACCCCTTTGGGATATAAACTAGCACTCTGTCATTGTAAAGATAGTGGGAATATACATGGGGATTAGAAAGCAGAAGACCAAAAATGTTAACCTGGAACGCTAGAGAGTAGAAGTTAAGCTATAGAAATTAAAATGGAAAGGAAACAAATTTCATCTATAGACTTTTTGGATAAGGAAACAAAGACCTAATTCAGAGACATGGTTTACCCAAGGTGACACAGCTAGTTAGTGGCATGGCCAAGAGAAGAACCCAAGACTCCTGAATCCCAGTCCAAAGTCCTTTCCAGTAATGGTTAAGAGAAGAAGAGTAACTGACAGTTACATAGTGGCTGTAAAATGTCTTATATACATGATGTCATTTAAGCCTCACAATTATCCAGAGAAGTAGGTAATACAGGTATTACTTTCATATTACAAATGGGGAAACTGAGTCTCAGAGACATTAAGCAACTTGTCCATGGTCACATAGTACATATCAAAGGCAGGATTTGAACCAACTTTCTCCTTACTCTGAGGCCTATACAACAATTAAGAAACAGGGATAAGAGATTAAGAAAAGAGAGTGTGCTAAAAAAAAAAAACCCACTTTAAATCTATTTAAAGGTTAATCTTGTTAAATATATTGCCTTAAAATGTGGCCCAGAGGATAGAATCCAGACCTGGAGTCAGGAAGACCTGAGTTCAAATCTGCCTTAGACACTTACTAGTTGTATGACTCTGGGCAATTCACTTAACTCTGTTTGCCTTGGTTTCTTCACCTGTAAAATGAGCTGGAGAAGGAATGGCAAACTACTCCAGTATCTTTGCCAAAAAACAAACAAAAAGAAAAAAAAAACACAAGTGGGGTCACGAAGAATCGGACATTACTGAAATAACTTAACAACAAAATGTCCACAATTTAATGCTCTACAGTTAAAAACACATAAGCTCTTGTAGATATCTTTTTTTTTTAGGCAATTGGGGCTAAGTGACTTGACTAGGGGTCACACAGCTAGTAAGTGTCAAGTGTTTGGTCTGAGGTCACATTTGAACTCAGGTCCTCCTAGATTCAAGGCTGGTGCTCTATCCACTGCGCCACCTAGCTGCCCTCTATAGAAATCTTTTTAAAGCACTTTCATACGTGTTTGAGCAATGCCATAAAGTGTGTAGGTCAGGTATCACCATACAGATTTTACTGATAGTCAAAGTAAGACAGAGTTGGAATTAGAACCCAGGGTTCCTGACTTTCCACTTGGTGCTCTTTCCTGAACATGTAAACTATAAAAATGACAGCTGGAGTTAGTCATACCGTACTTCAGTATTAGTGGACAAAGCCTGCAGTTGGCAGTTGGAAATACTTATAATGGAATACAATGGCTCCTCTCATTTCAGTAGGATTCTTTCCAATTTGAGCAAGTTAATCTTCAGAGAGTCCATTACTCAGTGCAGGGAGACCATGACTCATTATTCAGCAACCTATCTTTCTTTAGAGGAAGACGGTAATATTTTATTACTTTGTCCAGAATGTTCACTTCTGATCGTCATGTCACTCTTACTCCTTCAAGAGCTCAGTATCTAGTCTTCTCTACCCCAACCCTCACCTTTGATGACTTCAGCATATATGCAGATAATCCTTCTTACAACTTGGTCTCCCAGTTGATCAGCGTTCTTTAACCAAATGCCACCCTAATCTAGCTCAAACTTACCTTTCTTACTTTATCTCATATTATACTCATCTATGCATTCTAGATTCTCTATACCCCCACCTTCTAGAGTACTCTAGCAGAAGCATTCTTGGATTTTTAGTCCGATGACCTAGGTTCAAATTCTGCTTCTTACTAGATGTGTGACTTGTCCAAGTCACTTAATCCCTCTTGACCTCAGGTTCCTTATTAGATGGTCCCTTATGACCTTCCTAGTTCTAAATCTATGATCCTGTAATTAAACTAGAGTTAATTATAGTTATTGGCAATTGTAAAGATTGTTTGGTGATTTTTTTTTTGAGAAAGACATCCTTTAAGGTTTCAGCTTGCTCATCATGTATCATCTTTAAATCCAATATATACTAATATTGTTTAAAAGTCATCTGTTTTAATATTTTTTTTTATTTTTTAAAAGGATAGCAAGTGAGAAAGCATGCTCAGATAAATAATTCTATGCCATAATAAATCTTGCTTCATTGGAAAGGGTGCTGGCTCTGGAATCAGGGAGGATTCAAATCTCATCTCTGGCATTTCCTTCCTTTATGACCTTGGGCAAATTAGTTAATTTTCTAGGATCTCATTTTCTTTTTCTATAAAGGGAGGGGTTGTACTAGACAGTTTCTGAATCTATTGATTAGATCATAGTCTTTGCCTTGGCACTTACTGCCACCTGGTAACATGATATCCTAATTGCAGGTTTTGAGCCAATGAACCAAGGTCCAATTTTATTCAGGAAATATTCATTAAGCACTACCTCTGAATAAAGCACTATGCTAAAAGCAGTGTCTTCCCCCCAATATCTTATATTCTGCTGAAAGTTAGGGATATTACATCATAGACAGGAATAGGGATCATGATCTCCTGAATGAGGAAACTCCTTCTACCAAGGGAAAGGAAGAAAGGAAGAAAAGTAGAAAGGGAGAGAAAGAGAGAGAGAAAGAGAGAAAGAAAGAAAGAGAGAAAGAGAGAAAGAAAGAAAGAAAGAAAGAAAGAAAGAAAGAAAGAAAGAAAGAAAGAAAGAAAGAAAGAAAGAAAGAAAGAAAGAAAGAAAGAAAGAAAGAAAGAGAAAGGAAGAAAGAAAGAAGAAGAAGAAGAAGAAGAAGAAGAAGAAGAAGAAGAAGGAAGAGAGAGAAAGAGGGAGAAAGAGAGAGAGAGAGAGAAAGAAAGAAAGAGAAAGAGAGAAGGAGAAAGGGAGAGAAAGAGAGAGAAAGAAAGAAAGAATTAGATAGATGGATGGATGGATTGATGGACAGATGAGTAGATAGGTAACTAGAACTAGGTCTATCTCACTATCTAGAAACTTAGAGTTTCCTATAGTGCTGAGAGATTAAATGATTGTTCAGAGACATACAACCAGTATGTATGTCTGAGGAGGGATTTGGGCCCTCTCTAGTTCTCCCTGGTTCCAAGGCCTTATGTACCATCATTATGTACCACCTATACATAAGCAAATACAAGTCAAAATGAGGCAAAGAATAGTTCTAGACAGAGCGCTCTAGAAATATTTGAGGAGGACAAGAATATTTTTAGCTGGAGAAATCATGGAAAAGAGCCAGATGAGTTGGCAAGTGAGCTAAGCCTTGAAGGATTTTCCAAGGGGGAAATGAGGAGGGAGCTCACTCCATGTGTGGGAGATGACTTAGTGAGTATAGATCAGATCACTTTGGCAAAAATATAGACTTATGGAAGGAAGTGATGAAATTGGGCTAGAAAGGTAGAGAAACTGCGGATGGCCTTAAATCCTATGTGTCACTTACTACCTGTATGACCTTGGGCAAATCACAACCTCCCTAGACCTCAGTTTCCTCATCTGTAAAATTAAGGATTTGGACTAGATGGGCTCTAAGGCCCATTCTAAATCTATATTTATGATTGTGTTGAGTTGAAGGAATTTTATTTTATCCTAGAGGCAATAGGGAATCACTAATGGCTTTTGAGCACAAAAGTGATACAGTGAGACCAATGCCTTAGGAAGATTACTTTGACAATTATGTAGAGGACAGTTAGATAAATGAGAGGCTGGAGGCAGGGAAACCAGTTATAACAGTTCAGGCAAGGGATGATGAAGGCTGGAACTAAGATGGTACCAGTGAACAGAAAGGTATGAATGAAAAAGATGTTGGCGGGTAGAATCGCAAAGCTTTGGCAAGTATTGGGGTAAGGGGAACAACAGGGAGGGAGAGGGATGAGTCAAACATGATGCCAACGTTTTCAACCTGGGTAAAGGGAAAGATAGAAAGCTGGGAAAGACAGGAAGTTGGGAGGAACGGCATGCTTGGGGAAAAGTTGGTGAGTTCAGTTGGGCCACACTGGGTGAGAGGTAACAGCAGAAAATTCAGATAGAAAAGTCCAACAGGCAATTGGTCATACAGGACTAATGCTGGGTATATGGATTTATAAATCATTTGCATGAAGGTAATAATGAAGGGAACTGATGAAATTGTAAAGAGACAGTACAGAGTGGAAAGAAAAAGAGGGCCCTCTTTCACCCACACTTAAGGAGTTGGTAGATGGATGATGAACCAAGCATAACCAGTTGAGATGGAACAGCCAGACACATACAAGAACAAGGAGAGACGGTGTCCCAGAAACTAAGGGAGAAATATCCTGGAAGAGAAGTAGTCATGGTACAGAAAAGTCAAGAAGAACTGGCATAATCTAATAAAGCATGTTCAGTAGAATAGTATGGTTAGAAATCAGATTGCAAGAAGTTAAGAAGCAATAGCCTAGTGAGAAAGCAGCAAGTGTAGACTACTATTCTAGAGGTTTAGCAGTGAAAGAGAAGAGTTAAATACAGGACAGTAGCCTAGGGGATGGCAGGGGCAAGGGAAGTTGGTTGTTTTCATTTTTTTAAGGATGGGAAAAATCCATGTGTGTGTCTAGGCAGCAGGGAAAGACCAGTAGGTAGAGTAAAGGCTGGAATGAAGGCAAAAGAGGGAAAATTCTGAAAAGATACTTAAGTAATTTGGGATCAAGGCATAAGGGCCAACCTTGATGAAGAAGGACTATTTCTTCTCTTGAGATTAGAACAAAGAAGAAAAGGAAAAGGGAAGCTATTTAGATAGATACAGCCTTTGAGATCCAAAAGAGAGGAAAATTAGGAGCTTATGATAGATAGCCTAGTTTTCTCAGTAAAGTAGAAAACAAAGTCATCTATTGATAAAGAATTATAAATGGAATTGTGAAGCTTCAAAAGGAGTAAAAAGTTTGGAATAGCCCCTCTGGGGGTGATGATCAAAAAGTTTTATCAGAGAACTATAACGAGATTTTTATGCAACAGTTAACCAGTTCAGGTTACAGAACATAACTTTGTAGTGGAGTCAATTTACCAATTTTGTGGTTTCCCCTAGCAGCATTCAGCAGCTGAAAGGTAGAAGGAAAGAAGGTATGAAATCTAAGGGGTACTGGATGGGGTGAACCAGAGTTGAAGATCTCCAAGGGGTGACTGGAAGAAAGGCAAGGCAAGGACACTCACTGGTGAAGGATAGTGCCTGGTGTTCTGCTTAACTGTAGCGTGGAAAACGAGACCATAGCAAGGGTGTTTTGGAGAAGGAACAAGGGGGAGGCTGGAAGTCTAGGTGAAAATAAAAGGCAGATTTGGCAAGAAAAGAAGCAGGCAACGGGAAAGGTCAACTCATAATCAGAGAGTGGAAGTTCAGAGTTTAAAATCATAGAGTTGGAATGGCCAGTACCCACCTGTACAAAGCAGAAGTAGAGGTCATGGGAAGTGAGGAAGGTTATGAAGTGAAAACCCAGGGTGTCTGAAGGTCATCAGCACTAACGCTGAAGTCACCAAAGTTAAGGGCAAGGAATGTTAACCTATGTAGAATATTGACACATAGCACAGAAATAAAGGGAACAGAATCTTTTTGAACAGGCATAAGAGATTAGGAGAGGCTGTTGAGGCTACAGAAAAGAAGATTTAGGGAGGATGTGATATTTTTGTTCTGTGATTTGATAGGTTGCCCTGGGAATAGGGATCCCATTTGTGATTGGTCCTACCAGGAAAAAGCAGGAGCAAAAAAGGTAGAAGCTGCAGTCAAGCAGATTTCATCATGATATAAAGAAAACTTCCCAAACATTACAACAGCCACAAAAGAGAATGAGCTGCCTCCATAGGCAACAAGACCCATGTTACTGGAAATCTCCAAGAAGAGATCTGATGAACACATCTTAGGAAAACTCTGGCATGAGTTCTTCTTTGGATCTTGACGAGGAAAAAGGGCCATCTTAGGTTCCTCCCAAATCTAAAATTCTATGATTACATATTGGAACGTTGATCATAAAGCCCAGGTTAAGACCCCAAAATGTCAGACTGTGCTGGCTTTCTATCCCTTCTATTCATTCACTCAAAAAAATATTTTTTCAAACATTTGTGTACAGTACATTTTGAAGTAATGTGATACAAAAGTATGTAACAAAGTTTCTTTGCCGAGGACAAGAATCGTTCTTATCACATAGTAACTTCTTACAAAATACTTGCAGGTGGTTGTTGTTTTGCTGTTTTCAAAGAGGACCAATGACTTCATGGGGTGACTTCTTGACTTGAACATGAATTGAAGTAGGGCACAGTTGTACAGAGTCATCAGCCTCATTCTTTCTGCCAGATTAATAGAAGTCTAGTGGCAAGATAAAAGTCAGGATGTCTGGCAATGGCCCAAGATGCAGCAGATGACCTTGGCATCTTTGATGTCTGACCAAGCTCTAAGCTCCTACTTTGGCGGCTTTCATGGCCATTAGAACAAATCATTCTCATGTGTCCACTATTCTGGGGAAAGTCTCCACATGCTTTGGGTAAACATCCCTCCAACTCACCAACCTATAGATTAAGAAACAGCCTAACTAGTTGAAAAAAAAATGAGGTTTTAACACACAGACATTAGATGACAATGGAACATAACATGGGATTTTGCCTTATGTATGGTACAGATTAATTTGTCTTGAGAGGTCAGGAAGAGGACTGAATGCCAAAACTGTTAGGAACCTGATTTGGGCCTCAAAGCACTTGGAAAATGGCGAGAAAGCAGGAGGGCATGATGAAAGATATGGAAACAGAAACAAGAATGATGTATTCAGGGCTATAATATTAGGGACAAACAGCGTACATATGCCCTCAAATCAATTTGGTAATTCATGATACAAAAATAATGCAAGAAATAATTAAGATACAGTCAGTCAAGTGGGAGAGGAAATTAGTTACTCTAGTGCCTTGCAGGTGGCTGTTATTAACAACACCTGGAACCTTCTATTTTAAACTTGTTAACTAGAGCTTAGCTCAATTGTTTCTACCCTACTGGAATTCACTGCTGCCTGATGTGCAATTATAACAAATTTCAAAATTGTGTGATCTTTAAAAAAATCATTTTAAATTTTCACAACTTCTAAATTTCAGTACCCTGGGGAATATCCCTCACTGTTCCACCTTTTTTATGTGGGTGTTAAGAGTGAAGAAAGTGGAGAAGAATACATATGCCAAGTAGTGGGAAATGAGATTGGGCAAATGGAACCAGATGGATTGAGGCATAGGTTGAACATCAGAAAAGTAGTCTGAACTCGAAGAACCATTTTAGAATCTTATAGAATCTTAGGTCATAAGGAAAGTATTGTTACAAAAAAAATTATCTGGCAGCATTGTGAAGAACCGTGGGAGCCATATTAGCATTTAATTATTCGGTACAGTATATTTGGAGAAGAAGATGATGAGTTTTGGATTTGTTGAATTTGAGAAAGCTTAGAAACCCAGGCCTGAGATTCAAATGAGATTCTAGAGTTGAGATCAGAAGTATTTGCATTTAAATCCTGCCCCTGAGACTACGTAGCTGTGTGACCAAGGGGAGATAACCTAACCTTTCTCAATCTGTTTCCTCATTTGAAGGAGAGGGTGATCAGTTGGGTCAAATGCTTAAAGAGAGTTAAGAAATATCATGAGAACTAGGGAAATGCTCCTGATTTTAGCAAAGAGGAATTCACTGGTCTTTTTAGTGAGGGTAGCTTCACTTAGTGGAGAGGTCAGAGGCCAGATTGGAAGGGATTGAGGAGAGAAAGGAAAAGGAGAGGCTAAGATAGTGGATCTTTTCTGACTCCTAATTTTTCCCCAAACATTTATTGATGTTGTTGATACCCTTATGAACTATTGAGTTTTGTACGGCTATTTTCCCCTACATTAAATGACTCTATGCTACCCTACCATGCTTTTTGAGTGCTTATCTCTACTTTTAATCATTTTTCTGTCTCCTTCTCTGTCAGCTGTCACCTTTTGCTGCCAGTCTGAATTTCTTTAGCAATATGTGCTTTCTCTGTCCCCGCATTGCAAACTTAATTTATTGATTCTAGTGTGTTCTAGTCTTGGAAACAAAATAGCCAGGCATGTTCTAATTGTGCCTAAATAATAATAAAAGGGCAGCAGGGTACAGTGGAAGGAGTCCTCTACTTGGGGGCCAGATAACCTTGGTTCAGCTATTGGTGTTAATATTTACAAGCTGTGTGGCCATGAGACAATTGGTGTTAATATTTACAAGCTGTGTGGCCATGAGACAATCACCTAACCTCCATAAGCCCAGTATCCTCAGCTATCATGCAGAATAATACTTATACTACCTACCTCAAAAGATTGTGCCTCATTGAATGTAAATTCATTGAGGTCAGAGACAGGCTTTTTTTTTTTTAACCTTTATGTCTCCAGCACTTAACATAGTCTAGAATACACTCAGTACTACAGTAGGGACTTAATAAATATTTCTTGGATTTAAATGGATTGGATTGAATTTAGAAAAGTGTTTTGTAAATCTTAAGTGTTGTATAAACACTAGCTATTGATATGGACTCTGAATGAAGACCTAAGTGGCCCTACTATGAGTCATTAGCTTTGGGAAACCAGCTTTATTTCATCTGTCTGGGCTGTTCAAAAGCTTTCTCCCTCACTCCTATTAGGCTGCATTGGGGAAAAGAAAGCACTACTTCCCAGAAAACCAGTAATTATCTATCATGCTTTCTGGAGACTGAAATAATCCTGACCTTACACAGAAGTCTCCAAATGTTGTCCTGATTTCTTCCCTGTCCTGTCCTCTCTAGTCAAAACTATTTGAAAGTTAGGTTTTTTAATAGTTAGATTTTTTTAAATTCAATTTTAAAAATCAGTTATACCTACACTCTTGTAAACAGTTGTTCTTGAATTCCCACTGGAAGGGCATTTTAAATGTTTACACACACACACACACACACACACACACACACCCCATTTGCCTTTTAATTTCTATTTCTGTGATTGGCATTGTATGGCATTAGAAGAGGTGCTTTCTAACTGTTCTTGATTCTCACCTCTGTATGTATCTATTCATTTTTCTCTACTTTGACCACATTAAAGTGCTTTTAAAACTATTCCTTATTGCACTGACTTTTATCAGTATTTGAACTTTACTATCTTCATCCTTATTCATAGTACACATTAATGTGCAAAGCTTTTGCCTTTTTCTGGGAAGATATACAATTTTCATTACCTCTGAGTTCAGAAGAGCTTACTAGGTTCCCAGTGGCACCATTTAGGCTTCTTCTGCTTCCTCCCTATCCTCTTCATTTTCTCTTCTCTTCTTTCTTCTTTTTTTTTTTTGTCAGACTTGTGGTTTCATTGGCTAAGGAACTCCTATCAGAAACTCTTTCTATCACTGCAGATTAGCCCCTGCTTTACAATTTACAGTCTTGAAGAACTTCAACAACATGCCTGGGGTCACACAATATGTGTCTAGTTAGGCTTAAATCCATGTCCTCCTCCACCAAGGACAGTATTCTATATGCTGGGATACTGTCTGATAGATGGAAACATTCAAGCTCTAGGAATTTGGGGAAATCTGTTCAGAGTAGAATAGATTGTCCAGTGTGCACATAGTAGGTGCTTAACAAATGTTTGTCACACTGGGAAAGAATGCATTGTAAAGTTCAAGTCCCAAATTCTAAATGTTTTAAATTAGAATAAAGAGGGTAGGGAGAGGAAAGAGGATTACTGTAGGAACCTGAAAAATATTTTATTTGCAGCATATTTTTTAAGAAAACCCAGTTCATTATTTTCTAGTACAGTAAACTCAGGTGGGGGTGATTATTATTAATATTCTTTTCCTCTTGCCTTCTCTTCACTTTGAAAATATCAATTACCAATAAAATTTATTCTACAAATTGAGGGCTACTTGGTGTGAAGTTTATGTAAGTACAAGTACAAGGCTAAGTAGGTAGTTGAATGTGTAGAGTGTCAGGCCTGGAGTCAGGAAGACTTGAGTTCAAATCCAGCCTCAGCCACTTACTAGCTGTGTGACCCTGGTCAAGTCACTTAACCCTGGTTGTCTCGGTTTCCTCATCTGTAAAATAAGCTGACTAAGCAAATGGTAAACCACCTCAGCATTTTTGCCAAGAAAACCCCAAATGCAGTCAGTCATGAAGAGTCAGACACAACTGAAAATGATGAAAACAACAGCAACACAAGGCTAGTTTTCTCTACAGTTCTTGGGGAGAATTCCTAAAGAATTGGATGAAACTTTGCTTAGGAAGCAGGTCTTATTGGAAGCATTATTGCTTCATATTTGTTCTATTAGGAAAGAAGCCTAGAGTTGGGACTTTGGACTAGAAGGCATTTTTCCCCTCAGAGGGCATGAGTTCTGCTAGGAAAAAATGCCTGAGGCTCTGTAACAATGCAGTATAGTGCTGACTTTGGGGGGGGGGAGGGAAGAATAATATACAAAAATCATTATACCTAAATACTCAAAAAGGATCAATCATTAAGAGAATTCTTTTTAATTTTAGATTCTACAAGTTATACATAATATCGAGAAGATACAGTTGATTGGATAATGGATAAAAATGATTTGGGATTTGGCAACGAAATCCCATAAAACTGTGAAAGGAAGGGTAGCATAGAATGAATCTGCATGTCCAGAGAGAATAGGCCTGTGCTTGTAGGAAACCGGGTGGGTGTGTCTGTGCATGGGCATCTGTGTGCAGGTATTACTTGAGGTGGAATTTTGCTGTTGTTTTTGACAGTAGGGAGTTAGCTGAAATTGCAGCAGGAGGCTGTAAGCTATGGTGGTCCCTCCTCAATGCCTCCTTTTTTCCCTTCTGTCCTGGGGGTTCTTTACCCTTATGGACCCCATCTCAGAACAATGTTCTTAAAAGCATAAAATAAAATACATAGGATTACAAAGAAAACTAATCACATTGAAATATAGCTATATAGAAATATAAACTAGAAGCAGCTAGGTGGCACAATGGATAACAAGCCAGGACTGGAGTCAGGAAGACCTGAGTTCAAAGACAATCTCAGACTACCTGAATGACCCTGAGGCAAGTCACTTAACCCCTGTTTGCCTCAGTTCACTCTGCTGCTGAAAGGAGGATAATACCACCTACCTCCCAGGGTTGTTGTGGGGCTCAAATAAGATAATAATTGTGAAGTGTTTAGCATAGTGCCTGGCACAAAGTAAGAGCAATATAAACGTTAGCTATTATTATTATGCCAGCTATCATGGTTATCAAAATATCTTTTAAATGTTCATGAACCCCCAGATCAAGAACTCCCACTGTTTTTTTCCCCCAAAGTACAGTAAAAACTGCCTAACTTGGAAAGAGGCAAAGAGGATTCCTATCTAAAACTTGGGGAAACGGGAATTACATATTTTTTAAAGAAATGGCTTTGTTATTTTCAAATTCACGTAAGTGTAGCTAGCTCGTTCTCAAGCAGCCACCCACCAGGTAGGCAGTTCAGAGTCTATAGGGGCCTCTGAAGAATCAAGCTTTTAGTCCCAGGAGGGTGTATGGACTGGTAACTCCCAATAATTCAACCAGAGACCTTGGTGTTTACTGTGTGGCCAGTAACTCCCAAGTTCCCACAAAATGCTGCACTTTACATACAATTTCTACTTCAGCTAAGTCTTTGAAAATCACAGGAGGTATCCACTTGCTAAAGCTGAGCTATTAGCTATTATATTTCTCTCTATGGGGAACATGGATGACAAGGCAGAATGAGAGCAAAGGACCAATTTCTCTGGCTTCCTTTTTTCCTCTCTCTTAATAAGCAAAAGTAGCCTCTGCATTGCAGAGAACATGAAAAACTTATTTTGCAACAGACAAAAGATAGGGAGAGAAAGTAAAGGGGAAAGTAGAAAAAATGTTATATAATATTTCTTTGGGGCCCCAAATTTCCAATTCTACCACTTAACTGTATATATTATAAATTGGTAATATAGGAACTGTGGTACAAATGTATATTAATAAGGTAATGGCCCTATTATATTTTATAATAGATCAACATTATGTTCATATATATATATATGCACATATGTATACATATATATTTTTAAATGTATTTAATGTGTCTGAATCAAAGATACTTAGACTATGAAAGCTGAGGGGGAGAAAACATAGAGATTTAGTCTAACATCTCCATTTTCCAGATGAGAAAAGTAAGGCCTGGAAGCTTGCCCAGGGTCGTAACAGTTTTGCAAATTTTGAATGAGCGGAGTCTGAATCAATGAAATTTAATTATATTCTTCTAGGATACAGGAGCAACTCATATTTATCTGTTCATACCAGACATGTTTCAATAATTTGTGTCTGACTTCACAGTAGATTCAACTTTAACTTTGGGAGCCAGATTGAACACAGAAGTGTTCTGATTCTGTATCTTCAAGCATATATGATATGACTAAAATTTAACTAACGTGATCAGCAGGGAAGAACACTAAGCAAATACGTAAGGTAGAGTACTGTTTACATTTCCATTAAGAAGGATAATCATTTTCTATTTTTAATACAACCCTATACATATATATAATATATATATATATATATATATATATATATATATATATATATATATATATATATATAATATATATATATTACAGGTGTCAGGCCAGGAAAATGTTGCCTGATCCCCATTCCCTGATTCAAAGCCCTGTTTCTTGTTGTTCAATCATTCAGTTGTGTCTGACTCTTGGTGAGCCCATGGACCATAGCACGCCAGGCCCTTCTATTCTCCACTTCTCTCAAAGTCTGTCCAAGTTCATGTTCCTTGTTTCCATGACACTACATATCCATCTCATTCTCTGCCTTCCCCTTTTCCTTCTGCCTTCAATCTTTCCCAAGATCAAGGCTTTTTCCAATGAGTCCTGTCTTCTCATTATGTGGCCGAAGTATTTAAGCTTCAGCTTCAGTATTTGGCCTTCCAGTGAATAGTCTAAATTAATTTCTTTAAGCATAATTTCTTTATAATTTCCTTCTTTATAATAATTTATTTAACTACATCATGCAATCTGTAGATGCAAAGACCATGTCATATGGGTCTTTATAAGCCAAGACTTAGGGTGATACTTTGTGTATGAGGTGCACAAAAGGTTCCTGATGATGAAGAATAAGATGCAAAAGATCAAAATACTTGTGTAAAATTGAACTTATTATGGGTTAGGAATGCGCTTTATTAAATGCCCATTATTTTAGTTTAAAATGAATAAATTATTAGTCTTGATAATAGAGGTAGAAACAGAACACTGATGGATGAATGTACTAATGTTGGAGACATTCTCCAGGGTTTGGTGGGACATATGGATCTCAGTATACCGTGGAATTTTCAAGGTATATGTTTATATGAATATTCCCTTCACTATTTAGAGAAGGAAGGGGGAGGGGGAAGAAATATCTTCTATACTGAGCCATGGCAGGGCAGTGGCAAGATCCAGTTATCTAAGTTCTTATGTAGTTCCAGTTCCCTGCTTTGTCTAAAATCTGCTTTTTTCCTGTACTTCTTTATCTAAAAAACATTTCTTCTTTATGCAATTAAAAGGAAAATTTAAAGATTTTGTTGAAGAATCTGTCCCCTGTCCATGAGATTGGACCACTCTATTGCTAAGAGGGCAGCTGATCTTAAAAACTACCTAGTGAAATCTTTGAGGTTAGTCTTAGCTATAGACCCCTCATATTTCATAACTATCAAAAGTTACTTCATTATTTATTAAGATTTTAATTCTCTTTCTTCTACCTTCAGTAGATTTCTGTTTAGCAGAAAGGCTTCTAGGGAGACAACCGTGTTTTATTTAAGCCACCCCCACTTTCACCCCTTTGGTTTTAGGGGACAAATAAATCATTTTTTTCCCTATTTTGGTAGTTCTGTAGCAGAATCAGGGTATAAATAGCTTCTAGTTCTACTCTCAACCCTATTTTGAGATTATTCTAAAAGCAATTTTCCAAATGATAACTGCCCCAGTAAATGATTCGCCATGTAAGCAAAAGGCCAGGGAAAACTGTATTAACTCTCAAAATATTTTGAAGTTCTGGCACTGCCTCTGTAGCCCAGATCTCAAAACTTGAGGGAATGGCTCCCTCACCCTATCCCCAACCAAACACCTTAATCTCACAAGGCAGCACACTATCCAGCCTGAAGCAGTTCCATTATGTAGATTTTTAACCTAATACAATTCAGGAAAGTATATCCGAAGTTGATATTTAGATGGTTTCTTCCTAAGAAGATTAAGTTGTACATTTTTGATGTTTTAAGAGAACTCATTTTCTGTATTGCATTTGTATTCCAGTGAGTGGCAAATGGGTACAAACATGCACACGTACATTATATAGATAGCAAGAGGCTTGGGTCCTGTCCACTTCCTATTGTCTTGAGAGATATGATTATTAATAACCAGTGATTTGGGGAGATTCAGATTTCCCCTTTTTTCTCTATCCTCATTTCAAGATCTCAGTCTCTGAAGGCTGAGCTAACCTTCTCCTCTGCCCAGACCTTACCCAGGTGGGGCAGCCATTGAGCTCTGCTCAAACTTGGGTGGGCTATAAATTCTTCGAATAGATTGCCCAAGGCAGGGTTCAGGGGTGGGGACTTAAGAACTAAATGACTGGGGCAGCTAGTTGGCACAGTGGATAGAGCACCAGCCTTGTAGTCAGGAGTACCTGAGTTCAAATAAGGCCTCAGACATTTGACACTTACTAGCCATGTGACCCTGGGCAAGTCACTTAACTCCATTGCCTAGCCAAAAAAAAGCTAAATGACATAATCAAAATGCAGGTCCAGCCCCTCATTGTAATATTCATCCTCTCATTATTCACTAACCAATCAGCGTTGATTGCCACCCTGGGGAACACCTACTCTTCAAAAGGCATAAAAACTGTGAGCCTGCCACCATGATGGACTTTGGTCTAAGAGAGAGACAGCCAAATGGTCATCCTTTCATTAAAATGCTGGTGTTATTAATAAAATGATTAAATTACCCAGAAATTGTATCTCTCAAACCTTTCTAAACACCACAATATACCAAACTGTTTATATTCTTATATCCTCTGAATGTACATACTTGTATCACAATGCATAGGTGTTTGTTAGCTCTAAGAAATTGAGACATTCAAGAAACTCAGTCACTTGTATCAAAACATTCTGGTTTTGGGTCTGATGTTATATGAGATAAAAAGTATTAAATGAGCACAGAAATGTGTAGAGATCACAGATAAGCCAATGAACTATATGTCTTTGCATCTCAATATTTAATGCAATATTTTGCCATGAAGAAATCCATGATCCCCTAAATGTATCCCATAAATTTTATTCTATGTCCTTTACCTCAATTCCCAAGATAAGGGAACATCATTGTTCTTGTTCAGGCATTTTTCCGTTGTGTTTGACTCTTTGTGACCCCATTTGAGGTTTTCTCAGCAAAGACATTGGAGTGGTTTACCATTTCCTTCTCCAGCTCATTTTACAGGTGAAGAAACTGAGGCAAACAGGTTACCCAGGGTCTAAGGCCAGATTTAAACTCAACAAAGAGAAGTCTTCCTGACTCTTGGCTGGGTAATCCATCCACTGAACCACCTAGCTGTCCAAGGGAACATTACAGCCTCAGAAAGATAACCAGATCATTCAATTTAATTACTAAGGATAAACAATGAAGGATGTGTCTCCCCAGGAGTCCTACTCTAATACTTTATCATGACATTTAGGGGATCATAGATTATTGAAGGCTAAATCAGTGGAATACAAGCACTAGCCAGTTCTATTAAGCTGGAAAGACTTTGATTATAGGACCAGGGATAGATTGTATCTGTTGTCTGAGCTTAAATTTAGGTAAGTATATAGAGGTTTAGCACCAGTAGATTGGCAACAAGAGTATAAATTATTTTTCCATTTAAAGACAGTGACTTTCCATTTAGATGTGGATAGAGTGCTGGACCTGGAGTCAGGAAGACCTGAGTTCAAATGTGGCCTCAGATACTGTGTGACCCTAGCAAGTTACTTAACCTCTGTTTGCCTCAGTTTTCTGATCTGTAAAATGCGGATAATAATAGCACCTACCTCCCGGGTTGTTGTGAGGCTCAAATGAGATAATAATTGTAAAGCTCTTGGCACAGTGCCTGGCATGTAGTAGAAGGTATATAAATGTTTATTCTGTTCCCCAAGGTGAAATGAAGCTTCTTTTGCTAAGCTGAGTTGATCTATCCTGTGTTTTACTAACACCTCCTTAGGCACTCCACCAAACTAGTTGATCCATTAGGAGAATTCTGTTTTTCTCTGCTTTCAGGCTAGAAGAAAAGTAAAAAAATCAGTTTCTGCTCTCAGAAAGCTCACAGTCTGACAGGAGAGACACCAAGCAAATAATTTTGTACAAATATATATATATATATATATATATATATATATATATATATATATTAAATGTGTGTGTATGTGTATAATGTATATAAATGTATAATGTATATCAATTTGTTTTGCCTTGTAATGCTTATTTGGTATGAGGGAATTTTTTTATTCTAGGGGATGGATAAATTGGGGGGAAATAAGGGATATAGAGATAGTAATATCAAAAAAAAAAAAGAAGTTTTCCATGATATATTTAATGGAACACACAAGATTCAGAGGGAGACAGACAAGCAAGATACTCTTGAAGTTACTGTGTTGAATTTCTGTACACTTTTTAAAAAGGAAACAAGCCGGACATAGCAAAGATTCTAGATTTCTCATGTTATTGTTCAATCATTTCAGTCACGTCTGAACCTTCGTAACCCCGGTTGGGCTTGGGTTTGGGTTCTTTTGGTTTGGTTGGTTGTTTTGTTTGTCTTGTTTGGCAAAGATACTGGAATCCTTTGCTGTTTCCTTCCCCAGCTCATTTTACAGATGAGGAACTAAGGCAAATAAGATTAAGTGATTTGCTCAGGGTCACATAGCTAGTAAGTATCTGAGACCAGATCTGAGCTCAGGAAGATGAGTCTTCCTGATTCCAAGCCCAGTGCTCTATTCACAGCTCCACTTTGCTGCCACAAAAACTTCTTATATATTTCTCTTTTCTATTATTCCTTGTACCTGGAAGTATTTGTGCTTGCTGTATATTAAGCTCAAAATAACTAAAAAAAAATTTAAAAGATAATCACAACTTATATGGAATCATTTGTTGCAGAGGATGAAGAAATACAGAAATTCTAGGAAGGAACTTCACAAGATTCTCCATATCAAGTCAATATATCAAACTGATACTCAGTGATTCAACACAAAGGTGGGCTTCAAAGGGAGAATGGTGAAAAACATGTTTGGGGATGAAGAATTGACTGATACCAAAGACTGTAGACTATTTAGAAGCTTCTTTGCTACATACCATGAATTCTGTCTTCAAAAAGAGTCAAAAGGTATTAGAAATGCTACACACCAAACAATAATAACAACACAACAACACACACAATTAAATATCTTAATGTAGAGGTCCTTCCTGAAACATGTCTCATTTCTGTGGAAAACAAAGGGGTCCCTAATAGTTCCCACAGAATAAGGCAAAAATTATAAGACACCAGGAAGTAATAAGGTCTGTTTTGGGGTATATTGGGTACTCTTTCCCCTCCCTTTTGTACTCAAGAGGGACTTCCTGATGACCATGCTAGCTAATGGTGGCTACTGATTACTACTGTTGTCAAGAACCATAACTCAATTTGCTGGTGGTCTGGAGCAAAAAAGAAGGAACCCAAGCACACAAGCTTGCACTCCCCAAATCCATGGCAACTGGGAAAACAAATAGTGGAGATCAACACAGCAGAGATAAGAGAAGGAACTAGCAGCTATTGAAGATCCCATTGGCTGGAGAAATGGTGAGGAAGATGGCTTATTGCCCCTATGATTCCCTGATTTCCCTCACCATAGTCCAAGCCTGAGAGCTGGGGTCTTACACATGCACACTCCTGTTTCTTTTATAGTGTATGGAAGAGTTTCAGGATATGGTTGGAGGAGAATGGCTTCATGTAAAAGTAATTTATTTTTCTTCCATTTTCATTGCTTTTAATAGGCCATGTAGTCTGGGAATGCTAGGGCTCATTAGAACTTAGAGAGGAGATTTGAAATATGAATTTGCATGGAGCAATATGTAAAGTAAATTGCTACTCTGTCTCCCCTCAGTTTCTCCATTTGCAAAATGAGGGTGTTGAACTAGAAGGCCTCTGAGGTCATCTGTCCATTTCTAGGTCTATGATCCTATGATTTCTCAAGGCATTTACATTCTAATGGGAGAGATAGCATACGTGTATGCATGCTGAATAAATACAAAATAAATGCAAAAGAGTTAAATACAAGGAAATTAGGAAGACCATCAGCCGTTGGGGGGGGGGTGTCCAAAAAGTTTCTATGAAGAACCTAGTGTTTGCCTTGTGTCTTGAAGGGAGAGGTTCTATGGGGTGTAAAGGGAGCGCATGCATGCAAAACAGAGAGCAGGTCCATTTAACCAGATCATAGAGTACAAGAAGGAGATTAATGTATAACATGGATTCAGGAGATTTAAGTTGTAAAAGGCTTTAAAAGCCAGAGGAATTAATGTTTGATCCTACAGACAAAAGGGAGCCACTGGAGTTTGCTGAATAGAGCAGTGGTATGGTCAGGTTTGCATTTAAAGAAAATCAATTTGGCAGTGGTGTGGAGTATCAAATGGAGTGGGGGGAAATTGAGGCAGAGAGACCAGTTAAGAGGCCATTACGATAGGCTGGACAAGTGGGAACAAGGAACTGAACTTGGGTGGTGATTCTATGAATAAAGAGGAAGGGCTGAATGAAATAGATGTCATAGAAGAAGAAATAGGAAGACTGGACAACTAGATCTGTGGAGTGATTGGGAGGAGCTGAGAATGGTACCAAAGTTATAAAGCCAGAAGACTGAAGAGTGGTGTTACCTTTGAAAGAAATAGAGACATTTGGAAGACAGGTTAGTTTGGGGAATAGATAGCAATTTCTGTTTGGGACATGCTGTGTTTGAGATGTCTCCTAAACATAGAGTTTGAAGCATCCAAGAGGTAGTTGCTGGTGTCAGGATAAAACTCAGAGGAGAGACTAGGCCTACATATATAGATCTGTGAGTTATCCACATAGGGATGATGATTAAACACATGGAAGCTAAGAAAATTGAAGAAAAAAATGAGGACAGAGAGAAGAGAAGAGGGCCCAGAATAGAACTTTGGGAAACACTCATAGTCAGGAGATGTGATAAAGATGATGAGGCAGCAAAGCAAAGGATATTGAAGAAGATGAGTCAGACAGATAGGAAAAGAATTAGGAAATAGCACAGTAATGAAAATCCAGGAGAGGATAGGCATCAGTGTCAAAAGCACTAGAGAGGTCAAGAAAGATGAGGACTGACGAAACAGATAACTTTGTTCAATGATCTGATTGTCAATAGCAGCAAGGAAGTAATAAAACAAGGAAACAGATCCTCACCACAGGTATCTGACACCACAAAGGAAGATGCCCTATGAAGAATCCAAAGGAAAAATACTTTTATTTGTGCATGGCATCTTTATGACCATATCAAGTCCCAGTATACTGCAGGGACTCCTTAACAAGAACCACAGCCACCCAAAAGAATTCAGCTTAACAAAATGAAAGGAAAAACCAAATTGATTTTTAAAAGTCTGCTGTCCAGACTATGACATGCAGTTCAATATACAACCTGCTAAGTTTGCCCATCAGTATATAAAGTCCTCCCCATCACTTCTTGGCATGCCCCTCCCACTAGAACCTAGACTCTGTCATAGAGCCTTGGGCTCTGATTAGGTGAGCTATCACTTTATCTTGCCTAAAACCAGACCACTATGTTGCTTCCTGTATATTCTAAGCCGTGCCACCATGAGTTACACACACACACACACACACACACTTCTACTTCTTCTTTATGTGTTATAATAAAATGTAAGCCCCTTGAGGGCAGTAGCTGCCTTGCTTCCTTGTTTTGTATCTCCAGCACTCAGAACAGTGTCTAGCATATAGTTGTCACTTAATAGATGCTTTGTCATTCATTCCTCTTGTGTGTGTGTGTGTGTGTGTGTGTGTGTGTGTGTGTGTGTGTTAGAGTATCTCTGTATGCGAGCAAGAAAATGAACTGGGAATAGAATGGATCAGGAGGAAAACGAATGGTAGATTAAGTGACTTTCTGGAGCACATAGAGAGTGAAGAAAGATTTGAACCCAGGTCTTTCAGATCCAATATGGTAACCTGATTCTCCAATAAAATAAGGAAGTTAACATTCAAAGTGGCTTGCCTAAGGTCACTCAACTGACAAATTCCAGGGAGTCGAGACACCAACATAATTCTCTTCATTCTAAGTTCAGCGTTCTTTTCACTACACCATACTGGCCCTCACTAAAGGAAACATTTATTCAGTTCTCAAATACTGGTAAGCCCATTATTTCATTAAAAGAGGTTTAAAGTGAGTCTTTAACTCTGTTGATTTCAGGATCATTAGAGAGCTATGTCTCTCTATGAAAATTTGGAACAAAGACAGCAAAAACTATTAAAGTTTCATTTATAACCATCAATTCACTGATCTACCACTCTTTATCAAAAAAAAAAAAGCCCACCATTTTTTTATGTTAGAATAAGGAACTTTACATGTCTTCTCATTTTAACTGCTTCTTATTCTGACAAGTGCAAAGAGTTTCTAAATAAGCCCACAAACTTGCTTCATTTCCGGACTACTAATTCTACTAGCTGGTTACTTCAAGGACAACCTAACAAAGACATGAATAATAAGAAAAAAAATTCATCTATATTTGGTTTTATTTTAATTGGACTCCTATGGTACTCTTTAAAAGAGAATTTCTAAGAACACAATACAAACACTAAGAAAATTAACACTGAAATGAAAGAAGGAAAAAAATAGAAAGAATTCTTTTAAAAATCCTGGATCAGGTATTTCAAAGAATGATGCAATATGCAGCAATTAGGACAATTATTTTTTTTTTCACGAAGGTCTTCATAGCTGAGTGAATCCCAAAGTGTTGACAGGGCTTTGTGTGAAGAAACTCTTCCAATGAAATGATGAAGTCTTACTAACAATTATTACTAACAATTAATAACAGGATGGCAGTATGGTATAATAATAATGATGATATCAATAAGTGACCCAACTTCTGCTTTCTCTTTCTCTGCTGTAAACTAGATGCAAAGACTTAGAGAAGTCACCTAAACTTCTCTGGGCCTATGTTTTCTAATCTGTGAATTGAGGGGGTTGGTACAGATAATTTCTAAAGTTACTTGCAATTCTAACATTCTATCACTTTAAAGGCATTGTGAAAGAATAGTTCATCTGAACTTATCTGTGAAAGATTATTTGTGAAAATACTCATTCTTCCTCAAAGAAGACACCCATCCATTTGGAATGGCTAAATAAAAGTACTGTTTCATAGGAAACAGTGACAATGATACTGAGATCCCAGGGAAGACACAAACTGATGAAGAGTGAAGTAAACAGAACCAATCAGTCAACAAGCATTTACACACACACACACACACACACACACACACACACACACACACACACACACATATACACGCACACAAGCACACACATATTTTGTGCTTTGTGCTGAACACTGGAGATACAAAAAAAGGCAAAAAACAGTCCCTGTCCTCAAGAAGTTGACAGTCTGAAGCGAAAGACAAGTAAATAACTAGGTATATGCAAGATATATTTAGTTTAAATGGAAGGTAATCTCAAAGGATTAATTGAGGGTCTGTTTTTTGTTTTTGTTTTTTAAAGGATGGAAGAGACATGGATGTGTTTCTAACAGGAAAGAAACCAGTATACACCAAGAGTTTTAAGATCAGAGTGAGAGTATATTGATGCTAATGGGGCAATCTGCTGAAGAAAACTGAAAGGAATGGGATAAAGAGTGTGGGAAGAAAGAGTACTTGGTCTCAGCAAGAAGAGCCACCTCTTCATCTGAGATAGAAGGGAAGGAAAAGATAACAGGGGAAAGATGTCAGAGTGAGATAAGGAGGAAAGGGGAGCTCTCAGAATGACCTCAATTTTTTTTTTTTTTGGTGAAGCCTGGGAGAGTTGGAGGAGTGAGTTCCAAGGGAAGCTTCAGATAAAATGAGGTTTAGAATAATTGCTTTGGATTGGAGGGACTTGGGATCAATTCAAGAGTAGTAGAATGATTGCTTTAATGCTGTGAGGGCCTAGTTTGGATTAGATAACATAAATTTGCATAAATGAAATCCATAAGCACAGTTGTAATTTCCTTCAATTATATTCAATAGCATGTAAATAGGAACAAAGAAGGGGAATGTTGGGAGTAACCCAGGGTCAGTTTGGGAAGGTGTCATTATAGATAGGAATAGGAGGCAATGGGATTAAGAGAAGAAAGTGTAGAATAAAGTTGGTTTGCCCACAGGTAGATATAGGGAAAGGAAGAAAATGTATCTAGAATAGGAGTATTGAATTGGGAAAGAACTGAGGGGTAGAGGGAATAGAGGTCATTGTAGGACAAACAACAGGGTTAGAGGTTGTAAGGCAGAGAAAAAGATTATGATTGGATAAAGGAATCTCAGAGTTTACAAACATGGAAGTGGAATACATGTTATTACAACATCCAGGTTATATTTAGCACTGTATAATGAACACAGTGACCTCAACAATATAAATGGGAAAAAATTTAAAAACTGTAGCAATGCTATAAAATCATACTGACCAGGTTTGGCCCTAAAGAAGAGGCATAAAAAGGCATTTCTCCCCCATTTTTTACAAAAGTTAGTTTGCAGGAAAAGGGTGAGAGGAATCTATAGATCCGGAACACTGTATGCAATGTCAGAAATTTCCAAGTGTTGACTAGTTTTGTCGAACTTTTCCCCCTTTCTTATTCTTTGTTATAACAGATGGTTCTCTGAGAAGAAAAAGAGGGATACATTGGGAATTGTAGGTGATATAAAAACAAAACAGGAGGCAAAAAGAGAGTGGGAAATGGTTAGCTTCTCCTATGAGAAAAAAGATACCTTGATTTTTGTGGTACATTATAAATCTGGGATGTGAAGAGCACACGCACGTGTGCTCACACACACACACACACACACACACACACACACACACACACACACACACACATATTACTTGTTCTGTTTTAGAACAAAAAATACTATAGCAGGATGCAAGGGTCCAGAGGAGGAAAGGAGGGAGCGTTCTATGACTTCCTCTGTTGAGATACCAGCAGCAAAATAGAAGAGAAAATGAGGCTTTCAGTCAAAAACTTCAAATAATTGGACCCACTAGAGCTATTAGTCTGTCAGTCCTGCTGTTACAAATTGCTATCTTCAGGAATTTATAAAATAGAGTTAGACCTGAAACTAAATATGCAAGATTCTAGCCTTAAGCCGTTTTAAAATTCTGAGTAAGGTGCCTTCATTTCCAAGTTCTAAGAGCTTTAACAAATTGGGCTATGACAATCCTATCCTGAATTCAGGAAGTCTCATCTAATCTAAAATTACAGTTTGTCTTTTCCAGAGATTTTTGTTAAATTGTGGTATATGAATATAATAGAATATTATTTTATCATAAGATGTAATGAATACAAGATATTTTGAGAAACGTGGGAAGACTTGTATAAGCTGATGCAGAGTGAAGTTAATAGGACCAGGACAACAGGGTACACAATATCTAAATTTGTTGTTCAGTCATGTCTGATTCTTTGTAATCCCAGTTGGGGTTTTCTTGGCAAAGATTCTGGAGCAGTTTGCCATTTCCTTCTCCAGCTTATTTTATAGATGAGGAAACTGAGGCAAACAATGACTTGCCCAGGGTCACACATCTAGAGTTTGAGGCCAGATTCAAACTCAGGAAATTGAGTTTTCCTGACTCTAAGCCCAGCATTCTATTCATTGTAACATCTAACTGCCCCTACAGCAATGTAAACGGAAACAGCTCTTAAAGGCAGCTGAACTCTGATTTTAGTAATTGACGTTGGTCCTGGATATTGACAAGAAACTACAAAGGAGACATTTTCAAAGAAACTTCTGAAGAATTGCATGAACAAATGCAAAGCAAATTGAGCAGAACCAAGAAAACAATCTATACTATAACAACAAAACTGTAAAAATCAATAACTGAAAGACTGAAGAACTCTGATCAAGCAACCATGATTCCAAAGAACCAATGATGAAGAATGCTAACCACCGAGAGACACAGATATTTGAACATAGGTGGGAATTTCTTTTTCTTTCTTTTTCCAATTAAGGTATGAAGGAGAGGAAAAAAGTGCTTGTGAGTTTTAAAAAATTAATTGATTTTTTAAAAAAAGAATCCAGAGGAGGAAAACGAAAACAGGTGATGAAATATGCTTTCCTCCCCTGGAGAGAGAGAAGTGAAGCACAAAGTTGAATACCCTGTCAGATGTAGTTTCTATGTTGCTTGGTTTTGTATAATTATTTTTGCTATGTTATGAGAAAGAATTCGGTAGAAGTGGGAAAGGATATTGAGAAGGTACTGTGATATTTGAACAAAAGGCATCAATTCAAAAAAATTTTAAGAAATCATGTTAGACAATAGTCTTTGAAAAATGCTCAAGCAGTCACATCCCAGAGGCAACAGTCCAAGATAACGTTCCCTTATCTCCTGGATCCCCTTTCCTTCCTCTCTTATTTCCAAGAACCACAGCCTCCAGACTGGCATTTTAGATGGGGCAATAAAGGTGTTCAAGGACGTGAAGGTGCAACAAGTCATCCCACCAAAGGTGGCGGAAAAAGCCCACGAAAGCAATGTTGTTCTATCTGAATAAAAGGTCATTGTGGCAGAGGATGATAAACAAATCCTCATGGACAAGATATGGGGCAAATTGTGGATGTGCCCTCGCCATGCTTGTCAAGATGGTGCCAGACAAGGACTGCCCTCATGCGTTCTATACAACTACTTGGGAGAACAAGAAAGAAGACCTAGTGTTCATCTTCTGGCCTTCAGGGTATGTGCCCTTCAAGAGTAAAGTGATCCATGCAAACTCCAAGGATGCCATTAAGATAAAGTTGATAGAGGCCAAGCATGAATGACAAGCAAAGTGATATAAGGAAGGGAACTGATAGATATCTTAGCAGAGAATCTTGGTGGGGAGGCAAGGAAACAGTGCTCCCTGGATGGAGGTGAAGCCCTTGTAAATCCCCTATTTCCAGACCCCCTACCTGGAGCTTCAGAGTTCCTAACCTGGAGGAGGGAAGGGTTCCTGCCAAAAAAGAGGGTCTGAGAGTATTCTAGGAAGGGGAGAGTGATCCCATTACTCCATTTCCAAAGGGCTCTCCAACATTGGACCTCCATCAACCTTGCCCTACTGGTTCTACCTTTCCCAAACCACTTTTGGTCAACTGATTGTTGTTTAGTTGAAAAGAACCAAACCTGGAATTTGTTTTGCTCAACTATATACATTTGCTACAAAGATTTTGTTTTTCTTTTTTCCCCCAAGGGTCTGTGGGGGAAAGAAAATGCATTTTTGTTAGCTGAAAAAAAAATTCAAGCCAGATCTCCTGCTCTTACAGACTTACAGGTCTTATAGACTCCCAGCTGGGATAATGGGGCAGAGAGAGAGGCTCTATTTTTTAAAGATGACATTCCTTTCCCTTCTCCCTCCCCCCCCCATATCCAACCAGCACAATTTTTAATATCCATAATGACTTTGTGCTTGTTTGTTTAGCTCTGTATAGAAATGAAATATTATGGAGATGACTCCGTTCAGATACAAGCCAGCTTCACCCACTGCTCCCCCTCATCAACCCCAGTAAAAAGAAAGTTCAGTCACACACAAAAAAGGGAAAATGACATATGTGCAGTGGTATACTTTCACAGGAACAAATTATAACATTTCAGTTACCTTTAAAAGCATTAGCTTTAAAAGGAACAAGGCTATCGGATTGTGGATCTAGAGTCTAAGGGACCAGAGAATCTCTAGTTAAATCCTCTTATTTTACAAATGGAGAAACTGAGGCCTAGAGAGGTTAAAGGCCTCACCCAAGATCACACAGGTAGTAAGTGGGATGTTCTTGAACTCAAGTCCTCTGATTCCAAATTGGGTGCTCTTGCCACTATCCCATAATGCCTGCTTTTGAGGTTCTCTTTTTTGGCTGCTTACTAGTTCATACATATATACATGTGCACGTACACACATACAAACACATATGTAGCATGTGTGCACATATGTAAATGTGTATTTTGTGTGTGAGTGCATGTACATGTATATATATACATGCAAATGTATGTAGGCATTGAGTATATATGATTATATATAGATAAAGAAAGCAATTGTTAGGGATTCTATTTATTAATAACAACCTACCAACCACTAAACTTTGTATGAATTGTGTTAGGAATTGTTCAGGTTTGACTAAAGAAAGGATGAGACCCCAGTGCCTATGGAGCTCTTAGGGCATCACTACTACAAAAATGATAAAATAACTAGAAAAAGCAAGAAATGGCCTAAATGGCATCATTGAAAACATTTATGGGCAGAAAAAGAGCTGAAAGACAACACAGGCAGCACTAATGTTACCCGGTAGCCATCAAACATTAAGAGAACTAGGAGGAGAGCTTCTAACACACTAGGCAGGACCGCTATGTGATGACATGGGTAAGAACAGCCCAAAATCAGAAGGAATGAATGGGTTGAGATCTATGCTGTCTCTCATGGGATCCTGGATAAATGACTGAACTTGGAATAATGGGACTGGAGTTTGAATCTCAGCTCCTATCACTTGCTGTCTATTACATTTGATCAGGTCACTTAACCCTCAGTTTCTTCATCTGTAAAATGAAAGTGTTGAACCAAATGATCTCTAAGGGGCCTTCCTGCTCTAGACCTATTTTAACTCTCACTCTCTCTCTCTCTCTCTCTCTCTCTCTCTCTCTCTCTCTCTCTCTCTCTCTCTCTCTCTGTCTTTCCCTCCCTCCCTCTCTCTTCCTCCTTTCTTGCTTCTCTACCATCTCTCTCTCCCCCATCTATGTGTGTATGTAAATATACAGTGTGTGTATAAATATACAGCATGTGTACATATATATGTATATGTGCATATATGTGTATTGTGTATATATATAAAATATATATATTGTGTGTGTGTATATATAATATATATTTTTATATGTGTACATATATGTATATATGTATGTGTGTGTGTGTGTGTATAAAACCTGTGATTCCATCAGTAAAAGAAACTCCCAATGAAGAATTTCCCTCTACCAATGCAGAGGGGCGCCTACTTGTAACATAATATTAGAGAGCTGCCTAGGGTGCTGATATGTAAGTGGCAGATTCAGGTTACACCGAAAGCATGTGTCAGCAGAGGCAGGACTTGAACCCAGCTCTAATGCTCTATCTACCATATGATGCTGTGTATTTGTACATATATGTGTGTGTGTGTGTGTGTGTATATACATTTGTGTGTGTATGCATAGTAATACACACCTACTACATATATAGAGACACACAAATATATACATATACATTAATATACAGCATCATGTGGTAGATAGAGTGTAGTCCCTAGAGCCAGGAAGAGCCTGGCCTCTGGCATCTGCTTTCTGTGTGGCTCTGAATCTGGGAGAGGAAGACAAAGAGGGAGAAGGAGAAAATAATGAATCCATCAAAGTAACAACTTTTAAAATGAAACAACAATCCACCATATAAAACTAAATGTTTGTTGGTAAATATTATCTGTTCTAGACCAAAAGAGAAAGAAGAGGAGCAGGATAACGAGAAAGGGAACATCTATTTAATGTAGAGACAAACATTCCCAGATACCTTAACAGCCTGAAGACAGCCTTGAATTACAGGAAATTATAATAGAGTAGTTTATAAATTTTTAGAAATATTAATATCTAAATGAAAGTTTGAGTACTTAAAGAGTTTCAGTTGTCAGGAAAATTCATTTATGTGAAACATTTTGTCCTACAATAGTTAGACAAATTGAGCTTTTATTATATATTGTGTTAAGAACAATATCAAATGAGGATTAGTTGAAGAAAATGGGGATATCTCATCTGGAGAAGAGAAGACCTATCAGGGTCATGGTAGGTGCCTCAAAGTATTTGAAGGGTCATCATATGGGAACTGACAGAAAATGAAATTGACGGAATTGGTCCACAATATAATTATATTGGACAGACCCTGCAAATACACAGTGAGCTGGGTCCAGAGTTGAAAAGTAGAAGGACTATCTTAGATTTAGGACCACAAGGGACTTTAGAAGTCATCTGGTCCAACCCCCTCATTTTACAGATGACTTGGATGAGATCACACAGGTAATAAGTAGAAGAGCCAGGATCTGAGAAAGATCTAGGAAATGTCATGGTACTTTCAATGATCTCAAGACTGCCTGAAAAGCAAAAATCCATCTTTCTTAGCACCAATATTCTTCTAGTGACTACCAAGGAATCAAAGTTTCTGGTTACCAAAAGGGCAATGTAGAGACACATGTTGGACATAAGAAGGTGGCAGTACATTACTAGTGACAAATTCCATGCAAAAAAATGATGTAAAAGATAAAATCTAGGTGCTGTAGTGGATAGAGTATTGGACTTGGATTAAAAAAGACCTGAGTTCAAAGCCTGTCTCGAATGTTTACTGTGTGATGCTAGGTTAGTCATTGCACTAGAAGGACTGGGACTTAAGAATACCTTAAAGGATCAACCTGCACCAATCAATATAGTGCATTTTTTTGTCCATAAGACAAGGAAAATAAAGACAGTAGATTGAAAATTCTCATGTCAAAGTAAAACTATGGTATCTGTTAATGATTTGTATTTAAAGTACACTTGCACCGAAAAGAGTTGTAGCAAATTATAGTAAAATTATTTTTTAAATGCTTCAATTGCTGTTCCTGGTCCTTTTTCACCATAGTTTCCTTGTTTATAAAATGGAGATAATAATAGGGCTATCTAGAGGATCAAATGAAATAATATAGACAAAGCACTTTACAAACTTTAAAACAATATATAAATTATTATTATATCACCAAAAAGATGAACAAAAAAATGGAATGAGTCAACAATATAACAAGAGCAAGAAATAACATATGGACAACCTGAATGCAACATTGATCTCCACATAACAAAAAGAGATTCAGATAGCTAGGTGGAACAGTGGGTAGAATACCAGGCCTGGAGTCAGGAAGATTAATCCATCTGAGTACAAATCTGGTCTCAGACACTTATTAGCCGAGTGACCCTAGGCAAATCATTTAATCCTGTTTGCCACAGTTTCCTCATCTATAAAATGAGCTGGAAAAGGAAATGGCAAACCTGTCCAGTATCTTTGCCAAGAAAACCCCAAATGGGGTCACGAAGAGTTGGACATGACTGAAACAACTGAACAGCAACACCAAATGTTGACCAGATCCTGTATAGAAGTTTTATGTGAGGATGTATACAAGAAAGGCACAAGATGAGAAGGTGTGGATGGGTTGCAAACATAACAATTTGAAAGAAATAATCATACCAGTAAGGTCACATGCTCATTGAAGTATTTAAGTATCATGTGGAGAAGTGAGTGATAAAAACTGGTTACTTAGCCTAAGAAGCAAAGCTAAGACAAATAAAGAGAAGATACATGGAAGCAGGTCTTGCTTCAGGATAAGAAAAGATGGCCCCAGTGATGGATTGTTGTCCAGAACCAACCCAGCTAGGTACAATGAGGTTTCTCATAAGGCTAGCCAAAAGGCAATAAATTTTTCAGCCACAGCAAGTCTCCAAGACCATCCTAAAAGTTACAGAAGAAATTGAGTCTCAGAGAGGTTCTGTGATAAATTTAAATCTAATCATCTCATTGAGAAGACCTATGGGGGCAGCTAGGTGGTGCAGTAGACAGAGCACCGGCCCTGAAGTCAGGAGGATCTGAGTTCAAATCTGGCCCCAGACCAAACACTTGACACTAGCTGTGTGACCCTGGGCAAGTCACCTAACCCCAATTGCCTTTAAAAAAAAGAGAGAGAGAGAAGACATATGAGTCGATGCTGAGTGAAGTAAGCAGAACCCAGAGAGCAATCTATACAACACTGCAAAAACAAACAGCTTTGACAGATTTATTATTAATAATAATAGGTAGCATTTACATAGTTCTTAAAAGTTTACAAAACATTTTATATAAATTATCTCTTTTGATCCTCACTACAACCCTGTATATTCTATTATTATCTTAAAATTTTGATCACTGTTGTTGTTTAGTCATGTCCAACTCTTTGTGACTCCATTTGGAGTTTTCTTGGTAACGATACTAGATTGGATTGCCATTTCCCTCTCCAGCTCATTTTACAGATGAAGAGCTGAGGCAAACAGGGTTAAGTGACTTGCCTAGAGTCACATAGCTAGTAAGTATCTGATGTTAGATTTGAACTCAGAAAGATGAGTCTTCATGACTCCAGACCTAGCACTCTATCCACTGAGCCACCTAGTTGTTCCTGTCAATATAAGTAACCAATCACAATTCTGAGGACTGGTGGTGAAGAACTTTACCCACTTCTTGACAAAAAAGTGATGGACTCTAAATATAGAGTGAGACACACATTTTTCTGAAATGGCCTATGTGGGAGTTTATTTTGCTTGGCTGTAGATATTAGCTACAAGGTTTTTTTTTTCTTTTTCCAGCTGGACAAAGGGGATGGGAGAAAAAGTGAGAGAAAATAAATGCCATTGATTGAAAAATAAAAAAACAAAATATCATTAAATCCGGATTTTCTGACTCTAACTCCATAAGTGAGTAACCTGGCACTTATTGGAGATCTTTAAACAGAAGCTGGATGCCAATTTATTGGGATTGTTGCAAAAGGGAATCCATGCTTCAGGCAACAGTTGAATAAGATGACCTTTATGATTTCTTTTTGACTCCAAGATTTGATTATTTCAGGAGGCAACATGGCAATCAAACTCAATGACACTCTCCCATATAATTAAGGTAGAACTGATAGATACTAAAATACTTTGAGAAACAAATGAATAAAAACCTCTTTTTCCTTTTCTCCTCAGATTGTTCTAAACAAAGAGATGAAATGAGCAAATTTTTGTCTCAGAATATTTATTCCTGGAAATGAGTTCCTTAGAGGTACTGAAAAGTGCTAAGCTCCCAATGGATACGTGATAAATACAAAAGGTCACATCATTGACTACTATAGCTTTGGGACAAGTTCTAAAATAATAAACGACCAAGAAATAGTCATAAAAAACAAAATGGATAATTCTACTTACAAAAAAATTGTAAAACTATTACACACACAAGATCAATGTATCTAGAATTTGAAGAGAGGCAATTAATTGGTGGAAGGTCACATTAAGGTACCACTGGTGACACTGTAAATTGGTCCAACCATTCTGGAAGTAATTTCAAACTATGATCCCCAAATTGCTAGTCTGTACAAATTCTTCTTCCCAGGTAGTTTTGTATTTGAGATAACGGATCTCCCAGAACCTGAGAATTTAGAGAACTAATCCATGAAATAAAAACATATATACATACACCCAGGTAAAAACAGTTTCCAAGGCAGTTGAAAGCAAGTAAAAGCCAATAGCAAGGAGGGTAAAAGGACTGAGCAAGAAAGTTCTCTTACGTCTCAAGAGTTCCTTGCAAGAGTCTTAGAAATAACTTCATATCTTCCTTGCCCCAAAAGGCCTATGTGTGGGTCCCAGATAAACTTAACCTGTGGCAGGTTTATACCACAGTTTCCTTGCCCAGAACACTACTAGTTGGCATTGTGGTTGTTTGGGGGTAGAAGGGTTACCTTACACCTCCCCAATTCTACCATTATCTTGGCCCAAAATACCCAGTGATATTACTCCTGAGCATATACCCTAAAGGAGTAAAGACAGAGGGAAAGGACTCACACGTACAAAAATAATCATGGCAGCACTTTTTGCTGTAGCAAAAAACTGGAAGGAAAATGAATGTCCATCAGCTGGGGAATGGCTGAATGAACTTTGGTATGTAAGTAGAATGCAACATTATTTTACCAGAAGTAATGACAAATAATGGCGAATTTGGAGAAACTGGAGAAGAATTTATTGACTGATTCAGAGTGAAATGAACAGAACAAAGGAAGAATAAAACTCAAAGGAAAATAATGCTGAAAGACTTCAGGACTCTGATCAATGCAGCAAACAATAATGATTTCAGAAAACTAATAATGAAACATGCTTTCTGTCTTTTAGCAAACAGCTGATGAACCAAAGGAGCAGAATGAAACATGTATTTCCAGACATAGCCAATATGTGAAATTGTTTTGACTATTTTTTAAGGGAAGGCTTCTATGGTGGGGGAGAGAGAAGTTTAAAGGAAGCGTTTAAAAAAAAACAGTAGAAGAAAGAACATCAGTAAGCACAAAAAAGATACACAGAAAAAAGCAAAAAGCTCATAAGAGGGATGAAACAAATGGTATTTATTTTACTGCCATGTTAAATTTAATATGCACTTTTAAAAACAAGTAGATACAACAAAAGTTCATCCTTTCATATGCAAGCCTCTTTTTTGTTCTTTGTATATTTCAACATTTGTGGCATTGATGATTGCTCAGTTCATAATTCAAAAAAAAAAAAGAAAAGCTGTTAATTGAGTAATTATAATGGAGGTTCCCTGTGTGAAGATATCAGTGTGGGTATGTGAGGTGTTAGTGAAATGGCAAGAGCCTGCACAACGATTGAGTGCTCACTAATTCATTCATACTAATTAATTCTGATTCACCCTAATTCATTCATTAATAAGTAAATTAACCATCACATATCAGGTAGTGGACTAAGCAGGCATTGTACAAAGACAAAAACAAAACACCACCTGTCCTCAAGGAATTTATATTCTATTGACAACCTGGACACAGCCAGTCAAAGAATGTACTATGTGCAAAGAACTGTGATAAGTGGTGGAGAAAATGAAATACAAAATAGGTATGAAATGTGCACAAAGTGATTTTGTGGGGAGGGTACTCGCAACAGAAGGAATCAAGAAAGGATGAATGTAGGAAATGAAATGAGCTAAATTGAAGGATGCTAGGGATTCTAAGAAATGAAGAGAAAGAAGTCAATTCCAACCACAGGGGACAACCTGGTCAAACAGGAGAAATGGAAGGGTGTGTGAGATGAGCAATAAACATTTTTGCTAGAACATAAAGGGCATGAACATGAGTAACATTTATTAAGCTTAGGGGGAAAAATTGGGATCCAGATTATGAAAGATTGAAAAATTGAAAAGTTTACTTTATACTTTATTTTTGAGGCAACAGAGAGCCACTGGTCCTCTTGAGCAGGGGAATGCCATGGTCAAAGCTTTGTTTTGTCTATAGCAATTTAGTAGCAGTGCAGAGGATAGATTGGAAAGGGGGAGGAACGTGAGGCCAAAAGATCAAAGCTCAGTGTTTTAGCGAGATTTCCCTTTCCTTTCAATTTTTCCAATTTGGACTGTAAATGAACTGTCCCTGCCATTGCTTCTGCTTCTCCTCTTTCACTGAGGGGAAGAAAAACAAGGCAGCTACTTCAGGTCTATTTCATCTCTCCCTTTTTTCATGGTGTTAAATTTATATAGGATCCACTGCCCGGATTGCATAATAGTTAAGGTAGGTCGGTGGTGGTTACTATAGTTCACTCTTGTCCAAGGGTAACCTGTAACATTCCTGATCGTACTAGTGAAGTGATTAGGGGTAACTGCAAGACCTGGAAGGCCCCAATACAAAAGAGATGGTAAGTCTGACAGAGATAAGTAGGAAGGACGGAGGGAAACAATGACCTCACTCACCTCCCTTTTCCTTTACTCCAGTTCTAGCATGGAGCTGGAAGTGATTTTCTTCTCCACTAATGATTGCCTCACATTCCAATGTTTAACTCCTCTCTCTTTCAGTCTAACCTCAGTCCTTAATACTATAATTTCTACCCATTTCCTCATTCTACCCTTGTTGAGAATAGCTATTCCAAAATTAGTGTTCTTTCCACTATTCCACACTGATTCATTCTTTTACCTGTAGCATATATCCCTTTCTCTTCATGAAACCAGTGTGAGGTATCCTCGAGTAATAATAGTTATACAAATATAATTTGAATCCCTATATAATGTGTTTTCTACTATTCAGACCAGGAATAAACCATAAATGAAATAGCAAAACTTTTCACTACAGAGGCAGCTATGTACCACTGTGGATGGACCTCTGAACTTCAAGTCAGGAAGACCCAAGTTTGTATCTGGCTGGCTATCTAATCCTGGACAAGTCACATAACATTTGTCTGCCTCATTTGCTTCATCTATAAAATGGGTATAATAATAGTAGCTACCCCTAGGGTTGGTATGAGAAGAAAATAAACTAATGTTTGTAAACCTGAAGCTCTATATAGATGCTAGCTATTATTATTGTTACTTTTATTGTTGGCAGGGAACTTGTAGCCTCGAGGTCACATGCGGCCTGAAGGCCGCAGGTCCCACACCCCTGAATTAGGACATAATAGCAAAATTACAAGTGGTAAGGTCATTCTCTGTTGTTCCTCTCTAGGCAAATCTCCCACATAGTCTCATGTTTGTAGGAGAGGAAATACATGCCATGTGGAACATATCTCTTTGGTCCATCTCCCAGCAAGGGACTGGGTCTCAGTCTTCTCCAGTCTACCAGTTCAGACTGCTCCAGTCTACCTTTGCTACTACTGCCTCTACCTTCCTCCAACGTAACCATTCACTGTTTCTCCATCAAACTGCTCCTGCCTTCTATTGGAACTGCCACCTCCTGATGGGGCTTCTTTTCCCTTAAAGACTGTTAACACTCTTCTGTTAGAAAGCAGATATGACCTGAAACTAATTAACACATGTTGAGTTCTGTTAGCCAAACCTACAGCTGTACCAAGCTGGCAGCCCCTTCCTTTTTACCCATCACATAACAGAAGTTGTGAGATCAAACACTAATACACGTATTGCATAATATCATATTGCAATTGTATACAAAGTAGACATAACATTTACCTAGTGGGTGTCATCTGGGGGAAAAATTGTAACATCTTCATCCGTTACCCATGAAGCATATCTATCAGCCTGGTTTCTAGACCGATGATCCTGGCACTTCTGCTGGGACCCATTGCCAGTCCCATCTTCTGAGATATGCTGGTCTAATAGTCCCAATCCTAGATCCTTTGGGATCTCCACAGCTAGAGTACTCAGCAGGGAGAGGGTTCAACCCTCCACTCTCTCTGAGGATAGATCCCCATACAAACCAAAGAAATCTTGGCAAACTTTCCCATCCCAAAAGATAGTATCTGTGTACAGTTATATTTTCATATAGATATCATTCTTGATCTCTCACATATATTTCAATATCTGCCTTGATTTGTCCATTTCTAATTAGTGATTAGGTCCTTCTTAGAGGCCACTTCCCCAACCCTCTGTTGCTATAGTTACTTGAATGAAGGCGCACAGATTTGCTTATAGAGCCTACCAATTCATAAAAGCATACCGCTGCCCAATTAGAACCTAAAACCCACAAAGCTTTACCTAATATTCCTGCTGCTCCAGTACAGGATCTTGTCCTGCTTACATATTTGTTTTCAATGGTCTCATCTTTCAACCCTTTATTTTTTTGTTTGGGCTGGTTGGGGAGAAGGAAATTTGAGAAGGAAATACAATAGAAATCAGGTCATTCATTTTCTGTCAGAAGAAGTGGTTACAAAGGAAAAAAGAAAAAACAGCCCCAGTTCTTAAGGAGCTTTTGTTCCAATAGAGGAGAGAAGATGCATATAAACAAACATACACAAGATATGGAGGAAACTTCCTCACGATATGAGGAAGCTAAAACTAAGAGAAGTTAAGTGACTTGCCCAGCCTCACACAGCTAATACGTGTCTGAGGCCAGATTTAAACACAAGTCTTCCTGACTTCCAGGCCCAGTAATCTAAATTAGCAGACCATTAAAATCCCCAAAATATTTCCCCAGACCAACTGCTAGCTAACCATGTATCTCCATTGATACAGTTGCTTTTTAAAAAAAAAATCCCAGTATTTTACATTAATCCTACTAAATTTTATTTTTTTAGCTTATCAAGATCTGTTTGAATTAACTGTCAACCAATGTGGTAGTTATCCTTCCCAGCTTTACGTCAAGTGTAAATGGGATAATTGTGCTTTCTGAGACTTTCTCCATCTCATTACTAAAGTGAACATATTAAACAGCACAAAACCAAGAACAGATTTTTTTTAGAGCACTCCACTGCAAACATCCTCCCCAGTTGACATCGAACCATTAATGATTACTCTTTAAGTCCAACTATTCAACCAATTTGGAATCTACTTAATTGTGCTACTTACTGTCAAGCCCACATCATTCAGTCTCTTCCACAAAAAGAACATGATTGAAGGTATTCTCATCTTTTCAGTACTGCTACTGAAAACCTTGGTGTCATATATGACTCTTCCCTCACCCTCACTATTTCATCCATTGTTAGTCCTGGCAAATACACCTTCACCATCTCTCTCACATTCATCCCCTTTTCTCCACTCATGTTTCCACCAAATGGCCTTAAAAGTCTCTCAAGTACACTGCTCTTATACAGTCTCAGTTTTGGTCTCCTGGTCTCCATTCTCTCCCCTTTCCAAGCAACCCTTCACATGGCCAAAATAGTCTTATGACTACAAAGGTGTAGCCATATGATTTCCACTCTTCCCCACCTCCACTCACAAACTTTTAGCAACTGTGTCTTGGATTATAAAATCATGGATCTGAAGCCAGAAGAAACCTAAGAGACCACCTACTTTAACTCCTTTTATAGAATAAGAAAGTTAAGCCCATGGAAGTTGAGGTTTGTCCAATGTCATATGAATAATAAGCATCAGAAGCAGAATTTGAATTCAGGTTTTCTGACTCCAGAATCAGCATTCTTTCCATTATACCACACTGCTTATAGGCTAAATATACATTCGTAAGCCAGGCATTTAAGTCCCTTGACAATCTAGCTTTTATTGTTTTGGTCTTACCTTATATTACTTCCCTTAACATATACTACATTTAAGTCAAGCTGAATTAATAACTGTTCACTGAAATTTAAAAAAAATTTCCTTCCTCTCTATGCATTTGAACAGGCCAGCTTGCATACCATGACTGGACTCTCTCATTCTCTTCTCCCGTCAGAATCCTGCCACTTGAAACAACCCTATCTATAGTAAAAAAAAAAATTTTAAATAAAAAAAATCCACCAATCACCAGAACTGACCATCGTTTGTTACCTATTTCTATCTCTATGCAAACAGCTGAACCATTAGCTCACTCTACCATATTTCTATATTCTTAGTCAGATACTTATAGTCCTCTGGAATCTAATCTGTTTGGAGGAAGGACTATTTCTTGTTCATCATCCATTCTGCATGATGTACCCAGCTCTCTTTCCATATAAGTGGCCTCCTATATAGCAGCTGCTGGTTCTCTTCCACAGAACTCTTTATTCTGAATTCATACATGGAGATTCTGCATACAATTCTTACGCTCTTAATTCTTATATCTAATCTCTCTTCTCCCTGCTTATTTATCAGCATGCAAGAAGAACTAGGGTTTTCAATATATTCAAATATCTAGAAATACTTTCTTTGTTGCTGTGAACCTGCCTTATAAATGAAATCTCTCCCTGAAATAAATCTCTCGGTTCAGATAAGCATCATAAAGATAGATACATAAACTAATAAAAAAAAAAATGAGAGCCCTAAGCACAAAGCATGAGATAGAGAGCACATCCTACATTAGCCAACAAGAACCAGATGCAACAAGTCACTTGACCCTACTCAACCTCATTTCCTCATTTGTATAATATCGATAGAACTTAATTCATAGGGTTCTCAAAGGTCAATCTCAAATGAAATCATATGTGTAAAGCACTTTGTAAGCCTTAAAGCACATATAAATGCCAATTATTATTGTTGCTTGTTTAAATGTTTTAACTGAAATTAGGTACTATCTTGGCATCACACACATAATATAGTACAGTACCTTATGGTACAACTGTTTGTTAAATTATTTAACTCTTATCATTAGGGCTCTTAGCACTTCATAATGTTTTTAAAAGTCAATAATAAGACACGAGGGAAAAGCTGTAAATATAAACATGAGCTATTGTTTTTCTAGGTTTGGCCAACACAGATTCAATTGCCAACTCTCCTGCTGCATAGTAGTAGCCACCCAGATAGAAGAGGGATGGGGTGATGGAAATTCAACTGACAAAAAAAAAAATCTGGCTTTATTTCAAATACTGAGATGCTTTCTCCCCCCATTAGACTCCTTGACTTTTGACAAGATGCTATAAGATATAAACACTGTAAGAAGCAAAATATACTCATACTCAACTATAACATGGCATAAATGAAAGAAATCACTATATACACACACATACATATGTATGTGCATACACACACACACACACACACACACACACACACACAATCATTAGTAGTAGCAAGATGGTGCCAGCTATCTGTAATCTGTAATGAAACTGGTGAAGACAAGGTTGACAATTTTCTATGATAGCGAAGAACTAGAAATAAGTTTGCTGCCAATTAATTGATAAATTGCCATTAGATGGCAAATAGTAGTAAATTAACATAATGTAATATTATTGTACCCTAAGAAATCATAAGTATGAGGAATTCAAAGATTCTCAGGAAGACTTGTATGCAGGGTTAAATAAGCAGAACCAAAAAAAATAATAAAATGACAACATAAATATAAAGGAAAACAACACTAAACATTATAATTCAGATCAATGGTACTAGAAAATTATGAAAGTGCAAAAAAAAGCATCCATAAAACTTTTTAAAATACTATACAAATGCATAAAAGAAAGACAGTTGAAAGAGAAGAGAAGAAAAGAGAGAGAAAGTTGACACTGAAATTTCTCTTAAGGCTTTTAGAAGTTTAAGTCTATGGTGAACAATCCCTAATGAGGACAGCAGACATCTCTTGAAAAGCAAACCATCAGGTTGTATATAGACTCATCCATATAGCCATAATCTCCCAAACTGCCAAGCACTGGTATCCATTAGCCATGGAATATAAATATCGATCATGTTCAAAAGAAGAAACTGTCTGTAATTTCCTTTTATATATTTAATTTTTTTTCTTTGTTCTCTGTGGCTTTCTGCCATTTTAAAATATCTCAGAGCAGTAACTCAGAGTTAATTCACAAGGAAAAGAGGAAAGGACACCCTAGCAGCAGTGGTATTTATAAGCTCACAGCAAGAAATGTGTCCACAAAATGAGAGCTATTTTTCCTCTTCACTATTGGAACAGACACTTAATTTTCTCCCTAAAATAAAACGAAACTTTCAGACAATTTATGGTTGCTGAGAGTGCAGTTGCTCACATGCCAGGCTGTGTTAGTACTGTTAGGAATGAATGAATCACCAGAAAGTTCTAGCTAGGCCTGTGACAGACCCATGCAAACAAGGCATATTTAACTTTTAGAACCACATAACAGAGTTGAAGGAATAGTTGCCCTCCTAATAAATCCGCTGATTTTGGCAATGAATACCCCACTCAGAGATGCCCGGGTAGGTAGTGTCTCTTTATCCCCTTTCTTTTCCTTCTCTTTGCTCCACCAAGCCCTTCACAATCTCATCTTCCCTAGCTCTCTGTCTGTTGTTCAAGATTCAAACAAACTTGGTGGTATTGACACAGGAAAGGTCTGCCAATACATCCTCATGCCTTCTTTTCCCTTCTGTCTTTACCATTGAAACAGCTCATTTCTGAGCAATAGAATAGTCATGATACACACTAGAAGGGTATGAGCTATTCTTCCAAAATAACAGATCCAAGGAGATTATTTACATTAAATATCATTTATTTGGAATGAAAGCAATAGTGATCTTTCTGAAACCAGACTTAGCTTTCTACTCTTTTATCCCCTTAAGTGCATTTGAGCCATTTATTTAAATCAATTTAAAAAAGCGAATACCAAAACCAAAATTCAATGTCTAGAGAAGCATCACAGGAAAGGCAGTGAGTATGGGAAAAAGAGCATTAAAACCATTAGATATTTATCTCAAGAAGTCAAGTAAAGAGAGTAAGGAGACATATATACATGTATAGCAGCACTTTTTTGTTTAGCAAAGAAATGGAAATAAAATAGGTCCCCACCAACTGAGGGAATGGCTGATCTAATTGTGGCATATGAGTGTCAAGGAATATTATTGCATCTTAAGACATAACAAATATGATGCATTCAGAGAAACATGGGGAAAATTGGTATGAACTGATACATATATTGAAATGAACACCAAGAAGATAATTTACATGACAGTCACAATAATACTGTGAAAGGAAATAACTGTGAAAGATCTCATAACTCTGGTCAAAGTAGTGAACAATCATGACTTCAAAAGACTGATGCTGAAACATACCTCCCATCTTTTGGTAGAAAGATGATGGATGAAAGATAAAGGATGAGATGTGCATTCTCACACATAGTCCATGAGTTGTTTAATTTTTCTGCAGAACTCTATTTATTTGTTGCAAGTCAGGGCAGGGGTGGAGGGTGAAAGTAGGGATATAGGTCAGTAGTTAATTATAGAATTGCAAAAAGAGCATCAATAAAACTGTTTAAATGCACAAAAGAAAACAAAAGGGAATCCAAAGAAATAGAGCAAATTCCTTACTGTTTTGTTAAATTTAATGTACATATTTTTAAACAAATATATAAATATATTACATATACATTTAATAAATAGCTATTAAATGCTTAATAGATACTGTAGAAATATAGAAACTCACAGTCTGTTATGCAGTCCTCTTGTTCTCTGGATATTGAGATGTTCACGTTAGTTTGTGATTGTTGGGTTCGCAAGTGAACAAGAAAATTTTTTTATTTGGGGTTTTTTTTTGTTTTGGTTTGGTTTTTTGCTTTTAGGCAGTTGGGGTTAAGTGACTTGCCCAGGGTCAGACAGCTAGTAAGTGTCAAGTGTTTGGTCTGAGGCCGGATTTGAACTCAGGTCCTCCTGACTTCACGGCCAGTGTTCTATCCACTGCACCACCTAGCTGCCCCAAGAAAATATTTTTTAAAAACCCATACACTGAGGGGCAGCTAGGTAGGAGCTCTGGCCTTGGAGTCGAAGAGGACCTGAGTTCAAATCTGGCCGACACATGGCACTCACTAGCTGTGTGACCCTGGGCAAGTCACTTAACCCTGATTACCTCACCAAAAAGAGGCAAAAAAAAAAACATACACTGGATATAGTATTAGAGGGCAGGTTTGAATTCCAATATTCTTACTTACTAATTGTGCAATCTTGAGTAAGTCATGTAATTTCTCTGGACCACACCATCCTCATCTTTGAAATACAAAGTTGAACTAGAAGACTGCTCAAACATTCAATAACCAATTCAAATCAATGAAATGCTTTCTGTATGTACAACCCTATGCTACATGCTGGCCATATTACAGAGATGAATGAGACATAGTTCCTGCCTTCAAAAAGTTTATGTCCTGGTAAGAAAGCTAAATGGGATCACAGATAAGTTGACTATATATTAGGTGCAGAAGAGAGAGATACAAAGTTCTATGAAATATATGAGAAAGGAGAAATTATTTCTGCCAGCAGAGAAATTCATAATCCTTAAACCTTGAAAAATAGGTAGGATTTCAACAGGCAGCAATCTGCTTGGGCACATGATAGTCATGGGGCAAAAAAGTGCCCAAAAGCACAAGTCAGTGAGCAGCATAGTATGAGGGAAAGAGCAGTGGTTAGGGAGCCAAGAGACCTAAAGTCTACTCCTGCTCTGCCAGTGACTTGCTGTAAGATCCTGGCCAAATCAAACCACCTTACTTATTTACATCACAATTTAGTTATCTGTAAAATGAAAGGGCTGTACAAGGTGCTATACAAAATATATGCAAGGCAATGAAAAGTAATTTCAAAATAAAACAGTTTTAACAACTGATGGAGGAGAGGAATGTTGGGGGAGAATCAGGAAAGTCATATTTTGAGAAGTAGCAATGGAGCTGTATCTTGAGCGCCTGGAGCCCAAAAAGTTGGGTTTAGGAAGAAATGGTGAATAATCCATTTTGGAATGCGTGTTTTCACAGAGAATAGTGTGAAATGTGCTTGGAAATGTGAGACAAATTTTGGAGAACCTTGAATGTCAGGCTAAGAAGGTCGGACTTAATTTGGTAGATATAGGTCACAGCAACTCATGAAGACTGTCTAAGACATAGAGGTGTTGTGACCCACTTCTGAAGAAGTAACCACAATGGTGATATCTTCAATCCTTTGAATTATTTTTTAAAAGACTGCATTTGCCCGTTTTTGCTACCATGTCACACTATTGATATATTGAATTTGCAGTCTTTTAAAACCTCCAGGTGTTTTCCCATATGAATTGATGCAGAGCCATACTTCCTCCTTCCTCTAGTTGTGCAGTTGATTGTTTGAAACCAGTTGTAGGAATCCAAATTTATTCCCATTACAATTAAACTTATTGAGTTTATAAATACTTGAAGATCTTTCTAGATCTTGGTTCTGTTACCCCACATAATAACTACCTTTTCCAATTTCCAGAAGTTCTAGTACAGTGGCTAACTAAGGGTCCACAGGGCTGGTAATCTACATCAATTCCTGTCTTTTAATTACTAGAGGGATGCCTGACTTCTCAATAGGAGAGGTAGACTTCCCAGTCCTCCCATTCACTGACTGTTCTTCACCTTAGCTACTCTGGGATAAGTGGCTACTCACAGAGATGCTAATTACAGAAATGGTGTAGGGCTCAAAGTGTAACAGTTTTCCCTAGCAAAGGAGAATATGTTTAAGTACCCAATGTGCAGACATGACTCAGGTATGGGACAGGGAGTTTATTCTCACACAGAAAAGGAAATATTAAGCAATAACAAATCCTAAAATGATAATGGAATTCGATACTATTACTACTAGTACTATCAGTTGAGAGACCGATATCCAGGCTTCATTGGGACATAAACAGTTCTGCAAGGTTGCTAATTAGCTCGTCCAACATTCATTGAGCACAGTTCAATCAAACACCAGTAGGCCTGCCTTTTGGGGGTCAGCCCTCTCTGATATCAGCACTTTTCTTTGTTCCAAGCTTGATCCTGCTACTGGATTAGCAACTGTAATTGCTCCACTAGAGATAGCCTTTGTTGCTGACATTCACAGGCCTTTCAGGACCTTCTGATGTTTACAAGGTCAGGGCTAAAATAAGGGAAACACTGAAGGAAAGGCAAGACAACAAGCTGGCCTGGGATAAAACCCCACTTGCTGAATCCATATTCCATTACACCAGGGTAGGAAAGAACCTTTTCTTCCTCCACTCCCCAACCGGAATCACGTCTTCTCTTCCTCAAAGCTGCTGCAAGAGACCTGTCTGCTGGAAACGATGGCATCTTCTAACAGGTATGGCACCTCTTCTTATGAGTTTTTTCCAGCTCAGCAACCAATGAGTGGTATTCAACATAGTGATGAGTCACATATAGTTGGAAGCAAACAGAGCATATCTGCTCATGGTTTGTTTTTTGGTTTGAGGTGAAGGGAGGTTTGGGGCAGGACATATCACACTGTCATCTGCAAATTTGCTATCTATGCCTTCATCTGAGTTATTTATAAAAAAAAATTGAAAATAATTAGACTAACAACAAAGCCCAATGGCACTTCTTTAGAAATCTTCTTATAGGCTAATTAACACCAATTCATTAATATTAATCATTACTCTTTGGGTCTAGTGATTTTTAACCAATTCCAAATGTCCCTAATGATACTATCTTCCAATAAGTTCCTCTCATGCCTACAAGGATATAGTGAAAGACTTTTTAAAATATTTTACTAAAATGTATGCATTCTCCATCTTTGAAATCACTCTGCTCCCTATCAAAACAGGAAATTTGCTCTGGCATGGCTTGTTACAAGCCTAAGCTGGTTTATAGTGAACCTTTGATTTAAAGTAAAAATTTAATTCAAGTTGGGAATTTTAAAGTAGTGAGGAGCTGAGCTCTCATTCCTTCACTCTTCTTACTGACTCTCTGAACTTCTCTACCACGTCCCAATTGCCTTCTCACCCTGGAAGATGTCTCCATTTCTAAGGCCCACTCTTCTGAATAGCGAGTTCCTTCCAAGTTCCTTCCAAGCCAGCCATACCTCCCTTTTCACTCCTCTGCTGGCTTCACTCCTGCCTCTCCAGACTTCTCCATCATGCCCTAACAGTACCTTTCTTCTCTCTCCACACTTACTTTTCAGCTCACTGTTATGTGTCACCTTCCCTTATTAGAACGTAAGCTCCTTAAGGACAGGAACTGTCATTCTTTTTGCTTATATTTGTATTCTCAGCACTTAACACAGTGCCTAACACATAGTAAGTACTTAATAAATATTTATTGACTTGACTTACGTAATAATGTGCTAGCATAGTTAGTGTATCAATATATAGTAATAGTAACTCTTAAAAGTATTTTTTACAAATATCAATACACATTTATTGTTTTAATATGAAGAATGCACAGTACACAGTAACAGCCACACTGTATGCCGACTGACTTTGATAAACTTAGCTCTTCTCAGCAACACAAGGATCGAAAATGACTCCTAAAGACTCACAATGGAAAATGCTATCCACATCCAGAGAAAGAACTTTGGAGTCTGAATGCAGATGGAAGAGTACTATTTGCTCTCCTTTTCTTTTGTTGTTTTCTTTTGTTTCTTCTTTCTTGAGGTTCCTCCCATTAGTTCTAATTCATCTTTACATCATGAAAATATGCTTAATATGAATATATAAGTAGATCCTGTATCAGATTGCATGCTGTCTTGGGGAGGGGGGAGGAAAGAGAAGGGGAGAAAATTTAAAACTCAAAATCCCATGGAAGTTAATGTTGAAAACTAAAAATAAGTAAATTATCTTTAAAAAAGAATGCACAAAGCAACTAAATATTCTTTTCCAATCACTCTCTGACCTAGCCCATGGAACCTTCTAAGGTAGCATAAAATAGTGAAAAGAACTCTGGGTAGAGTTCAGAAGGTCTTTTGTCCAGTCCTCGATCCAGTGCTAACTAGCTCAATGTTGGCAATGTTTACAGCAGATTAAAAGTAGTATGGGCTATCTCTATTAAAGGTCTTGGGTTAGAATATTTTAGATGTTATTCCCTTAAGTCCTAATGAGCTCAGCTTTCTGCCCCATCTCAGAGGCAAAGAAGAAATTTTTTGCCTCTCTCAGATCATGAGAAGGAATGCCCTACTTTAAGCAAAGGAAACAAGGACCAGACCAGTTAATCCTGAGACAGTTTTAATGTTCCTAATTGCATATAAAAGAGGACAGATCAATAAGTTATCTGTAAAAATATATAAAGTATCTTAGAAGGAAAGTATCAGGTGGTGTAGTAGATATAAGACTGGGCCTGGAGTCAGGAAGACTCCTCTTCCTGAGGTCAAACCCAGCCTCAGACATTTACTAGCTGTGTGACCCTGAGCAAGTCATTTAACCTTGTTTGCCTCAGTTCCTAATCTATAAAATGAGCTGGAAAAAGAAGTGACAACCCACTCCAGTATCTTCACCAAGTAAATCCCAAATGAGGTCACGAAGAGTTGGACACAACCAAAATAACCAAACAAAAACAAATCATGAAGTCAGGGCCAGTTCAATTTTCTTAAATATCTGTTTATTTATTAAATGTCTAAATTAAATTGTTTATTAAATATACCACACTCATTACTAGGCAAGATATAATCCCAGACAAGTGAGATATAATCCCTGACAAAGTTACCCAGAGGTACATGGCTGCAAGACTTGAACTCAGGTCTTCTTGCTTCTAGGGTCAACTCTCCATCCACTCCACCATACTGACCGGGGGAGTGCAGAAAGGAATAGAAAGAGGAGTAGCTGGCAGCAACACTCCCTAGAGATTAACTTGAAGGTTAAGAGATAAGAACATACCTAGCATGGGGCAATGCCTGGGGATTGTGTCCCACGGGGGCCAAGGCACCATCCTTTTTTCCAGACCTTGCCCTAGTGTAAATAGATAATATTCCTAATTGACCATCATATGTCCTCTGTTAATCTGGGGTGAAAAAAATCCCCTGTCTGGGTGAGATATGCCCATTCAGCTGCTTCAGTCAGTTCATCAATCTAAAGCATTTACTAAGCATACTTAAGGTACCCTGGGGAGTTACAAAGGAAGCAGAAAGCACAGGCCTGCCAGTCACAGCAACTTGGCTCCTCTTTTTTCTCTCTCATGCCCTTTTATAACCTTGAGGCTGCTGTTTTCTCTGACTGCTTGTTTAAGAAGCTGGAAACAGCTGCGAGCTGGGGTCTTCTGAGACATCAGGCACAGGAAATAAAAGACTGAAAATCTTCTGAGAATAGGGCTCAAGAGAGAACAAAGCACCCATGAAAGATTACTATCCAAATTTATTAAATGTCTTCAAATTACCAGCTGAAATGTAAAACAGACCATGCCTAACAACTACAAAATAACTCTGTTTGGGTATATTATTTCTGCCATGTTGAGATCTGGCTTTGCATCAGCTCTCAAGAAACACTGAAAGTATGCCATGCTTGGCTTTGTGGAGTCAAAGATATTCTAAATCCAGGCAAATGAGAGAGAGAGACAGAGAGACAGAGAGAGAGAGACAGAGAGAGAGAGACAGAAAGACAGAGACAGAGAGAGACAGAGGCAGAGAGAGACAGAGAAAGACAAAGAAACAGAGAGAGAGAGACAGAGAGGGAGAGGGAGAGGGAGAGAGGCAGAGAGAGAGAAGAAGAAATATATATTCACAAGAGGAATAGAGATTGATAGTGTATCTATTTACAAATATGTACTGTTCCCACACCATATGGTTTGGAACAAAGACATCAAACAGAAAAAACAACAGCAGGTCTCAGACACAGTGGCTATACAGCTATTTCCATTTCCAGGTCTGAACTGTTTCTCTGGGACAGCCATTCACAGTCTGTTCATGGACAGACGCTTCTGATTTAAAAACTTCTCCCCATATCTGTTAGCTCTTTTTTTTTTCCTTTTCCCTGAATCAAAATTTACTGTGAGAGATACATGGGGCTAGTCTCGTGGGTGCAATGTCTCCCATTGCATCCTTAGGGTATTGGGTTAAAAAGAGGGATTAGATTGAGAAGAGGCCAGGAGCTCCACACTTCATAGGAGTGTGGCTTATTCTACTTCTCCACCAGATTTGCTCTGTCTCCTCGGAGAGAGCTGAGGACCAGAGATGAGCTTGGAGATAGGTTAGCAAATAGCCAATTATCGCAGCCCCTGGTAACCTCATTGTCTCAGAAGCCATTTCTAGGTCTGCCCCCAGCCTTACATACAGACGTTCAGACAAAGTAAGCCCCACAAGAGGAATACAGTCCTACAACAATACAAGAGATGCAGGGGTCCCTACAATTAAAAAAAGGCAAGACAGACAGATTCACAATATAAGCCTTACCTCTGAAGTCATTAAACCATCATTGCCCAGGAGGAGACTCATCAGGGAAGTGTTAAGCTTAATAATGCCTAATAACCAGACTGACCCCTTGCCAAGGAAGAGGCAGCCACAAAATACTAAACTTACTGAACACTGCATAATTTTAATAATCAGTCTTGTCTCCAAAGAATAAAGTAGAAAATGATCCTCCATCCTTTCTTTTTAGAGGTGAGGGGCTACATATGGGCTACATATAATGCCAAACTAAGATTAATTTGAAATCCCCAGAGAACTGAGGGGGAAAATACATACTGAAATTAAAGCTCGTAATGAAAAACTTGAAAGTAGAATTGAGATCTTAGGCAAGATGCTGAAGAGCTTTAACAAGGCTATTAGCACTGGGGGAAAAAAAGGATGAGGAGATGGAACTGAAAACTTAGTGATAAAATAAGAATTACTAGAGCAAAATATAAAGACAATAAAATTGAAAGAACACATGAGATCTCTACAATCCAAAAAACATTTTATCAGAAAGACAGGGTTAGGAAATATAATCTGTCATTGGACACTAAGACCAACATGATAAACCAAAAAGCCTGAACATTTCAGGAAATCACAACAGAAAATTACTCAGAAAATTACATTTTGGAATCATAGAGTAAGAGAACTCAAAACATATCAACAGAGAGGAACCCCAGAAATGTGACCAGCAAGCTCCAGATCCCAGGGGAAAAGATCAATCAAAGTTATAATTCCTCAGAACTATTCAGTATTGATGAGATTTTTAGAAAGGAAAAATAGAATATAAAATGCTAAAAGCAAAGGAACTCAAGTATAATTTGTACTGAAAAGTTGAGCATAATCCTACAATAAAAGAAAATGAACATTTAGCTGAAATAATGAATGGTTTGGGGGTCTTTTTTAAGAAAACTAGAGGTGGGAAGTCTTTCAAATATTAATGCAGTAGACAATAGAAATTTATAAAAGGTAAATAAGTTAAAATAAATCAAAAATGCTAAGTGATGATTAATATTTACATACTTAAAAGAAAAGACAAAACTTTTGTCATTTAGGTGTTCAACTTTAAGAGTTACTAAAAAAATAAAGAGAGACAAATTTGAGGATTACGTGTTCAAAAAAAGTACCCTAAAGAAAGATGGGAGTGGTAAGAAGAAGCACAAATATGATAAAAACAAGTAGGGGACTATTCTCAAATACAGAAGGGGGAAAGAGGCATGGAGACATCTGAGACAAAAGATAAGGTCAAGGGGAGAGCTGTTTTAAAATAAATAAGCTACAAAGAGCTAATTTTTTAAAAATGAGAGTGACAAGACCCAATGATTTGGGTCTTAGCTAGAAGGAAGATGGAAAGGACAAGATATTTTCCAAGCAATATAAATTACAGATACACAGTATTGATTTCTTTAAAAATAAAGTCAACAAACAAGTAAATACTACATAAGGATTTTCTAGGGAAGAAAATTTTAGCAATATCAGCTGTGAATAGTAATGGGAATAACTCACCCATAAAATAGAAAAAGGTGGCAGAATGAATTGAAAAGCAAAATCCAAAACTTTACTATAAAAAGAAAAGAGGTTGGAATAGAAATTATTATGTCCTACCCGAATCCATGAAAGCAGAAATGACAATCATTATCACAGACAAGGCCACTATAAAAATAGATATAGATAAGAGAGACAAATAGGAAATACCTGGCACATGTTAAGTGTTTAATAAATGTTTGGTGACTAATGACTGATTTAATTGTGCTAGAGGGTATCAGAAACAATGAACAAAAGTAATATTAAATATATCCACCAAATGGCAAAGGAACTATATCCTTAAAAGATAACTCAATGGCAAAAAGCCTAGCTAGTAAGACAACAGATTTAAACAAATAACAAAAACCTAAACAACAAAAAAATTAATGAATTGAACATGTTATAAAAACCAGACATGATGTAAATTTGATGATTTCTAAATTGAAATTTTAAGGAGCATGCCTATTTTTGAGTCTCACAAATACTGATTATATGCTAAGGCATAAAGAACTCATGAATAAATTCAGAAAGGCAGAAATATTAAATATGTCTTATATAGGCCATAACACATTAAACCTATAATAAATAGGGAAAATATGGACAAAAATGATTTAAATTGTGAGTAATGTTTAAATGATCAATTGATAAAATATGATAGAAAGAATAAATAATTTTATTAACGATACTTATGATAACTTCAAATTTTGTAGGATGTAGCTAAAGTAGTCTGGAGAGAAAAATTATGAATCTACAGATTTTCTTTAACAAAGAAGAGATAGAAAAGACAAATTAATTGAGCATACAACTAAAAAACCTAGAAAAGTTAAAAGTCAACAAATCCAAAATAAACACAAACATAAGATAAAATTCAAAATTAAAAAGTTAATGAATCCAAAATTTCTATGCAAAAGTAGAAATTTTGAAAATAAAAAAAGATTAGTAAAATTGAAAGCAAAACAATTGAGTTGATAAATAAAACAACTCATCTCACCTATCATGCTGGCAAAAATGACAAAAAAAGGAAATGACAAATGTTGAAGGGACTGTGGGAAAACAGGCACACTGCTATACTGTTGGTGAAGCTGTGAACTGGTCCAGACATTCTGGAGTGAATTTTGCAATTTTGCTTCAGGAGTTGCTGAAACTGTGCATCCCTTTTGACCCAGTAACACTACTGCTATACTTATTTCCCAAAGACATCAAAGAAAGAGGAAAAGGACCTATGTATTTATAGAAGCTTTTTTGATGGTAACCAAAAATTGGAAACTAAGATGGTATCCTCTCTATTGGCAAGTGACTGAACAAATTATGGCATATAAATGTAATAGGAAATTATTGTGCCATAAAAAATAATGAAATGGACAGTTTAAGATAAAACTGGGAAAATCTCCATTAACTAATGCAAGGTAGAGCAAGTAGAACTAGGGGAACCATTTATACAATGAATAATATTAGAGAAAAAAACTTTAAAAGATTTTAGAATTATGATTAATTCAGTGATAAGTCATGAATCCAAAATTGAAGATGAAATACAATGCTCCCCGTCAGACATGTGATGAATTTTAAATGGAAAGAGACATATATCTTCAGGCACGGCCAATGTGGGGAATTGTTCTGCTATATTATGCATGTTTAGGTTTTCTTTTTCTTCAATTGGGGTGAGAGGCAGTCGAAGAGATAGGTTATAAGTGAATGTAACAATAAACAAATTTTGAAAACAAATTACTGCTTTTAAAGCTTAATAAACTAAACCACATAAACCATTTGCTAATTGAGAGAGCTACCAAATCATCCAAAATTGAAAAGTGAAGAAGGAATTCATGTTTAACGCAGGAAAAATAAAGCAAACAGGAACTGCTGACCCACGTTATATCAGGAAAACTGAAAACTCAAATGAATATTTATAAAAATAGAAAATATCCAGTATAAGAAAATAGTACACATAACCTAAACAATCTGATCCGAGAAAAAGAAATCAAGCAAACAATAAATGAACTTCCAAGATATTACAGATATACTTAAAAGTGAATTCTATCAAACATTTAAAGAAAATAACTTCTATAATAAAAAGACTATTCATAAAAATAAATTTAAACAGCACCTTACCCAACACCTTCTCTAGGATAAATATGGTCCTGCTAACCAAACCAGAGAGAGATAAGGCAGAGAATAAAAATTATAGGCTAACATCATTGACTATACATACACACATAGTAAGCAAAATATTACCAAAGAGATTACATCTCTACATATCAACACATATAGAAATGGCTTTTGACAAGATATAATACTCATTTATAGTTTAAAGATCTAAAAGTGATAATAAAAAATGTCTCCTTAATATAAGAGAAGATAAGACAAGTACAGACAATGACAATTCATGATTAATAGACAGGCATGAAAACTTTTTTTACATATTTCCCCTCTTCTTATGAGAGACAGAGAAAGGAAGGCAAGAGTCCATGTGGCATAACCTACAACTGGCATGTAACTGATGGGAAAAAAACATGATTTCCCAGAATATGATTGGCCAATATACATGGAAGAAGGCACAGAACAAGGCTCAAAGAAAGAGAAAGGGACAAAAATATAAAGAAGGAAGATAGGAGGGAAGAACCACAGGACAGAAGAGAGAAGAGCTGCCATGTTAGGTTGATGACTTGGGCATGTAGAAGCCTAGCTAAGGAACAGCAGTGATACAGACCTGTAGAACCCTAAATTGTGGCAATAGTATCAACAGATTCTCATTATGGAGGCATCAAGACACAAGAGAAGCTTAGATTGTCAGGGATGCAGCACCTGCACCTCTATGGTACCCAGGCATTGATTCAGGTGCTGAGAAGATTAAATTGATTCTGTATAATTTTGTTATTGATCCTATTTATAATTAATTGTTTTTGTCTTGTAATTGCCTAAGTCATGGTTCTTTGTCTCTGAATTTAATGCAGAACTTCAGCTGGTCTGTGATGAGTTAAGTTTAAAAATCTTGTTCTGCTTCTATTCCATTCTACTCTGTTCTTGCTTCAAGGTAATCTGCTGTCCTTGAGAAATGCAAATGGATACCAGGGACTCCAGTCCAGTATCTGCACATGACCAAGCTATCCTTCAAGGATGTCTGGTCCACTATCTCTGACCTCACAGGTAGACTCAAACAATGAACATTTCTTAGTCACAGGAAGGAAGGACAAGTTGTTGCTAGACCTTCATTCCCAACTTCCAACCAATCATATTGTCCCTCCACACCTCAGGTATATAACTAATCATGTTGTCCTCAGCCCCATGATGTCATCTACCCTGTGTGTTCTTTGTTCTAACCTTAGAAAAATTAGTTAAGTCTTCATCTCAGCAAGTCATTGACCCATTCTATTGGCCGGCAGTGCCCCAGTTAATAAAATGTTATCTTGCTTAGAGAAAACATGCCTCATTCTCCCTTTGCTGAATTTCACTTGCAACAGTACTATGGGTTCCTTGAGTTCCTGTTATACAGAATATAGCCTTACAATAGAACAGAGCTTTTCAACCAGTGGTCCAGGACTATAGATAAATTTCAAGGGGTGCATGAACTTGGATGGGAAAAAGAACCACATCTCTATTTCAATATAATTGATTTTTCTTTGTAAGGCTCTTTACTTTATGCTTTTAAAACCATTATGAGAAGGAGTCTATAGGCTTCAGATTTTCAAAGGGGTCCATGACACAAAAAAGGTTAAGAATCCCTGCTCTAAGAGAAGAAAATGAGGGTACTTACTAGAACCAAAGGCTAATAACTAAGCCCTGTAGCATTTGCTAAGAGATGATAGGATGCTAGATGTTGCATTCCTATACATGCTTTTAAGTCACTTTGCTCCATTCACTACTGTTCTATCTGGGGGAAGTTGGAGAGGGTACAGGAAGACAATGGATCTAGAGAGCACCCAGTGAGGCAACTGCCACAGGTCTGTACTTTATGCTTTTAGGTAGTTACTTAGGGCACTGAGAGGTTAAATGATTTGCTGTAACAGTTACTCTGTGACAGAAACAGGCTTTGAACCAGGGACATACTGGAGTGATTGTGAAATTTTCAGTATGAGCATTTATACCTCAGAAACTGGAAAATGCTATCAATTGAGATTTAATCCATTGTTCTGTTGATCATACAGATTTAAGAGAGTTATGGGGAAAATATCAGTAATGAAGATTAAACTTTAAAGTATACCAGGCACACTTTTTCCCTCCAGTGAGTCATTTATTAAACATTTTACTAACATACCACTACCTTGAACCCACATCTTACTGTTGCCAAAATTGATGATTCTTCTTCTATGCCATACTAACTCTAACTGTTTAAAATTATTATCCATAGAAAAGTTTAGGAAGCATTGAGGTGCATATTGGAATAGAGAGTCATATGTGTTTACTAGTGAGTTAAAATGAACTGGTCTGAGTTTTTCCCCTGCATAAAGATGCTGGATGGGGGCATAAGCCTAAGAATAAGCTATTACTGCAAATCCTCAAGATAGAACCCATTATGACAGGGATGTAGTTTAGGAACCCCAGCACACAAAGTAGAATGTGAAAGTAAAATAATTAAATTTTCAGAATTCTCCTCTCCCACCATCCCAATACACTAGCAAGAAATGATTTTTCTCTTACCTGATTTCATAGTATTTTGTATTACCTTATGTATTTACCCTCATCTGAATTTGTATTCTGTGAATATGTCTTATCACATTTATTGGGCTAGAAGCATTTTGAAGCAGGGACCAAATGTATTTATCTTTATATTATTCCCAGTATATGGAATAATAATTAAACATAGTAATGTAAATGCTCCTTGAATGAATGAATTTGTTAAAAAGAGCAATAGAAGCTCTAAGTAAGCCGAGATGATGCTCAAGAAATGTACCAAGAAGGAAATTAGATCCAGTATTCTATATCCATAAGAAAATATTGGTTTTAAATACTTCATTGGCTCTTTGAGGTCATGGTACAAACGTGCATCTCTAGTCCAGATTGCAATCCTTCCTCACTTTCAAAATCTGTTCAGTTCTTGTCCATGCCTTTCTATAAATTCCCCATGGGAGATGTAGCCAATTACTAGAGACCTTACTCTGATTCAGCACTAACATCACATCCAGATTATCCACCTGCTATCCCTCCCCATCACTACATGACTGGCCCACCTCATTTTTCAGTCTTGGGCATTCTTAATGATATCTTCTATTTCATTTTTCACACATGTAACATTATATAAAAGGTAAGACGTAGCAGCCTAAATCCCATGCATCTAGGATCATGTCTACGAATGGAGGGGGGAGTAGGAGTAAATTATATTACAGGATCATAGGAGCATCTTTATAGTGTCCTTTTGGAAGTCATCTGTACTTTTATTTTTCTAAGATTTTGATGTTTCGTTATTCATAGGAATAAAGTATTACCAGGAGAACACTGGTTGCCAAAGACAGGCTTCAGATCTTCTTGGGACACTATTAGGGTACCAATAGGAAGATAGGCAGTGCAAGTTTTCTGGGCACTTCAAATACCACATGGCCCTCCTCTGACCAACTTGTTTTGGAGGGAAACGAGGACTGAGGCTGACATATACTCCTTTCCATCCACCCAAGCAGTTCCTCCCCAGAAGTCTGGTCAAAGTGATCTCTACCAGATTACCACTCACTCTAATAATCTGAATTTCTTGGGCCCATATGGATGGGAAACATCTTATCTGTGAAGAACCCTTAAGATCATATTTTTCCTACTGAGTTAATTTTTTTAATCAAGAAACATTTGATTAAGAAGGGAGCGATGATTTTCTCATCTCTCACTCAATTATGTGTGAGGGTGTGTTCTGCTACAAAAAATCCTCTGCAAATGTCTATCTGTTTTCTTATGTTTATATCATATGTGTAGATCAATTTTATAAATATTCTAGAGATGAGAAAGTAGGTATGTGGGCCAGTAGTTGCTTATATATCTTCTTGGTTGCTTTTTTAAATTTCTTTTTTAGTAATACGACCTGTTCTATCTTTTCCAGTCTTTTGGAAATTTGCCATCTGTTCCTCCCACTCCCACCCCACTTTGAGATATTTTTAAAGAAAAATCAATCTCAAAGTGCTCCAAAAACTTAATTTTAAATTAAAAACAAAAAGTATGCAAAATTTAATTTTTTTACCCATTTCTACATTTCCAAAGACTTCATTTTGACATAGCAAGGAATAGAATCTTGTGGATTCAGTGCTTTTCTACTGCTGAGATATCATTATGTAGCAGCTAGGTGTCTCTGGCAATCAAATCACAGCTTTCATCCAAGTCATTTTATAAGAGTTAGCATATATTTACATATTGGCAAGCCAATGACTTTTAATATTCAGTAAGAGAACTGAGCCTAAGCAGAAGAGGAGAGGACACTTTCAAAAGTTAGATAAAATGGGCTAAGCAATGAACTGTTTTCTTTCAAGAGAGTAAATGAATTCATACTGCCTTCTGCAGAAACACATTCAATGAATTTCATTCTGATGAAATGGCCATATTTTCAAGACTGTTTTCCTTTTCCCCTTCCCTCTTCATACTATTCTACTTCCCCCTTCTCCTCTTCTTTCCTTTACCCCACCTACTTTCCCCTTTTCCCTCCTCCTCTATAGCTGACTAAAGTCCAGCTATAATGCAAGGAGGTTATTAAAAAAAATGAGTTTAGTGTTTTCTCCAAAGAGTGACCTGTTAATTGCTTCCAAATATTCACCACCCCAAACTTCCCACTCTATTACCTCCACTAAGAATTTCCAAATGATGCTGCCTTTATTGATGTAATTAATAACACATACTAGTGGTTAACTCAGTGCAAAATGAGACATTGGAGAAATGTAATAAGGGCCTTGCTCCAATGAATTTAATATAGATATGAAGTATGGTGACAGGCAAAAGATGGGGAAAAGCACTTTACCAAGGTAGAACCTAAATTTTAGAAGAGTAAGAAATTAATGGTCTTCAAAAACTCTTTTAAAATTTGTCAAACCATGTCCCTTGCTTAATCAGCATCAAAGTTCCAAGTCAATAAATGCTATTGATTGAAATGTTAAAAGATATTTTAAATTACCAGAGGAATAAGGATTTTAAAGAAATAACAAGTAATTGTCAGAAATTGAATTATAGGAAAAAATTCATCACTTTGTTACACTCTCAGTCTTCAACCTGAAGAGCAAAAAGGCTAACTGCTTTTGTGCCTGGCTATAGCACCAAAACTAGAAATTTTGGTGCCTGGGGAAAACTACTAAATGCACCTGCTAGTCAACATCCAAGACTAACTTAGTTGAGTAGAGTGGTTGGGGAGGGAAGAGATTCTGAGATCCATAAGGCCTCTTATGTGTATGTGTTAGGGAGAGAGAGTTGAGATACCAGGATCTTGCATGTTAGTAGGGTGAGAGTGAAAGAGTGTAGAGCAGAACTGGGATGGAGAGCAATGGCTGGGAGGAGGGAAAAGAGAAAGTGGGTGGGGTAAAGGAAAGAAGAGGAGAAGAGGGGAAGTAGAATAGTATGAAGAGGGAAGGGGAAAAGGAAAACAAGTTCACTTCCAGGATGATCTTGAGATCATTATGCATTCAACCCCATCTTTCATCTAGGAAGGACAGATGGTGTACTGGAAAGAAACTGGCTTAAAATCAAGAGAGTGGAATTCTCATCAAGCTCTGACACTATCTAGCTGCCTGATCTCAGATAAGATGCTTCAGCTATATAATCTCTAAGGTCCCTCCCAGCCCTATGGTTCTTCAGTACTATGGAACTGATCTTCAGAAAAATGATTCTAAGAAACTGCAAAAGCCTCATTCATGAACAATTATGTTTGCTCTAATTGTTGAGTCAGTAAATGGAAAATTACATATTGGAAAGATTTTTTTTCTTTTTGGTAAGGGTTCAAATGACTGTTTTCTTTTCGACTGTAAATTTGTGACTGAGGTAAAATTAGGAATGAGATAGTGTTGACAAGAGAATGCCTGATGAATTAAGCCGCACCACCACAACTCATTTGATGAAATAACAGGATATAAGGAACAGATAACAAGGCAATGAAATGTTTTACCCCTTTCAGAATTCGAGGGGTTGCATAAAGCATTCAGACCCTGAGTGACTTAATCACCTATTGCAAAGGTCATGAAACTGGGAGTAATGCATTCAGAGCTTCAAATGGAAGTACATCTTCACTCCTTTGGGGGGGGGTGTTGGAGTTTCATAATCAAATCTGATGGAGTTATAGAGCAAATAAGTAGAATATGGTTTTTAGTTGAGGTCCCTCATGGTACCCATCAAATATGTTTCCTCATTCCCATTTTATTTATGGGCAAGACAGCTCATGAATATGGGTGGATGCAGGGCTGATTCAAAGAAAGGGGGTAGAGTAGGATTAGTTTTCAAAAAAAAAAAATTAGGGGCAGCTAGGTTGCTCAGTGGTTAGAGTATCAGACACCTTCCTGAGTTCAAATCTAATCTCAGACAACTGATTAGCCATGTGACCCTGGGCAAGCCACTTAATCCTGTTTGCCTCAATTTCCTCATCTGTAAAACGAACTGGTGAAGGAAATGACAAACCACTCCAGTATCTTTGCCAAGAAAACCCCAAATGGAGTCATAAAGAGTCAGACACAACTGAAAAACAACTGAACCACAAGGTTAGTTTGTCTTCTGTTACCCTCTCTTCCTCTTACTGAATCCACTTCTCCCTTCCCATACCCCCTCACCTGTAGGCCCCCAGGACTCTGATAATGATGCCCCTACCTTATTTTCCCGTTACACTCCCACCGAGGCATTTTAAACTGCAATGGCCAACACTTTATACCACCTTCCTTACTCCTAAAAATGTATTTGTTCTATGTCCTATTTCCTTAGGGGCCTGTCTGGTAGAGGACAAAGTAAAAGGTGCTCCTTGTAAGCAATGACTATCTAGCTTTGCTCTGTTTTGTCTTTATACCCCAAGGCAGCAGAGCCTTTATAAATGCTTATCTGATGAATGAGTGAAGTAATAATCAACTAATTCAAATTTAGGTATCCATGGTTTTAACAGCTTAACCCTTTCAAATCATAGTTGTCAGCTAATAGTAACAATTACTTTGCCTTCTCTGTCACCCTTCCCTCTCTTCCAGAGTCTGACCTGGACCTATCTAAAATATATAATCCAGGCCTGGAAGATATTTTCTTTTTCAGCTGCTATTCTCCAGGATTTGAGTCCCTAGGAAGCAGATCTGAATACACACAAGTTGAATATCCTCACAGATATTTCTGTATGGTCCAACAACTGCTTGTGGTCCTTAAGCAAAGGACCCGTACTCATGACATTGATCCAGGCCTGAAGAGCACTAATTGGAAAGATACAGAAGAAAGGACTGGGCTTCGGGTCAGAAGTACTTGCACAGGGAATATTAAAACTATGATATATACAACAAAGAATAAAAATATATTTCACTTCCATATTATGGGGATGGAAAAAGACAGACACTGAGTAAGAACAAGGCAAAAAAAGTGACAGAGAAAGATGTGATTCATAGGCTCCAAAGTGAGGGTGAATGGGGAAAGTGCTAGCTCTGGATGCAATAGGTTTGTGCTTGATTTCTGGCCCTGCTATTTAGTAGCTCAGTGAACTTAGAAAAATCACTTAGCTAAGCTTTGGTTTTCCCCAGCTATAAAATTAGGAAACCAATATTTATACTAACTACTTTGAGGATAGTTGTTTTAAGCATCAGATGAGATAAAATATAAAAAACTACATTATAAAGGTAATGCACAGAGGCAGGTAGATGGAGCAGTGGATAGAGCACCAGGAGGACGTGAGTTCAAATCTAGCCTCTGACACTTACTAGCTGTGTGATCGTGGGCAAGTCACTTAACCCATTGCCTCAAAAAAAAAAAAAAGGTAAAGCACAGAAATAACCATGAATAGTGATCTGACAGTAACTTCTTTAAAGTTGCAAATTTGTGGGCAACTGGGTGGTCCAGTGGATAAAGTGTGTGGCCTGGAGTCAGGAAGACTAATCTTCCTGGGTTCAAATCTGGCTTACTATTCACTTACTAGTTGTGTGACCTTGGGCAAATCACACTCAGTTTTCTCATCTGTAAAAATGAGCTGGAGAAGGAAATAGCAAACCACTTCAGTATCTTTGCCAAGAAAACCCCAAATAGGGTCAGGAAGAGTTGGACGTGACTGAAAAATAACTGACCAGAGAGCTGTATAGCATTTTTTGGTCAGTGACTTAGATAAAAGCAAATGAATGGAATACTCTTCAGGTTTTCAGATTATACTAAGTTGAGAGGGATTGCCAGCACTCTGAATAACAGAACCAGGATCTAAAGTGATGTTGACAGGCTGGAGCATTAGGCTGAATCTAGAAAAGTGAAATTCAATAAAGCAAAAGTAGAATTTTTACATTTAGGTTTTTTATTTTTTTAATCTTCATCAGTACAGGATAGGGAGGCATGATTTGATAGCATTTGTCTGAAAAAGATCTGCAGATTTTAGTAGCATGCAAGTTTAATATGAATCAGCAATGAATTGTGGCATCTTAAAAATGCTACTGTGATCTTGGTCTCTATCAAAAATAAGTTCTAGGAATAAGGAGGTGAAAGTCCCTCTGACTTCAAATGGGGTATTGTTTTCAGTTCTGAGCACCACAGTTTTAGAAGGATATTGATAAGATATGGAATCCCCAGGGAATAGCAACCAGAATAACTGTCACATGAGGATTGTTTGAAGGAACTGGGGATGTTTAGTCTAAAGGTGAGGAGAGGGGAAAGAAGAGACAGAGGGGAGAGAAGAGTAGGGAAGGGGAGGGGAAGAGTTAGATTGAGGACAGATTGAGTCCTGCCCTGAGGACAGGAAGACGGGAGAGGAATAAGGGGTGAAGAGGGAAGGGGAGAAGAGCTATGTAAACTTGGCCTGAGATTTATTCTCTAGCTTAAATTTAGCAGAGGACATTCATCTGACCTAGCCTCAGTCACATCATCCCAAAGTGAGTCGTAGATCTGTAGGTACTCACCTAACAAGGGAAAAGAATTGGGTTTAGGGAGGGTGAGGAGAGTTAGGGTTGTTTACCAAAAGAAAATTCTCTTTTCTTTTCTTTCCTTTGTATTTTTAGATCTCCTCAAAGGACCATTCTATTAAGGAAATCCAATCTGAGAGAAGCAATATGTCTCTTCATTTTGAGCAGCCTAAAATTAAGGCCCCAAAGTCTCTTTCCCAAAATCCTCAGCCAAAATATCAAAAGTATAGAGTCTCTCTTAGATTTCCTATTCACTTCACTAAAAGTAAAGAAATATATAAGAAATAGCATATTTCATAGGATTTCCATTTCAGATATTTCAAATTTCTTTAAACTGCTATCATGGGCTCCTTTTTTGTTTTCTGTTGGGAAAGCTAGGCCAGTCCATCTCTACTTCTAAATATATATATATATAGGGACATTGATTTAGAGCTGGAAGGACCTCAGAGGTCAACTAATCTACCCTTTTATAGATGAGAAAACTAAAGGCAAGAAACATGAAATGACTTGCCTGACCAAGGTCATATAGATCATCACTGTCAGGCAAGACTGGAACCTTGCTGACTCACAGATCCAGGACTCCATACACATCACACTGCCCCTCAGTGGAGTTCTATGAAAGAGAAATGACTAGGTCAGGGAAAATTCATTCCTCTATCAGAAAAACCATTTGAAGCATTTTTGTTGAGTCATTTCAGTCATGTCTGACTCTCCTTGACCCATTTGGGGTATTCTTGGCAAAGACAGGAGAATGGTTTGCCATTTCCTTCTCCAGCTCACTTCACAGATGAGGAAACTGAGGCCAACAGGGTTAAGTGATTTGCCCAGGATCACTAGGCCATCCTCTTGACTCCACCACCTAGTTCTACTAAAAGTGAGTCATGCATCATTAACTGATGATACATTTGTACCAATATAAAATCAAGTTCAACAGCCGAGTGATTTGACAGTATTGGTAGCTAAAGATCTAGAATTTCTAACAAAACTCACCTTCACTGCACCTTTGGCTACCTTTCTTCAGGAATTCTTTTGTCATATTTCATCTCCCAAAATGAAATACTCAGGGAAAACAGGAAGTCCAAAGTGTTGCATGTGATTCAGTGAAAACCTATAATCTCGCTTCAAAGGCAGAGAAGCTGAGGCGTTCATATTTTTGAATGTGAAATGTAGCAGTTATTTTGCAATGAAAATTAATAAAATGAGCCAGAAAATAAAATGGATTGCAGCTCTAAAAACTGGTAGAGAAATTTTCAAATGAAATAATACTATAATATCACTTTTAATGAGCAGTGCCTTTTCTAGACATAGGATTTAGGACTAAGGAAGTCCAGGAGACATTGCCGAGTAGTTACCCTATTGGCTGTCTGCCATCCTCTGAACTAGGGCTGATAAACCATTGAAGTACAGTAATAATGGTAAATTATTCTGTCTTCTTCCAAGTGATTTTAAAATTATTTGGAGTATTTTCATATGTACCTGAATTTCAAAAAATGATTATTGCAATCCTAAATTCCAGGAATGTAGGAGACCTTAGAATGACCCTACTGTTTTCAGCTTGAGGAAGCTTTATTCTTCAGAACTTATTTCCTTTGAAAAATCTTTATACATTTCAGTGCAGTAATTGCTCCAAAATGTTCATAACTAAGCCTTCATTTTTTTTAAGCAATAATAAGATTTTGTATAAATTTATACAACATATATATGTATACATGTACCTACATATATAAACCTTCCTTCTAAAGAGGATTAATTATTGGATTATTATCTTAAATCCTCAGCTGCATCCTCCAATGATTCAGATGAAACACATCCATGTCTGCCGATCTTTTCAATGTCCTCCCACAAAGTTTGCCACAAGGGGTCCATCTAGCCTTCTGGGCACTTTCTTTACTTCCTCCTGACTCTTCAAGGGTATCAATGGATTACTCTAGCTGTCTACCTGTCATCTCTTGCCTTCACCATATGACCAGACCATCTTCCTTTCTAACCTATAATTCCTTGATCCCACCTTTGTTTCTGTTCTTGTTCAGTTCTTCATTGGTTTCATGTAATAGCCTGCTTAGCTCACCTCATGCCTTTCCATTTCCCTGTGCCTAATATTCACATTTAATTCCACTAAGATTGTCATATTCTATGTTTCTCTGCCATATTGCACCAAGAGAACCAGTGTTTCCTATAGTTTTACTAGACAGACAGGGATAGTAAAGGTTCATCCTAATGGTTCTGTTAACCCATCTCAACCCTTTCCACCAAGGCCTACCTCTGATAATAACAGAGTAAATTAATTGTTTTTCTATCTCCATAGAATTCTGCAGTTGTGACCTCACAAAGTCACAAAGCTCATTTTCATGCTTTCTTTAAGACTGCACTAAAACAATCCAGACAGATGGAAACCCATCCTCTATCCTTTTCTGACCTCCAGATAGGACAATCCCATAACTGTTCCTACTACTTGAAGGGACTTTTTTGAGGCTATTATGGCTGTAGTAACTCAGTATAATTCATGATAACTAGCAGTGATGGGAAATATTGTATCTAACTTAAATCTCTTGCTCTTTCTTTTAAGTTTGAAATGGGGCAGTTGTCAATACTTTCTATATTCTAAACTTGAAGATAATCATAAAGGTTGCTTTCAACTTCAGAAATTATCTTGAACACTTTCATTTTTCCATTTAGGTCTCATTTTCTAACCTCTACTTATCTTTGTGACTATTTTGAACACTTTTCAAGTTTCCCACATCTCTAAATGTCTCCTTCACAGGTTGATAAAGGAAATGGATTTTTGTCCAATGATTTCTGTAATATACATTTTTTCCATTTTTGAAATCTGACAAAACTTGGTTTGTATATAAAATGAAGCAAGTCCCAAAGAGGCCACTGATGCAAAATAACCTTTTTTTTCAAGTCTCAGCAATTAATCCTTGCATACTCAAAACCCCCCCACTTTGGGTCTCTTTATAAGAAAATATATATATTTATTTAAAACAGTCTTGAAAAGTCATATTCCTGGATGAGTATTTAGCATTAAACCATAGGATTTAATTAGAAGGGATCTTCAGTATCACCTAGCCTAACCCCATTATTTTAGAGATGATAAAGCTGGAGCCCCAGGAAGTTACATGACTTGATCAAGATCACACAGGTAATCTACAGCAGAGCCAAGAATTGAACCAAGGATACACACTCAGGCCTTTTCACCTACAGCAATTGGTTGAGAGAGGTAAGAACTGATAATTTTTTCCCTGTCCTAGCTTTGCCTAGTTTTTGTCTGGACTTGTGATTTTATCATTAAGGCAACTCATGGTGTGGAAATTACCTTCACCAATGCCAATCACCAATAGCAACTATCTATAACTATAGCCGTGGAGAGTTGTCTGGGATACAAGAGGTTAGATGACTTGCCCATAGCTACATAATCAGTATGTGACAGAAGAGCCTGAACCCTAATTTTCCTTAATCCAAGGCTGCTCCTCTAGTCACTACTCTAACACCTCTCTTGTTATTGTTACACCTGAATCAAGCTCCCTTCAAAACATCTTGACTGCAAAAAAACCCCTAAATTATACAAACTAGTACATTCTCAAAATTAAGTTTTCTCAACTATGAGATAGTATAAGAATTCCTTGATATCTCAGGATTGTCTCCAGTCTTCCAATTACTGCACTTGGTCTAAAAAATAAATAATAAACCCACAAAGGACCTTGGTCATTGATCTTGTTATACAAGTTAAGAGGCTGAACTTAAAGAATTACAATGTTAACATAGATGCAAGGACACTGAAATATGCTTTAAAAACAGTTCACAAGTTAGATTTAACTTGCTACTGACAAAGGAAGAAAGAAAAACCATGAAAAATCAGTAATGCAAATTTATATAAAGAAAGGAACTCATCAGGTCTCCCTTGGAACTTCAACCCTTACAATTTCAAAGTTGTCAGGAAGGAAGGAAGGAAGGAAGGAAGGAAGGAAGGAAGGAAGGAAGGAAGGAAGGAAGGAAGGAAGGAAGGAAGGAAGGAAGGGAGGAAGGAAGAAAACATTTAAGTGCTTACTATATGTCAAGCACTATGCTAAGCCTAGGGATACACATATAAGAAAAAAAAAAAAAGAGAAAAGGAATCCCTGCCCTCAAGTTTACATTCTAATGATGGGACAACCCATAAAAGGGAAGGGGGGGGGATGGTTTTGACATCCAAAGGATGTCAGGAACAAGGCTGAGAGGCAGGCCAGCCTTTCATCTCCTCAAAATGGAGGGTACAGGAGGAATTCACCAAGTGAGAGAAGGGGAACAGGCCTTGGCTAAGAATATTCCACAGTGAATGGGCTCTGGTTGTGGTGGGCTAGTCCAAGGTAAGGAGCCCTCAGGCATCTCAGTTCCAGGATGAGCTAGCAGTAGTAGATGGAGCATGGTGTTAAAGTCCATGGGAAGTCAGAAAAAGATCAAGGAAGAGAACAGGGGAAGGGAGGAGAGGAGGATACTAGCAGCTTTCAAAATGTGCAACAGCCAAGAATGTTGAGAAACAGCAGTAATCCAATGGAAATATCATTTAAGTGGGATCATAGGTTCACAGAGTTAGAATTGGGAAGGACCTTACTAGAGCTTATCCAGTCCACCAACACTCTCATTTTGCAGATGAAGAAACTGAGTTTGTAATATGTTAAATGGCTTATCCAAGGTCACACCATAAGTGGCAGAGCTGGAATTTGAAACCAAATTTCCTGGCTCCAAATCCAGTACTCTTTCCATTTGTATCTTATTGTTTCCCTATTACAGAGAAGGAAGCTGAGAGCCAAAGATCAAGAGACTCGCTCATGGTGACCCACACGGCTAACAAATATTAGAGGCAGGACTCAAGTCCACGGCTTTCTGCCCCTGCATCCAGCACTCTCTCCACTGTCCCATGAGGACTTTTCTGTGTGCATTGCTAATAGGCAGACAACTTCTGCTGTGCTGGAAGGCCCCAGAGTTCCCTATCAGGGCAATTCTAGGGGAGAATAGCTTGAAGGGTGGGAGAACAAATTGTGTTTGGGAACGGAGAATGTAAACTCACATGAACGAATTTGTCCTCGGATCCTTTGTGTGCCTCTCTCTAAGCAATTTACTACAGAAACTTCAAAGTAGAAAATTACTCTAAGGATTCATAAAAACCAATCTACCTGGCCAAATAATGCCCTAGGGGGCCTACATTCAATGGGAATTGTGCACATGTCACTGAAAGCAGAACACTACCCAAAGAAGTGACATAAAAAAAATAAATAAATGGCTGAAAGGCAGAATCTATTTGGGAAAATAATCTAATACATTCCTGTAACATTAAAAAAAAAACCCAGAAGGCCACAAATCAAAATGCCAAGTCCCCAAAACAATAAGCCAACTTTAGACAAGGTAGCATGCCTCACCCAATGCTATACTGCTATGTCTTAATGAGAGTATTCCTCTGTGAGTAAAGCTCTGCCTTTTGGAGTCAATTTTCCTAGCTCTTTGCAAACCTTCCATGACAAATACTTGGGGACTGACCACAAAGTCTTTGAATCACTCCTTCCAGCCACATCACAACCCGCTCCCCCCTACCCAGTTCCCAGGTTTAGAAGAACTAAGACTGACAACCTGGTAGTTCCACGATGATCAATCAATGAGCATTTTGTAAGTGCCTACATGTGCCAGGCTCTAGTCAAAAATGAAACAGTTCCTACCTTCAAGGAGCTTATATTCTAGGGGGAAGAGAATATGCACATAAATTAAGTATATACAAAATCAATACTTGTTAATAAGGGAGAGAGACATTCAGCTGGGGGAAATCAGAGAAGGTTACATGAGGGGCAGCTAGGTAATACAGTGGATAGAGCACCGGCCCAGGAGTAAGAAGGACCTGAGTTCAAATCTAGCCTCAGATGCATAACATTCACTAGCTGTGTGACTCTGGGCAAGTCACTTAACCCCAATTGCCTCACACAAAAAAAAAAAGAAAGAAAGAAAAGGTTACATATAGAAGGTAGCAATGAATAGTTATGAAGAAACAAGGAATTCTTAGAAATGGAGATGATGAAGAAGCACATTCTAGGCATGGAAGACAACCAGTTAGGTATCAAAATGTGTATGAACAACAGCAAAAAGGCCAATGGATTGTAGAATTTTGCTAGACTGTAGAATGCAGGAAGAGGAATAATATACAAGAAAGGTGGGTTGGGTTCAGGTTATAACATGCTTTAAAAGCCTGAGGCACAGGGCAGCTAGGTGGCACAATGAATACAGCTCTGGCCTTGGAGTCAGGAGGTCCTGAGTTCAAATCCAGCCAGATACTTAACACTTACTAGCTGTGTGACCCTGGGCAAGTCACTTAACCCGATTGCCTCACCAAAACACACACACACACACACACACACACACACACACAAGCCTGAAGCACAACGAGAAGCCATTGGGGTTTATTAAGTAGGTTTTGGGGTATGAAATAGATCTGTTTTAGGAAAATTATGGCAGCAGCTGTATGTAGATTGATTAAGGAAGAGAGAGACTTGAGGCAGGGAGACCAATTAGGATGCTATTAAAATAGAACAAGGGAGAGGTGATAAAAGCCTGAACTCAGGTGGTGGTCATGTGAGGACAGAAATTGAGATGGATGCAAAAAATATTGTGGACATTAAAATGGCAAGATTTGGCAACTGATAGGATATGTGGGATGAGTGAGAATGAAGAGTGAAGAATAACACCAAGACTGTGAACATGGGTGCTTCAAAGGATAGTAATGCCCTCCACAGAAACAGAGAAGTTGGAGAGAGGGTAGTATTTGAAGAAGATGATGGTGATGAAGAACTGAGGCCTGTATTACCCAGTCATGCAAGGCATTTCCAACCACTATTTATTACAACTGCTGATTTTGTTGGTGAAGAAAATTTTGAGTGCTTCAGCAAACATCAAAGAATCAATTTTCCATTAGTGTTTTGCCAAGTTTGCTCAGATTAGCCAATTTTAACTTCAACAAAGAATGCTTATTTTCTGAAATTAGCTTTTATAATGATTACTAAATTGAATCCACTGGTTGGTTTTTTGTTGTTGTTGATTTGTTTGCTGACTTTTTTTGCTTTTACTAATTCTAATTTGTTTTGCTTTTTCTAATGGGGTAAGAAAAAGTTTTCAAAGAAATTATTTTTTAAAAAAATCATAATGCATTTGCCTCTGAATTGCATGGAATCAGCACTGCCATCTTACCCCTCCTACAGAGATAAAGAGCACTTTAAAAATGTAAGAAGAAAAAAGGAAATTATTACTAGCATTTAACAATCAGAACATTGCCTGGCAAATAAGTGTTTATCTCACTAAGGCTTTCAAGTAACTTCTGAAATGATGATACATTATTTAGCATTTTACAAAAAAGAAAAGACAACAGTAACTATAGTTACCAAGTATATCAGCAACCTCTACTTTCCAGAATAGCCTCAGGACAATCCATTTATTCAAAGAAGCTGTCATGTGAACAGAGTTAGGGGCAGGAGGTTAGAAAAAAAAAATTTAAATGCACCTGTCATAAACATTTTCATACACAACATCCCTTCATCTTTATTTTTTCCATTAAAAATCTATTCATTTTAAAGTGTCTTGTTATTCTAAGAGATACCTTCATTCCCTCTACAATTTCTAAGTAAGAAAAGTATCAGTTGGCCTTAGTCAATGGAAGAATAGGTAGTTGAAATGGGGCCAAATTCTCCAGACTCCCCAAAGAATGTTAGTTTCTCAGCCTGGAAATATATTAGAAGTCATCTAATCCAACCATCTCATCAAGAACAGCATGGATCTTTGATCAATAGTTGTCTGGCTTCTATTTTAATTTCTCCAGTGACAGGGAACCCACTACCTTACTAGGTAACTCACTCCATTTTTTTTTTGACAACTCTATAATTGTTAAGAAATTCTTCCTTATAGTTAAATGAAGTCTTTCTTCCTTGGAATTTCACCAGTTGGTCCCAGTCCTGCCTCCTGGGTCCTAACAAAATAGATCTCATTCCCCTTTGCACACCAACCTTTCAGAAATATTTGGAAAATATATGTAGGCTTACAATCCCTTCTGGTTATTAAGGCCTGACCTAGATTTGCATTCCTCTTTCATTAACCTGGGCCTGAATTTCTTACCTGCAGGGAGATAAAGAAGAAAGCTTCTGCCATGTCTAAGGACAAGGAGCAGCTTTCACCGAGGGTTTCTTGCTTGATCAGATGGCATGTAATTTACCCCCAACATGGGTATAAATAAACAAGTCCAGTTTGCGAGGCTCTTCTGTCCCCCATGGCGGCTATTGGGCATAAATAAGTCTCTCTCTATGTATGCAATGAAGACAGGATGGAGAAACATAACAAGCACTTGTATTATAGTCGGGAGGCCTGGGTTTGAGTTCCAGCTCTGTCACTTTGGTATGGAGGCAAAGGACCTAACTTCAAGTTTCACCTCTGATGTTTACTACCTGTAGGAAACCTCATTCAATCGCTATGGGCCTCAGTTTCTTCATGTCTAAAATGAGAGGACTGGACTCAATGGCTTCTGAGGTTCATGATCTTAAAACATACTAGTGCTGTTGCCTTCCGTTAGCCTTAGTTTTCTTACTTGTAAATTGGTGATAATATTTACACTATTTATCTAACAGGGTTGTTTATAAATTTTTTAAAATTTGCAAAATTTTAAGGCACTCTATAAGTATGAATTATGATTTTTTAAATGGAAGTCATTACGATTGGCACTCAAATTTTGGCCAATTGTAGAATTTAGAGGCTAATAACCCCAAAGTACTAAAACCGTGTTAATAAAGTAAAATAACCAGAAGAATAAAATCAGTAAGTATTTATTAAGTGCCTACCATGGGCCAGTCATTGTGCTAAGTGTTGACAATACAAAGAGAGGCAAAAGGCAGGGCCTGACCTCAAGGAGTTTACAATCTATTGGGAGAGATAGCATGTAAACAACAATGTACAAACAAAACATATACAGGACAAATCAGAGAGAATCAACAGAGAGAAGGCAACTATCATTAAAGGGGATTAGGAAAGACTTTTCATGGCAGATGGAATTTTAATTACCAAGAGGAATATAAAATTTCACAAAAAATGCTGAGTCTTTACAATCTGACACATTTATCCTCCTTCAATGGTTTATTTTCACTTCCCATCTTCCCAAAGTATTGCAATATACAGAGTGTCCCAAAAGTCTTAGTGCATCTGTTGTTGCTGTTCTTGGGCAAAGGGGTTAAGTGACTTCCCAGAGTCACACAGCTAGCAAGTATCAAGTGTTTGGTCTGAGGCTGGATTTGAATTCAGGTCCTCCTGACTGCAGGGCCAGTGCCTCTATCCACTGTACCACCTAGCTGTTCTAGTCTTAGTGCATCTTTAAGCTTTAATAACTTCAGAAGTATAAATGCTATCATCTTACAAAAACCATTATTTCAAAGTTTAATTAAGTTTCTTTTGAACTTACCTTCATCAATTTTTAATTTTTTTAATTTTAGCAAGACATGAAATCTTGACATTTCACATTAGATGGGCTTACAATGCTTTTTCAGACCAGTGGATTATAGACATCCTCTTATGCGGACTGCTGTTGTTCTCTGATCTATCTCCATTAGATTTTTTTCTTATGGGATCACATCAAAACTGTCACAAATGCATCAAAACCTTCTTCTTTGGATGTTCCTAAGGCTAGGATTACCCATTCAATGCTTTCTATCACTGAAGAGCAGCCAATGAACGTTTTTACAAAGTTTAAAAAATTGGCCAGAGAGCTGTATGTCACAAGACAGTGGTTTTGTTAAAATTTAATAAGACGTCAGTATTATTAAAGAATAAAATGTAAATAACCTTTCAAATGTTAGGGGTTTTTTTCTTAATTTGTAGCATTTATACTTCTGAAGTTTTTAAAATTTAAAACTCCACCAAGACTTTGGGGACAATCTATATGATCAAAGCAGGACTTGTGTAAACCCTCTCCCTATTCTTCAGCCAATCAATCTACTTTCCCCACCATGGCTGGAGAGTTTTCAGCCATCTCTGTCTTCTCCAGGCTCTGCACGAATTGTGCCCACAGCATTATCTCCCTATCTTCACCTCCTGAGCTCTCTACAAGAGTTTCATGGGCAAACCCAGTGATTTCAAGAATAGTTTGCATAATATATGTCTTGTGTATTGATCCACACTCCCCAGCTCGGTTGACGTCTGTCAAAGGATGCAGTCACAAATGACTGGGGGAGGGGGGGAGGGTGCCCAATGTGATTGGGTGAGCTGAAAATTGGCCGCAACCCTGGGGGATTTAACTAGCTAAACCTTGGGATCAGCCAGAGGCTCAAGAACTGGGTTTTGTTGTTGTTGGTTTTCCCCGTAAAAGGAGATACAGGAATCACTTCCTTTGAACATCTCTGCCTGTAGGTGCATGTTCAAAAGACCGGACCTACCATAAATAGGAGAAAGGATAATCCTTATGGATCTAGATTCCCTCTTCTCTGTGCCCTCTTTTTCTGTTAGGTACATTGCCTCTGCTATGTCAAGACTTTATTTTAGGGGGAAGGGGTGGGGGTGGATCGGGACCTGTGATTTCACTGATATGGAAATCCTCTCCACTGCTATAGAACAGCAACTTAGTGTTGCCTGGGACACTGAGAGGTTAAGTGAGCTGACCATGGTCACACACCAGTAATGTGCCAGAATCAAAAGATGAGCTTTGTTTGTGTGCTGTCCCTCATTAGAATGGAAGCTTGTGAGGGCAATAATTGTTTTGTGCCCTTCTTTGTATCCCCAGCACTTAGCACAGTGCATGGTATATGATAAGCACTTAGTAAATACTTGTCGGCCACTTGACTTAACTGAGGACTCCCGGATTCCACGTCTGTGTCCCTATCCACTATGCCAGTCTGTGTCCCTATCCACTATGCCACCTTGTCTCTCGGCTGACAAACAGCAAACACTTACCATGTTGCCTCTTGTCCAGAAATGTGGGCAGTACAAAGGCAGGACTAACAAATTTTTTTTCTCTTCTTAGATGTTCGATTACGTTGGTCAAAATTCTTTCCAGTTTTAATTTCAATTTAGTGACTGCTTTACTAGATGCTAATTTAGAGGCAGAAAACGTAAAATGCTTTTGGATGGTAAAGAATAAAAAATTGTGTCCTTTAAGAAACCTTATTTCTTCAGCAAATGGAAATGACATTCTAAGTGCACACATTGTCACTGATCTCATAAAGCACAAACAATTGTTAATGTAGCTGAACAAATCTAATATCTTGAAATGTCTCTTAGGATTATAATCCTCTCAATCTCTTACCAGCTAGTCTTTACCTTGTACTGTAGGGTGTTCTGTCTGTAATGACCTCAGCAATTAAATACAGAAGACATTCCACTAAAGTCTATGTTTCATTGTGATACAGAGGTAACCCTAGGTCACTGAAGGCTATGACCAAAGACTACATTCTGGTGAGTCCTACCAAACTTGACCGAACTTGGATATGGGTTGATAAATAGATCACTCATCTGTTTTTCGAGTTCCAGACCAGCCAAACTAAGAGCCTCATTGCTAGGCTGGCCATAGCAACTCCCAAACACCACCTACAAAGATGTAGAGGTTTGCAATCTGCATCAGTGTGGGAAGTATCTCAGATTTGTGAAGTTTTGAACAATCGGTGCTTTGCACATAGTAGATGCCTTAATAAATACGTGCTGAATTGAAGTTCTGAAATTGAAATGACATAGTCCTGGTATGAAATTAAAAAGAAAATTACTTGAATAATATGGTTTCATATTTTTATTCTCTTTTCCTTTACTTCATCCCAGATTTCTTTACTCCAGTATCGTGCAACAAAGCCATGCATAGATACATAATCAAAGGATGGAGTAGGGCAACAAAGGTAATGGGAAATTTCTTTTACCATGTTTGTTTAGAATGAATGGAAGAAAATATTTAATAAGAATTTACTATATGCACAGCATTGTCTAATTGCTGGAGATACAGACAGAAAAATAACATGGTCCCTGCTTTCAAGGAGCTCAAATTCTAAAAGGGGATATTTGGAGAATACACTAACTATATAAAGTAGCTCTCTTTCCAGACTCCTAGCTTATTTCTTAGACACTCCCAAAAGGCCTAATTTCAAATCCTATTAAGCAAAATTGGCATGCATAGTGACTGTTATTGCATTCCCTACCCATACTCTGTGCAATGTGAGGTAACAGAAAGCATGAATTTAGAAACAAAGGACCTGAGCGTGGCTGCTTCCCACTTCATCTGTGTGACTTTGGTCAAGTCACCTGACCTTTACAGGCCTCAATTTCTTTGTCTACAATTTAAAACATTTTGACAGAATTATCTCTAAGTTCTCTTCCAACCCAAAAATTCTACCCGACAATCCTACAGGGAAAAAAATCCTACATTCTTACAAAATATCAATGGGAAAAAAAAATGATCATCAAGCTCTAACCAATAGTCCATTCATTTTAAGCCAAATCCTTAGTTAAACAAAATTCCAGGTCAACAGAAGATTGGGACGCCTTTTCATGACTTCTGTTTGATCTCAATTTTTTTTAAATTGAGTTTACCATCCATGTACACTGTATACATATTGAACATGCAGTCATTTGGATGGAGGTTTTTTCAGATATACTTCAGTTGTTTGAATGTCACTGGAGGGAATCTCTCATGAGTGGTGACCCAGGCTTCCCAAGATCTCTAACACATCTCTTCGGTGATTCTCAAGACCTCAATTTACTTTTTGAACAGAAACTGAATTAGTGAAAGATTGGAGCAGTGGAGGCAGAGGTTGAAAGATTCCCCATACCCCTCCAGAGAGGCATCCCCTCTGGTCCTAGGAGGGCAAAACTAGGAATAATGTGTAAAAATTGCAAAGGGGACAATTTGGGCCTAATGTAAAGAAAACTTCCAATTAGTGGTGGTGGTCAGTTACATGCAACTCTTTGTGAGCCCTGGACCATACTGTCCATGGGATTTTCTTGGCAAAGATACTGGAAGGATTTGCCATTTTCCTTCTCAAGCAGATTAAGACAAACAGAGGTTAAGTGAATTGCCCAGGGTCACACAGCTAGTAAAAGCTAGGAACCTAGTAGCTTCCCTTCACTGGAGACCTTCAAACAAAGTCTAGCTTGTTGTTTGTTAGCTTTGAAGTGGAAGGAATTCTTTTTCAGGTATGCTTTGGCCTAAATTTCCACTCAGATTCCCAACACAGATTCCATGATTCTGTCTTTGGGCACAAGTCCCAGAAGACTTGTCATTAGAAGTATAGTATATGGCTCTAAGTATTTAAAGTACTATGGTAATGGGGCAGATAGAAATTCCCAAGGAAAAAAAACACACACATATACAAATATATTGGAGAAGGAGAGACACTCAAGGAAAGGTTTTAAACCTCTATTCATTTCAATCCTAGGAAAAGGGTAGGTAAGAATATGGTTTTTAAGGCCAATTCCTGCCTCTAGTTAAATGCCTCTGGACTATCAGTCAAATGTATTATTAATGTTCTTGGGCATTGAAATTCATATGGCAGAAGCAAATTGGGAAAATGCTAGGGTAACTACGCTTTCACTGATATTATTTAATGGAGGCAGTTTTCTGCAAGCCTGGGTTTTATAGGGTAGCGGGCAGATTGATTTGTATTGTTTCTCTGCTATGAAAGAAAGAGAAAAAACTTTTTTTTAATTTCAAAATGGGGGATTTAGAGAGTTCCTTTAAAACTGATAGAAGAAAATAGGATAAACACGGCCTTCTTTAATTTTAATCTTTAGATATTTTTATAGGTATAGCAAGTCCCTTGATGTGAACTTTTTTATTCTTTTCACTTTGAATTAATGCTTTCAGTTTTATAGGTTCTCTCCCAAGAAAATGCTAAATTTTTACATTGTATTTTAGGATTAACACACTGTTGTTGAAATTATTTATTCAACTCAATCCGACAAGTATTTAGTGATTGTCTGCTATATGACAGTTCTGTGCTAACTAGGTCCAGGTGATACAAAGACAATAACAAAACATCCCCTGCCCTCACAGAGCTTATATTCTCCTTGGAAGTGGGTGGAGGGAAGCAGCATGTACAAAAATAACAAGAAAATATTTATAATATTTAATATAATGATTAATTATAAAGCAATATAAAATGAATATAAAGTGACATTAAATAATGACATTATAGAAGAGACATTAAAATCTGCTTTGCTGCTGCTCCCTAAGGACCATGGGACATTTCCATCTGACTTCTGTTTGGGTTGTCTTACCCATTAGAATGTGAGCTTCTAGAGAGCAGAGAAATCTTGTTTTTCTATCTGTATCCCCAGGTTTAGTATGGGACTTTGTACATAGCAAATACTTAATAAATGATCTGAATAAATTATTCCTAGTTCTTCCCTCAAGACCTGAGAAGAAGTCTCTCCAGCATCACAACTCTGCAATCTCTCTCTCTCTCACTATAGGAATTTATTAATCTTTTAAAATAGGGGGGAGGGGCACACAGGAGAGAGTACTGACAGCTGGGAAACCAGTAAAGACTGATTTTAGGAGCTTGCCCTTGAGTTGATGGGTGATTTTGAGCCAGAAATTCTGTGGGAAGTAATTTTCAGTTTCTCTTTGTTTCAAAACTATATTATATATAATACATACATACATATATATATATATATATATATATATATATATATATATATATATATATCCTGTGAGAGAAATGTGGTTCTCCCCTTACTTTTAAAGGATTTTGCTTCAAAAATAGCCTAGTCATGAGAAGCATAGGATAGGAAATAAGAGAGCTGAACAGTTCCTGCTCAACTCGATCCCAAAACAATAGAAATTAGTGGAGCAATTGTTAGAGTTAGTTACTCAAATATTTAATTGACTTTCTCAGGGTCAAATCAGTCAATCAGAAAGCATTTTACCCAATGGACCTCTTTATTGCTGTGCCATAAGAAATGACAAAAAGGATAGATTCAAAGAAACCTGGGAAGATTTGTTTCAACTGATACAAAGTGAAGTGAGCAGAACCAGGAGAACAATTTATACAATAGCAATAGAATTGCTAAAAAAAAAAACACTTTGAAAGAAATAAATAAGAATCCTAATCAATGCAATGACCAACTAGAACTCAATAGGACCAATGATGAAGCATGTCTCCTGTCTTTTGACAGGGAGGGAGTGAACAAAAGGTACAGAATGAGACATACTTTTTCTAACAGGCAAATGTGTGAATTTGTTTTGCTTAGCTATGCTAACTTGTTAAAAGGGAGGATTTTTTTTAATATGGGGGGAGGTGAAGGAGATTTGGAGTGTTGAAATAGCAATGTCCAAAAAAAAAAAACATCAATGAAGCATTTTTTAAAATGCACAGGAGGTTTAGAGAGAAACACAGACATGTGGGTCAACTCGAGAAACGACATACTGAATTTAGTACCCCTCTATCCACTCTACCATACAGTTAGATTGGTCATCAAATTGCCCTCCCTCTCTTCCCCCACTGCATTCCTGCCAACCCTTTAAAGTCCAGCACAAATGTTATATCTTTCCGTGATTCTCTTACTAACAACCTGGCCTCTGTGATCTCAAACATTGCTTTTTTTTATAACTCTCAAATGCAATGAATAAAAGGATAAATTTTTTTAAAAAGAATTAAATACTATTGTCAAGCACTGAAATGAAAAGCTATGTTGGTGTCTAAAAGAACTTAACTCTATTAGAACTTAAATTCTTTGAAGGTAGGTCTTCATCTTATCTCAACTTTGTATCTAGAGTTACACTTGACAGTTGATCTGCATACAATAGGAGCTTAATAAATGTATGTTGCACTATATTGTTAACCATAGAATGTTAGAGCTAGAAGGATGTAGAGGTTACTCCTCATTGCACAGAAGAGAAGATGGATCCATAGAGCTTCAAGGCCAGGATTCCTGCCCCCAGGACCCACACCAAGCAAATAAGGCATTCTGGGCACTTCCAAGCATTGTATAGGTTGCTTTCCTATAGTGAAGAGCCTGAGTTTAGTGAGACTAAGTAGACCCCATGAGATTTTCTGGCCCCATGGGAATTTTACTACTACTAAAAGAGCGAGGCTGAGGATGAGAATGAGGGTTGGTTTTGTCCAAACCAACAACACTTCTTTTCCCAGAGACACCTGCAGCTATATCCACAAGAAGTTCCACATAACTGGTTGTTTTTACTGTGATTAGTAAACTAGGGTCAACTGAAATTCACATTTAAAAGAGAAACCATGAAATTCCTTCTTTCAGTCATTATTTCACTTCCTTGCCACAACACGAGCTAAGCACCTCACTCAAGTGGACAATTACTTACCTTTTCAGGACCATATTGGAAAATACCAGTTTAGGAAAGACTTCCAACAAAATCTGAAAACTACAATTGAAATAAGAAAAATATTAAAACTATTTTAACAATTATTAAAATTGGCCTCCTTGAGATGAAAGCTAGACTTCCTATTAGCGTCTCTCTAGCTGACTGAACCAATAAAAATTGAAACATGAAGCCAATGTTTAAATCTGTAGTGTTTCTCCATGAGAAGTAATGTGACTTAAGTAAAAGTCTCGAAGGTCCTGGTTCAGTTCCTGCTTCTAATAATCTCCTAGCTGGTTTATCATGGGCAACTCACTTAATCTCTTAGTGGTCTAGCAACTCTTTGACTATATTATACAGAAGTTGCTGATTGGCATTCAGTGGAGAGAATATCCACACCAGAAGTTCCTGGACTGATGATATCAGATTCAGATTGAAACCAAAATTACCTACATGCCGATAGTGTTCATTAATACAAGATCCTTGAGATTAATTAAAATGCTGGTTTGTTTGGTAGCTTCATAAAAAAAATTCTAAGGAATGTTCCCTGATCTTTTAATTTGTTTTAGATTTGGTATAACTCCCCTTCTTGAGCAGCTTAGAATTTTAAGCTTCACATTTTCACAAATACAAGATGACCTCTTGTACATAACTGAAAAAACTTTTTTCGTCATTTTTGAGTGATGAAACTTTTTACCCCTCTTTTTTCAATTTCCTGAGTATCACAGTACTTCTAGCAGTGCTTGAAAGTATACGCATAACTAGATTTCTAAAAACATATTTCATATCACTGAAGTAATTCATATTATAATATTCCCATTAACTAAAGACTGCACAAAGCTGAACAATAAGTATTCCTAACAGAAATTGACAGAAACATTAAGGATATCAGGAAGTTAGGTACTGGTGGAAGAGTTTCTTACAATACCAGCTTCTTACACGCTGTTTGTATCATCAGGACCCAGTAAAATGTCTTGCATATAATGGGCAATTAATAAATGTTTTTAAATGAACAATTACATATATATATATATATATATATATATATATATATATATATATATATACACCACATAATAACTTATTAAATCAAAGAAGATAATTGTTTTGTAGTTAGCCCTCTGTTTAATTAATGGTAACTATTATATAGATAGGAAGATTATAATTAGACTTTAAAAATGTATAGGGAAAGGAGTTTGCACATTTTATTAAATTTCTAATACAGTTTCCTATTTTTTCCCCAATTACGTGATTAGTGGGATAAGCAGATGGTGAGATATTTGGGCTGACACCATAGAAGTAATGTGACTACATCTAATTTAAATGTAACCAAGATACCAAATCATGTCATTACTCTGTTGCCCCAACAGGAAAAACAGAATCAACACAAATGTCAGTATTACTCAAACTTGAAGAAGATGGTGAAACATTATATTATAGGGTATACCCAGGCAGTTGAGTAAATTAATGCAGATAAATACATTTGAAGTGGCAGCTCTGAAGTGATCTAATAGAAAATATTATCTTCTTCCCATTCTTCTTAATCCTTTTCCCTAGGAAGCACAAAGCAAGGCACTGTATAAGTGTGAATTATCATTTGTGCAAAAAAAAAATAGTATATCAGTCAATAAACATTGATTAAGCACCTAGTATGGTGCTGACCACTGTGCTAAGTACTGGAATTAAGAGAGAATGACTTGGGGCAGCTAGGTGGCACAGTGGATAGAGCACCGGCCCTGAAGTCAGGAGTACCTGAGTTCAAATCCGGCCTCAGACACATAACACTCACTAGTTGTGTGACTGTGGGCAAGTCACTTAACCCCAATTGCCTCACAAAAAAAAAAGAGAGAGAGAGAGAGAGAATGACTTTACCAAGGTCAAGCCCAAGTATAATGTTATGAGAAATTTGAGGAAGGAGAGATCACTTTCACTTCTGGTTGGGGTGAAGAAGAGAATCAGACAAAGCTTCATGGAACAATGATGCTTGAGTTTGACCTTAAAAGAATAAAGGAACTTAAATAAATGGATGCTGGCAGTTGAGGGGGAAAGGGTAGTCCATTCCAGAGCTTTGGGGATGGTAAGAGCAAAGGCTGAAAAAGATGAAAGGAGGAAAGACAACAACTAGAGAAGAAGAATAGTCAGATTTGATTAGAACACAGCATATGTAAAAGAGAGGAGTTTAAAATAAGACTGGACAGTCGAGCTAGAGCCAGACCAAGGATGGTATTAAATATGATGCACAAGAGTTACTATTTTATTCAGTAGAGATAATAATCCACAGAAGGCTTTTTGGATTCAGTTACAGTATTAGCAGAGTTGTACATAAACAAGGTTATTCAAACAACAGCATGAAGGACAGATTGAAAAAAATTATACTCTGGAGTCACCTAATTGGAAGGTATTTGTAATAGTCTCAGTAAAAAGAAATGAGAGCTTCTGTTGGTGAAGCTATGAATCGGTCCAACCATCCCGGAAAGCAATTGAAACTATACCCCAAAACTATACCCAGTCAGTAAGCTGGGGAAACCCTTTTCATCCAACAATATCACTTAGAGGCATATGCCCAAAGAAGTCAAGGAGAGGGGGAAAAGCTATATGTTCAAAAAAAATTCTAGCAGCATTTTTTTATTATGGCAAGGAATAGGAAATTAGGTGAGTCCCCATCAATTGGTAAATAACTGAATAAATCATGGTATATAAATATAATGATATATTATTGCAATATAAGAAATGACTAAGACAATCAATTCAGAGCAATCTGTGAAGACTTCTATGAACTAATGCAGAGTGAAACAAAGAGTAACAGGAGAACAATGTATCCATTGACAACAATATTATTAAGAAAACAACTTAGATGGGCTTAAGAACTCTCATAAATGCAATAAACAATCAGCACTCCAGAAAATCAATGGTTGAAGTATGCTTCTTATCCCTTTTCAGACATCACCAACGAGTGAATTTGGTTTGCTTTATCATACTTATTTATTTCAAGAGAGGGCTTTCTTGTTTTTGTGGAGAAGAATAGTGAACATAACGAGGGGAAAAGGAAACATTTTAAAATTCATAGATAAGCAGGGCAGTGTAGGTACTCCTGTGTTAAATTTAATACATACTTGTTTTAAAAAACAAATTTTATATAATAGAGATTCATGATTTCATAGACAATGCTCTTTTCCTGTCTCTTTCCTGTTCATCTTCATTTTTGTCAACTTCATTATAATTTTTTAAAACTAAGAATAAATGGCAGCCTGAATTAGAGCAGTTTCTGAATAAAGAATTGAGTAGAGATTTGGAGTGAGAATTGACTTGGCGACTGATTGGATTCTGGTAGTTTATGTGCCTGAGGGACTGATAAGATGATAGTATCATTAACAAAAATACAAAAGTTGGGCAGGGGGTAGTTTTTAAGGGAGAAGATGAGTTCTGTTTTGAAAATGCTGAACCTCTTCTACTTTACAATGCTGTTAGCACATTGACCCATGTGGACCCCTTCCTCCTCACCTTGTTTGCTGGGGAATCTGTATTGTGTTTTAACACGTATGTGAATATATTGATAAGTATTTTTTCTGGGTTTTTGTTTTTGCTTTATTTTGGGTTTTTTTTTTGTTTTTGCTTTTAGCCTATGCGTGCTAAGATCACAGGAACACTTTGTAAGGATAGTTTGGGTTCTCCTGAAAGGTTCAATCTGTTACCATGTAGGCTACCTCTAAGTTTCTGATCAGCCTCATGCTATGTTGACAAGATTGATTTCACTGCTTAAAATCAATTTATTTTATCCAATTTTTCCTGAACTTTTCATGTTAAAAAAAATTAAAACCAATTAAAGGAAAAAAAATGAAGAAAATGCTGACCTGAAGATGTTGGTAGGACATCCAGGTGAAGTTTCCCAGCAGGCAGCTGGAAATACAGTCCTGGAACTCTGGGGAGGGGTGGTACTAGAGATATCAGCCATCTGTGGAAAGGGGATCATTGAAACTAGGGAAGTAAAAGGTTATCATGAAGTGAGAAAGGGTAGAAACAGAAAGAAGAGCTCTCAAACCAGGCCTCTTAGAGGCCATATGTGTTTAAAAGATGGAAACAGGGTTAGGATCAGTTAGAAAGAAGCTTGAGAATGTAGGGTCATAGAAGCTAACAATGAGAGCAACCTTAAAGGAAGCCAATGAGAGTAGAAGCTATTTTGTTGCGTAGTTTTCACTCAGCTAAAACTTCTAGGGCAGGGGTGGGGAACCTGCAGCCTTGAGGCAAAAGGCTGCACTCGGGGACCTAGAGGGCCACATGTGGCCTCGAGGCTGCAGATTCCCCAATCCTGTTCTAAGGATTTTCCACATCATTTAGGATCTATCCTCACCTGTCCTGTAAGATTGCCTGTTCCCCTCGACACCCCCACTCTTCTTCAGAAGTGGGAGTCAGAGCCAGAAACGAGATCAGCTGTGGCGTGATTAAGTGAAGGAGAGCTTGACAAAATCTAATCTTAGAGCTCTCCACAGTGCTCGTTCTGCATCGGTATGTGCTGTGTGAGGCCATTGAAAAAAGCAAGCTACTGAATCCTTACTACAAAGACAAAACACCTTTGCAAACATTCACCCACAGCACAGCGAAAATAGAGAGGAAGCAAGTTCAAGGCAAACCCTCAGTGGGCCCCTCAGGCTCTTGGTATGAGTCCACACTGTCATGCTGAATAAGGCACAGGTCACCACAGGCTCTAACTAACACTGTCTGCACGAAGGCTAGTCATTTATCTGCTACCTTTCAGCAATCCAGCTATTTTCAGGGACCCCTAATGCATTCTTCCCTCCCCCAGAAACATAATTACAACTAAGTACTACCTTCCCCAGCTGCTCTTTCAGTGAGTGGTAAGAGCTATAGGGAGAATCTTCCTGTGGGAATTAGAGGAGCTGAAAAGCTCACCACCCCAACCCAACCACCCCCACCCATCCCCCTAATAACCCAATTTCCTGAACACTATATTTGTGCTATTGAATTTTTAAAAAAAACTTTATATTTAAACTTAATCTTTTTAGTTTTGGGTCATCAATTCTATACTACTGTCATCTTTCTGAGTTCTGATTCTGTCACCTACACGTTAGATATCCTAATTTTAAAATTATTCCTGAGGTCTACAGAGGCAGAGCAGTGGTTCTACTTATCTGGATCACAGCAGAGGCAGGTACAGGCTATAGCACCAAGGATACCAATCCCCTACTCTTGCTGGTTACTTGTGCATCCTCGCCTCCAGCATAGTGAGGGTTATTTCTCATGCAGCACATGCTCTGTGAGGCAACTAAGTGATTCAGTTGGTAGAGTTCAAATCCAGCCTCAAACACTTACTAGCTATATGACCCCGAGCAAATCACTTAACTTCTATTTTCCTTAATCTACCAGAGAAGAAAATAGCAAACCACTCCAGGGTCTTGGCCAAGAAAACCCCACGGACAGCATTGACCTGCTCTGGTCCATGGGGACATGATGCCACAACAATAAGCATGCTCTGAAGCTACTCTCCCATCTCCCAGAGCCCCTGGCTGGTCAGTTTCTCCGAAGCGTGGCTACTACTTCCCCCAAGGACTCTAGGGATAGCCCTGAGGACTGGGGGGTTGTTTTTTCTAGTGCTATATAGCTTATGCGGCCCCTAGATGGAAGCACCTCAGAGTGTGTGCTTTCCACCATAATTATCAGTTAATATCTATTAGTCATCCAAACTTAATTAGCTTTTAGAAAGGGCACTTACTAAGATGGCATAGTGACAACCATTGGTATAAAACATTCCCTCCCAGACGTCTGTGACACATTCTTCCAAAATGCATGGAATCTGAGGGAAAGTAGGTTCAAGCTTGGAGAAGACATGCGGAAAAGGGGCTAACTCACAGTTTCTGGAAGTGTTTTTCTGGAGTCTTTAACACATTCCCCTTAGTTATGGTGTGATTTTTTCCTACTGGGCTCTTTATAGACCCTTGAATCTTCATCCAGGCTATTCACAGCTTCTGATGCAGACACTGCCATCAGCTGTTCAAGGAACATTGCTGGGATGCCAGTGGGAAAATGGGAAGTCCAAAATCACTCCAGACCCTTTGAAACTAAGAGGCACTTCACTGACCAAGTGGGTGGGCCACGTGGGGAGGAGATAAGACCAGGCCCCAGGTGAGGGTCCTCTTCCCTACTAATTGATTCCTCCTCAAAAGCTTAATTGGAATACTCTCTACTTTCCACTGCCAGTCATTTAATTATCTTATTCCAACTAGCTCCCTGGTCTTATACAGGCCCCAGAGAGTATGACTAGGTGCATCAGTCAATCAGAACAGACTGCTTGTCACATCTAGGGAGCTGTCCAGGCTTTGTTCACACCTAATGAGAAATGAAGACATTCTCACCTGATAAATATATCAAGGCTAACATCTTATCACTTAGTTTAGAGGAGTGATTTATTCAACCTACATACTCATATTAAGCTTGCAGCCCCAGGTCCATGTCCAGAGAGCAGATCATTGCAATATTAGGTGTCCTGGGAAACTCTGGTTATTTAGTGTCTGGTGTCCTCAAACTCAACATGTACAAAATTAAGTTTATTTATATTTTGCTCCAAACTTGTTTTGCCTTCATCTGATTTCAGCAAACCATAATCTGGCAAGAGAAATAATGTATGCTCCAGAATTAGTAGAGACCTTCCAGCAATGCCATGCTACCAAGTCATAGCCTCAAGTGGTGCACAAATGAATGGGGACAGAGTAAAATAATTAGTTTTGATGTGTGAAATAAACCTTAAAATTTTTGTGTCTTGAACCCACGTGCACAAAAATATTTATAGTAGCTTTTTTTGTGGTGGCAAAGAATTGGAAATTGAGGGGATGCCCATCAATTGGGGAATGGCTGAACAAGTTGTGGTATATGAATGTAAAGGAATACTATTGTTCCATAAGAAATGATGAGCAGGCAGACTTCAGAAAACCCTGAAAAGACTTACATGAATTGATGCTGAGTGAAATGAGCAGAACCAAGAGAACACTGTACACAGTAATAGCCACACCGTGTGATGACTGACTTTGATAGACTTGGCTCTTCTCAGCAATGCAAGGATCTAAGACTACTCCAAAGATCTCATGATGGAAAATGCTATCCACATCCAGAAAAAGAACTATGGAGTCTGAATGCAAATGGAAGCATACTATTGCATGCTGTCTTAGGTGGGGGGGGGGTGGAGAGGGAAGGGGAGAAAACTTAAAACTCAAAATCTTATGGAAGTGAATGTTGAAAACCAAAAATAAATACATTAATTAATTTTTTAAAAATAAATTTATATCTTTAAAAAATATGTAATATGTAGAATATCCTTTTCTGGGTCTCAGTTCCCAATCTACAAGATGACAGAGTTGAATTAGATGGCCTATGAGATCCCTTCCAGTTTTTACTCTATGATTCCAGTATCCTATGAACTTTTTCTCTGCAATTATTGTTTTACATTATTTACATTTTGATATATTCTTTAATTCTTCATCACAATACCACACATCATGATGCATACTAAGCATATCTTTCAGTGAGTTAACAATTTTTAGTAAGAGCTTGCTATGTGTCAGGCACTGTACTGAAGACTCAAAAAAAGGCAAAAAATATGGTCCGTGCCCCCAAGGAGCTCACATTCCAATGGAGGAGACATTATGCAAATAATTATGTATCTATAAAATACATATGGTATAAATAGAAGACATTCTTAGAGAAAAGCTGAGCTGAGTCTTGAAGAAATCCTTTGGGGCAGCTGGGTGGAGCACTAAATGGGGAACTAGCCCTGAAGTCAGAAGGACCCAAGTTCAAATTCTGACTCAGACACTTGACACTTACTAGCTGTGTGACTTAACCCCGATTGCCTCAAAAAAAGAAATCCAGGAAATCTAGAAAGCAATGGAGAGGAGGGAGAACATACAAGGTATGAGGGACTGCCAATGAAAAGGCAGAGAGCTGGGAGGATCCTGAAGGATGCACATATTTTTATAAATAGCCAAAATTTGTTTTCATTGGCTATGTATATTTGTTACGAGGGCTTTGTTTTTCTTTTTCAGAGAAGGGGGAAAAAGGAAAGCAAAAAAGCAAAATAAAAAGTAGGGGAGGTCATTGAGACATGTTTTTTTTAAAGCAACAAAAATGAGTAAGTAAAATTAACAATAATAATAATACTTTTATGATGCCAGGGATGACCAAGGCCCATGAGACCCATGAGGGAATAACTCAAAAACTATAATCAAAACTCAAAGAAGAAGAAAACAACTTGTTCATAAGAACTATTAGAATTCTTCAAAGAAATGATGCAGGAATTTTTTAAAAAATCATTGTTAAAATGAAAGCTATGGAGGAGAGAATTTTTTTTTTTATAAAAAGGATCAACAGCTTAACAGAAAAGATACAAAATATTACTTTAATAACAAATTTCATCTAGCTCTGTGACCCTAGACAAGTTGCTTAATCCCAACTGCTTAAGGAAAAAACAAAAACAAAAACAAACTTCCTAAAAATAAGAATGGACTAAATAGAAATTGATTACTCCAGGTGGCAAGAATTCTTCAAACAACATCAAAAGAATGAGAAAAAGGAAGAAAATGTAAGATATCTCAAATCAGAAACAACTGACCTGGAAAACAAATAAAGAAGAGAGAACTTAAGAAGCACAGGATTAGCTGAAATTCAAGGCCAAAAAAAAAAAAAAGAACCTGAACATCACATTTCACGAAATTGTTAAAGACAATTGTTAAAGTCAAAAAAATATGCCCAGACGTGTTAGAATGAGGGAACAATGTGAAAATGGAAAGAATCCATTGATCACTTCTTAAGAGAAACCACAAAATGAAAACTCCCAGGAATTTCATTGTCAAAATCAACTTACAGAAAAAAGAAAAATATACTATAAGCAGCCATAAAGAATTCAAATATCAAGGAACCACAAGCAGAATCACACAAGATTTAGAAGCTATCACTATAAGGAGTAGAAAACATTGAATGAGATATTCCAAAAGAGAAAAAAAAAGGCCAACAATTAAGAATAACTTTACCCAGTAAAAAATGAGTCTAATCCTACAAGGAAAAATTGATCTTTATTGAATGTTTAAATATTCAAGATTTTTTAAAAGGTGAAAATAACTCTGAAATATAAATAAGGAAGAAAAATTAAAAGGTAACTACAAGTGAATGATCAGAAGGAAATTTTAAGTATGTACTGTTTACATTCCAGTAGTAAGGGGTAGGAGAATGTTAAAAAGGTTTTTTTAGAATCCTAAAGTCCTTAGGAGTCATAGAGGTAGTCAACTGAGCCAAAAATTCTAGAAATTGTTTTGTTCTGAAGATGCTGTGAGAAGGAGAGACCAGATAGGGGAGAGGATACATTAAGGGAAAATAAGAGAAAAGATGGAGTAACATTGTTAAAACAAATAATCTGATTGTGCAAGTACAACTATTACACTCATGAAAGGAAGGGGAGAGCAAGAATTTCTTGAACTTCTTTTTCATGTAAGCAGTCAAATAAGAACAGAAAGAATACAAAAATACACACATGCACACAGAGTTTGATGTAGATGTACATAAAATGTAAATACTGTATATATACGTGTGTATATATATATATACATATATATATATATACGTATTGGACATATTCAACTCAACAGGGATATAGATAGAAACAAGAAAAGGGAACTATAAGGGAGAAGAGAGTCATGAAGGAATTAAACAAAAGCACATTAAACCTTAAACTTGAAGAGGGAATAGTGAAGAAAAGGTTAAAAGGAGGGGGAAAAGCCTAATGACACAAAGTAAATAGAAAGTGAAGAATATAGAGAAGAAAAACAAAGAGAATAAAGCAGAAGGAAATAAACAATTATAATAACTGCAAATTTGAATGGGATGAATTCACCCATAAAAGGAAGAGGTTAATAGAACAGATTAGAAAACAAAATGTGTCAATTTGTTATTTACAAGAAACACACTTGAAACATAATGACATATACAAGTTAAAATAATGGGTTAGAGCAAAATCTCTTTTGCCTTAGCTGAATACAAAAAAGCAGGAGTAGCAATTATTATTTCAGACAAGGCAACTACAAAAATAGATTTAAATAAAGAGAAAAACTACATTTTGCTGAAATGCAACATAGACAATGAATTGATTTCAATACTTAATAGGTATTCACCCAATGGCATAGCTTCTAAGTATTTAAATAAAAAAACTAAATGAATTACAATGAAAATTAGTCAATAAAACTATAATCATGGGAAAGCACAATGTACATCTAATACCCCTCAATAAATCTAAGCAAAAAATAAGCAGGAAAGAAATTAATTACCTGAATAGAATTTTAGAAAATAGGAACAACAGACCTCTGATTATTACTGAATGGAAAAGAGTATATGTATGTATGTATGTGTGTGTGTGTATATATATATATATAATCCATTGTATATGAACCTTTATAAAAACTGATCATATCTTAGGTCTGGTTAATAAAAACCTTACAGATAAATGTAGAAAAGCATAAGTATCATTCACATACTTTACTGGTCACAATGCAATAAAATTATATTAAATGAAAGATCACTGGAAAGTATTTTAAAATAAACTGGAAACTAAATAACTTAATACTCCTGAATTATGGGGTTAAAAAAAAGTATAGAAATGACAGGTAATTTCATTAAGGGTAATGACAACAATAAGATGATATTCTAACATTTGGGTAATGTAGCCAAAGCAGTCCTTGGGAGAATATTTAGATCTCTAAACACTTTTAATAATGATGAAAAGAAAAAGAAAGAAAGAAAAGATCAAGGAATATGGAATATAATTAAAAATACTAGGAAACCAACAAAGAAAAAATTCCAATTAAACACCAAAATTGAAACTTTGAAAATTAAAGAAGAAAGTAATAAAAAATAAAAACATTGTTAAAGAATAAAACTTGATTTTTTTTTTAAAAAATAAAATATGTAAAGCATTAGCTAATCATATGAAAAAGAAGAAAGAGGAAAACAAAATTACCAATATCCAAAAGGAAAATCCACAAGTGAAGAAGAAATAAAAGGTAAAATCAGAAAATTTTTGCCCAACTACATGCCAACAAAACCACTAATTTTAATGAAATAAATGAATATTTACAAAATATTAAATAGCAAAATTAACAGAACAATACAGTAACGTAGCCTTTATACAGGATTCCCCAGAGTTAGCATTTTTAATGGCCTTCTCACTATTTTTCCATCTTCAGGAAGCACATTGTAGAGCACATGTTCCTAACCTGAGGTCCAGAGACTCCCAAGGAGTTCATAGAGAGATCTGAGATTATTTGAGAACTTGGATAGAGGAAAAAACGGAGTTCATGGCCTGATAAACCCAAGGGAATCAAGAGGGGCAGATTTATAACTCGACCAGCGATACTGGAATTTTGTCCCAACAGAGAAAACTGAAGGTTGAAAATTTTTAACACATGTGCTTAAATCAACTGCCTCAAAAGGCAGTAGATTTCCGCCTCCACCCCTGACCCCTTGGAGGTCTTTGGTCAGAAGCTGAATAACCACTTAAGTAGGTCATAGTAGGAATTTCTTTCCTACTTGAACTAGGTCACTGCTGAGGTCCTTCCTAACTCGAATTCTATGATTTTGTGGTTCCTTCAGTAGATTAGAAGATGAGGACACAAGCTCAGTTCCCAGAAAAAAAAGGAAGGGAGGAAACATTTCAGCTTCTGAATAGCTTTGGAAATAGCTAACAACAGTCTGATACCCCCTTTTATCTTCATCTATCCCATACAATTTCCCTCTATCACAATTTGCTTTACCTTTCTTCTTCTTTAGAGCATCACTTTCTCTCTATTGCCTCCAAGAGTACAAGCCTCTCCCCTACTCTTCCTCCACAAGCAGTTATATTCCACCCAAGAAAAAAAAATGAGTACTAATCCTAGAACTTTAGGAAGACCTCTTCAGTGGAGTAGAAAGTATATGGGGCTCCAAGCAGTGAATTAGATGACCCCAGAGGTCCCTTTTGACACTATGATTCTATAATATCCTCTCAGCCACTATAATAAATTTCCCTCCCATTTAACTGTGTCTTAATTATTTCTTGCATTATTGTCATCATGACTTAGAAAGTAGATTTGAGAGTACATTTCATGCTACACACTCCAAACTTGAAGGTCAAAATTATTGGTAAGAGCTCAGGGAAGGTACTTATAAAAAAGACATGGCACACCAGTGTTGGGGAGCCAGAAAGTGTGGGAAATAGCAGCAGCCACCATAAAATGACCAGTTTTATGAAGACAGTCAGTTTCTTCATCTAATATGAACTTCCTGGCCTAAAATGACAAACAGCACAAACTGGAGTACTGTAACTAAACTATCAAACATAATAGAATGCGTCAAAATTTAAAATTTCCCCTTCAGCATAGTCATCTTGGGAGCTACAAATTTATTCCGAGGATGTTGTCATTTCAGTGATGCTCACACCTACACTATATTAAAATAATCCATTGATTTAGTACTCTGGGAAGTCACTTTTCCTGCTAGTCTCAGTCCTTATACTCCATAAACATCTTAACACCAACATGGAATGGGTTTTCAGTTTATGCTTGCTCTTCTCACAACTTGAACCCACCTCCTTGGCTCTGTGTGAGGATTATCCTTCCCCTAAGCAAGGATTTGCCTAATCACCCACACATGATGGCTCTTCCTAAGGCAAGATAAGCCACCACTATTGTTGGTAATATTTTGCAGACATATCTGAGTAGTAAGATGCATTTGATGGGCAGCCTGAGGCTGGTGATCGGTTATGGCCTCTCATCCTTACATTGGCAGGGTCCAGTATTATATAGGAATCAAACAGTGCTATGTTCCATAGCTGGAATATTTGAAAGATACCAAGACATAGGAAGCTCCTGCCTGAATACTTAGAATATTGCTCTCTGGTTTTGGTAGTATGAGTGTGACTATCAGAATCTGTCCATTGTACCTCATCTTTCTTTTTCCTTAGATCATCACTTTCCCTCCATCTTCTTGGTGTGGGAAATGGAGTCTTATCTGTGATTTTCTAAGGGAAAAAAATCCTTCTTGGAAGAGTATTCATTATGTAACATTATGTAACTGTCTTTGTACTCAAAAAGAAACAGGCAGAACATATAGTGGAAGGAAAAGCAGATTTGGAGACAGAGGACCTGAGTTTTAATCTTTGCTACCCTAGTGAATTTGGCAAGTCTATTATCCTTTCTATGCTTCCATTTCCTCATCTTTAAAATGAGGGGGCTGGTCTAGATCAGGGATTCTTAACTAAGGTCCCATGAACTTGGGTTTTTTTATATATTTTAATAAGAATTTCAATATAGTTTATTTCCCTTGTAATTGTACGTATTTCCTTTTATGCATTTAAAAAATATTATTCTTAGAAGAGCTCCATAGGCTTCACCAGACTGACATAGAAATGGTTAAGAACTCTTGGACTGAATTCCAATTCTTGCTTTTAATCTAATGATTCAGTCAATCGGAGACCAAGTCATGTTGATTCTGTCTCCACAGCTTTCTCAGAGCCCTTCTCTCAGTTTCTATGCTCCTCCAATCATAATTAGAATTGTAATTTTTTGTCACTTTCCTGTGAGACACCTCCAACAAACTAGTACATTAAAATACCTGTCTATAATGCATCTGCCACTCTAGTCAGGGGCTCCTGGCGAAGCTTCTTTTATTCGGGTTTCTATCCCCTGGCTAATCCATGCTAGTTTTTTCATGTACTGGTGGTTGGCATTGTTTACTCAGCTCATCATGACTCAACCTTCTTGAGTAATCACTAGACACGATGAGAAAAGCACACAAAGATTCTTGACCATAACAACTCCATTCTTCCTGTCTCTTTTGCCAAAAACTGTTGTAACAGTAGACCAATGAATTCCCCAAACTATTGAAATAGCTATGTCATAATTCTTCCATTCTATACCTAGTTAAACAAAGGCTCAAAGATGGCAATTGATTTACATAAGCTCCTATTGTCAGATCATCCAGTCGGCAGGAGAACCGGAATTGTCTTACTGTGCTGCACTCCCACCTACACAGTCACAGCACAGATCTGAGAAATAACTCATGATAAGGTTCCTTTTAAAAATAGTTTGTGTCTACACTAGCTGTGAAAGTCACATTGGTGATATAAGTCATATTTAAATGTCATATGCTGCTAGAGTGATAAAGTTTGTATCATAGTCTGGACCAGACCTAATTAATTAATTCTGTTACTTATTGTTGTTGTTTAGTCATTTTTAAGTCATGTCCAACTCTTCATGACCCCATTTGGGGTTTTCTTGGCAAAACTGCTAGAGTGGTTTGCCATTTCCTTCTCCAGCTCATTTTATAGATGAAGAAACTGAGGCAAACAGGGTGAAGTGACTTGCTCAGAGTCACATAGCTAGTAAGTGTCTGAGGACAGATTTGAACCCTATAAGCTGCCCTTATAGAATCATCATCATCATCATCATCATCGTCGTCGTCATAATCATCATTTGCCATTTATATAGCGCTTTAATATTTACAAAGTATTTTACATACATTATCTTATTTGAAATGCAGTATGGTACAGTGGATAGAGTGCCAGGCCTGGAGTCAGGAAGACTCATCTTCCTGAGTTCAAATACAGCTTCAGATACTTACTAGCTATGTGATTCTAGGCAAGTAATTTAACCCTGTTTGCTCACCTGTAAAATGAACTGGAGAAGGAAATGGAAATCCATTCCAGGGTCTTTGCCAAGAAAACCCCAAATGGAGTCACAAAAAGTCAGACATGACCAAAACAACTGAATAAAGTGGCACAATGGACAAGAACACAGGATTTGGAGTCAGAGTAGGTGGATTCAAATGATCTTGGAAAAGTGACTTGACCTCTCTGACACTTGATAGCCTCATGTGTAAAATGAGAGGAATGGACTACATGATTTATAATGGACTTCCCAGGTCTAAATCTATGAGTCTCTATAGTAGATGCTATTGTTATTCTCGTTGCAGAGATAAAAAACAAAGTTGAGAAGGTAACTGATTTGCCCAGGATCACAGAACTAGCAAATATGTCTTCTTGACTCCTGGTCCCACATTCTGCCCTGCAATGCCAGTAGTATTTGATGGGAAATAAATAGAAGGAAAATAATGCAAATCCTTATATTTCCCTACCCCTTCTCCCATTCTCTTTGGAAATTTACATGAAGCATAAAGATTTTATATGAATGAATTGGAAGTTCATCCATTAAAGTCCTACTCTGAAGCTTCTCCATGACATGAAAATAAATGATCCAAGGTTCTTGGAGAATATTCCATAAAGCTCAAAAGGTTTGAGCATAGACTGTTTATATCTTTTGTTGGAAGACAAGCCTAGTGGATTTTGGAAAGACTCACTGCCAGCATGTTGGCCATCAGGTAATGATGATTCTGTTTGTTCATTTATAGCAACTCATTAAACTGTCTATTCAGGCATGAAGAGGATGTGATCTGCATCAGTAGATATAATATCCCATATCAGTGAAACTATGGATCCTCTGAAGTATTAAAATAGTCATTTGAAAATCTGACTTTTTAAAGAAAAATTCCAACAGAGAAGACTGATTTTATCCAAAAAGACAACCACCACCACCCTGCTGGAGTTAAGCTAGGGCACACTAAACAGATTGTTTTACTCCCTATGCCAACCATCCCTGGCTTTGGGGCAGGAGCCAAGGAAGGAGGCATTTACACAAAGGGCTCTAGGGACAGCTCAGAGCAAAACCTTTATATTGCTGTGAAAATGTATACTTTGGAAAGAAAAGCTTTGTAGATAGTAGTAAATGTACTGTAACAAGAGCAATTACAGCAAGAATGATTACAGCTTGAAAGCTCAGTGTTCTGTCACAGGAGGATTCAAAGTCATCAGCACATGGTCCACTGGGAGAAAACTTAACAGAAGGTGTTCAGAAGCCATGAAGAACGTCATCTTCCTCCTCCTGACATGTTCTATAACCTTTCAATAGGATGCAAAGTATTGCTCCTGTGACTTTTTTCTTTGTGATGGACAGGATTAGGGTCTTGACTCCCACTAGAAACATCCAGGGTTTTAATGTTGGTATAGAAATCATAAATTTAGACCTGGAAAAGACTTTTGAGTCCAAGTCCTTCATCATAGAGATGAGGAAGCTGAGGCTCAGAAAGATTAAGTCACTTGTCCAAAGTCACACAGTGATCTGGGATTTGAAACCAGGTCTCTGCCTCCAAATCCCCTGCCCTTTCCATTAAGTGCTGCTGTCTTTTTAGGATTAGGATCTCTTTTTCTGTGCGTTCAGGATTTTAAGGGAAATGCATTTGATGCTTAGAGGACCAAATGTTTGAAACTTATGTGCAAAACCAATGAAATAATCATTACAAATCTCTCTAATCTACTCACTAAAGCAAGTCCTAAAAGAACTCTACTAATAATGGGGTTTTTTAGCCTTGGGTAAGTTGCTATACCTATTTATAAGCAGTACAGCAATATTTTTATAGTAATCTATAATTCTGATTTTTAGCTTTGCAATAGCCTTTCCTCATTTAGTCTGAATTAACAAAGTTTTTCATTTTTGTTAGTTCCTGGCAATGGGTAATTAATTTTTACTATAACCCCAAAGAAGTGAAATTCTAAGTAAGTATAATTTACTACAGCATTCCAGGTGATCTGAGAGGGAGAAAACAGAACCAAGAACTTTGGTCTCAGAAAAATTGAAGCCACTGAGCAGCTCCTGAGGAAAATGAGCATTAAGGGTTAGAGAGAAGAAGGATGAATTTTCTAACTGAAGCTACAATGGTTGGATTCAGCTAGGAAGCTGCTCAGGGCTGTTTTGTGTCACTAACAAGGAGCTGAATAACCATTTAATTAAGTCTAGTTTGGGTGTTAGGATTTTGAATAGCTTTCCACACTGGAGTGAAAATGATCAGTGTTTGAACAGCCTTGGCCCTCAGCTGATCATTACTGGTAATGTCATTCATCTTTCAACCAAAATTTTCCTGTTCCACTCAGGCCTGCTGTTATCTCACTGTTTAAAACTATAATTTATTGATATTTGAATTGCTGAATCTTATAACTAGAGTTTATGGGCAGTGCATCCCACACTGGAGGTAGTCACTGGGGGGCAGAGATTCAAGGCATTTATTTCATTTCTCAGAATCCATTTTCTCTGATTTGGGCAGGTGGAAATCTCAGCAGGCCTGTGAATGGTAATGGTATGGCAGAAAGAGTGTTGAACTTGGAGGGAGAAGAGATCTAGTTTCCTATGCTGCATTTGATTTTTATTAGCTGTGTGTCCATGTCTGACCCTCAGCTTTCTAACCTCCAAAGAGACTTTCATAATATCTGCAGTACTTACTTAAGAGGTAGCAAGGCATAATGTATTGAGGGCTGGCCTAGGAATCAGACAGCCCCAGGTTTGAGTCTTATCTATCTCTAACACACACTGGTTAGGTGACCCTGAGCAAGTCATTTAATCTGTCAATGTCTCAATGACCTTCTACTACTCTGAGCTGCAGAACATTGGGTGATCTGCATTGGTAGAAAGACTTTTCTTACCAGGAGTTTCATTTTGCCAGTGAAATCAGAAGTCTATTTTTTTCAAAAGTACTTACCAGAGCATGTTCTACTTAAAGAACTTGAAGAGTAATTCCTAGACTTATGAGAATCAAATGCAATAATGTATATAAAGGGCAATAAAATGTCAGCGTTATCATTAATAGTGAATAAAAGATGAGCTGGAAATAAGTAAATCACAAAAGTATTTGTTTAGCCGGGAGAAGAATCAACAGATCATAAGTGCCAAAACCAGAAGCAGATTATTACAGGATAAGACAGAAGTGTTGCTAAAATTCATTAAAAACCTAAAAAAAAAACACCTCAGTAATTGTTATTTTATATCAATCCTCCTTAATTAACTATTAAACCACCATAACCCTGTGAATTCTAGACCCTTGAATCTCCTCCTTAGGGGATTTGGAATCTTAGAGATGGAACTCTTTGAACCCTTTAAACCTCCCCTCAAGTTCCCCTTACCCTCTAGGTTTATAACAGATTACTTAGCCTTATTTCAAGTTGAGTTTAATATGCATTTCTTAAAATTATAAAGGGGATGGTTTCAGAAAAACCTGGAAAGACTTAGATGAACTGACACAAACTAAAGTGAGCAGAACTAGAACATTATACACAGTAACAATACCATAATGATACCACCCATGAAAGACTTAGCTCCTTTGATCAATACAATACAATACAATACAATACAATACAATACAATACAATACAATACAATACAATACAACACAATACAATACAATGATTGGCAACAATCCCAAGGAACTTGGGGTGGAAAATGTTATCTACCTCCAGAGAGAGAATTGTGGACTCTGAGTACAGGTTGTAGTATTTTTTTTCTTTATTTAGTTTTCTTGTCTCCCACCTCCCCCCACCCCAGCAATGTGGCTAATGTAGAAATGTTTTGCATGACTTCATATGCATAATGGGTATCATATCTCTTGCCTTCTCACTGGGTTGGGGAGAGGTTGGAGGGAGGGAGAGAATTTGGAACTGAAAATAAAAATTAAAAGAAGATATTTAAAAACCCCAAGCCTTTCTTAAGTGTCTACTATGTGCCAAACACTGCTAATTGCTATGGAAACAAAGAAAGAGAAAAATAGTCTTTGCCCTAAAGGGGCTCATAATCTAATGGAGAAAGTGGCACACAAACAATTGAGTACAAACAATACACACACCACACACACACACACACACACACACACACACACACACACATCAGATGAAATGGCAATAGTATCAGATGGAAGGCACTAGCATTAAGGGGGACAGGAAAGACTTCTTGGAGAAGGTGGAATGTTAGCTGAGACTTAAAGAAAGCAAAGAAAACCAGGTGGCTGAGATGAGGAGGAAAGAATCCCAGGTGTAGAGAACCAGTGAAAGTACCTGGAGTCAAGACATGGAGCAAGAAGGCCAGTGTCACTAGATAGAGAGATCAGAAGGGAATAAAGAGTAAGAAGACCAGAAAGGCAGGAAGGGCCAGGTTATCAAGGACTTAGAATGCCAAACAGGATTTTATATTTTAACATGGAAATCATATGGAACCATTAGAGTTTCTTGAATAGAGTTGGACATGGTCAAACTGTGCTTTAGGAAGACTAATTTGACAGTTGAGTAAATGATAGACTGGAATGGGGAGAATCTTGAAGTAAGGAGAGCAACCAAAAGGCTGTTGAAACTGCCCCATTGTGAGGTGATGGGAGTCTGAACCCGGATAGTGGCAATGTCAGAAAAGAGAAGTATACAAGAGATATTGTGAAGGTGGAATCAATTGTACTTGGTGACAGATTGGCTATAGCAGGGTGGGAGTGTAGTGAGAGTGAGGAATTGAGGAAAATACCATCTAGGATGGGAACTTGAGTGACTAAGAGGATGGTCATGTCCCTTGACAATTATAGAGAAGTGAGGAAGAGAGAATGATTTTAGAGGAAAGATTAAAAAGTTCTGTTTTGGCCATGTTGAATTTAAGATGTTTCAGAGACATCCTAAAAATTTGATATATCCCGAGGACAATTGGAATTTAGAGACTGAAGGTCAACATAAAAGTTTGGGAAGAGCTTTGGAAGATACTCATGAGTGGTGGATGAGACTTGGCTGAAGATTCAAGAAAGGAGCTTGAGAAGGAGCAGTCAGGCAAACAGGCGGTTGGTGGCACAGTGGATAGAGCGCCAGGCCTGGAGTCAGTATGAGTCATCTTCCTAAGTTCAAATCTGGCCTCAGACACTTACTAGTGACCCTGGGCAATTCACTTAACCCTGTATGCCTCAGTTTCCTCATCTGTAAAATGAGCTGGGGAAGGAAATGACAAACCACTTCAGTATCTTTGACAAGAAAACACCAAATGGGGTCACAAAGAGTCAGTCACAACTGAAATGACTGGACAAAGTCAGGCAGGTAGGAGGAGAATCAAGAGAGAGCAGTGTAACAAAAACCTAAAAAGAATAGAATATCAAGGAAACAGTATCAAGGTGATTGACAGCACCAAAAGCTATAGAGGGGTCAAAAAGGACAGAGTAAGAAAAGGCCATTAGATTGACAATGAAGAGATCATTAGTAGCTTTGGAGAGAGCAGCTTCAGTTGAATGAAAAAATTTCTTTTTTCTTTTTTTTTTTAGGCAGTTGGGGTTAAGTGACTTGCCCAGGCTCACACAGCTAGTACGTGTCAAGTGTTTGGTCTGAGGCCGGATTTGAGCTCAGGTCCTCCTGACTTCAGGGTCAGTGCTATATCCACTGCGCCACCTAGCTGCCCCAAATGAAAAAATTTCTACCACTGACAGAAATGCAGAGGCTGGAGGGCCAGGCTTTAAGATGGAAGATAACAAGCTTAGGTGTAGACATGTCAAGCTGGATTGAGCCACGAATGGTCCACGTAGGTACAGATGTACCATAGACATTTGGAGATGTCCATTAGCCAAAAATGCCGATTTCAGTGTGTACCCAGTGATGGACTATGTGTCTGTTGTCTAAAGATCATCACTGCCAAGTTCAGAGAGGTCCATCACCAGGAGGTTGGCCACCAGGTGAGGAAGTGTTGTTGTGGCTGAGCTTTTAGTTAAGTTTGATTTGTTTTTTTTTAACCACAGCTTCTCATAAAGAGTACTAAGGCTTTCGATGTGCATCAGTGGAGAGAATGCCCACGCTAATGAAGCCATGACATTTTTGAAATATAAGAAAAAGAATTAAAAAGAATAGCCCATTTCCCACTCCTTTTCTCTACTCACACAGCCACAGTTCTAGGAAGTTCAACACTTCCTGCCTGGATTGCTGCAATAGCCTTCTAACTAGTCTCTCTGTTGCAAGCATCTTCGCACTCCAATCCATTTTCCACTCTGTTGCCAAGGTGGTTTTTTCCTGAAGTACAAGTATCACCATATCACTTCTCACACACACACACACACACACACACACACACACACACACACACACACACACATCCATTTTCCACTCTGCTGCCAAGGTGGTTTTTTCCTGAAGTACAAGTATCCCCATATCACTTCACACACACACACACACACACACACACACACACACACACACACACACACACACACATACACACACATCCATTTTCCATTCTGCTGCCAAGGTGGTTTTTTCCTGAAGTACAAGTATCCCCATATCACTTCACACACACACACACACACACACACACACACACACACACACACACACACACACACACACACCTTCTTACTCAGCAAACTACAATAGCTCCCTAGTACCTCCAGCATCAAATGTAAAGCCTTTGGTTTGGTATCTAAAACCTGTCACAACCTTGCCCCTTCATAGCTTTCATATCTTACACTTTACTCTCCTCCATGTACTCTATATCTGGCTTCACTGGCCTGCTTGTAGGATTCTGAATCTCTAGACTACATGCCTTTGTACTGGTTGTTCTCCCACCCTTTATCCCTGTCTCCTAGTTTCCCTGGCTTCCTACAAAACTCAGCTTAAATCCCCCACCTCTTTCAGTAGGAGTCCCACAACTGCTAATCCCTATCCCTCTCAGATTGCCTTCTATTTACTCTACACAGTATATCTTGCATGTGTAAAGACTGAGTAAATCAACCCAAAAACCATCATCACTCATTTAAAGTATCAAGATGCCAAATCCTGATACATTTCTCAGATGAGAACACAAAATCCTAATTCCTTTCACACAATTTGCTCACAAGGTACGAATGAAACTTCAGCACCCCCTTGAATTGAAACATTCCAATTATGTGGACCAAGGAGTCTGTTACGATTAGACGAAAGACTTGTTCCCAAACGGAGGAATTTGTATGTAAAGAAGACCTAGTTCTGAGCCCAGGGGAGATTTCAAGGGTCTGACAGTTGGACGGGATGGAATAGAGACATCACAAGAGCTAGACCAGGCACATATGTGGAAGGGACACACAAAGGGATATGTGTGGCCATGTACACATATGGCTGGGATAGCTCTTACCTGTGATACTTCAGGGAGGCCAACATTCTCTGTTGATGTTGTCGTGCTTCCCTCTGCTGGACATCATAAATCTCTGTTTAATTTCCTATTATCATCTCTATGCTCTCAATGATCATTTCTATACAGATGATCTTCAAATCCATTTATCCAGCCCTAACCTTTCTGCTGACCTCCAGTCTCACATCTCCAACTGCCTATTGGACATATCAAATTGGATGTGTCATAGATATCTTAAAGTCAACAGGGTCACCATCCTCCCTGTCACCCAGGCTAAAACCTAGGCATCATCCTTGACTCCTCATTCTTTCTCACCACCATTCACTCGCATATCCTTTCAATTCTACCTTTATGACATCTCTCCAATATATCCCCATTCCCTGCTCAGACACTGAGACACTGAGACAGGCTCTCATCACCTTATGCTATTGCAATAGCCTGCTGTTTGGTCATCCTGCCATAAGTCTCTCCCCACTCCAGTTCATCCTTCAGTTAGCTATCCAAGTGATCTTCCTAAACCAGAGGTCTGGCCATATTACTGCTCTCTTCAATAAACTACGTGGCTCCATATCACCTCCAAGATCAAATATAAAATCTTTCATTTGACATTCAAAGCCATTCGTAATATGCCCTCCATCCTAACCTTCCCAGTTTTCTTATACCTTAAAGTCCCTACGCTTAACATACTCTGTGATCCAGTAATGCTGCCTTCTTTGTTCCTCCCCAGCAAGACACTCCATCTTTTAAGTCCAAGCATTTTCTCTGGCTGTCCCCCATCTCCTTCCTCATCTCCATGTCCTGGCTTCTTTTAAGGTCAGCTAAAATCCCATCTTCTACAGGAAGACTTTCCCAACCAACCCTTAATTCTAGTGCCTACAAGCACTGTAAACTTGAGACTTTAAAACTTGTATGCTTTACTCTTGTTTTATTTCACTTTTCTGTATAATTCTCTTGCAAAACATTTTAACCCTAACCTTCTCTCAATGGAATTAAGGAAAGATCAGCTTGTGTTCGCAAATGAGCAAGTAGGTTTATGGAAGAAATCAAGCATCCCAGAAGTCACTCTAGGGGAGGGCCTTTGGGATTCCCCAAGCAGATCCTGTTCCCACCTTTCACGGGTTTGTCTCTAGGCAGTAAAATAGAAGAATCTGACCTGGAAATTAGGGATTCGGGAGAGCTCCAAGAATCAGTGAGAAGTAAACGAAGAATCTGAGTCAGATTTCAGCCTGAGTAGAAGGAGCTTATGGAAAGCTTAACTTAGTAAACCAGAACCCTAAAGAAATCCACACAATTACTGAACAAGCCATCAAAGGCAATACTGCCAGTTTTATCCTTTTTCTTTCTATTAGTTGCTGACTTTGTCAACCTTGTTCCCCACACTCCCTCATTCCAAGGTATTTTGTCTTATTTTCTTTCTAGAAGCTTAAGCAACTGGCAATTCTTGTAACAAGTGTTCAGTCACCTTCCTGAAGACAAAGGGGGCTTAATGTGTCAAACGTGTGCCATATGTGTAAACAAAGTAGATGACCTATGCTCTCCCATGAGCTCCAAGAGATGGGTTAGGCCCCTGCTGCCCTCAGATCTACTCATTTACCAGAGTTTTCAAATGCCATTCATTCCTTGGAGTTAAAATGCTGCCCTCTCCTGGGCTCCTCTTTTAAAATGCAAAACAAAATAAAATAATCCCTGGGTCAGATAACACATTAAGCAGCTTCCAGCCATTAAAAGACGTTAGGGAAATGAGTGAATTAGTTCCTCTGAGATTGTGAGGAATAGGACACCTAAGGATTAAGGGTTTTATTGGGAGCTGCTGGAGGGATTGTGGAAAGGGAAGGTAGGGATCCTCGTTAGCACAAAGGTGCAACAGTCAGGGGAAGACAGGGTCTATAGAAAGTAACTTGAGGGCGATGGTGCCTGGAATTAAGGAGGGTCTTTAGGAAAGAAAAGGACACAGACAAGTAAAATGGATTAGATTACGGGTGAATGTGCCATCTTCTTACAATTTAGCTTGGGATCATCCCTGTTGCCAACTCCTTGATGTATTTTTTAATTCCATAGGAAAATCTTTTGGCAGAGATTGTGCAAGCTGCAAGAGAGAACCCAAAGAAAAATCAGAAGGCCTGAGTCCCATTGGCAAAATAAGCATTGTTAAAGCCTAAAAATAAAGTGATGCTTTACAGCAGAACTCCTGCTGAATGCGAACTTGTGAAATCCTCCTTATCCACAATCTTTTCCCATCCATCATTTCCGACAATAAATGCAAGGAAATCTACTAGTTAGTCAGCAAATGTTCAGATCCTAAAAAGGGGGTTAAAAAATCAAAATGATTGACATAGCCGGATGTTTCACAGTCAATGCCAGAATCGGGCCATTCATTCAATAAGCATTTAGTGAGCACCTACTGTATGTCAAGTGCTGTGCTAAGTGCTAGAGATATAAAAAGGAAAACAAAACAAGGGGCAAGAGGGGAGGCAGCTTGAACATAGATAAGTAAACTATAACACGTATGCAAAGTAAATTCAAAGAAATTGGGGGAGGGGTGAGTGCGAGCAATCAGGAAATCACTGAGGCCTCAATAGGATAAGGCACTTAATTTAATCCTTGAAGGCGAAATAGGGATTCCACCAGACAGAGGCAAGGAGGCAAAGCATTCTAAGCATTGAGTCAAAGCAGTGAAGGGAGAATTAAAGGCATGAAGAAATGGAATGTCTTATATAGAGACTCCAACCTGGCAAAGATAGTAAAAGAACATAAAATTCAATGCTGGTGGGGCTGTAGGGAGTGAACTATGAATTAGTTCAACCTTTTCGATTAGCAGTATGGAATTATATAATTACAGTCGTAGAATTTTCTTACCCACTAGAGATTTCCAGGGATATGCCAGAGCCAGCTCCTACCTGCTGGAGAGCTGATTGTTAAATTTTCAGTGTGAGCATTCACGCCTTGGTAATTTGCACATACTACAAATTAGGGCTTGATTTATTATTTTGTTGATCTTCTAAACCTAAGAAAGTGAAGGGGAACATGGTAAAAATGCAGATTAAACTGAAAAGTGTGTGGTACCTACTTTTTTCCCTAGAGAACTGGTTAACCACCAGCACACCCCTGGATTTACCCCAAGGAAATTATAGATGGGAAGGAAAAAATACTCGCAGCAACAGTTTATAGTAAAAATTAAAAAAAATAAAAGCAAAACTCTGAAAATAATATGTTTAATGGCTGAACAAATTATGCTATATGGATATGAAAGAATATTATTGTACCATGAGAAATGAAAAATATGAAGAATTTGAATGAATATAGGAAGGATATGATGGAGACTGGAGAAAACAGAACCAAAATGATAGTATGCACTGACTATAATTATGTGAATAAAAAAAAATCATCAAAAACTCACATTAAATATATAGAAGTTTAGAAACATGCACAAAGCTCTGGGATCATGGATTTAGAGCTAGAAAAGACCTTAGAGATCATTAAATCCAGCTCCTTCATTTACAGATGGGAAATGGAGGTACAAGAGTAACAGCCAAGTTCTTCTAAGGACTAAATGATGGAGAGTTGAGATTCAAACCCAGATCTTCTGATTCTAACCAAAGCCAGAGATATTTCTATTAGGCCATGTTGGTTTGATTACCAACCGAATTTTATATATATATATATGTACACACACACACACATATATATACATATAAATATATATACATATAAACATATATATATATATACATATACACATATATATATATATATATATATTGGTGTTTTGTTTTTTTTTTGCTTTGTTTTGCTCTGTAAATAACAAAAGTTTTCTGTTACAAGTACAAATTTAACAGAGTTTCTTCCAGCAGGTGGGAGCCCAGGGCCAAAGACTGTTCCATGACCTTTCCAGGAGGCGAGGTTGAGAGGCAGACTCCCAGTTCAGTTACCTGAAAGGATGCCTACAGGGAGGCATGCTGGTAGACCCAGCCCACAATGCTGGCCTTGCCAAGAGCAAGATAAAAATACTACTTAAATGTGCAATAGAACTTATGAGGGTGGATTTTAAAGAAATTTTCCTGGCTAGCTCAACAACAGGAACCAAAATATAGACTTGGTAAATGATGGGTGGGGAGTGGGTAGAGTGAGGGAGTCTAAGGTGATGTACCACAGATAATCACAGGAAATATTTGAATCCGGATTTGAAAGGTGAATGTCTTCCTTTTTGTGATATGTTAGCACATTGTAACTTGGTTGTGACAAAATACGGCATATCTTGTTATACCACTCAGAACCATATACATTATTTATATCGACGAGGATAGAAAAAAAAGTGAAATGAGAAATCTTCATGACTGAATTTTACCATGTTTCATTTCCTTTTTCCTGTCAAGCTTTCTAAAACTCCTGGAAAGCATTCAAAGGGGGGGAAAAGACATAAAGGAGATTGGGAGGATAAATTTAAAAAATAAAATAGATTCATGAGCTCAATGGCAACAATTTCTTTAGGATTCATTAGTAAATTCTTTCCAATTCTTATCATTCCCTCCCTTGCCCCAATCCCTAAATAATGGAAAAGACAGTGTGCTACAGTGGAATGAATAGTAGATTTAGAATTCTTCCTCTCTGGACACCTCTGCCATAGACTAGATGCCCAACAACCCCACCAATTCACCAAAAACCCTACAAGAACTTCATCCTGTCCCCTGCTTCTGTTTTGTGAGTACCTAACCTAGAACACTATTCTCCTTCATTAGAATGTAAGCTTCTTGATTTGTAGCTATCCTGATGCTTAGCATTGTGTTTGACACATAAGAATTAATAAATAATTTTTCTTTCCCTAATTCAGAGGACACAATTTTGAATCCTAGTTTTGCTACTTACTATTTGAGTGACATTGGACAAGTCACTTAACCTCTTTGGGCCTCAGTTTCTTCATCTGTAAAATGAGTGGATTAGACTAGGTGAACTCTTAAGTTCCTTTCCTGATCTAAATCTACTATCTTATGATTTCATCATACTGAATTTAGGATATATTCCCATGTAAGTCAATTGATTTATTCCATGTGTGGGGAAATAGTTATTTTTTCTATCAAGAACTACAAATTCAGAGGAAAAATAATTCAATTACATGGAAAGGATATCAATTAGGATGCTATAGAAAGAGTCCAGGTGAGAGATGATGAAGATATGAACTATAGCAAGAATACAAGAGATGCTATGAAGGTAAGATCAATAATTCTTGGCAACTGATTGCATATAAGGTACTGAGGAAAAGGGTAGAGTCAAGGATGTCTTCAAAGTTGTAAACCTGAGTAACTAGAAGGATGGTTGAACCCTCAACAGAAGTGAGAAAGTATGGAGTAGAGATGGGTTTGGAGGTAAACATAATGGATTCTGTTTTGGACTTGTGGAATCTGAGATGCTATGGGACATCCAGGAAGAGGTGTTCAGGGGGCAGGTCATACAGACTGGAGTTCAGGGAAGACAGTAGGATTGGATATGTAGATTTTGTAGCCATCTGTATAGAAATGATAAATGAACCTATGGGAGGTAATGAGATAACCAATGAAGACAGGAGAGAGAGAGAGGGCCCTGGACAGAGCTCTGGACTAGCTAGTCAATAATGTTCAGGTCTACCCTTACTGAGCAGGAAGAGAAGGATGATCTAGCAAAGAAGAGTGAGAAGTAATTAGATAAGAAAGCTTGATGGACGAGGGGGTCAAGTTAGACAATCATCAAGTATTTATTAAGCATTCACTATGTTAGGCACTGTGCTGAGTGTTGAGGATACAAAGAGAGGCAAAACCAATCTCTGCCCTCAAGGAACTCACTTTCTAGTGGGAGATACAACATGTAAATAACTAGGCACATATATAAGCTGCAGTCAGAATAGATGGGAAATAATCTCATCGTGGAAGCTACTAGCAGCTAGAGAACCAGGACTGGCCTGTTGCAGAAGGAAGGATTTGAGCTAGGTTTTGAGGGAAGCCAGGAAAGTCAAGAGGCAAAAGCGAGAAGGGGAAGCATTCCAGGCATGGGGGACAACAAAGTACGAAAATGTTGCAGAGGTCAAGAAGGATGATGACTAAGAAAAGGTTACTGGATTTAGAAGTTCAGACATAATATGTGACTGTGGACAGAACAGGTTCAGCCAAATGGTGCAGTCAGAAACCAGACTGGAAACTGGGTGGGACATGAGGAAATGGAAGCAATGGGTATATATAACCTTTTCTAGGAGTTTGGATATATAAAGTAGAGGGTACTGAGCAGGGGTGGGGAACCTGCGGCCTTGAGGCCACATGTAGCCTTCTAGGTCCTCAAATGTGGCCTTTGACCGAATCCAAACTTCATAGAACAAATCTGGGGATTTGGATTCAATCAAAAGGCCAAAAGGCCACATGTGGCCTCGAGGCTAAAGGTTCTCCACCCCTGGCATAGAGGATAACAGATTGAGAGAACTGAAGGATCTAGTAAAGGTTTTGTTTTTGGTTTTTGTTTTTGTTTTAGTTGTTGTTCTTAGGATGGAGGGGACCTCAGCATATTCCCTGAACTGGGTAGAGCTAGGTGGTAACTAGCAACTTATCCTTATCTATCCTTATCAAGAATATCCTTATCAAGAATGGAGCACCAAGGGCACCCAGGGTTATGTTTGGGTCAGTTCATAAGGGTTCTCAAGAGCCAATTGTTAAATTTTCATGTATGAGCATTTACACCTCAGAAATCAGCAAAAGCTACACATCAGAGCTTGAGTTATTGTTTTGATGATTATCTAGACTTAAGAAAGTGATGGAGAAAATGTTAACAATGAAGATAAACTTAAAAGTGTGTTATGCTCATGATGGAAAAAAACTAGCCACTTCCAGAGAATGAACTGAACTCTGAGCATTTCACTTTCTTAATTTTTCTTGCTTTTTTTCAACATGGCTAATATGGAAACATGTTTTGCATGACTTGACGTGTATTATGGGTATCATATTGTTTGTCTTCTCAATGGGTAGGGGAGAGACTGGAGGGAGGGAGAGAATTTAGGATTCAAATTTTCTTAAATGAATGTTAAAAATAAATATTTTTTAAAATATTTCATGCATACATTTTCTTTTTTTGGTGAGTCAAGTATTAAACACTTATCAGCACACTCCTAGGGACATCTCTATAATATTCTCTAGGGGACAAGTTCTTATCTCCTTTGATCCTCTCTCAAGCCCTTCATCTCTAGACTAAAACACTGGAATTTCATGATTGTCAACCCCTCTACAGGTAGTTCAGTCTTGCTAACCCTCTTCCCTCTCACATTTCTCAGCCTTAACTGTCTGAACTGAATTTCTTCACTGGGGCTCCAGTTGCCTCATAATCTATTCATTGGGTTGTCCTTCCTCGCCATTTATTGTGGCTGGTTGAGAAGGTGGAGCAGAGACAAAAATCAGAGCTGCTGCCGACTTAAATTTTATGTTGGGAGAAAACAATTTTATTTATTTACTTATTTTTCAAATTAAGAAATAATTATTAGTACAGGAAATATATTTTAAAATCCTCTTTTCTAAGATTAGTTCAGCAATCTCCCTTGGTAATGCACTCATTCCGTTGACTAACAATCCTCCATGTCAAGAATGCTTACCTGTGAGTAACCTGCATCTCTCACATTATGGAGTAAGTCTATTTCCTTTCATTCTGTTCTTAGTGAAGATAGAGAACAGCTGATCACCATCTTCTGGTTAATAGCCTCACATTTAATTAGTAAAAACACTGTATTTCACAGTGATTCTTTCACCTGTAGTGAAAATGTTCTTCGTTTCCCAAAGTGTTGTTACAGTAATTTTCTGCATTTTTTGTCTAAGGACAAAAAGATACTTCTCACTCACTTCCCATTTCTCCTAGTTTCTTGTATGGAAAGTATTCAATGTGTTAGATTTCCCCAGGCTATGATTTATTTCCTTTTGCAAAAAACACAAGACACCTGTTGCAGGTACTCTGACTCAGGCTTTCCAAATTTCTTTTTTCCTCTAAGGTGAACAGCCTATTTCCCTAAAAAGATTCCCACTACCTAGAGTCAAATGGGTCAGAAAAGAAATCTGAAATTATTTGAATTTAATTTTTTTTTTAACTTTTGTAAAGTACTTGGGAATGGGGAGCATACCTGTGGTTTCCAGGGAACTCCTGATTGCAAAAAAACCCTTAATCACTCACTCAATCAGAAAGTATTTATTAAGTGCCTACTCTATTCCAGGTACTGTGCTTGGTACTGGGCATACAAAAACAAAAAGACAAAACTCTCCTCACTCAAGGAGTTTATGTTCCATAGGAGGAAACAACACAGAAACATATAAGCACAGGTAAAATACATACAAAGCAAAGACAAGGGACTTTTGGGGAAGGGGAGACATAGGCTCCCAGGGGGATTAGGTACAAAGTCATGTTTGAGCTGAGTTTTGAATCTAACTGGGAATTCTAAGATGTGAAGGTGAGCAGAAAAATGGAGGCGGGGTGGAGCGTGGGAGGAACAGTAAGTAGGCTAATCTAGCTGCACCACTAAGTCCTTCAAGAGGACAATTGTGTAATAAACCCAGAAAGGAAGGCGAGAGGCAGAGGTGTGAAAGGTTTTCAGTGCCTAGTAGAGGAGTTTATATCTTACGCTTAACAGAGACATATGGAAGCTTTTGGAGCAGGAGTAGAAATGCCAATACAGATGGGCAAAACTTACAGTTTTAGAGCACTGCCTGAGGTCACCGAAATGTGGCTTGCTCATCCATGGTCACAAAGCTAGAATGCATAACGGCCCTTCAACTCAATTCTTCTTGACTCCGAGGCTGGCCCCTCTATCCACTAGACTACACTGTCCTGAGCTCTCTTCTCCCTCTATGCTATTCCACTTGGTAACCTCTTCAGCTCCCACAGACTGAAGTTTCATCTCTATGCTTATGATTATCAGAGCTACTTATCCAAGTGGCGTGGTGGATAGAGTACCAGTCCTGGATTCAGGAAGACCTGAGTCCAAATCCAGCCTCAAACACTTAACAGCTGTGTTACCTTGGGCAAGTCTCTTCACCCTGTTTGCATCAGTTTCCTCATCTGTAGAATGAGCTAGAGTAGGAAACAGAAAACTACTCCAGTATCTTTGCCAAATGGGGTCACTAAGAATTGGACACGACTGAAACGACTGAACAACAACAAAAGATGAATAAAATTGCCAAGCATGCTGTTGCACATCTTGGCCAGTATGTCCCACTGACATCTTAAACTCGATATGTCCAAAACGGAATTTTCTTCTTCCCAAACCACTCTCCCTCTCTATTTCCTTTTATTGCCAAGAGTACCTCCAGTCTCCCAGTAATCCTGGCTCAAAACCTAGGTGTCATCCTACATTCCCCATTCTCTCTCACTCTCCCGCCCCCCATATCTAATCTGTTACCAAGTCTGGCAATCCTAACTTCTCAACATCTCTTATATACACCCCCCTTCTCTCTTCTGACAGTGGCACCACAGGCTCTCATCACCTCACACCTGGACTACCAAAATAACCTGCTGGTTGGTCTCCCCACCTCAAGCCTCTCCCCTCTCCAGTCCATCCTTGACTTAGCTGTCAAATTAATCTTCCTAAAGAACAAGTCTGATTATGTCACCTTGCTCCCACATATGAAACTCCAATGATTCCTTATCACCTTCAGCAACAAATATAAAATCCTCTGGCTTCAAAGTCCTTCATAACCTTGACCTTTTTACCTTTCCAGTTTTCTTTTACCTTACTTGTGTCCCCATTCTCTGGATTGCAGTGATACTGTTTTCCTTATTGTTCCTCACAAAGACACTCCAACCTCCTGACTCCATGCAATTGCCCTGGCTCTCCTGCGTGCCTGGAATGTTTTCCCTCCTCATCACCACCTCCTGACTTCCTTCAGAAGCCTTGCCTGATCCTCCTTATTATTATTAATGCCTCCTTACTATTAGTGCCTTCCCTCTTTTGATTACTTCTAATTTATCCTGTATATATCTTGGTTGTACATAATTGTTTCCTGTTGTTTCCCCTGTTAGACTGTGAGCTCCTCAAGAGTAGTCTTTTTCCTTTTCTTTCCCCTTGCACTTAGCACAGTGCCTGGCACATAGCAGGTGCTTAATACATGCTTCCTGTTGACTTGATTGTCTAATCTGACATTCCTCAGCATAAGCTATTTCTGGGACCTTCATTTACCAATTCTACATTTTGGCTATAAAAATTCATAGCAACAAATACTAAACATAGATTCTGTGTGGGATGAAAATAAATTTAGGTCCTAACTGTGTATGCCAATCACAAGGCCTAAGAATTTTGGATGGGCCCTTCAATTTGGATTTCAAAATTCTGTGGTAGGAAGAAGGAAATATTGCCAGTGTAAATTTATGTATGAATATGGCCTCTGAAATTTATCTTTAGAAGTCACCATATGGACCAGAGAAATCCCATAACAACCTTGAATAATGAGAGACAGTTTATTTTTATTTTCAACTTTATTTTTAAAAGTGAGTTTATACATTTTAATCCCACCAGCCAAAACTGCATTTCCATATGAGAATGTCATGTATGAGCTCTCAAATATTGGAAGCCAATTGTCTACCACTGAACTTTGTAACAGACCCAACGTCACTTAGCCTTTGGGTAAATAGTATTTTTAAAAAGACAAATTTCAGATAAAAGATGTGGTCTATGATGTGAAACATTTTATGTTCTAGGTATGCTCAGCCTTTGACCGATAACATGTTAGTACCATGCTTTTTTTATATAAAGCACTCTTCATCCTTTCTTTCTGCAAGTCCCTATTCACTCAAAGGACTCTGGAGCATATAAGTAGAGCAATCTAGGACCCAGTCTTGACTCTAACTATCTTTGTGACCTTGGATAAGTCCCTTTTTCTTTCCAGGCCTAGGTTTTTACATCTGTAAAATGAAGGAATTAGGCTATATGATTTCCTAAGTTCCTTCTAGCTTTGAAACTTGATTGCTCTATCATTCTAGGACTTTTGGATGGGCCCCTTCAACTTGGACACAGCACAGCAACTATGCAAAGGGTAACAGTAGAAAGTGCATACATTTGGAATTCATGAGACGTGCATTGTAATCCCAGGGTCACTACTGGTTAGCTGTGTGGCCTTGGGCATTCTTCATTTTTAAAATGAAGTGGTTAAATCAGACAACTTGAAAGATTGCTTCTTGTGCTAACATTCTGATTCTATGAAACATATAGAGATCCTACTGCATGACACTTGTCAGTCAAATCTCAAACTGTTTTGGGGGGGGCAAATACTCAGCTATTCTATTGGTTAGAAAAAGATCATCCTTCTAACAATGACAGGTTCGATATATTTAGTCCTAACATCGTAGAATAGTTAATGCTTTGTCTCCATCTAATGAGAGCTAACTTTGCTCCTGGCATAGAAAGAAATAAACTGAAACTACCAAAAAGTACCCATTTATGGATAACTAAGAGACTATCTTTGCTACTTCATGTGGCTCTTTTTATACAGAGAATAAAATAAAGCACTTAAAATAATTCTTCATCTGGTAAATTCTTGAAGTCACAAGGAATACCATGAGAAAACACATCCTGACAATACTGTATTAATTTTGCTTTGCAAGCCTTAAGCCCAAACCTAAAAAATCAGTAAGTCAGCTAGCATTTATTAAGCACCTATTATATGCCAGAGATTGTGCTAAGCACTGGGGATATGGAGAAAGGCATATATGGATGTATGAATTTTTGTATGTATGTGTGTATACACACATATACACATACACAGAGAGAGAGTCCCTGCTCTAAAGGAGCTCATAGTCTAAGAGGGGAGACACCATGCAAACAACTGTGAACAAACAAGTTATGTATAGGATAAAATAGGAGTAATCTCGAGGGAAGTCCCAAAGATTAAGGGGGACTGGGAAAGGCTTCTTGTAGAAGATGCCACTTTAGGGAGACGTGAAAGAAGCCAAGAAGCTAGGAGGAGGCAAACTGGAAGCTATATGACCTTAATATGATAAGACTATGACAGAAGATAAGGGAAGGACAGTACTGGAAGTGCATAGTAATGGACTGTCTCTTAGTCATGAATTGGCCACTAGTGGGTTTTCTTTTTCATGTTTACACAATGATTTCTATTTGTATCTAAAATAATCTGATAAACTATGGCTATTCTAGAATTTATCTGAAATATCCAATAACCATGTGTGCAGAGATAGCACCATGGAGGAGAAGGAGTGCTGAGTTCCGAGCCAGGAAACCAGAATTCCAGTCCCAGTTCCTCCTCTTCATCATGTAACCTTCAGCAAATCACGGCAACCCTCCTGGGAACCAGCCTCCACTTTGCACAACAAGGTAGAGGTAAAAGTGGGGTGAGAGATTAACTGCTATATTTAAAGAGACACAGGATAAGCACTGGTGGTACCAAGAAAAGTTAAAAACACCCTCACATTCTGAAGAGGGAGACAACATGAAAAGAACTCTACATACAAAATACATATCGTATCAATGGAAGGTCATGTCAGAAGGAAGGCAAAAGCAAGGGAGATGCTGGTGGGAAAGGCCTCGTGAAAAAGTTGGGCTTTCAGCTGAGTCTTGAGGGAAGCCAGGAAGTGGAAGTGAAAAGAGGGAGTGTTCCAGGGCAGGATCCGAAGGGAGGCTGCTATGAACAGACACCTAATGAGAATATAAATCCTCGTGTGCAAAGAGTTAGGAGGCCAGTGTCATTGAAACGTAGATTTACGTGGAGGGGAGTCAAGTATAAGAAGGCTGGAAAGGTAGGAAGGGGCCAGGATGGTAAGGGCTTTAAATGTTCAAAGGAGGGTTTTATAGTTCACCCTGGAAGTCATAGCGACCCACTTGAGTCCATAATGAGTTCAAATACAGCCTCAGATACTTACTAGCTATGTGACTCTAGGCAAGTAATTTAACCCTGTTTGCTCACCTGTAAAATGAACGGGAGAAGGAAACGGATCTCTATCAGTTCATGTAAGTCTTTCCAGGTTTTTCTGAAATCATCCTGCTTGTCATTTCTTATAACACAATAGCTTTCTATTACAATCATACCACAGCTTGTTCAGCCATTCCCTAATTAATGGGTATCCCTTCAATTTCCAATTCTTTGCCACCACAAAAAGAGATGAAAAGCTGTATTTTGTAACAAATCATTATAATCAAGAAAAACAAATTCCACATTGGCCATGTCTGAAAATGTCTTATTCTATACCTCTAGTTCAGTGGTGTCAAACTCAAGTAGAAACAGGGGCCATTAAACTATCTAACGATCCTTGTCAGCCATAGACCTGGCAAACCATATATTAATATTATCTATATTTTATCATATTTTTATTTACTTTGTTAAATATTTCCCAATTATACTTTAAATCTGGTTTGGGCCACACTTGAGAGTATTAAACATGTGTTTTTGACCCCTCTGCTCTAGTCCATTGACTCTGCCACGTGGTAGAAAGTGTGCTTCATCAGTCTTCAGGAGTCATTATCAAAAATCTTAAGGCTTTCAAAATTGTTTTTTATTATATTATTGTATTTATTATATAAATTGTTCTCCTGGTTCTGCCCAATTCACCCCATATCAGTTTATACAAGTCTTCCAAAGTTTCTCTGAGTTCATTACTTTGTCATTTCTTACCGTACAATGTTCTATTCACTCATATATCATAATTGAGCCATTCTGCACTTGAAAAGTACCCACTTTGTTTCCAGTTCTTTCCTTTCTGTCTTTGGACATTGGATAATATGGGGATTTTCTTTACTTGACTATGGATATGTTATGGAGTGGGGTGGGGCATAGGAGGAAGAGAAAATAAATGTTCATTAATTGAAAAAATAAACAAAAATTTGAGCTTGACTTATTATTAGTAATTTGTAGTATTTTTTTGATAATTTTCTTTTTTTCCCATGAAAACTGCTTGTTCATATCCTGTAAACATTTACTTATTGGAGAATGGCTCTTGTTCTTATATTTTTGGAACAATTCACTATATATCTTGACTATCAAACTTTTATTAGAGAAATTTAATGCAAGGTGTTTTTTTTCCCAGTTAACTGTTTCCCTTCAAATTTTAACTGCATTGATTTTGTGTTAAAATTTCTCAATTTATGTAATCAAAATTTCCATTTTATTTTTATGAGCATAGATGGCCTAGCTATAAAAAGCTATGTCATAAATTAGAGGGCAGCACAGATGGAGAAGATTTTAAGAATATAAGGACCATAAGACTTAGTAACTGATTGGATATAGGAGGTGAATAAGAGTAAAGAGTCAAGGATGATTCATAGGTGAAAGAATGGAGGTGTCCTAAATGGAAATAGGAAAGGTCTGGAATACAGTCTGTTGAAAACATAAGTTTCTGTTTTGGACATGTTGAGTTTAAATATCTATGACACATCCAGATGGAAATGTCTAACAGGCAGTTGGAAATGGTGGATCTAATGATTATATAAGAGCTTGTTTTAGACTTATGTTCAACAACCTAGTGAAAATGTCTAATAGGCAGTACTCTATCTGTGACCATGAGTTTGGGTTTTTTTTAAATCACCAAATTAAAAGGAAGAATGGCACAGATTTTCATGATACCAGTAAAATGATATTTGGCTTACAGTAGCAAAAACTTAATTAAATAAATATTTTAAAAGTAGGTTATAAATTCAGGCCTTTACAAAAATATAGATGATTTCATAATATTAACATAATGAGACCAGGATATGACCTTTTTGAAGGATTCTCAGGGACTCCAAGTGGTCTCTGTGCTGGCTGATCTAGAGCCATAATTTACTGACAGTCTCCTCGCCTGAGTTAATGTTCTCCCTAAACTGCCTAACCAATCCTGGGAAATAGTTATGCATTCCAAGATTATTACACCCTACATTTGTATAGAATATTCATATATATTCTTTCATTTGATTTTTGCAACACCCAGATATTGTCACCCTTATATGTTGGAAACTGAGGCTCAGTTTTTAAGGCTTGCCTAAGGCAGCAAGTGGCAGAGTTGAGATTCAAACCTATATTTTCTTACTCCATATCAGATGTGGGAACACTAAGTCACACCATTAGAAAGAAATGTGCTATTCAAAACCCCAAGTTTGCTATCTTTTTTTTTGTTATAATCATAGCTTTTTTTTTTAAGAAGCAATGACTATTTGGTCCACAAAATTTTAGTAATAATCAACTGATTCAACAAATGATCTGGGATTCCAAGCCTCCAATCATACATCTGTCACAGCAGTTCTAATATAGCACACGTTATCAGCTTGATCCAATCTACCTTTCTCTATTGATAATGCCTGGGGCCTCTCTAGCCCTTGTAGTAATTCCCAAATGATCTTAAAGACTCATTCATAATACTGGGAATGGCATCATTGATCAAAACAACTGCCATGGAAGGATGTCAAATTTTTATAGTATATTTTCCTATAACCAAAGGATGAAGGAGTAATCTTCATGATTATTGAGGCCTCCGGTAAAGAGTAACATGCCAAGAACAAAAAAAAAAAAATTCTCACAAATATATTGCATTGAATGAGTACTGAAAACCACAGGAAAACTGGAATTGATGTGATAGCCTTACATATACTTTTAAAAAGAGTTAGTGTTCATTTTCAATATCAAATGAATCATCTGCATCCAGATTAAGAGAGATAAGTTAAATTTCACATGTTTTGAACTTTACCTTCTAAGGAATACATTCTGAATAGTTATTATGCAAGTCAAACACATGACACAAACCTAAATGATGAGTGGAATGGAAAAACATAGAAAGGTCACCGATATGACCTTTTGAGAAAGTACTACTCTCATCTAATTTCCAGAAAAAAAGTTAAAAACACAGATCAAAACTTCCAATTTAGATAACTGAATGAAAGGAACAGTGACCTCTTTGTCTTAGTACCTGTTAAACAGGTTTCTTTTCCCAGGAAACTGTATTTACACGAACAAACTATAGAAGCAGATATCCAGCCTGGTATGTGTTTGATTTTCAATATCATAACTAAATCATAGTGCATTTATTAAATAATTGTGAAAAAACAGTTGATATTTCTGCTACTATAAAGAAAAACTGCATTGGTGTTTTGTATGACTGTTTTATGAACAGCTTGTCTTACTTAAGTGTAGGGGGGAAGGGGATGGCTTATTCTCCCCAGCCTGAGACACAAAGGAGCATGAAATCCATCTTGGATTTGACTGACAGACTTGCAGATAGACAGTAACACCGAACCTACATCCCTGCATTCTAGTCTTTGAAGGAGAAAAAAGGACTTGGAGTACTTCACACATCTGTCTCTTCTCTGCCTTCTGCATTGATTTCTGACATCCAGGCCAGTCCAAGTAAGTAAGCGATCATTAGCTTCTACAGTCTTTTATCAGCACTGTTCTGGCACTGAGGTAACTGCAGGGAAAAAGAGAGACTGAAGCCCAGTAAAGGTCACTCCTGCCATTCCATGAGTCCATGCAGTCCATGCAGTGACCAGAAGAAGTACAGAAGCATCTACAATGCTTTCTAAACTAGCTGCAAGTAACTGTATGCATTCCCCTTCTTTCCACTGGGAGACAGTAAGTCTAAAAATAAGATGTTGACCTTCTAGGTTAGCTCATCCCTGCATCCAGGGATGAAGTCTAGCCTGGAAAGGGTTTCTCCTCTTGGGGAGGGCTCAGCCTGGGGATCAAATGGAATTGTTATATAAGAGTAATAGTTCTGCTTTTGCAATTTTTATCTATTTCTAGTTAAATGATTTACTAAGATAGTGATGCTGACATAAGCATATTTGATTGACAGCTATGAAAGGAAGGGAGAAGCTAAGTAGGTAAGGGCAAATCAAATTTATTTTGATCGGTAGGCATGAAGACTTACTCCTAGATATGCTGTCAGGACTCAAGTTAGTCTAATTTTTGGGGGGTGGGGGAGGAAGGAGAAGAGGAAGGGATGGAGCTGCATGCGAATGACAAACATCTGCCCATAAGTGTCTAACTGAAAAAAACTACAACTGATGGGTATGAGGACGGCTGATACCCATCACATCCCTAGTGGCTATACTTGGACTATCAAGTTTCTACCTCAGTCAGTATGCACTAACAGGTTAAATAGGAAATAATCAACAGAGGGGAAGCACTAGAATTGAGAATGGAAACACTTCTTATAAGAAGAAGGATTTTTCTTTTTTTTTCTTTTCTTTTTTAAGCTGGGACTTGAAGGAAGCCAGAGAAACCAGGAGATGGAGATGAGGAGGGACATTTTGGAAATGCAGGAGAGCCAATAAAAATGCCTGGGAGAAAGTTTTTATTTAAAAGATAATTTTGCCAGTTATATCCTTCAGAGTAATAACCATAATGAATTTCTGAAACTGAATTCCTGACTTACTCTACCTCGAGACTGATTCTCTACTGTACCCTTTTCTGCCTGGGGGGGGGGCCTCTACCCAAAGTGAAGCACTGGTTTCCTTAATGAAATTTGTGCTAAGAGCAATCTACAAGAGTATAAAAGAAATGGGTGAAGCAGCAGATCAAGATGTGTTAGGCAAAATAGGTGTTACTAAAAAATGTGAAATAAATAGCAAAGGCATGGAATTAGTCCTAAAAAAAGTCAATTGTATCTACATTCACATAAATTGTGAACAATAACAACAAAATAGAAAACATATTATGGAGAGAAGACAGAACAGCTGATTTGTTTGTTTTTTCACTTTGGAAAGTATTTGTCTCATCCTTAACCTAATTCCATACCTTTCTTTAAATTGCAGAGCCATTTCTTAACTTCTATGACTTACAGAATTGTGGAAGTGGCAGAAACACTAAAGAGCATGTTGTTCAACCTTGTCATTTAAATGAAAAGTGAGATTAACTGACTTGCCCAAGGTCACATATTCAGTTAGTAGCAAAACAAGAAGAACCTAGGTCTTCTGCTTCCCAGTTCAGTGGCCTTGATGAAAAGTTGAGCAGCTCTCACATGAGTCGTGCCAATGGGCGTCATTCTGCATCTCTGGTGCCAATAAGAATAAGTTCATTTAAGTGCTTTCAGATCCTTCCTAACATTACTTTATATAAGCTATTCTACTTGACCTCATTATAGCTCCTTTTTGGTTTTTGTTTTCTTTAGAAATGGGGTAAGCATCCTAATGTTTTGAGAGAGAGAAGTATTGACTTCGCAAATTAGAAAAGCAAAAATTAGTGAAGCTGCTATCATGCTAAAATTACCCAGTTGCCACTAATCTGGGGAAGATAAATGCAGGTTAGGAAGAATATTGGCAAGTGTCAAGTACAAGCTTTAGCAGGAAGCCAAGAAGAGTAGGAGGACAGAGTTGATGAAGCAATTCATTTTCAGACATCATTTTCACTGAAGTCAAGTTTTTCTGGAGAAGTACTGTAGAATAATAGCATACAAAATCTTTAGCGATGGTGGAAATCATGGCTGTAAAGTCACCACACAGACTTTATACGTTTGGGGCCTTTTAGAACAAGCAAAGTTCTTTAACTGATGAAATAATATTTCATTCACTGCCAAGAGTGGATCATGAGGAAAAGGTATGAAAATCAGAGCAGAATAGAGAACTACCCCAAAGCAGTCTGGGCCTATTCCCATGTCACAGGCCACTTGACAAGGCGGGGGGAGGAAGGGGAGAATCACTGCTCTGGAGAAGAGCCCAACAGGTCATTAGCACAATTATTCTTGATTCCTCCCAGTCCAAGCCTGGGATAGATACAAATCCCTTCTTAAAGTATTTATCCGAAATACTGAGAGGAATATTGTCCTAGAAGGAGAAATACATAAAAGTAAAGTAAACATTATTTTTAAAAAAAGTAATAACACTCCTACAAGTACAGATGGATGAATGATAATAATACCTCAAAGTAATGGCGAAAAAAGAATTCATTTCACTTTCTTTTCATCATTGCTTATTTTTAGTCCTAATTCAATTTATGAATTCATCCCTGAAGCAGAATACCAGACTATACTAAATCGCCTGTTGAAGGGCTAGAAGAGCAAAGACTGCTGACATGTACTAGGTTTTAATACTCCCTGTCTGCTCAAGATTGATTCATTTGTATTTCCCCCAAATTCATTTCCACAGCAGGTCACTTGAGTCAGCAAGAAATTCAATCCTTCTGAATTTGGTTTCCATGTGCCTCACAACTACAGTTGTGTTTCCATGCAAAAATGCTACCCTTCTGAGATCTGAGAAAAAAAAATATTTTTAGTATGTCTGTGTTAGTGTTCAAGATTGTAAATTAAAAGTCTGTTTTATGCTTCTAGGGGCTATGGAACAACACCCACTTTTTCAAAAAATTTCACAAATATGTGATAATCAACAGCAGGCCCGGAGAGAATGTGAAAATGAGGCATTTTTGCTGTCTCAGTGACCCCAACAGATGGTTACCGAATAGTTCGTTTTGGGTAAACCTTCCTTTTGTGGTCCCATATCCCTACAGCAATCTGTCGATCTAGGAAAGAAGATAGAAATAATCCATCTTTAAATGTAGAACCTAAAGACTGAGTTGAGGCAGATATTTTAAAACAGCCATTTTTGGATTAGCATTTTGTCTGTTTTCCTCTACACAGTTGGAGCACTTTATGATGATCACACAATGCTTTCTGGGTTTTAATATAGAAGATATTGTAGAAAATCTGACTGCCAGAGGGATTACCCCAGTTCTCCCCAGACCAAGAGAATTCAGCATACCTTAACTAAAAGTATTTGTTCAGAGTTACCTGTGAAATCCAACCTCACTTGGAAAGTACCTTTTAAAATTATCCTACCGTTATGGCAAATTTAATGTATGATTGTCCTTGAGGGTATCAAGTGACATTTTTAAATGTGTATCATGAAATGCTAATTCAAACCCTGAGCAAGAAACTCCTTGATTCAGAAGATGCACTGGCTTTACCATCACTATTCAGTTTCACAAGGGCTAGAACTGACATCTAATGGGAATAAATTGAACTTGAGACAAGTGATATGAAAAATATACTTCTTCCTCTGGAATTGGGGGCCCTCAGCTTATAGACTTTGGGAAGGTCTCCTAAGCTCAATGAGTTTCCTCTTCTGAAAAATGAACAGGTCAGACCAAACGATTTCCAAGATGACTTCCATGACATTCTATGATTCCAGAGGAATCAAATTTAAATAAATTAAAATTTCTTTTTCCAAAGGAAAACAAAATTGCCTTTGAAAAATACCTTGGGGTAAGCCTAGAAAATCATATGGCAATGTTCCAGATAAGCCAAAAGATTCAGGAATACAGTGATGAATAGAATGTAGGGTTCAAAACTATGATTCATGTCCTGCATCAAGGTGAAAAGATATTTTCCAATCTTTTTCTTATTTGATAAATATGGGAATGTCTCCTCTTGTTTCCAAACGGCCTATCACTCTTCCATTCAGAAGAGTGTCACTAGCGGAAGCATTGAGCTAGGATGAGCAAAGGCTAAGCACTAACATGTTATGTGTGATAGGTTGAGTCACTAATAAAAATCAAATATTTTTACATGGTCTGTTATTGAAACCCATAATGGAGCTCCTTTGGGACAGACTATATATGTATAAGAATTTTTTTTTTCCTACCTTGCCCTTCAGCCCCTCTATCCCACCCTGGTCTTCTAGACTATCACCCTGACTCCAGCCTCACCTTCCTCTTCAACTGTAGTTGATGAGTTCATCTTTACACTGTCATCCCCACCTTTACATCACTCCTATCATCATTTATTTTCTCTGCTCTTAATCCTGTGTTGCTAAATGCCACTGGAGAAAGTCAAGCACACAACGTGCATTAAAAATTCATATTAATCTCAAGTGGGCCCTCACTTTTGCATAGAAATTCCTTTATTCTTCACCAAATGACTACCATGCCACCCACAATGGCTAAGCCTAACTTTGTCATCTCTTCAAGCCCCCTAAGCCATCCACCATCACTTCTCTCTCAACAAAGGGGGAGGAAGGGGATGGGACAAGAAGAGAGATACATACAAACATAAAGATAGATATGTAGATATACCTTCCACTCTGCCTCCATGTTCAAGCATACCATTTCCACCCCATTCTTTAAAACCCTTACTTAACCCTTCTTCAAGCTTGCTTTACTGCCAAGCTTCTAGAATTATCTGCTCACTTTCTTTATTTCTTTATCACCTTACTCATGTTCAATCCCTCATAATCAGGTATCACTCTACTGAAACTCTCCACTATGAAGTTACCAACAAGCTTGACTTCTAAGTCTTTTCTTTTTTCCTCATACTCCTTGACCTCCGCAGGCTTTTGATGCTTTTGATCTACTCCTCTTAGATGCCCATCTCCCCTTGGCTTCTGTAACACTACTTTTTCCCCTGAATTTCTTTATACATGTCTGACTGCTTCTTTTTTGTCTCTGTAGTCATCCTGGTTCTTCACCTCTCACTCCCTAAAGACTGGATGTACTGGCCCCTCTTCTTTCTCCCTTGGTGATCTCACCAGTTCAAATTATTTCAAGTATCATTTCTATGCTAATGATTCCCAAATCTACAAATCTAGCCTTCACCTCTCCTCTATGCTCCCATATTACATCACCAGCTGCCTGCTAGACATTTTCAACTAGTTGTTCAATAGTTATTTCAAACTCAACAAGCACAAAAATGGAACTTTTCTTCCCTCTTAACCTCACCCCTCCTTCATACTTTTTTTTTTTACTGTTGAGGCCCCCATCATCCTTTCCAGTTACTCATGGGTATAACCACAGGGACATCCTTGCTATGTCCTATCCCTCAGCTCTCCCATAGCAAAGTTGATTTGTTGACTCTACATCTATGCCTTTACCCCAGTCCCTACCAGCAGTTATGAGGCTTAGAGGATGTTCAACAAAAGAAACAGACAATCCAGTAATGCATAAAGCAATAGGAATTTTATTATGATGCTTTTTAAAAGACATATAAGAAGAAGGTCAGGGCATAAAACCAAGAGCATGGGAGAACAGGGCTAATGAGGGAAGGAAGTTTGGGGCAAAGGATACAATTAGGATTCAGCTAATGGAGAGAGGGCTACAACCGGCCCTCAGTGCAATAGTCTTCAGGCCACAGAAGAAGAAAGGGAGTCAATGATGGTCTTTCAGAGACTTTCTTCAGACTTGACACATGCTGTCCATCTCTCAATGCTCCATTTCTTCTCATCAGTGTGGGGGATAACTAGGCTTCTTTTACCTTTACATAAAGGCAGCTCATCGACACAGTCAAAGATCATGGTTTTAAGAAGGAAGACATGGTTCTCACTCAGGTGCATCTTGTTGATTTCCCACCTCTGATGTCTGATGTTACAGGCAGGATAATGCTAGATATTAGCTATGAGCAAACAGAGTACGAGCATGGGGTATGGAAGTTTTCAGAAAATGTCAGGAAGAAAGGATGAGTGGGGTAGCATTCCCCATGACCATGGCAGTGTTAGCCTGTCCTAGTCCCAAAAGCTCAACATTTTTAGACTATCAAAATCTCTCCCATCCTTGCTCTCCACCCACAAATTCAGAACCTTATTACCTCTCACTTGGGCCACTGCAATAGTCTATTAATTGTCTCCCTATTGCTAATCCACCCTCCACACAGCTACCAAAATAATATTCCTACAGTACAAAGGATCATGTCTTCTCTTCTGACTCAAAAACTTTCAATGTCTTCCTTTTGCTTCTCAGATAAAAACTAACTATTCATCTTTCTACAATCTGGATCTAGCCTATCTTTACAGGCTTATTTCACATTCATTCCTTTTATGCACTCTTCATTCCAGACAAACTGGGGGACTGAAGTCCCTAAATTTGACATTCTTTCACCTCTGTGTATTTGATTATGCTGTCATCTGGAAAGCACTCTGTTCACATCTTAGAATTTTCTCTTTCAAGGTTCAGCCAGGTGGCACTGCCTCCAGGAAGCCTTCCTAATGCACCCCTCCTTCACCAAAGGTAACACAAAAAATGGCCTCTGCCTTCAAAGAGCCTTAATTCCACTGAGGGAGAAACAATATGTGAGGAGATAAGTAAACAAAAAATAATGCAATTTAGAAGTAACATTGATAAACTGAATGTGCCAAAGGGTTGGTGAGCAAAATGGTGAATGATTCTGAAACAATGGCATACATTGTTTGAAAAAGAAAAAACTTAGGGGAACATGGGCCCTGTTCTCAGAGAAGATGATGGTTTGTCATATGGATGATGGCTGGTTTTGATTGGTTCTAGATAGCAGAATTAGGATCAATAAACAGAAATTACAATGACACAGATTTCAATTAGGTGATATGAATTAACCAATACCATCACAATCTCAGAAGAATGAAAACTGCTGGAGCCCCAAAAGACAATCCAAAAATAAATGACTGGCATGGCAGCAGCATATTACCAATAATGACTTCAGGGAAAAAGTGGCATTCAAGACCCCCTCAAGCATATGTATGATCAAAAGAGAAGGTGGCTTGGTCACATATAAGAGTGAGGGTCAATATAGACAAGTCCAAGTATTGTACTACTCTCCACAAAATATTAAAAGACCTAGAAGGAAAGCCTCAAAAAGGGTTATTTAAGGGCATGAATAGGAATCACACAGGATTAAATATCAACAATAAAACTCTGCCACCATCTAGTTCAACATACACTTGAACAAGAAATCTTTCTGCAAAACCTCTGATAAGCTGACACCTAGCCTTTACTTAAAAACCTCAAACAACAGAGAACCCACTACCTACTAGGACAACCCACTCACTCTGAGATACCTGTAACTGTTGAGAGTCACTGAAACCATCACTGTTTGGAAATCTGAGTGTTAGACATTACTTGAAAGTCACTAGTCAGGTCGAATGCAAAAAGGGGTTACTGGCTACCTCATAGTGTTACTAATTTTGAGCAAACGTACACTTTACTTTATGCAATATAAATGTATTCCTGAACTATGTGCAAATGCCTGAGTAAAGGTGTAGAAGTTTATTTTTATACATCAAATCAGCCTTTAAATAAACAGTGGGAAATGGAAAATTAAAGTAAACCTTTTGTTTAATCTCTTTCAAAAGCAAATAAGGACATATAATTTCATCTAGATCATAAAATCTGATTTTTTAAATATTAAAGTATTGTTTGTAATAGGAAGAATGTCTCTAGATGTTTTCAGATAGGCCATGTCAACACACATGACAGCAGAACAGTCTTATGAACTTTTGCTCAAACTAATCAATGTGACCTTACTTCAGATAAGAAGGTTAAGAGTATTGTAGAGATAGACCTGCACAATCAACTGGATTGAAAATCCTAGATGAAACCATTCTTCCACAGTCTACTTAGACACATGGTATCATCACCATCACTAGTCCCTGGTGTCCCCATAGTACCATACAGTAGAGAGTTGTGAAAAAAAAAATATGCTCTCTGTTCTCAAAGAGTTTAGAGTGGGGGCAGTTAGGTGGCACAGTGGATAGAGCACCTGCCCTGAAGTCAGGAGGACCTGAGTTCAAATCTGATCTCACACCAAACACTTGACACTTACTAGCTGTGTGACCTTGGGCAAGTCACTTAACCCCAATTGCCTAATTAAAAAAAAAAGAGAGAGTTTAGAGCGATGGTGGCAAAAGTGCATTATATAAGATGCTTTAAAATAGCACGTTATTGTTTTACTTGTCTTAATGCCTTGCTAGTCATTTCACTAGTACCGTTTTATGCTTCTTCACTATTTGGGAAAGGAAAGTGATTCCACGAGCTATTGGTTAGGTGGTAAATATACTGTGTTCCCAGTGAGTCCAGGAAGCCCTGGCAGTGACAGAGGAGAACTTCAGAAGAGTTCTCAAGGAAGGAAGGTATTTAATAAACAAGGAAAAGTTCTACTTCAAAAGTCTCCCAACGCTCCTTCGAGATGAGCAGGAACAGTGATTATGTGTATTAGACAGATGAGGAAACTGAGAAATAGAAGATAAAGTTGGCAAAGTCTCACAGTAAATAAGGGAAAGAATCAAAGAAAGAACTCACATGTACTGGTGTCAAAAACCAAAATCCATTATGTCTAATACAAATAAGCCAAGTTCATTCATTCTTCCTATGAAACCCTTAACTACTTTAAGATGTCTGAAAAAAAAATGAATAAAAACATGATTTGGCATACAAGTCAGAGGCACTGTGGTGGAGTAGATACAAGGATAGCAATGCTAGTAGTACCTAGCTCAACAAAATTCTCATGACGCTGAAATGAGATAATTTATAATGTTCATAAAGCACTTTGAAAAAATTTTAAAGCATTAATAAATATCAGTTTTCAAATAATGAGACGGACACATTTTCTTTTTACTTCAAAACACTGCATATAGTTACAAAAGCTGATTTTGAACTAATAGACCAACATCAAAACATTTGATGTAAGGATGTTTTATCTTCATAAAACTCATCCTACTCCCAAAGATAAGTAATTAAGAAATGCTACAAAAAAGGCATAAACCCTTTCCTTTACTTGCATTATAATTATGTTACTCAATTAGTCACAGAGGAAAACACTAATGTGGAAGGCATTCTGCCTCTGTATCCTTAGGTGTAGACATCATTGTTTCCTTATCTGTTTCTTCCTCTGTTTGGTTACTTTCTTTGTCCTTTGTTTCATTACTTTCTTCCTCCTTTGCTTCATCTTCAGTGTCATAAACATGTAAAAATGCAGCCATCATTGGAATCTGAGAAAAATAGTTCTTAGCTAGAATGTGCTTATGTTTGATCTTGTGAATAAACACTGGTTCATATCCCTGAAAGAGAAGAAAATCCATATTCTGTTAATCGTCGCAGACATTGTTTGCTAGGTCAAAGCAGTAGAAGTGACCACTGATGTACTGAGACCTTGATATTCAAATCCATTTCTGCCTTCTCCAAGAAGACATTATTTCCTTAACCTGGATCTGTTCCCATGTGGATGATGGGTAAAAACTCCATTTCTTTTCTGTGTCTTACTACCTTTCTCGTTCGATCTTCAAATCAGTGATAGAGGCAAACCTGACTTTAGGTCAATGTAATAATTAGATACACTTGTACATTAAGCTTTGGGGGCACTAGGGCAGGGGTATAAACTCAAATGGGGGAACGGGGAGACCACTAAATCATATAGAAAGACCCCTGCAAGCCAGGCCCTGCATTGACTTAGAGAACCATATGTTAATGTTATTTATGTTTTACTGTATTTTTATTTATTTTGTTAAATATTTCCCAATTACATTTTAATCTGGTTCTGGCTGGCACTGGAGAGTGTTGCTGAAACCTATGGGCCCCATATTTGACACCTCTGCTCTGGGGAAAATCATTTAGTGTTGAGGGGCTAGAGATAAGTGATCTGAAAAGTTAATGAACCTTCTACAAGGGACTAAGTAACCTGCAAGAAGGGAATATACATACTGGGTGAACTTGTCTAGCTGTCTGGGCTATGTGAAGAAGAGACAAGAACACAGGGCAATAATGGGAAAAGGGACAGTTTCTAACATTGGACCAGAAGTCAAGAGACTCAGGTCTTCCATGAGCTGAGTTATGTGATCTTGAATAAGTCAGTTAAACTTTCAAGAGCTTAATTTCATCTTTTGTAAATGGATGATCTTTGAAGGCTCTTTTCAGCTCTATAATTCCATGAAAGAAAGGAAAAGAGGAAGGAAGGAAGGAAGGAAGGAAGGAAGGAAGGAAGGAAGGAAGGAAGGAAGGAAGGAAGGAAGGAAGGAAGGAAGGAAGGAAGGAAGGAAGAGAGAGAAAGAGAGAAAAGGAAGAGAGAAAGGAGGGAAGAAAGAGAAAGAGAAAAAGGAAGGAAGGGAGAAAGGAAGGAAAGAAGAGAGAAAGGAAGGAAAGAAGAAAGAGAAAGGAGGAAGGAAGGAAGGAAGGAAGGAAGGAAGGAAGGAAGGAAGGAAGGAAGGAAGGAAGGAAGGAAGGAAGGAAGGAAAGAAGGAAGGAAGGAAGGGAGGGAGGGAGAAAGGACTGATATGAATATGCCCCTATAAAGTTTGCAAAATGCATTATATCTATTATGTCATTTAAGCCTCACAATAAGACTGTGAGGTAGGTGCTATAGGTATTATTATCCTCATTTAGCTGCTGAAGAGACTAAGGAAGAAAGAAGTTAAATAACTTACCTACCTCATAAGAAGCAAGAGTTTAACCGAAGTCTTCTTGATACTATCTCTTGTTAATCAATCAATAAGTATTTCCTAAGTGCCTATTATGTGCCCTGCACTGTGCTAGGGCACTAGAGATATAAAAACAATGAATGAAACAATCACTACTTACAGGAAGTTTATATTCTTAAAGGGGAAGCCAACAAGACTTATACAAGTGCAGATGGAATAAACATGCTGTCTATCCTTCAAATATGTATCCTAATGCTAGAAACTCCTTACCAGTCCATCCTTCACAAAGTAAAATTAAAAATACAAACACAGGTCTGATCATGTCCCTCTCCTTCTCAAAAAACAATGAGTGGTCCTATCCCTCTAAGATAAAATGCAAATTCCTCAAGTCTGACATTTAAATTGGTTAGTCATTCTGCAGTCGTATCTGACTCTTCATGACCCCATCTGGGGTTTTCTTGGCAAAGATACTGGAGTATCTAAATACTAGCTATTATTACTTTATATTTTTCAAAGCGTTTTCCTGTGTGTTGCCTCGTTTGAACTTTGCAGTAATGATAGGAGGTGAGCAGTATAAATGTCATACTCCTCTTTCTACAAAGGTGAAAAGGGAATCCCAAAGAGGTTAAATAATATGCCCAAGGTCATACATTTCATTGGGAGAGGACAAGAACCCCAGACCTCAACTAGGCACTCAGGGTTTTCATCGGAAAGTATATCAAAGACAGTGTTTGATAAGCAGGATCCACTAACTGACTGAGAAAATAAACTGATGTACATGAATGTGATGGAAGACTATTTTGCTGTAAGAAATGAGGAAAGAGATGATTTCAAAGAGACATAGAAAGACATATGAATTTATGCAGAGTGAAATAAGAACCAAATTTATATACTATAGCATCAATATTCTTTTTAAAAATTAACAATTTTGAATTAAAGCTAGAATTTACATACAGTGCTTTAAAGTCGGCAAAGCACTTTACAAACATTATTTCATTTTGTCCTCACAATAATCTTAGGAGGTAGGAAGTATTAATATTCCCACTTTACAGATGAGGAAATGGGAGGCAGACAGAGGTTAAGTGACTTGCAGAGAATCACAGAACTAGCAAGTGTCTCAGGTCAAATTTTAAATCAAATCTTCCTGACTCTGACCCAGCATTCTATCTACTGCATCACTTTTATAAAGTGATAAAGAGCTGAAGAAGGAAATGAGCAGAAGTAGGAAAACAATTTCCATAATAACAACACTATAAAGACAAACAACTTTGAAAACCCTAAGAACTGAGATCAATACAATGACCATCCATGATGATAAAGAACCAATGATAAAATATACATGCCCAGGGCAGCTGGGTGGTGCGGTGGATGGGGCACTGGCCCTGGAGTCAGGAGGACCTGAGTTCAAATCCAGCTTCAGACCAAACACTTGACACTTTCTAGCTGTGTGATCCTGGGCAAGTCACTTAACCCCAATTGCCTAAAAACAAAAAAAAATAAAGAAATATACATGCACCTACTTTCTGATAAAGAGGTGCTTGATTTAGCATACAGAATTTTATACATATGTGTATACATGTATATATGTATATCTGTGTATATGTATATATGTATACACACCTATATATTCCTTGTAACAAACATACAGTCAATACATACACATATATGTGCATTTATTTTTATCTCTATATTTCTATATAATCAATTGGTTTTGCTTGACTACATATTTGTTACATGGAATTTGTTTTTTCTTTTCTTTTTTTCTAATGAGATGGCAGTGGCAGGGAGAAAAAAAAGATCTCTGTTCAAGTAAAAAAAAACTCACTTAAAAATAGAAAGCTTAGGAGTGCCACAGATAGGGAACGTTGCATGAACTTTTAGATGCCATCACTTTTTTGTTAGTTTTTGCTTAATTGTTTTCTTTTGTTACAAGAGAGTTCTTATGGAGTAGGAGTAATCTGGAGGTATTTGTAACATAAAAAATATACCAATAAAACTTTAAAAATAAGTACATAAAAATCAAGTTAGAAAAACTTAATTTTAATACCACCTGGGTAGAACTTCAAGTGTATCAAGTAGGTAACCAGTATGCATTAGTTGGCTAGGAACTTGACAACAGTAAAGGAATCTGACCATTAGACCACAGTAGGAAGAAATAGGTCTGGCTGGGTGCTAAGTGCTAAGCACAAAGGGCTTGTGTGGAGAGCTGCAGTTGAGGGTAAAGAAGCCTAACATTTCCCACAGTGGGGTTTTCTAAACCCAAAAGCACATGCATATGTTAATAGGCCAACTATCAGGAAGAAAAAGTATTTAACCTTTTCAGGGGAGAATAATTAAGTGGTACCTATTTGTGCTAGAAGGCACTGGACATCCAATTAAAATGAACAAAGTTGAGATGGACTTTGAACAAGCAGATTCACTTCCTTGGGGTCATACTGAGTTGAGAGGGTGAGGACAGGAATATCGGGGATACCAAATACAGGTTGCAACTAGAACTCCAATTTTCTATCTCCTCTAATCCCATCCCCAATTCACTATAAATCATACTATCTACTACGGAGAGGCTTCAATGTTTTGTTTTGGTTTTTTCTATGTAAAAAAAAATTCATAAAGCAGAAGTCTTTCTGTATATATTTTTCCATCTCCTTATCATGATTACTGGCCCTCGTTCAAGATTAATTCAGTCTCTGAAAAAGGACGTGATTATTCTTCCTAAATTTTGAGTGGGTAAATACAGCCTATAAATTAAGAGAAGCCTGGAAATACTTAAATCTGCAACACAAAGATAAACTGAGAAGACTCCTTCTTGTTCCTTGCCTAAATTGAATGTAAATGCTTATATCACAGTGGCCTCAAACCATAATTATAGGAAATATTTTGAGGCAGCCTGACTTGGAGCCTCAGCTCAACTTACAGAAATCCAATCACACTGGCATCTTGAAATTAGAAATGCACACAAATAGAACATTTAATTGGATACTGCAGTAATTAGATTAAATACTCAAAGGGAGCCGTGCGGATTAATTGAAGAAGCCCTGGAATCTCAGCACTGGGAATGAGGTTCACTTCAGCCCTATCCTAAATGAGATGACGCTGATAGTCTTGGCTACATTTCTGGTTGATTAAATGTTTATGAGGCAACCTGGCTTATTAAATATAATATATAACACTACTGTAATCTTTATTTCATTCCCTGTGGAGAATACAGAAGCACGGTGCCATGGAGAAAGCTACGGACCTAGAACTGCAAAATCGGCTGGGAGACATGGCTTCATCATTTAATAGCTCGGCCACTCTGGGGTCACTGAACTTAGCCTCAATTTTCATTTTCACAGAACTCGCCCCAGCATTCCCACCAACCCTTCGGGGTGGTAACGATCAGGGAGGTGATCTACATGATGAGGTGAGGAACCTGTGGCCTCAAGGACACATGTGGTCCTCAAGTGTGGCCCTTTGACTGAATCCGAACTTCCCCAACCAAAATATGGCCTCAAGGCCACAGGCTCCCCACTCTTGTATGTGAACATCCTTTTAATCCTAAAAGGATGCGGATAGGACCTAGATCTGTTTCCCTTTCTACCAATGTACCTCAGTACCTTCTCTGAAACTCAGAGCCAACTTAAGGCATTGCCTATATGGAGGGTGAGGCCACATGTGGGTCCGAACCAGGGCCTCCCGGCCTCAAGGCCAGCTTTTTGCCCACTATGCCACAATGCCTCACAGAATGTCAGAGCTAGAAACAGCCTTAGAGTCCCTCATTTTAGAGATGAAAAGCCTCTGAAAGGGAAAAGGATGTGTTCAAAGTGGGTTACAGTAGGGGGTAGGAACAGAGTCTAAGCGTTAACCCACTGCACCCTCCTGACTCTTAAGAGTCTAGTGAAAATAAACTTTAAATTCAATTTAACAAAAATATATTAACCACTTCGGCATCCCCAAACCGACACACCTACAGCAGGCAAATAAGAAAATGTTCACAATGAGTACTATTTGAAGAGCATTTTCTTTATTTTCCCCCAGGTGAGATCTTTCATGGAATTACCAGCAGCTGAGATTGAATCAATGGTGGGCAGAGAACGCATCTCAGCTGCTGAGGGGCCAAACTTCCTTCTAAATTAAATGCATGAATCCTCTCATCTACAGCCTTCAGGGAAAGAGTTCCCTTGGAAATCAACAGGGACTCTCAAATCTGTTCATCAACATGTTCCACCAATTTCATCCCTGACTTCAAATTTGGAAACAATAAATGTTATTTCATTTTTGCAATACTTCTATCGTTTATAGTAGCAGGAAGCAAATGCATAATGAGGCCGCGAGCCTAGGTGACTACACTAAATCTATATTCCATCACAATGATTGCCAGTTAAAGTGCAGTGTGTCAGTGTAATATAACAAAACTTACAGTGTTCTCCATTTTCAGGTACTCCTTTAATGACTAAACCTCAGAAAAATAGATGCAAGGGTTCATATTTACAAAACTTTTTTTCATTTACAGAGTTCCCATTCTTAATACAATGAGAACCGTCACAGGGGAGCATTCATATTTCAATCAATTCTGGGATATTTTCATTTCATTTTCCATAGTCTGTTGTGTAAATTTTGGTATAAAACCTGAATCTCCAGAGCACTTTTTAAAGAGATTGCCCCCAAGGGTAAGAAGGTAATTTATCCTGCGGGGCTGATTTAATCCTGGGTTTCTAAAACTACCAATTAGCATTGCCATTTAGGGACTCTTCAATTTTAGTTGTCTTAACAAACCCTGGGTAAAGAAGTGATAGACAGCATCTCAGCCACTGCCAGTCTGTGCTGGATCTGAACCACTGACCCTGAGTTATTCTCCAGCCTTACTAGACTTCGGAGCCTTCCTAGGAAATGCTGTCCTGAGGAGATCTTTTAGACATGGAAAGAATGTCATTTGCTATTACAAAAGGCTCAATGATCCATGCACAGATATACGAAGTAGATTCAGAAAACAATTTTATACAAGCAAAAACTAAAACATCTGTGTAAGAACTTTTTCTACATCTCCTTTGCTCTTCTTCCCACACTCTATGGGCCAGACACTTTCCTCATGCGTGATGTTCCATCTCCAGTCTGTGCCTTTGCAAGGGCTGTGCCCACCCCTCCCTGGAATGCCTCCTGACTCCTCCCCTTAGAATGCCCATTTCCTTCAAAGTTTAGCTCAGGCTCCACCTCCCTACAGGAGGCCTTTCCTGATCCAGCAGCTCGAGCCTGTCCCCTTGTCAAAACCACCTGGTGTTCATTTTGTACGTACTTATAAATGGAAATGTCGCCTCCCCAGAAAGAATGGCGACTCCTTGAAGGCAGGAGCCGCTTCATTCTCACTTTCCCATACCCACAGCTTAATACAGTGTCTGGCCCATGGTGGTGATTGATATGTGTTTGATGAGCGAATTGTTGTCATTTAAACACTTGTTATCACTATTTAGAACTGGAAGGAGGAAAATGTTGTGCAGATCTTATATGTAAGATATATATATATGTATGTGGGTGGGGTTATATATATTGTGTATTGATCATCAGAAAATGAAACGTCAGAAAAGAGAAGGCAACACGGTCCAGAGGAAAGAACACTAGCTTTAGAGTCACGGGACCTGGATTCAAATCCTACCTACCTGGTTTCAAATGACCACCTGTGTGACCTTAGGCAAGTCACCCTCCCTGGGCCTCAGTAAAATGAAAGGATGGCTCCTCATGTCCCCTCATATTCTAGATCAATGAAGCTACAGTCCTCTACCTGCTTTTAACACCTATGAACTAGTAGCCCTTCATGACTCTGAAAGTTTTTCCCTATCATATTCTCATAGCAATACTACAAAGACAGACATTATTCCCAAACTGCTGATAAACATAAGCACAGACAGATTGCACCACAGAGGGCATCAGAGACAGAGGCAGCAATGTGTATTGGTGTCCTTTCCCTCCCTCTGTATTCAAGCTAAACAATCTTACTCTCTCTTCCCCACACACGGCCTCCATCTTGCAGCTCCGTAAGAGTTTGCACATGCCCAGCATGGTTGGCCTCCCTCCTTGCCAGCACTTCACACAATTTCTTTCTCTTCTTGCAAGACTAACTTGGACACCACCTTCTACTGAAAGGCTTTCCTGACCCCCCCAATTACTAGTGCGCTACCTCCCTAACTACACAGTATCAACTACTTTCTATATTTATGGTTTTTCTCTTCATAGTTATTCTATATGTACTTATATACGAATTTGTCTCCCCCATTGTAACCAAAGTTCCTTGAAAGCAAACAATTAACCCCGGGCAAGTCACTTAACCCTGACTGCCTCACCAAAAAGCACCAAAAAAAAAAGTGAACAACTCTCTGTATTTGCTTTATGAGTGATTATTGACTGACCGGTTAACTGTCTTAAAACATAGATACCCATAAAGATTTGGGAACATGCATTTAGGATGCAATTCATTTTAACTTCATTAAAATTATCTAACAGTTGCCCCCAAGCTGCCCTTTAATCTTTAATTAAATGACACTTCAATCTTTCTTACCTCTTCAAGGCTCTTCATCTTGAGATGAACATTTGCTTCATCTTTAGTCAGGAGAATACAGTTCCAAGGGGCCCATTCCTCTGTTCTGTCCCATCTGACAATGACCAAATCACAGAGATCATTCCAGGCACTGAGGGCTGACTGGGAAGCCCAAATGTTCTCAATCAGGTACTGGAGATCTTGTAGCTAGCAATAAAAGCAAATCTGAGAATGAATGGCTACGCTTACTTTTGGTGATGAAATTGGTTTTCTAGCTTTTATGTTACATAAAACAGTTTGATTTTTATTTTTTCAGCATATTCTAAAAACATCTATCACTCAGAAGAGCTGTCCAGTGGCACAAAGCCCCTTGTTTTGAATGAAAATCATTATTCTTTCTATCTCTACAATCTTATTTGTTCAGTGTAACAATCCTACCTGCCCTTAAGTACTTAGGGAAAGTGATTATTTCTGCCAGAAGATTATGATAATAACAACAACAATAACTTCCATTAACATAGTCCTTTGAGATTTACAAAGCATTTTACATATTCATGGGAGACTAGCCACAACCCTGGGAAACCTGTTCTACAAGTGTTATTATCACCACTCTACAGATGAGGAAACTGAGGCTCCTTAAACTGAGAGTTTAAGTGGCTTGCCCAAGGTCACACGGTTAATAAGTGTCCAGGCTCAGATGTGAATCCAAGTCTCAAGCTCAAGTCCAGCACCGTTCCCCTTACACCACTCTAAGTGGTACATATAAGTGTAACCAGTTATTATCTATGAGGCATCCTAAATTTGTTTAGCACCTGATATTTTTCCAGCAGCTAGGCAGGGCAGTCGATAAAATACCGGACCTGGAATCCCAAAGACTCATCTTCATGAGTTCAAATGTGACTCATTTACTTGCTATGTGACCCTGAGCAAGTCACTTAACCTTATTTGCCTCAGTTTCCTCATCTGTAAAATGAGCTAGAGAAGGAAATGGCAAAGCACTCCAGAATCTTTGCCAAGAAAACCCCAAATGGTGTCATGGAGAGTCAGATACGACTGAGTAACAACAATCCAGAGGAAATCCCTGGGAATATTACTATTTCTAAATTGCAGATGAAAAAAATTTAAGTACAAGACTGTGACTTGCCCAGGCTACAGAACCCAGGTATCATGATCTTTCTATCATATTCTGTCTCACTGAATGACTCCTAGTGGTGAAGAACAAATAGGTAGGACAATCATTTTGAGGCATTCACATTAGTTAAGCATTTAGGTTAGCTTGAAAAATCTATAGCTAATAATTTTCTACTTATCCTTCATAATTTGAATCACATATTTCATATATTTATTTATAGTTATTCCTTTTTCTCTAAAACTAAGTCTAAATGTCACTTGGCTTACAATGAAATCCTCATCACATCCAGCATTAAATAGAGAGCCCAATCAATGCTGGGGGAGATGGAGACTGCCACACAGTCAGCCCACCTCCTTTTCTATAATACATCTCTTTGAAGAAATCTCTTATGCCACTTCTTAGGTATAAGCCATGGTTTCTATACTGCAGCCTTTGCTCTCTGGGTGACCTGTAATTCCAATTCTTCACAGCTTGCTTTGCCTCATGACTCATGGCTATATGGCATCATCAGAAGAATACTTGTGTTTAAAAAATACGCATCCTTGCAGGGAAAAGCTTGTGGTCATTGAAAGTGTTATTTAATTTGCCAAAAGCAATCCACCTGCTTCTTTTCCACCTCTTCAATGCTGGGATCAATCATTATTCAACTGTAATGTAAGACATATGACTACTTCAATGTACTATTCATTCAAGTACACACCATGGTCTGGAAAACAGGTATTTTCAATCCACCTAGGTTTTCCTATCTATACTATTAAACCAAATTTTTTTAGGAGCCTCTGTAGGAATTCAGGTATTAATGATATCCACAAACTATATTTATATCTGAGAGATTTCATTGAGTAGGAATCTTTCTTTCTTTTTCACTTAATAGTATTTTGTTTTTTCCAATTATATGTAAAGATAATTTTCAATATCCACTTTCATAAGATTTTGAGTTCTGAGTTTTTTTCTCCCTCCCTTCCTCCTTCCCCAAGATGGCATGCAATCTGATATAGGCTATATATGTACAATCCTATTAGACATATTTCCACATTAGTCATGCTGTGAGGGAAGAATAAGAACAAAAGGGAAAAACCACAAGAAAGAAAACAATATGCTTTGATCTGCATTCAGACTCCACAGTTCTTTCTCTGGATGTGGATAGCATTTTCCATCATCAGTCTTTTGGAACTGTCTTAGATCCTTGCATTGCTGACAAGAGCTCAGTCTATCAAAGTTAGTCATCGCACAGTATGGCTGCTACTGTGTACAATGTTCTCTTGGTTCTGTTCATTTCACTCAGCATCAGTTCGCGTAAGTCTTTCCAGGCTTTTCTGAATTCTGCCTGCTCATCATTGTATTCCAATTACATTCATAAACCACAACTTGTTCAGCCATTCCCCAATTGATGGGCATCCCCTCAATTTCCAATTCTTTGCCACCACAAAAAGAGCTGCTATAAATATTTTTGTGCATGGAGGTCCTTTCTCCTTTTTTATGATTTCTTTGGGATACAGACCTAGTATTGCTGGATCAATGGCACAGTTTTATAGCCCTTTGGGCATAGTTCCAAATTGCTCTCTAGAATGGCTAGATCAGTTCATAACTCTACCAACAATGCATTAGTTTTGGTAATTTTCCCGCATCTCCAACATTTATCATTTTCTTTTTTGTCATATTAGCCAATCTGATAGATGTGATATGGTACCTCAGAGGTGTTCTGATTTGCATTTCTCTAATTCATAGTGATTTAGAGCATTTTTTTTCATATAACTATAGACAGCTTTAGGGAATTATTTCATTTGAATTCTGCTGCCCTGGACATCCTTCATGACAGTGGCAAACACTTTTGGTGAATATACATCTCTGTTTTATACCTCACTTAAAATCAGAGAGTTGTGGAACAAGTTTATCTGTTTTATTTATCATGATATATATCTTGTCAGAGTCTTGACAGATGCACTTTACAAAATTAAATGCTTTTTTACATGTTTTTCAGCAAACATTTTATATTCTCTCTATCTTTCAGTGAATTTGTGACTATGAAGATGTGGTTCACTTGCGAATATCATTCACAAAATTCTGTTTGCTTGCATCTCAAATTTTCCTCACGGATTATCTTTAATATATGTATGGATCAGTCTCATAAAACTAGTACTAGTGAGATAATATTCCATAACCTTCTGGCCTGGAAAAATGAAACTACTCTAATGTCTCAAAGAACAAAGACATGGCAATACAACAACATTCAAATAACAAACAGTTATTCAAGTTGGTCATCAATTAACCTGATGTCTTTTAAAATTTTACAATTATTATCTAAGATCTAAGTTATTCCCTTACACATTAAAAGATCTTCAAAATTTTGTAGGAAAAGAATTGAAACTTGAAAAGAAAACTGGACAAGCATCTTCTCAGCGTTGAAAGGATTATTAATAGTATTAGTTAATAGTAAAAATATCAATAACATTTAAAGGTGGTGATAAGTGATAATTTGCTCTTATATGTCTCTTTCAATATCTTTATTCTTTCCTCACTATAATATGGAACAGAATTCCATATCTATTATTTTTCATGTCTTAAATAAAGGCTTTATCCTTCCTATGTTTAATTGTATTTTTAATCTCTTCTCCATTGTCCTTAATTTTGAAAATATAGAATGAGAATACTTTATCTCTCTAAAAAAATTAAATTGTTCATTACAGTTATCTTCTCAACAGGCCCTCTAGAAAATATATATATATATATATATATATATATATATATATATATATATATATATATATATATTTTTTTTTTCCCCATGAATGACTTGGATGCACCAGTCCTTAATCTGTAATCTCGATTACCTGGATCCTATTTAGCCACACAAGATTCTATAAAGTACAATAAAAACAATGACTGTCCATGTGAGAGCTATTACCAAGATTTTTAAATTAGTCACTCACTCATTGACCCTTTTTTATACTTCTCTCCTCATAAATGAGTTTTCATTCTACCTTTTTAGTAGTTAGGATCTCTGTGTTAATTAAAATTCAAATATATTTAAATATATTTTAAATATCTGCCTGACAATAAGCATTTTCAAATGAATGAATGAAAATGTAATTTTATATCTCATTCCACTAGGTCTAGCAATACAAGCATAGAATTCATATGCATACCAAATTGCAACACATTAGAAATAAGAGAAAAAATTTAAATTATTATTTACTTCAAAAATCTGTGGACAAGATAAAAGAAATCTAAGACCTGAGTTCAAATCTTACCTCCAACATTTAATATCTATGCAACCCTGTGCAAGTCACTTTACCTCTTAATCACTTAACCAGTTTTCTCACCTGTAAAATGAGACTAGACCCAATGACTTCTAAAGTGTCTTCTAAACCTATGATTCTATAATGATCTTTTTTGATATTGGCTTTAAAAAAAACACAAAATTAACAAAAACAGACTTTTAAAAATCTGGGCCCATCATTTGCTATAGTATTCCAGTAACAGATAATCCAATATATACTAAACGCAATATAGTAATCCAATATATTAAATGCAACCTGAATACCTGGTAATTACTAAAAAGCAGAAAGCACATTGTGATAGCAGTGAATATGGTAAAAAATCTAAAGGCTACACCTGAGTTTTTAATCTACTATATATTTCTAATTATTCTCAAAGTATATGTTTGGTTCATCTTCCTTCTTTCTAGTTAGCTGTGTTAATCTTGTGTCAAAATATAAAAACTGAGTTGAATTGTTACATGCACATTTTTAAAGCAAAAGTGCTTCATTTTTTAAAAGTGTCAAAATGGAAACTGATAGGAAGATCTGCTATGTGATGAAAAGAACAAATAATTTCAGAAGAGAAAAAGTTTCAAGAGGTAGCCTACAAAAACAGATTATATTGGAAATGACTATAATAATAATACAGCTACTTATTTTCTGTGGTTGAAGCCACTATTAGGGATAATGGCACCTTACAGATAATCAAGGTAGGCTAGTCCATGATCAAATACCTCCTCTGAGCCAAAATGTTTTCCTTCTCCATATTTTGTTTCATTTTTATTTTAACTGGTACATGTTTGTAGCCAATAGGTAATAAATGTGATTGTTGTAAATGAATTTTATCATTATATATGAAAGTTATACTACACAAATTGTACTTGGATGGAATAAAATAATTAAGAATCAGTACCTTTGTTTATAAATTTATTTTGCTTATTACAAAGTTAGAAGACTCTGCATAATATTTTGAAACTAATTTCAAAATATTTATTTTATTCTCATTTTTGTATTTTCTCCCATTTCTTGTGAAGCTTCAAAATAAGTGTTTTATTCTTATTTTGTGACAGAAAAAACAATCAGATGAATTAAATATTTTATGACAAAAATTATACTGATTCTTAATTATACTCATGTAAAATATGCTAGTACTCCACTGCAATAATGATTAACACTTTACTAGTATATATTTACCAATTAGTTATACAAGGTAGTTCTTTGGAATGAAATTTAACCTCTGTGTTCCATATAAAAACAAACATTGTCAGAGAGGGCAGGGGAAGATTCCAGCATTGGGTGGGAGGTTGGACCAGCTACCTTTAAATGTCTTCCCAACATTAATATTCTATGATTCTAATTAACAGTGGTCCAGTTCTCAGGACCCCAGTAAAGGCAGCCCAAACCTAATAAGCAGTGATTATACTTTGAATCTTTCATATTAAGAGTATGAAAAGTTCCAACTTTGTAATAACACATATGTGTGCATGCATATATATATATATATATATGTGTGTGTGTGTGTGTATATACACACGCATATATATGTAACTTTGAAAAGAAATCTCCCTAAATTATTAATAGCAAAAAGTTGAATACAATCTGTGTGTGCCCAAGGATTGGGGTATAGCTGAACAATTTATGGCATATGAATATAATGATGTAATATTGAACCATGAGGAAAAATGAATAGGAAGAATTCAAATATATGAAGAGTTATAAGAAACTATACAAAGGAAAGAAGCCAGAACCAAAAGAATAATATACACCTTGGATCTCATCATGGTATGAAGGAAACCTTAGGTTCTAGAAGGTTCTGCCAGTAACAGGTTTTGAAAGGGTCTGCCAAGCTGTAAAGTCTTTGTGTATAGGCCCATTAATGGAGCATCAGTCTATCACCTGAGCACCAGGCATGATGTGTGTGAAGAAGCTCATCACTAGAAAACTGGTTGTCAGATAACACTTTTTTATCATAGCAATTTATGAAAATTATATACTAATGTATGGAGAGGCTATGCTCTCTATTTGTCGAAGGAATAGCCACATTAATGAAATCATAGCTCTTTTAAAGTATTGAAGGAAAGTAGTATTTTCTAAATCCTACATTTTTTCCCCATTAACAAGAATGGCCATCTTTTCCCATTTAGTATTAAATGAGACTGATTACTTTTAATAGTAACTGTAAATTACAGAGTATCTCACCTTGTCCAAGTAGCTCTGCGTGCACAAACTTCATTGATGAAGTCAGTGCTACATGAGAAATGGCTTCTATTAAATGCTGTTAATGAGTCATCAAGTTTAAATTCTAGAAAAGTCATTTCAGAACTTCTCTAACACTCTAATTACATTAGTGGCAGGATCTGAATTTTGCAAAGCCTGCAAGGAAGTCATGAAGACACCAAAATTTCCAGAATAATACATATAAGAGGGATGCAAGCTAGAGCCACATATACATAGTCCACAAACATCAATGACCTTCTTACAGGTCTGGAGAAAGAATTCTTATAAAAGGCAATACAATGATGAAAGTGACAATATTTGTCAGTCTAGAAAAAAAACCCTAGAAGAACACTTTGTTTTTATATCTCTAGCTCTTAGCACAATGCCTGGTACAAAGAAGGTGCTTAATAAATGCTTGTTGATTAATTTACTGATTGATGCTACCAAGAGGAAATAGTTTAAGAAGATACATATTAAACTATAAACCTAATAGTGTGCTTGCTAATACATAACCTGAATTTTACCAAATGTATATCCTACTTTTTTAAGACATGCACAAATTTTAAATTATCTAAGAATGCTTTTGAATGCACCTTATAAGGAACAATAAACTTATAAAGTGAAATTAAATATTTTTAGGAAGGAAAGTGCAAATTTACCCATTTTAAAAAGAAGGAAAATATAAATTATGAAAATTTCCCACTGCTATTGTAGAAAGAAATTATCATTTTCAGTTTACATTTTGCTAGTTCCCGGAATTAGTCTACCACATTATGATACTGCATTGGCCAAAAGAGTTAAATGTATACATAAATATGCTTTAAATTTTCAAAGATAAGCTATATACATAATATCAATCATTTCAGTCCTCTCCTTTCTTCTTTAGGATGCAAAAACACAAGATCCTTGAAGGTAGGGAAAATTTCTTTTCTAATTTTGAATGTCTTCCAGTTCCTAGCTTAGTGTTTGACACACAGTAAGTGTTGAATAAATTCTTCTTCATTTATTAATTCATTTACCCTCTGCTTGAAGACCTCCACTGAGAGGGAAGCCATTACTTCTCAAAGAAACCCATTTTCCTTTGGGATATCTCTCACTGTTGGGAAGTTTTTTCCTTATATCAAGTTTTAATTGGCCTCTCACCAATTCCCATCCACTTCTACTTCTGTTCTCTGGGGCGAAGCAGGACACTATTCCTCATGATAGCCCTTCAAATGCAGCCATAAACACTCCTTCTAGATCTTTTTTTTTCAAGCTAAATACCTCCAGTTCCTTTAACCAACCTTTATGTGGGGTATTTTCTCATCCTTTCACCATCCTGGTCACCCTATTCTGGACACATTCTATCTTCTTTATGTCATTCCTAAAATATGGTGACTATACCTAATCACAGCACTCCAGAATTGGCAAAGTAAAGTCCCTTGCTCTGTATGGGGGCGGGGGGGGGGGTGGCGAGAAGACCCGTGATGGCAGTATTTGCTTCTTTAGTCCTGTTGACTCATAATGATCTAGCTAAGTGACTTTGACCTTTTTCTGTTTAACTTGCTAGCAATACCTTCCTCACCATCTCTTTGTGAACTTGATTTTTGGAGCCCACTTTTAATGATGGATATATCCAATCATGGTTATAGATTTGCACTAAAACTCTCTCCTATCAGATCTCTTTTGTGACTATTAGCAGATGTTGTTGAAATGTCTAAGCAGGAATTAGGCCTCTAGGCATAGAATTTTATTAGATTATGATCTTCTCAAGAGCTGTTTTTCAATTTTACATCACCAGGACCTAACGCATGCTCAGCATGAAATAAATTTTGGATTGACTTGGACAGAGAATACAGATAAATGGAGGCTGAATCTGAAAACCTGACCTCATTAGCACTCTACACTAACAAACAACTGAGCTCACTGCATTGCATGTTGAAAAGTATTTAATGCAGGGCTGTCACATGAAAGGAGAGTGGAATCCATTCATTCCTTTAAGTGTTTGAAAAGCATTTATTAAGTGTCTACTCCATACGGAGGCACTGCCACATTCCTTTGGCATTCCAAGGCAAAGCCCCCAGTGTGGCTCAAGTTGACCTTTCCACCTTTATTTCCCAGGACTCCCTGAGATGTACCCTCCAGTGCAGCCAAATTCAGTTACTTGCTGTCCCCCACAGATCAGCACTGCATCTCCTGCCTTCAGGCCTTTATCTAGATTGTCCCTTTTGCCTGGAATGTACTTCCTCCTTATCTCTGCTTATTAGGATAAAAATACCTTCCTTGGGAAGCCTTTATTGATCTAGTTGCCAGTGCTTTCGCCCTCCCTAAATTGTATTGTATTTCTCGGTTTTAAATGCTGTATTCCCTAATAGAGAGGAAGCTACTTGAGGGCAGAGTTTGATTTTTGTTTTCTCTTTGTATCCCTAGTGCCCAGCATTGTGTCTCTGCATAGAGCAGACACTTAATAAATGCTTTAGAAATGAAAGGAATGAATGGATTCTCTCTCCTTTCATGTGATAAGCTTGCATTAAATACCTGAAGATAACTATTGTGTTCCTGCTACATCTTCTGTTCCTTGGCTAAGACTGAGATATACAAATACCCAGGCATGTAAACATACAACAGGAAACCTAGTCTTGTGTTTTATTTACTTTTCAAGGTGTAATACAGCGAGCTCCACTGTTTGTCAGTGCAGAGTGCTAATGAGGTCAGGTTTTCAGATTCAGGCCCCATTTATCTTTATTCTCTGTCCAAGTCAATCCAAACATTTATTTCATGCCAGGCATGGTATTAGGTCCTGGTGATAGAATGATGAAAAACAGCTGTTGAGAAGATCATAATCTAATACAATTCTAAGACTAGAGGTTAGACACTTCAACTGCTAATAGTATTTAAACCTACAGGAAATAGGAAGCCTTGAGATAGGTTTTGTTCAGCCTCAGAGGACGCAACTAGGAGCAATGTGTACAAATTACAAAGAGGCAAATTTAGACTTGATTTAAGGAAAAACTTCCAATAATCAGAGCCATGGGAAAGTGGAGTGGGGCACCTCAAGAGAAAGTGGGTTCCCTATCTCTGGAGACTAGATCACCTCCAGCCAAATGACCACTTGCACGGTATGTTGTAGAGGCTATTTCCTTCTTTTCCTTCTTTCTTCTTTTTTTTTTTTAGGCATAGAATGACTGCTGAGGTTCCTTGAAATTATGAAATTCTGTGATTCTCTGACCGTACTTGCTGCAGCTATGACTAAGTCTGCGTGATTAGATGAATCAATCATTTGCCAATAGCCCTGACTTGATCAAATGTGAAATGAATGAATACATCTAGGGCATACAGAGTAAGATATAATATATTTTCTGCTACAATTAGTTACTACAATGTATTACTTCATTTCACACGTAGTAAGTAGTTTACTTTCAAAGAGTAAATTCTACTTAATATTAGTGAGCATTTGAAAAAGAAGGCTATTTCATAAATTGCCCTCACTTTACAAAACAAAAGCTGCCTTCCTTCTTGAGGATTGACTTTCTGGGTTAGAGACAATCAATTTCCAAAACATAGGAAGGTGTAAGTCTATATAATGCAAAGGTATAGAACAAAGATCACCATATGATGGAGAGGATATCATGCCTACATCTATTCCTTCCGAATGGAGTCAAAAGAAAGTGGCTCAAGAATTGTGCACACTTCTCTAGAACTATACATACACCCAATCTACGTGGCAAAAAACCAAGAACACTGGTTCTCACTCCAGAGTGTTTCTGATTGGTGTTACTATCACTCCATTTCAAAATGCTATGTAAAGAGCCAAGCCAAGGAGAGACAATCATCTCTATGACCAGTCACTAACGGATGATACAGATCATACCTGCATCAGGTAAGCAATCTTAGAATCATCTTCATAATCAGCTTCTGATTGATAGAGCTGTTTGAGTAAAAACTTGTATTTCAAAAATGCTTCACGCTGTCGAGCTTCATTGTCAAGCATACAGCACTGACGACATCTGCTAACATGGTAGGAAGTGGATGAAATGGAAAACTCTGTAGATGGCAAATACATCTCACAACTGCGACAAAAGTAAACATTTTTATAAAACTTTGTTGGATCTGGAGGAACCTAAATGGAAAAATTGGAAGATTTCAATCTTAGGTCAAACCACTAGCTCTGATAATTTAAAAATCCTAAGAGGCCATTAATGATCAATATACGCACTGATAGTTTGCATATTAAAATGGTGTTTCAACAATATTTGCAGCTCTAGGAATTTTTTTTATTTTAAAACTAGACACTAAAGCATTTATGTTTCAAAAAGAATAACTGTTTAAATACTTTAGATAAAGGAATCTGTCACCAATTATTAAGAAAACAACAATTTTCTGTGAAGTTGATATGGAAATACATTCTCTTTTAGGAATGATAATATATTTACAAAATACCTTATAATTTTCAAAATGCTTTCACAACAACTTTCTGTTTAATGGATGGTAGGTATAAATATTTCCATTTTACAGATAAGGAAACAGATTCAAAGAAATCAAGTAAACTGTCCTAGATTGGAGAGGTTGTCATGAATGAATAAATGACAAAGCATTTATTAAGCTTTTACTATGGCCAAAGTATTGTCTAAGCAATGGGCATGCAAATGAAAAAAGTTAGACAGTTCCTTTCCTCCAACAAGCATGTTGGAGAATGCCTTCTACGTACCAGGTACGAGGGAGAAAACACATACAGGTTAATAAAGGATGAAGAATTCTTCCCATTCTATGCTGAGGAGACTATAAAGCTAAAGCTATCCTGCAAATAATTAGGTTCATGGTCTTTAAGCTAATCAGTGAAAGGGCTAGAATTCTTGTCTCCTACCTCCTAGGAAGTCTTTTAGCAGAGAGAGAGAGAGAGAGAGAGAGAGAGTGTGTGTGTGTGTGTGTGTGTGTGTGTGTGGACATCAGACATTCTGTATTTCCAACAGCATGCTGCATTACTTATTCTAATGAGACCATGTCTAGACAGCATAAATAACAGAACTATCAACTAGATGGTCTAGTTATTTCAATCACCTTACCAACCAGTTTGGACTATGTATAAGAACAATAACATTAATTCAAGGGAAATTGGCCATTTAAGGATTTCAGAGGAGCAGGGCACAAGAAATGATTCAGCAAACAAACCAGTTGATTCAATAGCTCTGGACAGAATATCATAGAGGAGGATTGTGAATATCCTATCTCTTCAGAATTCCCTACCCTGAGAGGTTTTTTAACCTGAAATTCAAAGATTCCTCCTTGCCGTGGGGTCCAAGAATAGACTTCAGGGGTCTGTAAACGTGTATGGGAAAAACATTACATCTTTATTTTCATTACCTCTTGGCTTCCTTTGTTAACCTATGTATGTTACTTTATACATTTAAAAACATTATTATGAAAAGGGGACCCAAGTCTTCACCCGACTGCCAACACAACCTTGGACACAAAAGAAGATGAAGACCTCCTACAGGTCTAAATCCACGCTCAAGGGATCAGGCAGGAACAGAGCATGAGCCTGCTCCACTAGACATTCATATAATATGAAGGGTTCTATAAAGTATCTCTTCATAGAGTAGGGAATAGGAATTAATGTCAGGGTATTTCATGCTTTCTCGTGTAGGGTTAAAATAGTTCGCTGATTCCCCATGCTTTCTTCCATTCTCAATATCTTTCACTTTTCTCCCCCTCTCTTCTCCTCTACTCCTTTCTCATAGATCTTTCATCTTACAAAAGGATAATGCTCATTTACAATTTGTTCTTGAGAGGAAAAGCTGTCTGTCAATTTAAAATCTTAATCAATTAATTTGTCGGTAAAAAAAAAATGGTTCTAGGAATTAGAACAAAGATTGAAGAGACAAAATTTCTGAGTTCATTTCTAACTCTGCTGATTAGTTTGTGGAGTGACCTTGGTAAAAGGTCTTTATCTTCCTGTTGTGTGGACATGACACGGGACTAAGAATATAAGCGGACTTCATTGCAGCTAATAAGCTCAACTCTTCATTGCAGAGCCACAGGGTCTTCTGTGTCCTTCCAGGGCTTTACGTATAGAATGCAGGCTGCCACCCATGCCCCTTTGGGATCTAGTACTAGGCTAAGTGTCCATGAGCCCAAGTTTCAGGTAGAAAGTGACTGGGGCAAAGCTGTAAGATTTAACTCTCCAAAAGTTCTTCAGGGAACACTTACTGGTTCTTCATAAAACTCTGCAGCAACTGACAATGACACTGTAAATGACAAGTACAAAGAATCTGGATGGAGAATAAAGGATGAGGAATTTTTCCCACTCTATACCTAGGAAATTATATAGTTAACACTCCCCTATATAAAAGGTAATTAAGTTTATTTCACTAATTATTTTTTAATAGGACATGTGATAAACATCTTTTGTTCAAATAGAAACCATGTCTACCTAAATTAAAATGGCTCATGGGATGAAGGTATCTCTCCTGCTTTTGAAAAGGTAAAAGAAAGATGCCAAATGGTTGGACTACCCATGACCTGAACATGAGAAGGGGCAGCAAAGACACAATAGAGAACATAAAGGGTCCTCTAAGTTCTATGTCTGTGCTCCTATAGACAGCCAGAAAAAGAAGGGGGCGGGTCATGGGATAAGAAAGAATCAGGCAGATGCCACACTGGAGATATTAAAAGAATGAGGAAAAGACCTTTGGTGCCTTAATGAGCAGGAATCATACGAAGGGGGAAGACATAGAGGAAGGGCTGGGACAAAAACAGCCATACTGAGGAGGCCACGTGTCCACCTAATTCTTTTATCTCAGTAACCCCTTCCTGAATTCACAAGAAAGGGCCTTGTGACAAATGCTTTATCTATCTAGCAGCATTAAGGTGTTCCACAAAACATAACCTCTGAAACAATTAAGGTTTACCTCCTCACATACTAAGATTTGAAAAAATGTTACCTTTTTTAATGGAAATCACATTAGAGTACTGGAATTTTCAGAGCGCTAAGGATCGTTGAGGCCCTTTTAGGTCCAGCTCTCACATTTTACATATGGAGCAACTAAGGACCAGAGAAATCCAATGACTTGCCCAAGGCCTGAGGTGGTTAATGGCAGAGCCGTGATTAGACATACATCTTTTGGCTCTTAATATATTTCCCTTTTCCACTACACTATGCAGTCTATTACATTAATCTCTGCCTTATGAAAGAGACTACTCAATAAAATTTCAGTTCTTTTTGATGACTGAGGATCATGATTATGAACTTATCTAACAATATGGGGCACAGTTTTAGGTTGGCTTCTTGAGTTTAAATAACAGCTGTTATTTCTCACTGTTGTTGTTTTAGCCTGTTTTTAATTGCTAATATCCTGTTTCTAACTTGCTGCTTCTGTCCTGTTATGTGCTGAGAATCTAGATAAACAAATTTGTTCATAAATGTAGGTTATGAAAGGGCAAATAGGCTCTGAGTGAGAGCCTCTGGGCTTAACCTATGGAATATAGCTCATAGGCTTTAGCTTTATGATGGCTAGTTCAGGTGTTCAGGGGCCTTTTTAACTTACTTCCTGAGATCTCCTGGAGCAGTGGTTTCAAACTCAAATAGAATCAGATCCCTCTTGTGGTATATTGACTTAGAAAACCACAAATTAACATTATCTATGTTGTACTGTATTTTTATTTATTTTGTTAAACATTTCCCAGTTACATTTTAATCCAGTTCAGGCTGCACTTGTAATTTTTGCAGGGAGACCATAAGTTTGATATCTCTGTTCTAGAGGAATGAGGTTGCCTTAGCTACCTCTGACTCACTGGGGTATACACTGGTCATTTTCACAATAGTACAGTCTTGTTCTAGGAGGCCAATAGTGTTTCTGGTTGAATTTAGTTTAAAAAAAAAAAGATTCAATGAAGAACTCTAACCTCCCCCCCACCCTGGGCAAAGTGTTTAGTTACTGACGTACTAAAAGGCCTACCCTTTAAGTAGGTTAAACTGCTAAGTGTTCATGGTGTTCAAAAACAAGCCTGCAGTATTTTTTAATTTTTCCATGCAGATTATAGCTGAAAACGTAGAAAAGGTAATATAGAAAAAATAGAAAAATACCTTAAGGTATCTGGTGACTTCAGGATTAAACAAGGGTGTTTTAATGTATTGAAGAAATAGTGTAGCTATTCTTTGTCTGAGTCCTTCAAGATTACAGCTTTTAACTCCTCTCATCATAAGATCAACCTCTCGGTCAATCAATTCTAAGATGTCCTGGGTCAGTTTACATTCATGTTCCTATAGAAGACAAAAAGTTCTTTGATAGATTTTGATCATTTCATTACTGATCAGTTTCCTGACCTATCATGCAGAATATTTTTTAAAAGAAACTCACACTTGTATTTTAATGTGAAAGAGAGTGTTTGAATAAGAAAATACCAAGAAAGAAGAAAAAATCATTAAAAAGGAGATGAACAGGATAGATACGGTAATGCAAAAGATAACTGCAACTTCGATGAGCAGAGCAGAAAAAAAAAAAGAAAAGGAAATTGGACAAAAGAACAAGTAAGAAAATTAGGGACATATGACTCTATCAACTAGAGGGTGAATCTGAGTATGCCCAACACACATACACACTCCACTCCAGCTGGGCTGGTCCCCACATACTCTTCTGCACATGCCTGGTTCTGTTGGAATTAGCACTGTGCCTTTTGCTTACATTGTTTCTCTTCCTACTTCTGAATGAAGTATTTAGCATTATGCCATACTCTGAATTAAATATAAATATTTCATAGAAGAAAAAGATGAAAGTACAATGTAAGTCTTGACGGACACTAATTTTGAAACTGCAAAACCATAATCTGCCAAATTTAAGTAAGAAAAGCTGGGCTGGTTGATAAAAAATAAGATTTTACTTTGAGATATTTTGGGTTTACATCAGGATTCAATCAAAACATTCCTTTTACCCCAAAATCAATGAGAAAAGTACCTTTACAGTGTGTTTCAGTGTTAATAGCACATCTAGCCTCTCATCATCACAGATGTTTTTAATTATAATGCAGTTATAGATATCTTTCAGCTCTCTGGCTCTGATAGTATATTGTGTATCCATTAATGTTTCATTGTCATCAAACGATATCCACTTCTTTGGAGCTGAACACTTCAAAAAATACATTTATTTGTATTAATATTCATATTAATTCATTAAAGACTGAAGATATCTATTTTGTTGCTACCAACCCAAAGATTACCTAATATCACGTTAAATGAACACAATCATTGATAAGAACATCAATTATAACTAAAAGAATGAATTAAAGATTTGTAAGAACACAGAAATGTTGAACAGTCAGAAACAGTGCAACTAAGTATGATAATTAGAAGACAAAGACTATTTTTAACCTTTTATTTGGCAGTTTAATAACTCTTTAGGCATAATTCCAGATTGTTCTCCAAAATGACTGGATCAGTTCACAGTTCCACCAACAGTGAAGCAATGCCTCACTTTTTCTACATCTGCTCCAACCATTTTGGCCAATATGACAGGTATAAAATGATATCTCAAGGATGTTTTAATTTGCATTTCTCTAATCAATAATTATTTAGAGCACTTTTATATGACGATAAATTGTTTTGATTTCATCAGAAAACTGCCTGATCATATCTTTTGATCATTTACCAATTGGGTATCTTGTAGATTTGACAAAGTTCTTTATATATTTGAGACATGTATACATGAGACCCTTATCTGAGAATCTGTCTATAAAATTTTCTCCTGAAACCTTTATCTGAGAATCTGTCTATAACATTTTCCCCAGTTTTCTGCTTTCCATCTGATCTAGGTTGCATCTGTTTTATTTGTACAAAAATTAAACTGCCTATACCCTTTGACCCAGCAATACCACTAATAGGTCTGTTTCCCAAGATGATTAAGGAAAAAGGAAAAGAACCTACATGTTCTAAAATATTTATAGCGGCTCTCTCTGTGGTAGCAAAGAACTGGAAATTGCAGAGATGCCCATCAATTGGAGAATGGCTGAACAAGTTGTGGAATATGATTGTGATGGAATACTACTGTGCTATAAGAAATTTATGAGTTCAATGATTTAAGAAAAACCTGGATAGGCTTGCACAAAATAATGAAGAGCATAATGAGCAGAACCAAGAGAACATTGTATATAGTAACAATAATTTAAGAACAAATTTGAGTGACTAAGTCATTTTGACTATTATAAATACCCAAACTAACTACAAAGGACTTATAAAGGAAAATGCTATCTGCATCCAGAGAAAGAACTGATAAATAGAAGTATATATAGAATGGTTTTACATGTATACCTCACCTCCCCAACACACACACACACATATTTGTGTCTGATGGTAGCAATCTCTAAGGTGGAGGGAGGGAAGAAAAAAAGGAAGAAAGGAAAAAAAGAAAGTTACATGATAACTTTATTATATATTTAAAAGGAATAGCAAGTTATACTTAACAGATTTGCAGTTTCATGTAAAATCATCTTTTTTTCTATTCTACTATGTTAGAGAAATGCTTGTTTTATTTCTTAAGTTCAGAATAAAATAAATAAAATTTTAAAAAAGAAAAAAATACTTTATTTGTTTTCATGAGTAGTTACAGTATGTAGTATGGTGAATTAAAAAGGGTTTATATGGAGTAACCTATCAAACCTGTCAAAGTGAAGAAACTATGTTTTACATGTTTAAAAACTAGTATGATTATGATATATGATCAGTATGAATCCTTCAGTCCCTAGATGCTCAACGTTGGCAGACATTGTCCTAGACACTGCCATTCAGCTCATCAGCCACTAGATTTCTGCCCAAAACGGGCTGTCGACCTTCTAAACATTGTAGTGAACTGCTCGCACCATGGAAAAGAAGCCCAACAGAGAATAGCTCAGATAATCTTGACACACTTAAAGGAATACTCTAATGTATAACAGCTGATACAATCTTGAAATTTTCATAGAATAGGAATATGAAATATTATGGACTACCAATTTTGGAAAATGTGATAGAAACCATGTGAAGCTTCTGCCAAGGAACCAGAGTGAAACTGTAAAAAACAAACAAACATCGTTTGCCTTATCATAAGGACTAGAATGTTTAGGAGGTTGCCTCTAGAGGACATGATTTGCCAAATCACCCCTGTTCGTGGCAATTAATGTTGTAGAACAACTGTTTGTTAGATCTAAAAAGAGGAATAGTTTTTTTTAAACTGTTACAAAATTATAAGGTGAGTATTTTTCAAGAGACGCTGCTTCCTTGGTAATTTCTGTAGTTATAAGTACTATGGGTCCATGGGCTCTATCATTACTCCAGTTTGGGGCTCTGGAGCTCTGGACTCAGAACACTAAACTGAGAAATCCCAAGCTGGCATCTTGTCTTGTAGTCCGTGGTCCAGATCCCCTAACCCGGAGCCACCATTGCAACCTATTATAGCCATTAACCAGATCTGGAGACATCTACCAAGGGTGAGGAACCGGCGGCCTCGAAGCCACATGTGGTCCTCTAGGTCTAAACTTCGCAGAATAAATCCCCTTAATAAATAATAAATCCCCTTAATAAAAGGATTTTTCTGTGAAATCTGGATTCAGTCAAAGGGTCACACTTGAGGACCTAAAGGACCACATGTGGCCTCGAGGCCGCAGGTTCCCCACCCTGATAGGCTATCAAGCCAAGAACTATGAAGAGGGGAAAGAAGTGACTCCTCTCCAGACTCTTGTCCCTTCCACTGAATTGTTGCGGGTGCATTCATACATGAGTTTGGGATTGGGAGGTGGAGAAGGAAGAGATAAACAGATGAACTGAATGGATCAGTGCAAAATAAACCTAAAATTACTTATGGATAAAAAAAAAACACTACATGACATCTGTTTGACATTAATATGATACTCTGATACTGCAATGTGGGTGTTGAGTGTGTATATAAATATATATATGTATATATCACATGTATACCAGTATATATGCATATATAATATATATAGACATATTACACATGTGCATCCATGTTCTCATTGATATGGGTATCTCCTCTTCTTGACCACTGCAACTTATCTGTGGTTTCTCATCCAGTGAGATTCTTGAGTATGTTCTCCCCATAAATCCTTCACAGAGGATCTACCCAAAGTGCTGACAGGTTAATTTTCTTCCTTAGATATAATTTATCTAAAACTAGGCTATGAGAGTTCAAAAGATTGATTCATGAAATTACTTGATAATTGTTTTGAAGTGGAATATATTTGCTGGCTGACTGCAGACTGTTTTTAATAGCTTTGGCCCTAGTCATAGGATGCTTTGCTTTTCATAGTACTTTGTCAATCTTGAATTTGTTACCTTGTTAAATGTAAATAGGAATGACAGCTAGAATAAATTGGGGGGGGGCAGTGTTTTGTTGTTCAGTCATTTTTCAGTCATGTCCGACTTGTAACCCCAGTTGGAGTTATCTTGGTAAAGATGCTAGAGGGGTTTGCCATTTCCTTTTCTAGCTACAAATGAGAAAACTGAAGCAAATAGGGTTAAGAGACTTGCCCGGAGTCACAGAGCCAGTATGTGACTGAGACCAGATTTGAACTCAAGAAAAGGAGTCTTCCTGACCTCAGGCCCAGCTCTCTACCCACAGTGGCACCTAGCTGCCTTGAAACAGCAAAATGGAGACATATAATATTATATTACTAAATATATTTTATATTTCTAATTATATTACTAAGAAGTGTTTCAAGTTATATTTGCAAGCTTCCATTCAAATTTCTTTTTAGAAGTATCAGGTAATTTTATGATGAGAAAAAAACTGGGTTTTTTTAAATAATATTTTACATTTTTCAGTAATTATGACATTTTCTTCCACCCTTTTAGTACATGTAATTAGCAATGTCAAGCAATCAACTGAAGGACAAACTAAAAGTAGGTTCATGGCTAAAAAGGAAGTTTTAAAATTCCACATTCCTAGGACTGGTCTCAAGAACACATCAAACCTCAGAAACCATAAAGGATGTGGATCATTAAAATACAAATCTAAAATTAAGTAATTTATTTTAAAACTAACAGAATTAATTTGAAACCTATTAAGCACTTTGAAGTGGAATAGAAATAACCTGATTATAAAATAGTATAACATTTAGGACTGATGAATTAGAAATCAAAAAGTGTTGTTCTAAATGAACACAGCCTTCTTTATTATTGGTCCAATATAGAGAAATCAAAGTTTACTTTTTTCTTTTTCTTTTTTAATTTTTTAAAAAAGATTTTATTTCCATGACTTTCTTTCCCCTTGAAAATTATAATTTTTTCCTTAAATATAATATATGTAATATAAATATAATAATAATAATAAAAATAACAGTTATGTAATTTTAAGCCATGTTTTTAATTCCAAGTTTTGTGTTACCTCAATTGTTACTCTGCTAGTCAGCAACTTATTTCATTTGTAATAATTCAGTTATAAATATCTTTTTTCAGAGATTCTTGTCTCAGACAATCAAATGTTAAAAGTATTATAAGAGGCCATTCTTTCCCTGCCCTTTCTGTCGAATGTGGTCATATTCTGCCATTTAGTGAGGGCTCCATACACTTTGAAGCCTTTTTCACATAGAGTATCTCCTAGTCAGACCCTGCTTAGCTTTCAAGTCCTACCTCCTCCATTAAGATTTCTCTAATTATCCTATCCCACCAGGATTTCTCACTAATTTGATCTCGCATTACTTTTACAGTCAGTACCACAAAGTTAGCACTTAATTGCTTTCCGTTTCATCCTGCCTTTCCAACTTTATTGTCTGCTCTCAAAAGACCCTTGTCACATAATGTGAATGTTGTCTCGTTGTCCTCAATAAATGGGGGTACTCAATAAATAGGTGACTGGCAGAAGTGATCCCTAGAATCAGTCTGAAGGAGGAGGTAAGGAATTGCTATTATTCCCACATGAGAGACACAGAACCCAAGAGAACCTTAGGAAAAGGAATTTGTCCAAGGTCAAACAACAAATCTAGCCAAAGAGCTTCCAACCGGCTCTTCCACTCTCAGAGAGTCCAGGTCTCTCGGCTCTTTGCCTGTGCTCCTTCACTGTGCCTCTCAGCCTCTCACTTCTCACAGTACAAAAATTTATATAATAACATATTTTCTTCTGATGCTATATCTACAATCAATTCAAGGTAACACCTATTTCTGTATCACCACCTTTCTTATATACATCTATGAAAGTTGCTATCAAAGAATCTGAGAACTGACAAACAATTCACCAGTACTGACAATCTGGGGCAATGGAAGAGATAATAAGAAATGACTTTAAGATTTGCAAATTGCTTCATACATATTATCTTATTTGATCCTCACAACATCCCAGGGAGGTAAATGCTACAGCTTGGATTATCTCCATTTCAGAGATAAAGAAACTGAAGGTAAGAGAGTGGTAAGTGACTTTTCCATATGCACACACCTAACTATCTGAATCAGGCCTTGAATCCAGATCTTCCTGACTCTAAGCCCAATGCTCTACTATATGACCTAGCTATTTCAGTGAAATTGTATTTTACATGTAGTTAAGTTGTTTCTTTGATGAATGATACCTTTAAATCACAAATTAACTGGATTTGCAACCAGATTTTAAAGTACTAATGGATTATACCCTTCCAACAATAAACTTGGATTTTTTTTAAGTAAAAAAGGAATCTGAAAACATTCAGCATACCCACTTACAGAAGAGATCTGGAATTGTACACCCTCCCTATGTAGCCCCCCAGACACGGGAGTGGAGTATATTGCCATTAATGCTCCTATATCCCAGAAGTTATTCTCCCTTCTGTGTAAACTTCAGACAAGACAAACTAATGAAAGTTGAGACTGACCTCCATATAAAACAGAAAATCAAATTCATTGAATTCTTGGATATTTTTAAAAATTTCTCTCTCAAAGAGTACAATTTAATGACCTTTTGAAATCTTCTTACAAGCAGGCTGGGTTTTTATTTAAAGGCATCATTCAAAAGGAAACAAAGTACTCATAAATAAAATACAGCCTCACTAACAAATACTAACCTCCACTAAGTGCCCCAAAGTTGCCAACACTAATAACTTGGTCTTCAGTTTCTGACTTCTCTGATTTCAGGCCTTTAAGGATTTGCAATTGTGGGCATGACCATTTCAAATGGGTTGATTTTCTTTCCTAGCTTTCTTCTTCCATAGAGTGTCCTGGCAGCAATAAGAAATGCACAATAATCATGTTCGCTGAATTGCTGCAGAAAGTGAGCCCTTTATAAATTTCAGTTAGCTGCCAACAAATGAGACAGAGCAGAGCACCAGACTTACAAAACACAAAAACAGCAGGAAGAAATGCAAGAGGAAGGGAGAGAGAGAGGTGCTGGAGAAGACAGGATGGGATGGGTGCCTGGGTACATATCAAGGGGTTTCCTTTTGCAAGGAGAAGGGTCACCTCTTCGTGTGAGACCGGAATGAGGGAGAAGAAAATGTGGGAAGTCTTTTGATTAATGTGGGAAGCAGAGTGGAGAAGAAAACAGAAATCTCATAGAATAGCCTCCTTTCTTCCAATGAAATATGAATTAAGGTCCTCACTTGAGAGAGGGTGGAAAGGAAGTGTGACAAGAGGCTTAAGGAGGAATGAAAAGTTTTGGATTAGTGGTGAGTGGTTTGGTGAATGGGATAGCAAACTGATATGTAAAAATTTTACTGTATTATAGTAAGGGCCCAGTTGAGATTAAATAACATAAATTAGTAATGGGCCTGATCTAAGTGGTTCCATGATTCTCATCAGCTCTGTTCAATAGCATGTCAAGCAAAGCAAAGGAGGCAAATGATGACAGAATTTCAAGGTTGGAGTTTGGCAAGGCATGATAGGACGAGGGAGCAAGAGCATAAAGGACAGAACCTAGCTGAACTGATTCACCAAGGGGTTGAAATAGAGAATATGGTAAGAGCAGGACTGCTGGCCTGGGAAAAAACCACATGGGGAGGGATTGGAGGACAGTGAAGACAAACAATGGAGTTAGGGATCAAAGTTGGGGTAAGACATAGAGTAAGATGGGATGACAAAAGACTAGACATGGAAGGAGAACCTTTTTGGATCACAGCAAGGTCAAGATCATGAACACCTCTGTGTGTAGCTAAAGTGAGTTCCTCTACCGTGAGGGACAGACTGGTATGGGGTTTTAGAAGAAAAGAAAAGGTTTGGAATGACTTGGGTGGAAAGCATGATAGTTAATCAAGAAAGAATAAAAAGATTACCCTGTAGCCTTGAGATCCTATCAGAGATTAGATAATATAAATAAGTAGGGAATCCTGCCTTGTGGTCACATGAGTTTCTCCAACAGCTTTTATCAATCCTGGAGTAGAAGCAAAGGAGGAAGAAGGTAGTTTGGCAAGGCAGAACTAGTAATAGTACTAGAGAGTAAGGGATTCAAAGGTCGATGAGTTGAATTACCAAGTTAAGATTGTGAAAGGTAGAAGTCAGGTGTTCAAAAATGCTTCAAATTTACAATTTTTTTTATTCATTCAATAAACATCTAGTAAGTGTCAAAAAATAAAATAAAATAAAATTACTAGGAGCAAGCCATGATAAGTTTACATTCATTATGATACTAGAAACTCATATATAACCAAGCTGCCTTCTAGAACAGGGTTCATCAAATTTATTCACCTATCAAAACCAGGGATCTTTCAGTGTTTAGCAATCCCCAATTCATATCTCTCATCTTGAAATCAAATGGGAAAATGGCTTTCCCCACAGGGATCATTCACAATAGGTTTATGGGATCAAGGGATTTGGAGATTAAAGAAGATTTCGTCCTAATCCCCTCATTTTACAAATGAGGTTCTCAGAGGCAAAATAACTTCACCATTGTCACACATGTAGCAAATATTAGAGCAAGGTTTCACATTTAAGCCCTCTAACTATCATTTGAGGGCTTTTTTTTTTAACTAGGGCATACTTCTTTGGGATGGAGGCTATCATTAGTCTATTGAGGTATTCCATTCTTCATAGAATAAAAAATTTTATCAACTAAGGCCCAATTATAAATAAGATTATATAAATATTTATTACAATTCCCTTGTTGATAAATTAGGTCTACAAAACACCAGGTTAATGACAGAAGTCCTGTCTGGATTAAGTACAAACTGTTGAAACATAACTCCAAGAGTACCCACTTAATCCAGAATATTGTTTCTTTGAAAAGCCACAACATTTCTAGAATTACAAAGAACTCTTTTTTTGGAAAATTCTAAAGTCCACACTCCATTTCAGCACAATACTCTCCTGAGGATGTCTAGAAAAAAAAAAAACAAATACTGTAGGTGCCTCCCAAGGACTTCTATAGTTTACTACAGTGTCTTCATTTCAACTTCACTGTTAATGGTAATCTTCACTGAAAACTTAAAATTACTTTCAGTATATATACTGTTTATAAATTGCTTCATTTCTCTCCAGAAGGGGTAGCTGATTTTTATTGGTGAATAAGATCATCTAACTATTAGTTCCCTTAGCTTAAGAAGCAGTGCATAGTTTAAATACACTTTGAGACCCTCGGATAAGTTATAGACTATATGCTGAACAGAGAATGCCAAACATCATCATAAATTAGTAGGGACTTTGAAAACTCTTTCTCTTTTCTACTTTTTTGGCTTTTAATTATATTGGAGAGACAACAATATAAAAATAATTTCGTCCCCATGGCAACAGGTTGTTCAATATCAAATAGGCAGTTTCAACACATAAAAGGGTAATTACTTACATTTTTTTCTTAATTCTATGTTTATACAGTTTACAATAATAGTAATGCCCTTTTGGTCAAGAATTTCCAGTCACAAAATGACCTGTTGTGCTAGAGTAAAGTAATTAATCGCTACTACATCCCACAGGCTGCTGGGAGAAATCTGCCTGACTCAGGAGACAAAATCACTGAAGTAACCCATGCATTTACCTGTGCCATTTTATATTCAACCTAAATCCAAACCAAAAGAATTACAAACACGTTTCTTTTTTCTGTCTTGGCAAATCTCTTTTGCTTAGAATATGTTCATTTTATAAGAAAATATGATTCATATCATTAATCTCCATTTGAGGCTGCTGTAAAGGATCACAGTATCATATATTAGTGTCGGAAAGAGCTTTATAGGATCATCCAGTCCAACCTCCTTATTTGACCAATGAAGAAACTCAGGCTAAACTAAAACTAAACTAAAACAAGTGATTTGTCTAAGGCCACACAGGTTTTTATTGGCAGAGCTGGAATTAGGACTGGGGTCCTCTCTGACTCCAAATCCACTAAATAGGGATTTATCAGCAAATACATTCTGAATTGATAAGTAAAGTTCTAACCACAGTTCAAGAGCATTCCCAAAATGTGTTCTCTCCACTAGTTTAAATCTTTCTGTCATATTTTTATGCTTGGGATTTATTAATATTCAAATGACAATTATTTCACCAACCTTATCCAACAATGCAGATACTGACTTTTCATACTTCTGATTATTGGCAAGGATTCTTTGCCTCCCAATGGAAGCAATTATTTGTGTTTCTTTTTCTAAAAGTTCACATAAAGCAGCTTTCCTTTTAGCCCCAGCGAAATTCTGATCAATGTGACGGAGCTGTTCTTGCCTCCAAACTACAATGGAGAAAAAAGTGAAAGATTCTCAGTTAAAAAAAAAATCCCAAATCTTATTTTGCCATCATGTCCAAACAATGGGTATCTTATTTTTAAGTTCGTTTAAGTCTGGTAAATTCAGTGTTCTGAACTTATGAACCTTTGAAACATAACTGAGCATAAAAAGAATCACATCTGATTGAAGGGCAAAAGTTAGAATGTAGACTGTGTAAAGGAGATTTTCATGTGACAAAAAGAAAATAACATACCCTTACTAACATGAGGAAGAACTACTGAAGAAAAGATCTGACTTTTAAATTTACAAAGTATTACTAATTCGATTTGTTTCCTAAATTTACTTAGATTCAAGCACTTTTCTCCTCTAAGACATATACCAGATTACACAATTTAAACCAACTTTATAATATGTCAACAATATGTTATAAAATTATTTGTTGTGGTTATTGTTTTTCATTAACTCACACCAAACCACCGGTTTGTAATCCAACAGGGATTAGGTTGCTATCTATTAAAAGCTAATGCAATTTGGGGATTATTGGACCAAGATGTAAGACTAAACATTTTCCCTGATCCTCACAACCTCTCAAACATCTCCAAAATGGAAATTATACACCAAAAATAAAGCAACTTCAACTGTCTCCATGATCTTGGACACCCAGAATCCAAAAGAAGGTAACAAGAACTAAAACAAAAACAAACCATGAACTGATGCCTATCCTGAGCTCATTCAACATCCCCTTCTCTAACCACACTACTGGTAGAAAGGCTTCACTAGCCAACTTAATGACCTGATATATAGACTGCAACAAAACCTAAGGACCCACCCTGGTCCCCCCCTTCACTTTCTGGTGCCATGGAGATTAAGGTCCAGACTACAGGTGTTGGTTCAAGCCACCACAGGCAACCAGTGCTAAGTCAGCAAGCACTTCAGGGGCAGAAGCTTCCTGGGGCTACATCAGATAGCTGGGGGAGGAGAAAACAGAACAGTAGTGGGCTGCATAATCAGAAACACTGTGGGGTGATGGTTCTACTATACAGGAATTGGCATTATTTTGGGAGTTAGGTACAAAGGAAAAGGGGACAAGGAACAAGTTCTATAAGGCAGGCAGAAACAGGCCTAAAAGGGATAACCTAACATAGATACCTTGGAAGTTCTGATTGCATGAGAAACAAGGAAAATAGGGAGAGACTAGATAATTATAGGGATCATGAACCAAGGTCTATTCTATACAGGAAGAGAAGATGGATAATGAAAAAGATAAGAGGAATCCTCTCTGGAAAGGAAAGCAAAAAATGAAATTTTTTAAACTGATGAATAGATCCTCTTTGTAAAAAAGCGTCACAGGAAATCACAAATGAAACTTAACTACATGTAACTGTCAATCTTATTAGGCCTCCATCCTTCACCTTTCTCTCTTCACTTTTTAGCTCCTTCCCAAGTGAAAGGAATGCTCAGTATAGCCTCAGTCATGGCTTCTGATCAAAATTACATGGGAAAGGAATGGGGGTGGATGCACAAGAGAGACTGAGTATGTGAGTTCCAGGCTTCTAAACTTCCAAACTCATACTAATACCTTATCAATCTACCACAATGATTTTTAAGTTACAAGAGGCAGGGCCAAGGCCCTAAGCAAAATTACAATATAGGTATAAGTGTCTTTTTTGCCTTCCCACCCCCATTTTGAGCCACTTCTCCAACTCCTGCCTTCACTCTTCTGTCCCCAGTGCACTCCAGGGCATTTATGGCTACTATGTCCTCTAGCTACATAAATTCCCAAATTCTTCCACGTTTATACGGCCAAATGGGGATGTTCAAGAGATTCAAGCGGACTCTTGTTAGACTCCATCCTAAATCACATCAGTATGTCATTGTTAGACGAAAGCAAAGAACACCCACAGCTTCCACAAAAACTAAATTTAGGAGTCTATGGTCCAGTAGCAAAGGCTTTCTTGCTTTTCTCTGCATACTATAATGTATCTCCTGACCCCTTCTTTGTGCCTTTTCACTAGTTATCTCTTATGCCTATCAAGTTCTATAAAGTATCCATTAGTAATCTGATTGGTATAGCATTAAAAATGAAAATTAACTTTGGTGGTGGTGTCATTTTTATTATATTGGTATGGCCCATGAATGAGCACTGAATGTTCTTCCAGCTATTTAAGCTGTTCTTTATTTCTTTAAGGAGTACTTTGCATTTTAATCTATGCGATTCTTTTGAGTACTTTAGTAGAACAATCTATAGATACTTAATGATTTTTTAGTTATTTGGAATGAGATTTCCCTTTTTTGTTATTGTGTCTTGGATTTTGTTATGGTTATATAAAAATGCAGTTGCTTTTCCAGAGTTTATTTTCTAACCTGCAACTCTACTGAAGGTATTCATTAACTCAATTAGTATCTTTGCTGATTAGGGTTTTACAAGTATCCCCTTATATCATCAGCAAATAGGGATAGTTTTCTCTTCTCTTTACCTACATTTATGCCTTTAATTTCTCTCTCTAGTCTTACTGCCATTACCAACATTTACAGAACTATATCAAGTAATAGTGTGGAGTTTGGGCATCCTTACTTTACTCCCCTATTTAACTGTAAAGGTGCTAATATATCCCCATAAGCTTGCTTTTGATGCTTACTTTTGGTTTTAGAAACTTTTTAGAAAAACATATATATGTGTGTGTGTGTGTGTGTGTGTGTGTGTGTGTGTATGTGTGTATATGTGTGTGTGTATATATATATTATACATATATAAAATATATATATACATATGCATATACATATATATATATATACATTTTAAAGGTCCCTCTACACCCATAGTTCATTCGCTTTTAGCATAAAAGAGTGCTATACTTCGTCAAAGGCCTTTTCTGCTTCTATTGAGATGATCATAAGGTTTTGGATGTTTCGGTTTTTAAAAACGATTAATTATATTGATTGTTTTTCCAATATTGAATTCGTCTTGCATTCCTGATATAAATATCATTTGCTCATAATGAATGATTTCTTGGATAAATCACTAGAGTCTGTTTAACAGTATTTTGTTTAAAATTCTTGAATTCGGGGGCAGCTAGGTGGCGCAATGAATAGAGCACTGGCCCTGGACTCAGGAGGACCTGAGATCGGATCCGGCGGCCTCAGACACATAACACTTACTAGCTGTGTGACCCTGGGCAAGTCACTTAACCCCCATTGCCCAACCAAAAAAAAAGAAAAAGAAAAAAAGAAAAAAAATTTTTTTTAAATAAAAAATAAAATTCTTGTATTAACATTCATTTAGTGATATTGCCCTATGTGTTTTCTCCTTTCCTGACTCAGGTATTAGGATTATATTTGTTTCACAAAAGGATTCTAATAGGGTGCTTCCTTTCTTAATTTGTAAGAATAATTTGTACAGTATAGGTACTAAGTATTCTTTAAAAGTCTGACAGCTATTCTCTTGTGAATCCATAAGGCTAAGGGGTTGTTGGTCCCCCACCCCCTTTGTTAGTTGCTTTGCGGATAGTTCAATTTTCTTTTCTGAGATTAGGTTATTCAAGACCTCCATCTGGTCTTCTATCAATTTGTGTATTTTACATTTTTGGAGGTATTCTTCTATTTCCTTTTTGTCCTCAGTTTTGTTTGCATGTAACTATGTATACATTCTGATTATTCTTTTTATTTCTTCTGATTTAGTTCTTGCTTATTTGCTATTTTATTGGTTTGATTTTCTGCTTCTTTTCAATCATATTAGCTAAAGTTTTTTAGTCTCTTTTAGTTTTTAATATTTTTAATCTTTTCGAAGAATCAACTTTTAGTTTCACTCATTATTTCTACAGATTGTTGTTCTGTTGCCAGTTTCTTTATCTCATTTTTACTATCTCTTCTTTTGTGCTTATTTATGTTTGTTTATTTGTTGGATTTCTAGTTTTTAAATGCATGGTTGGTTCATTAATCTTCTAGTTTCTATTTTGTTAATGTATGTTAGTAGAGATATGATTTTTTCCCCCTAAGGACTACATTAACTGCATCCCAGAAATTCTGGTATGCCATTTCATTGTCATTTTTTTCACATAATCATTAATTGTTTCTATGATTTGTTCTTTGGCCCTCTCATTGTTTAGGACTTCAGTGCCAAGTCTTCTGAGGCAGCTAAGAAGTACAGTGGACACTGCTGGGTCTGGAGTCAGGAAGACTAAGTTTTTGAGTTCACGCTTAATATATGACCTTGGGCAAGTCACTTTATCTCTGTTTGCCTCAGTTTCCTCAACTATAAAATGGGGATAATAATAGCACTTAGGGCTTTTGTGAGGATCAAATAAGATATCTGTAAGTATCTTATGTAAATATTATGTAAAAATTATGTAAATACAAATAAGATATTTGTAAAATGCTTAGCATGGTATATGGCACATGGCAGGCACTATATACAAGTTCCTGGAGAAGGCAGGAGGGTATAGGATAAAGGACATGTATGAAGAGGTTGCCCTTGGCAAGGTGAATGGCTACCACTTGCTTAGAATGAAGTAAACAGGAAAGATGTTGAAGTTTTCCAGTCAGGGAACAGTAGTTTCATCACAAGCCACAAGAGGGCACCAGTTTCAAATATAAAAGTTATTCACAGTTTTCAAAGAATGGGAATACTTTATGAAACTGGGTTCAAAAATTTTATGGAAACATCCAGGAATCAACAACTACAACCCACATCGTCAGAAAACCTTCACCTGACTCTTCCATCCCCAATAACTGTCATCCCACATCTCTCCCACCCTTCACAGTTAAACGCCTTCAGAAGGCCATCTGCAAATAGGTGTCTCACCTCCTCTCCTCTCGAGCTCTTCTTTGCTTCCTACAGTCTGGCTTCTGAAGGCATCATCTGGCTGAAACTGCTCTCTCCAAAGTTACCAGTAATCTCTTAACTGCCAAATCTAATAGCCTTTCCTCACTCCTCATCCTCCTCGACCTCCGAAGCCCTTGGTACCGTTATTCACCCTCTTCTTGAGTCACTTTTTAGGTTTTGGGGACACCACTCTCTTCTGGGTCTCGCCTTATCTGACTACTCAGTGGCACCTCTCCAAAATGTCCTCTTTTCTTCTCTGACACTTCCACCATCCTGGTACAGGGCCTCATCTCCTCACAGCTACACCAGAGCCATTGCCTGCTGGTTGGTCTGTCTGCCACAAGTCTCTTGCCACTCCATTGTGCTGCCAAAGTGATTTCCCTAAAGCATAAGTCTGACAGTGTCACAGATATCCCCTCCCCCACCCACACCCCAAACACAAATAAACTCCAAATAAAATCCCAATCACCTCCAAGATCACTTACAAAATCCTACTTGATAGTCAAAGTTCTTCCCAATTTACTCTACAATCCAGTGACACTGGCCTCCTTGCTGCTCTCCAAACAAGACACCATCTAAGTCAGCTCCTGGCATTTTCTCTGACTGACTTCACATTTGGAATGCTGCCCTCATCACTTCTGCTTCCTGGCTTCACTGGCTTCCTTCAAGTCCCAGATAAAATCCTATCTTCTACAGGAATCCATTCCAATCCCTCAATTTTCATTCCTTAGCTCTGTTGATTATTTTCTGTTTATCCTACATATAGATTATTTGTACATATCTGTTTGCATTAGACTGTGAACTCCTTGAGGGCAAAGTCTGTCTTTTGCCTTTCTTTACATCCCCAAAGTTTAGCACAGTGCCTAGCACATAGTAGGAGCTTAATAAATGCTGACTATCATTCAAAGAAATTAGTGAAAAATTAACACTAATTTCCCACCTGGCTGCACTCCTTTGGACTTTCTCAGAAACCTGATCATCCTACAAGATCCCTTGAACCTTGATACTCAAACCTCACCAGTACCCTCTGCCCCAGTGAATAAAAGATAGAGCAAAGAGCTCCTCTCCTTTAAAGAAAGTGTCCAGGCCAGTCATCCCTTCATTTCCCACCAGCTGTATTCCTTCAGATTTCTCCATCATGCCCCACACCAGGTACCTGCCTTCCCTTTTTAGCTTCTGTTTGTGTGCTGTTTTTCACTATTAAATTGTAAACTCCTTGAGGGCAAGGACTGTTGTTTTTGTATTTGTTTCCCTAGAACTCAGCACAGTGTCTGGTAGACAGTAGACGCTTAATGTTTTTTGACTAACAAAATCACAAAATTAAAAAAGAGAAAAGCTTGACAAAAGTTAAAAAAAACCCTAGGAGAAACTCACTATTCATGCAAATGCATATGCAGGTGTGCGTATTAAGGAGTACGGGGCAATGGGAAGAACAGTGGATTTGGATGCACAGGGAGCCAAGGTTTGAAACTCAGCTCTTATTGCCACTTATTATCAGGTAACCTTGGGTAAACTATTTAACCTCCCAGGGCCCCGTGTCCTCCTCACTAAAATGAGGTGGGGGAACAGATGAGCTCTGAGGCACCTTCCACCTCTAAATCAGGATCCTATGATACTATAAGAAGACTGGGAAAAAATAATGAAGAAAATAACCAATAAGAAGAATTCAAGAGAAAGACTTAAACAAAAACAACATAGAATCAACACAGTACACTTATTTCAGTGGAAAACATAACTATACTCAATGCAAAGCAGTTGAATATACAAACTAAAAACAAAACTCACTGAACCATCCAAATTATTAGAAAAATAGAGATTCAAAACTATAGAGCTGAGATGCTGATCCAACAGTCTCAAGATTCCTGAGATCCAAGAAAACTGAAACAAGTTCATTTAAATATTATAAATCAAAAAAATTTTCCAGCAAAATTTCCAAAAATTAGTAAATGACAAGGATGACAATAATAACCATCAGTGTAATTAGAAAGAACCCACAGGACTCTAATAAAGAAAAATAAATTTTTACATACCTAGCCACATCACAGGTAAGGTTCAACATACTATACAACAATAAGGAAAAACTATTTTAAAAGCTACCAAAAGAAGTACAGAAGTCAGTTATCAAGAAACAAGTACCAGGCAGTGAACTCTCAAAGACTGGAAAACTGGAATACAACAGTTATAAAATTAAACATATTCTTAACATGTTCTCACAGGAATTTTTTCTAATAATGTAGGTAATTCAAGTATTTTTGGGAGGGCTTCCAATTACTCTGTATTAGGTAGAATTCAGTTTTCTACCATAGTAACCAAGGCCTATAAAGCTAGAACATAAGTACTTCAAGGAAGTCTATAAACAACAAAGAATCTTTCCAGTCAGAAAGATAGATATTTAAAATATTTCACACTTTTCAAGCTTGCTAATTAAATTTAAGAACCCTCAGAGAATTACATTGGCTAAATCACCAAATTTTTCATCAAGCATATTCCATAAAAATGGAGACAAGATGGAAGGAGGGGAAGAGAGTTCCATAACAAAGCTCTAACAACTGGCAAAAGTGAAGTTCACATTAAAGAAACTTATATAAGTATGAATTAATAGGACAGAGAAACTTTGTTTAGAGTGATTTTCTTAAGTTTGAATTAATAACAAACAATAAAAATAAGAAAGTATAAATTCTACTGGAAAAAAAATGACTGAAGTAAAGACAAGCCCACCATTTTTGTTAAATGTAAACAAAGTAAAATTCTCCAATAAAATGAAATTCTGAGTCTGAGGTCAGACATTCAACAACATTCATAAAATAAATGTTCACAGTCTTTTATGAAAGGTAGCGCAAAAAAAACCAGGCACAATACGATAATGCACTGTTGGCATATCTTTAGATTGATGGCAATATACAACAAAAGCCATAAAACTGATCATTACTTTCAGACATGATGAGGTAAAAATTTATTCTATCACAGTGAGGAATTTATCCTAAAAAAAAAAGCAAACAAACTCGAAACAACCTGTGTGCCTGATGATTGGAGAATAGCTGACTAAATTTTAATATGTGAATGGAATATTTTTGTGCCTTTAAAATAGAACAACATGAAGCATACAAGGAGTTATAGAAAGACGTATACAAAGTGATATAAATTGGGGTCAACACAGTCAGAACTTTATACATATTAACTATGTAATACTTATGTATACATACAAATACATACATATGTATTTAAAGAAAACAAAGTGGAAGGGAGAAGAACTTTGGAAAAACTTACAGAGCAGGAACATCCTTTTTTGCTTAATTGTTAATCTGTTCAGTTCTACTTTATTAAAATCTAAGGGTGTTATATAAGATTTAATTCCTGATATATTTATATTTCTTTGGTTATTTCTAGAGCCTACATTAAACTGAACTTACCTTCTAAGGCATGGAAAAGAAGTTCAAAGTCTTCATTTGTTTGTGGATTTATTCTCCGATTATAGTCTCTTTGCAGCCACTCTTTCTTTGCCTTTTCCTTCCTTAATTTTTCTTGCATTTCCCACTCCAACCTTTTTCTTTTTTGTTCTCTTAAGCTTTCTACAAATTTTTTGGCATGCCACCTTCGGAAATATTTTTGGATCACTATTACCTATGTGTAAGACAAAAAAGAAGGAAAAAGAGAGCCTGTTATCAATTGTCTTGATTGTCTCTATTATTCAAGATAAGTAGTGGTAGGAATAATCCAAAATATCGTATAATCTGAGAATCATCCACTGGTGCCTTTGAAATGAGCAAATGCTTCTTCCTAACAATGTTTTACTTAGACTAGGATTAAAATGAGGCTATAGAATTTAAGCACGCAGTTGCAGGGAGCAGTAAGGAAAGAATAGCTAAAGTGTTTTTTTTTCCCCTTGGTTGGGCAATGGGGGTTAAGTGACTTGCCCAGGGTCACACAGCTAGTATTATGTGTCTGAGGCTGGATTTGAACTCAGGTCCTCCTGAATCCAGGGCCGGTGCTCTATCCACTGCGCCACCTAGCTGCCCCCAAGAATAGCTAAAGTGAAAGAATAGCTAAACAATCAATCAATAAATATTTAATAAACACTTAAAACATGCCCAGCACTTTTCTAGGAACTATGGAGAAGCAGAAGAACCAAAAGTCATGGTGCCTTCCTTCAAAAAGTTTGTAGTCTAATTGTAAGCTACTTGATATTTTTAAAAATTGATCATGGAAAAAATATAAATGGTAGTTCACAATGTGAGAAATAACTCATTCAGACTCAGGAGGGATGAAGTTAACAGACCAGTTTATTATGCAGTTGCAATCATGGGTGTCCTATGGACTAAGACACACTGTACCAAAGCAGGCATTCACTGTCTCTAATCCCGGCCACAAAGTCCCTCCTCTGTTTCCTCATTGGCTGGGTACTCCAGAGTGTACAACTTTCCAGTATGCCTATCACATATCTACTCCTCATGTCTTCGCTCCTTCTTCATACATTCCATGTTCAGAAAATGGTGTCTTTGCCCCTCCTGGAGGTGGAGAAGCTGATACTTATAAGCCTATTAAGCAAAGCTTAACCTTTGTTCTACTTACTAACTTCTTCAGCAAAACAAGATCAGCTGTATCCCATTTTACTTAGTTATTTTTAGCAATTGTTTCAATTTTATGGAATCTTTTGTTCTACTTAACTAACTTCTATCAGCAAAACAAGATAAGACGGGCTGTATCTTATTTTACTTAGTTACCTTTCTTCTAGCTGTTTGCTACAAATTTATGGGAACATTTTCATTATATCTCTTAATAATTAAAAAACAAAGAATAAAGAAAAACACTAAATTGGCACATTTTCAAACTACAGCATGTAGTTCATGGCTTTCATTATTCAATCAGCTCTCATGAGGGGAGGGAATTTGGTCCAGGGTAGAAAATTCAGAATTGTCTAGAGGATCTTCCTTCTTTACCTAACCTGTCCCTACAGAAGCATCATAGTCAGTGTTGGCTGACTTACCCCATATGAATGCTTCTTCTACCTTCAGCAGTTTAGAAAACTTGCCCTGTTCTGTGAGTTACTTCCTTTTTAAAAAATAACCAGTTAAATGTTTTTTTGCTTTTACAATTATGAAGCATTTTTTTTCCCATTCTACTACCCTGGGCTACAGGGAGGGAAGAAGGTGTGAGAAATAACTTTTACAGCAAGACAAAAACTCCCGAGGTAGATGAGGCAAGCTCATTTATCATAAACTTTTGCAAGAAGGGAGTGTGCTGCTAGAGGCAGACACACCCCAGAGCAAGAAGTTATATTCCTGTCCCTCCTTCGTTTCTCCATTGGCTGGATACTCCAAGGTATACAACTTCCCAGAACACCTACTTCACACTGCTCCTTAATATGTTCTCTTCTCCCTCTATAAGCATATTAAGCACGTGCACTTTGAGCACGTTGTAACCTTTGTCCTACTTTTCAGCACTTTTTATTTTGAGTATTTTTATTAAAAAACAATTCTGAGTAAAACAGCTCCTTTCACATCTAAAGTCGACTTTAAGACCACTTGTTCTACATCTGTGGAGACATAATTTCTTATACCTTACAGAAGGGAAAGAGGAAAGGAAAGAATTTCAATCTACTTTTTTTCTCCTTCCTTCATACATATGTGTGTAAGTATGCATGTGTATGTATTTATGTATAAGCCTATATACATACACATGTACATACATACACACATACACAAATTTTTCCAAATGTTGCCTTTTTTCAACAACTATTACCCAAGCAGTAACTAAAATACTTGGGCACTCAAATTAAGGGGCCCTGTGGAGTACATGGTAAGTTGTTTTGGTTTTTTTTAGTTGGAGGTTCTCAATCAAAATTTTTTACTAATCTTGTTTCCTATTGCCCCTAATGAGAAGGAACATCCAATGAAGTTTCCTAAGAGGAAAAATGTTTATTAGATTGAAGAGGATTATGAAGTATTTAAGTACATTAATCAGTCCCCTAGAAGATTCCATAATTTTGTATGATTGTGAGTTATTCTACTTATTTCTAACTCACTGCAAATATTCTAGGGTGATGTAGACATCCCTCAATGAAGACCCTGAAAGAGGATCACTTAGGTACTTTTTAGAGTTACATTATCTGAGATAAGCCAAATTTTCCCAAGCTCACCAGTTTTATTTAAAGCTTTAAGTTTCAATAAACAAAATGAGGACCTGAAACGATGACAGAAGCTCTGATCTGTGAAACAACATCTATTGTGGACTCCAGTCTACTTGGGTTGGGCTCCCTACAGAACCCTATGCTGACTTTTTCCAGTGCTGGATTAAGGGAGAATAGTTGATAATTGTCACATCTTACAGCTCCTAACATAGAAAAATTTTTCATGAGCTCCATTGGAAGCATGCGTTTGCCTGAGTTAAGTCACTATAATGAACATGTCCAAGAGTTATAAAGGTTCTGATTATTTATGCCCTTTCAAATTCTGATAAATTGTACACTTAGTTTCAGATTATAGTAACAGTAGTTCTTTCCCTATTCAGAATCAATCTTCAAATACTTTTGTTTTCATTTTTGTTTTTTCACTCATTTGTTTTTATACAAAATTTTAGTTTCACAAAGCTATCTGCAAGTTGTTCACTATGTACCTTACATTTAGAAACTTGTTTTTAAATCTGTCAATAGCTTTAGCTTACGTGCTCTAAGAAATAGACCCTATTAATGTTCAAGAGCTCCCAGTTTGCTTTATTTTTATCTCTGAGAGACTAGATTGTTTGTCTCCCAAAGCAAATATGATTTGCTTGGTTTTGCAGGGGCTGAATGTGTCTAAATATTGGGTAGAAAAACAAATACCAATAGAAGGAGGTGATATCTTTGTTAATTTCAATACAATATTGTTGGATAACTATTGTAGATTCCTTTTAGCTTCATAACGTATTTTATTGCCCTGAGTCTTTTTTAAAAATAAAATTGTCCTTTTTTCTGTTGCTTTCTTATTGGCTATGTCCATAGGGTAAAGATCCCAGTTAAACCACAATCAGGATACCATAAGTGAGAATGGATGGACTTTCCTTCCTGTTACCTCTCTTTTTACCCTAGCTTGGAGAAAAGGCCCTAGGAATGTTTGTTTCTATTCTATTTTGTTTGTGTTCTTCAGTTTCAGATGTAGGAAGTGATCCTAGAGAAAGGGAGTTCAAACTACATTAGGGCAAGGATTGTAGGCAGGGTAATACAGCCAGCCAGCCTGGCATGGAAGCCCTGAGACACCAGAGTGCCTGTGATGCGGTGCTTGGGCCCCAGCCCTAAGATCATGTCTCTGGAAGCCTCCCCATTTCTCAGTAAGCCCCTGTCCTTTGACAAAATTTTCTCTTGTTGCAGAACACAATCTCTTATCACTACAGACAGAGGAGTGCCTGGCCCAAGGATTTTTATCCCTGGCTCGCCCAAGAACTCTTCCTCCCACCAGATCTCCAAGGTCCACGCCTCTGACAACTCCCTCAATGTCTGGTATACTCCCTACACTTTCCCATCCATAGCTCCCAAAGACACCTGGACCCTTAGAATACCCAATTCGTATCCCTGGCATTCCTTTCCTATGGACCTTTTCCATATAAACCCCAGCATCATCCTCAGTCTCTCACAGAGTTATCATAAGGATCCTTGCCCACTTTACCTAAAACATTACAATGAACTTTTTGCCATTTGACTAAGAGAAGACTTGAGTGTGTGAATTCATTACAGGCAACTCTGCCTTGGTATTCTCAGAGTCCCAGCACCCCAAAACCTCATCACCTGGACTCAAGCTCCTTTGGACTCAGAACTTTGACTGTAGTCTATAACAACTGAGCTATAGCAACTGAGCTAATCCCCTTCCCTTCCCCAGAGACTGAGGCAGCAGAAGATTTTGCCTCCCATGTGTTAGAGAAGAAAGTATATTCATATATTTCTGAATATATCTTTTTAAATAAATATTTCTATGTAAAAGCTAAAAATTGTCTTCTGTAACTTCTTAGGAGAGCTGTCTCCAAAAACACAAGAACAGAAAAGAACCTAGAGAGTTTAGGAGCCATAATTAGAAGTGATGAGGGAACTAGTTCTCCTCTTTTCTCTATAACCATTTTTTCTATTTCCACTCACTAAATGAAACATTGGAATCATCCTTGACTTTTTGTCATTCCTCTCCTTTTGCAAATGAGAAAACTGCTGAAGTCTAGAGGTAGATTTTCCCAAGGCCACATAACTTGTAAGCGGGAGAACTGTGATTTGAACCTAGGTCTTTCAGCATTCTTTCCAAGAAAACGAGGATGAAGGAAAACAGTAAGTACTTCAGTCAGTCCACAAATACTTATTAAGTATATATACCAGGTCCTGTGCTAAGTACTGTGGATACAAAGAAAGAGAAGAAAAAAGTCCCTTCTCTCAAGGAGAATGCATGGCTCAGTCTCTATGAGTACCTGGTTGCACTTTTGGGGTTGGCTAAAACACTAACAATCCAGCATGTGACAATGTTGGAAGAATCTTAAATCGATGCCAGCAAACAGAGACCCTGCCAAAAATCAGAAGCCATAAGAGATCTTACTTACAGCCACTGGGTGGCATCTCTTTAACAACAGTATTGGAGTGGGAGAAAAGGGAAGTGGAAAGTGACTTTATACCAAATTTACCCCATTCATAAGGGAAACACAACCACCATAGTGCTCACAGACCATTTCATCAGGGTACATCATACAGTCCCATATTAATGTATCTCTTCTGCCTCTCAGACCATGTGTTATTTTTTCCATTTGATTTTATTATAATTTGTGAGCATCAATTAATTTTAAAATGTATTCTTAACTTGGGAATAAGAATACTCAAATATACAAATGAGAATTTTAAAATAATTACATATGAAAAGCAATTAGTATAATTTAGATGTTTTTAATATGAGCCTTAATTAATTATATTAATATAATTAATAATGTTAATATATAATAAAATGATATTAATAAATTACTAATTATGATAAAATTATATAATAGATATTGTTAATATTTACTATCAATATTAATAATAGCAGCATATTAACTTTAATAAGAGTTTGGAATTTGTGATAGAGAAGTACAGGATAGTTGGGAAGAGTCTCACATACCTCCTGGATTTGTAAAGAGAACATTTCAAAGGTTTCAGAGGTAAAACAGGTAAGATCTCACAGACTAAAATTCTACTGGGGAAGTCAGTTCAGGAGCATTGGGAAACTGTCAAGAATAAAATTCAAAAAACACAAAGAGAAACAACTCAGATGAAGAGAAAATATGGGAGTTGTCTGAAAACACCTAAGCACAGGCACAGATAACTCACCAACAAAAAAATACAGAAGCAAGAGCAGGTTAACAAAGGAGGGATCCAGAATAATGGCATGGTCCTGAAAGGATGGTATCAGGAATGCTAAAGCTCAGAAGGAACAAAGGCTGGCCAGGATAGGTAAGGGCAGTAAATAGACTGTGATGTTTGTTCTGTTTTGCTTTGGTTGGCTACGGTAAGGAAGCGGGAAGGATCAAAGAAGAGAACAGATCTACCTCCCAGAATGGGATGAGAGAGACAAGGCATGAGCGGCTTAATCTTACTTTGTTTCCACTTTCTCTTCCGAGAAGAACAACCTTCAGACTAAAAAGAGAAAAGAAAACTGTTGAACAGGGACTGCTGGGAGTCAGTCAGAGACACTCAGCTCTCTTGGAGACATTCAAGTCACATGTCCAAAGATGAACTACACCCTCTGGTACTCAAAGAATTAAACAGCTGGCTAGTATGACTGCTAAGCTATTGTCAGTTATATTCGAAAGTAAGGCAGGAGAGAATGCAGGACTTCTTGCAAAAAAGGTAAATGTCCTTATTTTTTTTAAATCAGGAAGACAACCGAGTCAGCAAACTATAGGCCAATGAGATTGATTTCCATTTCTGGAAAAATATAAGAATGAATGATTAAGTTAAAAGTGGTTAGTGATCATCTAGAAATGGTCATCAAGTACAGTCAAGGCTGACTAATGGTTTTCAGCGATGTCACTAAACTGACAGGTAAGGCCAATATAGACACAGGCTGCTGAAATTTTAGCCAAGCGTTTGATAAGCGTGTCATGATATTCCTGTGGAAAAACGTAAGACGCTAGACAACAATACTGGTTGGTTAGAGCCCTTCCTCAACTGATAAATGGTCAAAGAAATATGAATAGGCAGTTTTCAGAAGAAGAAATTCAAGATATCAATATATGAAAAATGCTCTAAATCACTAACAATTAGAGAAATGCTAATTAACACAACTCTGAGATACCACGTCACATCCATCAGACTGGCAACATTGACAAAAAACAGAAAATGACAAGTGTTAGAGGGTCTACAGGAACGTAGGTACATTAGGGCACTATTGGTGGAGGTGTGAATTGGTTCAGCCAAGTAATTTGAAACTATAAACAAAAAACTATTAAACTGTGAATATCCTTTGACCCAGCAATACCTTTCCTAGTTCTATACCCCAAAGAGGTCAACGGCAATGGAAAAGGACCCGTGTACAAAAATATTTATAGTACCTATTTTCAGAGTAGCAAAAAATTGGAAACTAGGGGGTTGGATGTCTATCAATTAGAGAATGTCTAAATAAATTTTTAAAAATAAAGATGATGGGATAATATTGTGCTACACAAAATGATGAAAGGGATGGCTTCAAAAAAAACCTGGGACAACTTGCATGAACTGATGCAAAGTAAAGTGAGCACAACCGGAAGAACAATTTATGCAATAAAAACAATATTGTAAAGATAAACAATTCTGAAAGACTTGGGGGTGTGCTGGGGGAGACTGAGCCAAGATGGTGGAGTAAAGGCAGGCACTAACCTGGGCTCTCCCAAATTCCCCTTTAAACAATATTAAAGTAATGTCTTCAAACATATTCTAGAAAAGCAGAACCAACAAAAGGATGTGATGAAACAATTTCCCAGCCCAAGAAAACTTAGAAGGTCCACAGGAAAGGTCTGACTCAGTGGGGAGAGAGTGGAATACAGCCCAGTGCAGACTGTACCGTGGCAAGCTAGCAGCAGGCTTTAGGAGCAGTTGAATTGGCAATGGCAGCTTCCAGAGCTCTCAGTCCACTGATGGTAAAAGGGTAAGAAAACTGATCAGAAGGCTATTAGACAGGACCCTTTTCTGGCACTGGATGCAAGACTCTGTTGCACTGTGCGTAGTTCTGGGACACCACCCCAGGGTGAAGAGGAGCGTTATCACACTAGAGCTTGAGCCCCAGGAGAGCAATAACTCTGGTCATAGTTCCAAGGTGAAAAAGCCCCTGTGGTCCCTCACAGACAACAGCAGAGAAACCACACCGCTCCTTAGATCATACCACCCTGGAAGAACTGAAAACTTACCACCCCCACCCCCCCCCCCCCACCCCCACAGAACTACCTCTAAAAACAGCAGTACGAAATATCTGAAGCTTGGGACGGTGCACCCTCCTCCCTGGGAGCACAGTCCAACTTTAACATAAAGTTAAAAGTCAAGAAATAGGCTGAAAAATGAGCAAGCAACAACAACCAAAGAACCAGACCGTAGAGTCACTATGGTGACAGGGAAGATCAACTATAAACTCAGAAGAAGACAGTAATGTCAAAATAACTACATGCAAAGCCTCAAAGTAAAATGTCAATTGGTCTCAGGCCCTGGAAGAGCTCAAAAAGGATTTTAAAATCAAATAAGAGAGGTAGAGGAAAAATCGGGAAGAGAAATGACAGTGATGCAGGAAAATTGTGAAAAAAGAATCAATAGCTTGGTAAAGGAGGCACAAAAATCCACTGAAGAAAAGGACCCTTTAAAATTCAGAATTGGCCAAATAGAAAAGGAGGCCCACAAGCTCATTGGAGAAAATAATTCCTTAAAAATTAAAATTGGGCAAGTGAAAGATAATGACACCATAAGACATCAAAACAACAATAAAAACAAAATCAAAAGAATGAACAAATAGAAGAATATGTGGAATATCTCATTGGAAAAAAAACTGACCTGGAAAACATATTGAAAAGAGATAAATTAAGAATTATTAGAGTACCTGAAAGCCATGATCAAAAAAAAAAATAGCTTAGACATCCTATTTCAAGGAAAACTGCCCTGATATCCTAGAACCAGAGGATAAAATAGAAATTGAAAGAACACTGATCACCTACTGAAAGAAATGACAAAATGAAAACTCCCAAAAATATTACAGACAAATTCTAGAGCTCCTAGGTTAAGGAGGAAATACTACATGCAGCCAGAAAGAAACAATTCAAATATTGTGGAAATATCCTAACCACAGTTAGGATAACACAAGATTTACCAGCTTCTACATTAAAGGACTGGAGGGCTTGGAATATAATATTCTGGAAGGCAAAGGAGCTGGGACTGCAACCAAGAATCAACTACCCAGCAAAACTGAGTATAATCCTTTAGGGAAAAAAAAATGGAAATTTAATGAAATTGAGCCTTTCAAGCATTCCTGATGAAATGGCTAGAAAACATGACTTCCAAATATAAGACTCAAGAGACATAAAACGGTAAACATGAAAGAGAAATCATAAGGGACTCAATAAGGCTAAACTATATCCTACATGGGAAGAGGAATGTAATTCCTAAGAAGGTCATTATTAGAGCACTTAGAAAGAGTATATACATAGACAGAGGACATTGGGGTGAGCGGACTAAGACAGGATGATATCCTAAAAAATAAAAATTAAGGGGTGAGAAAAAGAAATGCACTAGGAGAGGGGAAAGGAGAGGTAGAATGGGATAAATTATCTCACACAAAAGAAGGCAAGAAAGAGTTTTTAAAGTGCAAGGGGGAAAGAAGGAGAGGTGGGTAATGCTTGAACCTTACTCTCACCAGAAATGGCTCAAAGAGGGAATAACATAAACACTTAGTTGGGCATAGAAGTCTATCTTACCCTACAGGGAAGCAGGAGGGGAGCGTGACAAAGAAGAGTGGGGCCCTGACTTAAGGGAGTGTGGACTAGGGGAGGCAGTGGTCAGATGCAAAGCACTTTTTAGAAAGGCCTGAATGAAAGGAGAGAGAGAAAGGTAAACAGGGAAAAAAGCAAGTGGGAAATGGAGGGAAATACACAGTAATCATAACTGTGAATATGAACAGGATCCCATAAAACAAAAGTGGACAGTAGATTGGATTAAAAACCAGAATCCTATGATATGTTTTTTACAAGAAACACACTTGAAGCATACAGACATACACAGAGTAAAGGTAAGGGGCTGGAGCAGAATGTATTATGCTACAGCTGATATTAAAAAAAGTAGGGATGGCAATCATGATCTCAGACAAAGCAAAAACAAAAGAAGATCTAATTAAAAGAAATAAGCAGGGAAACTGGACTGTGCTAAAAGGTACCATAGACGATGAAGTAATATCAGTACTAAACACATATGCACCAAATGGTATAGCATCCAAATTCTTAAAAGAAAACTTAAAGGAGTTACGGGAGGAAATAGACAGTAAAAGTATACTAGTGGGGCACCTCAACTGTCCCATCTCAGAATTCAATAAATCTAACCAAAAAATAAACAAGAAAGTAGTTAAGGAGATGAACAGGATTTTAGAACTCCTTAAATATGATAGACCTCTGAAGAAAAGTGAATGGGAATAGAAAGGAACATGCCTTTTTCTCAGCAGTACATAGCACCTATACAAAAACTGATCATGTGTCAGAGCATAAAAACCTCACCAAGAAAAGCAGAAATATAAAATGCATCCTTTTCAGATCAGGATGCAATAAAAATTACATTCAATAAGGGCACTGGAAACAAAGATTAAAAAATCAAGAAACTAAGTAATCTAATCCTAAAGAATGAGTGGGTCAAAGAAAAAAAAATCATAGAAACAATCAATAATTTCATTAAAGAGAATGACAACAATGGGGCAAAGTTATGGGATGCAGCCAAAGTAGTACTTATGGAAAAATATATATCTTTAAATACTTACATAAATAATATAGAGAAAGAGCAGATAAATGAACTGGGCATGCAACTAAAAAAAATTGAAAAAGGACAAATTAAAAATCCCCAATTAAACACCAAATCGGAAATACTGAAGATCAAAGGAGAGATTAATAAAATTGAAAATAAGAAAACCATTGAACTAATAAATAAAACTAGAAGCTGGTTTTATGAGGGGAACAATAAAATAGAATAATCATTACTTAATTTGATTTTTAAAAAAAGAAAGAAAATCAAATTACCAGTATCAAAAATGAAAAGGGTGAATTCATCACCAATGAAGAGGAAATTAAAGCAATTATTAGGAGATATTTTGTCCAATTATATGCCTATAAATCTAACAATCTAAGTGAAATGGATGAATATTTACAAAAATACAAATTACCCAGATTAACAGAAGAGGAAATAGATTATTTAAATAACTCTATCTTAGAAAAAGAAATTGAACAAGCCATCAATGAGTTCCCTAAGGAAAAAAATCCCCAAGACCATATGGATTTAAAAGTTAATTATGTCAAACAATTAAAAAACAATTAATTCTAATACTATAGAAACTATTTGGGAAAATAGGCAAAGGAGTTCTACCAAATTCCTTTTATGACACAAATATGCTACTGATATCTATCCACACAGAGGAAAACAACAAAGAAAGAAAACTATAAACTAATTTACCTAATGAATATTGATGCAAAAATTTCAATAACATACTAGCAAGAAGATTACAGCAATACATCACAAAAATCATACATTTGAGCAGGAGGAATTTATACCAGGAATGCAGGGCTACTTCAATGATCAGGAAAACCATCAGCATAATTGACTATTTCAATTAATAAAACCAACAAAAATCATATGATTATCTTAACAGTTGCAGAAAAAGCTTTTGACAAAATATAACACTCATTCCTCTTTTTAAAAAATTAGTAAGCATAAGAATAAATGGAGTTTTCCTTAAAATGATAAGCAGTATCTAGATCTAAAACCATTATCAAGTATTATCTGTAATGGGAATAAGCTAGAAGCCTCCCCAGTAACATCAGGGGTGAAGCAAGGGTGCCTATGATCACCACTATTATCCAATACTGTACTAGAAGTGCTAGCTATAGGAGTAAGAAAAGAAAAAGAAATTGAAAGAATTAGAATAGGCAATGAGGAAACAAAACTATCACTCTTTACCGGTGATATGATGGTACCTTTCAAATACTAGAGAATCAACTAGAAAAACAGCTAAAATAATTAATAATTTTAGTAAAGTTGCAGGATATAAAATAAACCCACACAAATCATCAGCATTTCTATAAACTACCAACAAAGCCCAGCAGCAAGAGACAGAAAGAGAAATTCCATTTAAAATAACTGTAGATAATATGAAATACATGACAGTCTACCTGCCAAGACAAATCCAGGAACTTCATGAACACATTTACAAAACACTTTTCACACAAATAAAGTCAGATCTAAACAACTAGAAAAATATTAATTGCTCACGGGTAGGCTGAGCCAATATAATAAAAATGGTAATTCTACTTAAATTTATTTATTCAGTGCCATACCAATCAAACAACTAAAAATTATTTCATAGAGATAGGAAAAATTAATAACAAAATTCATTTGGAAGAGCAAAAAGTCAAGAATATCAAGGGAATCGATAAAAAAAAATGTGAAGGAAGATGGCTTAGCTGTACCAGATCTCAAACTGTATTACAAAGCAATAATCAAAAAAAAAAAGATACAGTACCAAGAAAGAAATAGAGTGGTGGGTCAGTAGAACAGATTAGGTACACGATACACAATAGTAAATGACTATAATAATTTAGATAAATCCAAAGATCCAGACTTTTGGGACAAGAACTCACTAGCTGACAAAAACTGCTAGGAAAAAATGGAAAATAGCTTGGCAGAAACTAGGTACAGACCAACATCTCACCCCATACACCATGATAAGGTCAAAATGGGCACATGATTTAGATATAAGAGGTGATACCACAAGCAAATTAGGGGAGCATGGAATAGTTTACCTGTCACATCTATGGATAAGGTAAGAATTTGTGACCAAAGAAGAGATATGAGATATAAAATGGATAATTTTGATTACATTAAATTTAAAAGTTTTGCATACACACACACACACACACACACACACACACACACACACGCACAAATGCAGCCAAGAATGAAAGCAGAAAACTGGGAGGAAAATTTTACAGCAAGTCTCTCTGATAAAGGTTTCATTTCTCAAATATATAGAGAACTGAGTCAAATTTATAAGAATACAAGTCATTCCCTAATTGAGAAACAGTCAAAGGTTATGACTAGGCAGTTGTCAGAAGAAGAAATCAAAGCTATCTCTAGTCACATGATAAAATGCTCTAAATCACTACCGATTAGAGAAATGCAAATCAAAACAACTCTAAGGTACCACCTCACACCTATCAGATTGGCTAATATGACAGAAAAGGAAAACGACAAATGTAAGAAGGGATATAGGAAAAGTGGGATATCAATGCAGTGTTAGTGGAGATGTGAACTGACCTAATCATTCTGGGGAGCAATTTGGAAGTATGCCAAAGGGCTATAAAACTGGACTATAAAATTCTTTAACTCAACAATACCACTACTAGATCTGTATCCCAAAGAGATGAAAGAAAAAAACAAAAGGTTAGAAGGATGGATAGATGGAAGGAAGGAAGGAAGGAAGGAAGGAAGGATGGGAGTAGCATATGATTATGATGGAATATTATTGTGGTGTAAGAAATGACAAGTAGGATGCTTTCAGAAAAACTCAGAAAGACTTATATGAACTGATGCAAAGTGAAGTGAGCAGAATCAGGAGAACATTGTACACAGGAAGAGCAATATTGTACAATGATCAACTGTAAATGATTTAGGTCAGGGGTGGGGAACCTGTAGCCTCAGGGCCATGAGGCCCTCTAGGTCCTCAAGTGTGGATTCAGTCAAAGGGCCACACTTGAAGACCTAGATGGCCACATGTGGCCCCGAGGCCACAGGTTCCCCACCCCTGATTAGGTATGCTCAGTAATACATCGATCTACCACAATTCTGAAGAACTCGTGGCGAAAAATGTTAGCCACCACCTCCAGAGAAAGAACCAATACAGTCTAAATGCAAATCAAATTATACTTTTTTTAACTTTCTTTATTTTTCTTGGGGTTTTTTAATCTGTGTTTTCTTTCACAACATGACTAATACGGAAATAAGTGTTGCAAGACCACATGTGTATAACCTATATCAAATTGCTTGCTTTCTCAGTGGGGGGGAGGGGGGTAAAGAAAGAAGGAGGGAGAGAATTTGGAACTCAAAATTTTTAAAAATGAATGTTAAGATTTTCATATGTAATTGGAAAAATGTTTCAAAAGTTACATAAAAAAAGACTTGAGAACTCTATAAACACAATGACCAACCACAATTCCAAAGGACTAAAGATGAAACATGCTATCTACCTCCAGGTAGAGAGCTGATATATTCAGAGTACTGATTAATGCATATTTCCTTCTTTTTTTGGAGAGGGAAGGACGTAAGTAATGTGGGAATTTGTTTTGCTTGACTGTATATATTTGCAATGAGTTTGTTTCTCTTGCCTTTTCAATAGGTGAGGGAAGGGTGGGTGGAAGGGAAAGAATTTGAAACAGAAAAAAGAATTGAATGGAATTTTTCTTTAAAAAAAAAAAGAGCTGGTTGGTTATCCAAACTCAAATAGTGATTAACGGCAAAATAAGGTCTACAATAGAGTGCCCCAGGGATCTATGCTTGGCTGTACACTGTTTTAACATTTCCATCAATGATTTGGACAAAGTCTTAGATGGCACACTTAGCAAATCTGCAAATTATATAAAGCTGGGAGGGATAGCTAACCCACTAGATAACAGTCAGAATCTAAAAAGATCCTTTCAAGAGAGATTGCTGAGCTAGACCCAATCAGATAAAATTTAATAGGGCTAAATACAAAGTCTTATACTTTAGTTCAAAAAATCATCTTCACAAGTACAAGATGAGAGAGACATGGTTATATGGCAATTCCTGAAAAAGATCTGGGGCTTTTAATAGACTGTGAGCTCATTATAAGTCAACATTACGCTATGGTAGCCTTAATCTTGGGCTGAGTTAAGGGAGGAAAAGCCTCTAACAGATGATGATAGTATCTCTGTATTCTGCCTTACATATGGTACACTGGGCTCAGTTGTAGGTGTCATGGTTTAAAATGAAGACTGATAAACTGGAGAATGTTCAGAGGAGGGAAAACACAATCGTGAAAGACAAGTTCATGCCACATAACTAAGTTAGGATGATGACCTGCCAAAGAGAAGACTCACAGAGGACATGATAGCTTGTGTTCAAGTACTGAAAGGGTGCACTGCAGAGGAATCAGATTGGTTTTGTGTGGCAGAACTGGAGCAAAGGGTAGCATTTACAAAGAGACAAATTTAGATTTGATGACCAACCAAAAGTGGAACGTGTTGCTTCCATAAATAGTGAGTCCCTCCCCCTTACTGTTGGTCCTCAAGTAGAGGATGGATAACCTATTATCTGAAAAGCTAAAGTGAAGATTCTTTTTCAGGTAAAGCTTGGGCTAGAAGGCTCCTGAGATCCATTCCAATATTGAAATTCTGTGATTCTGTGAAGACTGAAATTTAAAAATCTTGTTTTGTTTCCATATGTCCTCCTGAACTTTTTTTCTTCTGTTACATTTCCCAAATTTTGTTAGCAATCTATTATATGGTCATATGCTTATAATTAATATACTGACTGCTTTCTTCAATCTTGTCATGTCTTTATTTTCTTCATATTTGTCATTTCTTTTGGAATAATACTATCTCATTATGTTAATATGCCATAAGTTGTTTAACAATTATAACAGTTGGACACATGTTATTTCCAGTTTTTTGCTATTGCTAATAATGCTATTGTGAATATTTTACATAAATATTTCCCTTATTATTGTCAAAAACTTCTTTAGGGTAGGTAGTAGTGAAATCACTGGATAAGGAATTCTGCACTTCTTATAATGGTATTATTGCTTTTCAAAAAGACTGTACCAATTTACAGTTTCATTTCTATGGCAGAGGACTATGCTACCAAGTATGGCATGCTGGGCAGGGGAAAGGGAAGAACATATTCACAAATGAAGGTGATTTTTTTAAAAAAGCTATCAAAAACTTGCAAATAAAGAATTTAATGAGAAGCCTCATTCACAGCTAAGACTCTGAAGGGGACAAGCCAGGTCACTAACAAGCCAGGTGTCTCTATGACTGAGGACTGCTGCTTTCCTAAAAAGCCTCTGATTGTTTAACAAAAGTGCTGTGAAGTACTCATTCTTTACATGAGAAAAAAACAGGGGCAGCTAGGTGGCGCAGTGGATAGAGCACCAGCCCTGAAGTCAGGAGGACCTGAGTTCAAATCCGGCCTCAGACCAAACACTTGACACTTACTAGCTGTGTGACCCTGGGCAAGTCACTTAACCCCAAATTGCCTTTAAAAAAAAAAAAGAAGAAAAGAAAAAGACAATGATACAGCCAAGCATTTCAGTTGAAATCAGATGCTGGAAATGGTGAAATTCTACTCCTACTGACCAGTGTGGTTGTGCCAGGCAGCATCCAACACAATCTCTGCCAGCTAATCCAGCGGTTAGTCCAGCAGGGCAGCATTCAGCTAATCAGCCTCCAGAGCAGCAAACAGTCAAGACTACTTGTCCAGCAGAGAAGCAGCTGGTGGAGACGACATTTCTACTGCAGATGAACAGGCACCAGGCTCAGCAGCAGCAGTGCAGTGACATCCCCGGAAAATGTCAGCCGTTCTGCAGCACCAGATCGAAGCTGCCCTTCCATGAGCATGGCCTGGCCACACATGCTCCTGAAACTTATTACCCTCCACGTCTATGCTCCAGCCACACCTATCCAATCCTCCCACTAAGCGTATGAATTTGTGACAGAATGTACTTTAGGTTTACGGGGGAAACCTCTTACTGCTCCTTTCCTTACTATACCATTTCATTATATGGCTCGGCTTTGAACTAACTGTATCCTGTGGCCGGTTAGCAATGGTAAGCACGTGGAGGGGGGCTTATGACCTACAGAACGGTTTTAGTGAATGCAGATCCAAAGAGTACTGGGGATCTCAGGAAGCCAGCTCAGGAGGGTCCAACCTCAGGGATGCCATAAGGCACTCCACAGGAAACAAGAAGCAGATAATCTAGCATTTTCAGTGCCCAGCCACGTGAACACGAAGGGCTTACCGCTGCCAACCTTTGTGCGTGATATTGAGCCGCTGTAAAATACTTCCCCGGAGTTATCAGTTTATCAGTCATATTGGACACATACACGCCAATTTTAGTCATCTGTGTAGATGTTCTACTCATAGTCGCTACGAGCTTTTTTCTCTCGGTGACCGTCTGAAATAAAAACATATACTACGTTAAAATTAACTAGAAGGTTGAAACCCTAAGATATTCTATTTACTAAGGATATTTTAATTGAGTTAAAATTATTGTCTGATACATATTAACATACTAAACTAAACAAAGTTTTGTTCCATACTATTTACCTTTCAGTTTTTATTTGTTTCTGATTATTATGCTCTTCACACATAATTATTTCTATCAATTTAGTTTCTGACAGTCATGTAACAATGTATTTGGTTCTACTAATAACCTAGAGAATCACATGGAAAATCACAAACCTTACCTGGGTCTCTCTAGAAAAGATGTTCGTTTTTATAGGTAGTTTTTTGGGTGCTGTTTGTGTCCCTGCATTATGATATTCTGTTCCTGTTATTTTATGTCTGAATCCACCCAGAAATGGTTTGTGGAAGTCAATTCTTTCAATCTCAACCGTTACATCTTGGTACATTTTAGCACCTATACAGGTGAAAACCAAGGGTGGATAAACAATTCACAATAGTGAGTTTAAATGTGGCATTTTTAAAGGACTGCAAAACACATTGAAAGAAAATCAAATTAATTACCACATTGCACTCTGACAGTTATGATATCACGAATACCCTGCATTTTTCGAAACACTGCTTTGATTGGAAAATGAGTTGGATTTGAGGAATATAATTCCAATTTTACAATGTCTTCTGGATTAACTCCAAGGTTCATTAAGGTTTCAGAATTTTTCAGAGCTCTCCCTTAAAAGAGAACAGATTGTAAGTGTGATAAAGAATAGAAATGTATAAAGTTTTTGTTATGGGCATAGGAAGTGCTTACAGCTGACTGTGGAATTATATTGTGCTATTTAAAGATCAAACACAAAAGCAAGCAGTCCTCACTTTTTCTTATAATACATTTCTGGAAACTGCACCATAAAATTAATGATGGTAAAGTAGTCTGTACAAGAATACCCCACATAAGGTTGTTTCAAACAGGATTTCACAATGCTATCATTAATATATTATCATGAAACATCCGTATTAAGTCATTCCCTACTGTCACATCCTTCCAGGCTTTGGCTGTCTGTCCTATCTTCCTTCAGAAAACCCCTCCATCTTCTGATTTGTGGAAAACAAAGACTCTAGACAATCAGAATATAATTTTATGATGAACAGAATGTCATATAATCAAAGATAAAACAATTGTGAACTGTAATGATCACTTAAAATAATAAAATCATGCTTCATGTCCAAAAATGGCTATAATTTTATTAGAGGCATTGATTGCCCAAAATACTCAATTTGGTATAAAGGCTCCATCTAGGACACTCTATCAAAAACCGACTGGCTTTCCCATCTCCAAAACTTCAGTACTTTACAGAACCACTTGGCTCTGTCAGGCTAAACTTGCCCACGCTCCCTGAGCAAAAAGTCTATAAGAAATCTCTGCCTCAGTGGAACATAAGCTTATTGAAGGCAGAGTCTTTTGATATCCAAAGACTTGTACACAGTAGGCACATAATAAATTTTAGTTGAATTGGTTCAGGAACAAGCTCTATTTATAGAATCATAGAATCTCAGAGCTGGATAACTATATTTATGTAACTAATTTAACTTGCTTTCACTAGGGCTAATGTTACAGTTAAAGTAAGGGAAAAAATCACAAGATAACACTTTATCTATAAACCTAGGATCTGAGGTGAAAGAAGAGAGAGAGATCACAAAGGAAGTTAGCTTTTAAGTATCACCCTTTCCAGCCTCTTTAGACTTCATTCTCCTCCACCTATTCTGCCATCCAGGGACATCTTTCTTTTTCACATCTGCATCCCCCGCCCTTAGAACAGTGCCAGACACACAGAAGACTCTTAATAAATGTTTATTGACTGCTTCCCCATACTTGGCAATCTAGCGACACCTGCCTCCTTGCTGCTCCTTGTCCAGGACACTCCATCTCCCAACTATGGGCATTTTCCTGGGCTGTCCCCCACACCTGGAACTCTGTCCTTCCTCAACTCTGCCTCCTGACTTCCATGGCTTCCTTCAAGCCTCAGCTAATGTCTCACCTCCTACAAGAAACCCTCATCCAGTTCTCCCAAATCTCAGTGCCTGCCATCTTATATTATCTACAATTCATCCCATCTACATCTCGCCTGCATATGCTTACTTACATGTTGTCTCCCTCATAACATCGGGAGCTCCTTGAGAGCAGAGCCTATTTTTTACCTTCTTTCCTATCCAGCACTGACCACTATGCGTGGCACAGGATTCAGGGGTGGGAGACCTGCAGCCTCAAGGCCTCACGTCTGGGAACTGCACCCTCTTCAACCTTGCTTAACTGCTTTGCTTGTACTGGCAGTTTGTTCTGATACTCTTGTCTGAACCCTATACAGTGGAAACTTCCCAAAGAGTAGAGAGGAAGACATCCCTGCTTCTGCCTACTTCTCTCCTCTGCCAAATGACCAAATTTCTAAAACTATTTCAGATTAGGGGTTTTGTTCTCATGACTAACAGACGTATATGTACAAAAATATTTTTGAGCTGACAAGAACTAAAGAAGTACCCATCAATTGGTGAATGGCTGAACAAATTACTGTATATGAATGTGGCAAATTGTTTTTATAATGCGCATTCATTACAAGGATTTTGCTTTTCTTCCTCCTCCCCAAGCCCCATCCCCTACCCAGTAAGGGTTGGTGAGATGGGAAAGAACATAAATCCTTGCTAAATGAAAAAAACAAATTTAAATAAATAAAAAAGTGTATTATTGAATAAATACATAGAGAATCAATACAAATAAGAACATAGTTGTGAAGTACAAGTTGTTTGGAACAGAAAGCACTAGTAGCTGGGAAGATCAGGAAAGATTTCATGTAGAAGGTGCTACTTTAACTGAGTACTGAAGGAAAATTCATTATAAAAAGGATGAGAGATTCTATTAAGTGGAAGCAAAAAAGAAGTGCATTCCAGGGCGGGAGGATGACCAGGGTAAAGGCATGGTGACAGAGGACAGAAGGCAGATCTGACTACAGAGCTGAGCTAGCAGTGGCTAAAAGAACAAGGAGGCTGCTAAGAGAGGTTGGCATTAGGGTATAAAAGACTTTAAAAGTTAAAAGGAGAAGTTTATATTTGATCTTAGAGGCAACAGTGAACCACTGAAGTTTATTGAGTAGGTAAGCAGTCAGAAGTGTGCTAAAGGAAAATAACTTAGGTGGCTATGTGGAGGTAGGCCCAGAACAGGGAGAGACTTGAAGCTAAAACCAAATAAAAAGACATTGCAACAAGTCAGGCAAAGGATGCTGAAGTCCTGAACTAACATGTTGGCAGTGGGGGTTGACAGAGAGGGACACATGCAAGATAGAAACAGTAAAACTTGACAAATGATTGGCTATATGGGGTGAGGAAGAAGGAGGAGTCAAGAATAACGCAGAGACTACTGAACCTGGGAAATTGGGAGGATGGTGGTGCCTTCAACATAAAGACAGACATTTGGAAAGAGGGTGGGCTTAATGGGCAAATGTCATAGCTCTGTTTCTGACATACTAAGTTTGAGATGTCTCCAGGTGCAACCAGTTTGAAACGTCCAATAGGTAAACTGGTAATGCGGGACTGAAGCTCTTGGGGGGACACTGCAGCTGGAAAGATAAATCTGTGAGTCATCTGCATTCGTGACAATAGTTCAAGCCACAGGAGCCAGGTCACCAAGGGAGGAGAGGTGAAGTGAGGGGAGGGGAACAGAGAGGAGGAGCCACAGTGAGGGGGCAGGATATGAATGATGAACCAGCAAAGACCACTGAGAAGAAGGAGGAGAACCAGGAATGAGCCCTGTCAAAAATACACCTGGGACAGAGTATCTCGAAGGAGTAGGTGGGCATCTCTGTCAAACTCAGCAAACAAGTCGAGAGGGATGAAGACTGAAAAATTTTAAAAATCATCAGATAAAGAAAACAAATATAACATTCTGCTGAAGCAAGAAGTACAACTAAGCAAGATGTTCAGTAACAGGTGCTTCGGGCTTCTCTGTCAGGGAAGATTTTAAATTAGAAAACATACAAGAATGGTTAGGAAAGTCAAATTAAAGATAATTGGGGAAAGATGTAAAAATTTTAGTTGGCTCCAAGCTGAATATGAGGCAGAAATGTGATATGGCTGTCCAAAAAAGTGAGTTATCTTAGGTTGCGTTAACAGAAATACAGTATATTTTCGAGAGCATGACTAAAATATTATGCTTATTTCCGTGTAGTCTCTTTTAAGAGGTCCAGGATGGTGCAAGAATCCAAAATTATACTGTATGAGGATTAACTAGAGGAACTGGGTATGTTTAGCCTAAAGAAAAGTCTTGGGGGAAGAAGGGAGGGATAGGTATATATGAGATCTATTTTCAGTTATTTCAAGGACTGTAATATGGAAGACGGATTTGTTTTGTTTAGTATAACTGCAGGGTACTAAACTTCAAATCAACAGAAAGAAAAACTTCCTAAAAGTTGGAGTTGTCAGAAAACGGAATGGGCTGCCTTGTGAGAAGTGAACTCACTCTCACTGAAATGATTAGCTAAAAATAAGCTTTTAAAAGTATATTTAGGGGTAGCGAGGTGGCAGAGTGGATAGAGCACCGACCCTGGAGTCAGGAGGACCTGAGTTCAAATGCAGCTTCAGACACATAATGCTCACTAGCTGTGTGACTCTGGGCAAGTCACTTAACCCCAAATGCCTCACAAAAAAAAAAAAGTATATTTAACTTCCTTCACTAGTCTCAGATCATTCTGAGCTTTAGCATTTACTGACTATTTTTATAGGACCTCTTATATTCATCATCTGTTACTTAGCCTCATTTTCATCTTTTATATAGCTCTTTCTTAAATCTAAATTGTTTGTTGAGTTCACCATGCACCTAAATTGGTCTCTCTAGACAACTCCCATTTTTATTCCCCATTGAAAATGTTTCCCTTTCTATCTTCAAAATTTTCAGTCTTGAGAATTTCCCAACCTTCTCGAGCTGGTTTCCCATGAGAATTTTAGTGGATAGGTTCCTATCAACCCTTCTTCCGAACTCTCTGAAATATGACTTCCCAAATCTAGGGTGCCCATGAGACTATACCTGGCTTTCTTGTCACCACAAGCTCTAATATGGAGAGAAGTCCATTCTCCCCAACAAGTCCTTGCATTTCCATCCTAGCAACTCATTTCTCCTTACTGGTAAGAATCAGATTCAGAAGAATCAGAATACAATTTTCCCTTGATGTTTCCTCCACCCCTTACAGGATGAAATTATCATTAAGGCAAATCAAGCAGTTGTCCGTTGCTCTGCATTTGGCAAAGACAACGCTCCAGCAGATGTCTGGACAAGAGATATATTCTATCACTGAATTATTATTCTTCTGTGCCAAACTTGTGATCTGTTTCTCCAACTCTTCTATTTCTTCTTTCTGTACAGGTTATTTATAATATTACTCTCAGGACGAAATCACTGCTATTTCTCCCTCTATTGACCTTCACCCAATTGCTCCCCCTTCTAATTCCTGGATTTCCTTACATAAGCATACTTTGTCAATATACAATCCTATCCCACCCCTGCCTTTCACATTTTGTCTTGAATTAGGCATTCTCATACAGAAGAACCAAATTCCAGTCATCAGTTTTATCCTACCAGGTTTCAGTGATACCTGTGAGGTCAAATTTGCCTCCTTGTATTAGAACCCCATTTCATCTTGTTTACTGACTAACTTCAGTCATTTGGATTTAGACATTTGAGTCTAGCGGTTTTACTACTGCCACCTTTCTTGGGTTCTATGTCCTATGAACCTCTGGGTGTCTCAATTGTTAGTATTTCTTCAATACAGCTACTCTCTAAGGTATCTAGCTTAGGGGAAACACACAAGCAATATTCTCTTTTCTTGATCCTTTTTTTCATTTAAAACCCCTTTGATTTAGACTTGGAAGAAAGTCAAAAATCATACTTACTAGCTTTTGTCAGATGTACTCCATCCCTGGCCAGGAATCCATAAAATCTAGATTTTTAACCATGATCTAGTAGTTCAAATCTCATTCTCAGGTACCACCTGCTTAACTTCTGCTCACTTCCCAAATCACTTTTTCTCTTCTGTATCCTTTGCCTTCAATAGGTAACAGTGAAGAAAATACAACCTGTGTCCACAGCCATATTCTTTAATTTCTGGTCCAAAACTTTGGCAATATTTTTAGATTCCTTTTAGCAGCATCATTTGTGCCACATGAATCGCCATAAGGTAGATATCAGATATTCTGATAAATCTTTGGGGATTCCCTTTTATATCCTGGATATAGGTCCCAGAAAGACAAGAGAGGTCTGTAGATAGATAGATAGATAGATAGATAGACAGACAGACAGACAGACAGACAGACAGACAGATAGATAGATAGATAGATAGATAGATAGATAGATAGATAGATAGATAGATAGATATACACTACTGCTCTCAGGTTGATAAACAGCTGCTTGAGTTCCCCTCTATAGGGAATCACCAACTGCCACTACAATTTACTTTTTTTTCTTGACTTACGTCTTGCCACTGAACTCTGATGACTCTAGAGGAGAGAGTGAGGCTGACACCTTTGCACAGCTCTGCCTCACTTAAACCCAATTCACGCACAAGTCAAGACATTACCCTCGTGACACCATTGGTCCTCTTTGAGAACGAAGGATGGTCCTTTTATACATGCAGAGACATCCCTATCTTTATGGAAAAAAAAAAGAAACAAACAAACTTTCTTTGTCCTACTAATTCTAGTAGCTTAGAGTAGTGGCCTAGATCAGGGAGGCTCATGGGGGGACTTCCAAGTCACATGAGCAACAAGATGGAGGACTAGATATTTTTTCTGATCTGCATGACTTCTCAAACTTCTCTAAAAGAGAAATTATGCACTAAAGATAAAGTTAACTCTAGCTGGTTCCATTGTCTAGGACACCTAGAATCCAAAAGAAGGCCAAACCCCCCCCCACAAAAACCCATGAAGTGATGCTAACTGACCCTTAGATCACTCAGCAACCATCTTATATCTCCCATACTATCAGCAGCAAAGATGAACTAACAGTCCCAAGGACCTGACACAGGCATACTATAAAATTATACCCCTAGACCCCAGTTTGCCTCCTCTCTCTTTCCAGTGTTATAGAGACTCCAGCTCTAGGTGACAGAAGCTTGCCTGGGCTGAAAGAGACAGCTAGTGTAGCCATAGCCCTTCAGGAACTAAAGCTTGTTGTGGGCGACAACCCCATAGTGCCAGTGTGGCAGACCTCTGAACTGCCAGTGCCAGGCCAGAAAACTAAGAACAGTACAAGAAACCAGGACAGGGCACTGTATGTGATTGGGCTGTGCAGCACTCCACTAAGTCTCAGGGAAAGAACATAGCATCCAGCTGAGACCAGTTCTGACAACTCAAAAGTCATTTGGGGGAGAGACCTAGGCTGATAAACAGCAAACTGCCCGGTGTAAAAGGAGGCTGAAACGCTTTAAGATCTAGTCCCCCAGGAAACCACTATCAGAAGGAAGACAGAAAATGAATAGGAGAAAGTCGGGGGAAAAATTTTTTAAAGATTGAAATTACCAAAGACCTCAGGAACAAGAAATCTCAAAGACCTTGAACACAAGCAGATAAATCATCAGGGAAAATATTAACAGCAGAAGCAAATATGGTCTCCAGATCTAGTAAACGAGTTCAGGCATCTATGAATAAATAATGAAAAACAAAATAAAATGATACAGCACTTGGCGAAACAGAGGACTCTGTGAAATTTGAGAACACAGAACCACAACACACTGTTCCTGAGTGGTTCAAAAGAGAAATGAGAATTATGAGGGCAGATTTAATGCCCTGCACAGCAAAAATAAAGAACAGAATAGAAAAACTTAAATTTGTGATAGCAAGTCTTGCCAAGGATAATCTAGAAGTGAAGCAAAAAACAATAACATTAAAAGAAAATATCCTCATAATGGGAAACTTGGTGGCACAGTGAATAAGTGCCAGGTCTGGAGTCAGGAAGACCAAATCTGGCCTCAGACTCTTACTAGCTGGGTGACCCTGGGCAAGTCATTTAACCCTGTTTGCCTCAGTTCCTCACCTGTAAAATGAGCTGGAGAAGGAAATGGCAAACCACTCCAGTGTCTGTGTCAAGAAAACCCTAAACAGTGTCACAACAAGTCAGAAATGACTGAAATGACTGAACAACAACAATCCAAGAAAATATACTGGTCTGGAAGACAGGATGGATAGAGACAACCCAGGTCTCCCAGAAAAACATGACAAAAAAAAAAAACTTGAACAACATAATGCAAGAAACAATACAAGAGAAATACCCAAAACTTTTTAAACACAGAAAATTAAACACCAATTAAAAGAATTCAAAGATCACTTTCAAAAAAAATCCAAGGCAGCAAACTGCAAAATACATAGAGTTAAATTTAACAATTCAATTCAGAAACAACAACTTGTACAAGCAAATTGGAGAAAGACCTTCAAATACAAAGGAAAAAAAATTCAAAATAACACAAGACCATTCTGCAGCCATTGGAAAATGTAAAAAGGTATGAGCAATGGAACTCAGGATGCAGCCCAGGATGACCTACCCTGCAAATCTGAGCTCAAACATAAACAAAAAAAAAGACAAACAGAAACCCAGTGTTTGATAAAGCCAAAACCATAAATTACCTACTAAAAAAAAAATCCTTGCTTGATAAAATGTGCTAGGCAAACTAGAAAACAGTCTGGGGGAAATTAGTCTTAGACCAATACCTTCTACCATAGTCTACAATACATTCTAAATGAATATGCAACCTTAATATTAAAGATCATAATTTAAAAATTTAGAAGAAAAACAGACCATAGTTATGTATAGGAAACACAGTCTTAGCCAAACAAGAGATAGAGGCAATTACCAAAGATAAAATAGATAATTTTGATTTCTTGAAACTGAAAAGCTTATGCAAAGACAAAATTAACACACCAAGGAAAAGAAAGAAAGTGACTAAATGTGAAACATTTTGTTTTGTATCAAATTTTTTTATAAGGATTTGGTATCCAAAATATATTAACTACATAATTATGACTAATAACCATTCTCTAATAGATATGTGGTCAAAGGATATGAAGTTCTCAAAAGAAGAATTGCAAAGTATTGACAACCACATGAAAGGAGGTACCAGAAAACTAATGAGAGAAATGACAAATCAAAACAACTCTGAGGTTTTACCTCACACCCTGAAAATTGTCAAAGAAGACAAAAAATGGCAATAGTCAATGTTGGAGGAGCTGGGAAACGACAGGCACACCAATACAATGGTGTTGGTGGAGCTGTGAAATAGCCCAACCATTTTGGAAAGTAATTTGGAATTGTGCAAATAAAGTAACTAAAGTGTCCATACTCCTTAAATCAGAGACTTCATTAATGGGCTTATGCCTCAAGGAAGCCATCAATAAGAAGTCCTCATATACTCTAAAATATTTATAGGAATATTTTGGGAGAGTTAAGAATTGGCAACAAAGTAGATGTCCATCAATTGGGGAAAGGCTAAACAAACTGTGATACATGAATGTAACAGAATATTACTGTGTCGTAAGAAATTACGTGTATGATGAATATAGAGAAGCACAGAAAAATCTATATGAACTGATGTAGAATGAACTGGAAAAACAATAGACACAGTAACCACAACAACATATATGGTAAAATGGAAAAACTTCACACCAAAAATCAAAAGTAAATGTAATTTAAAGATCAAGCAGGATTCAAACGATGAAAAATGAGAGGACACACCCAACCTACCTATTTGTGGAGTTCTGAGGTCCACAGATATTACATACAGAACATGTTTAAAGACTTTCATATTTTTTATCAGTTGTGGTAGGAGTTTTTCTCTGTAAAAAATACTGTTTCTTAGAAGGGAACGCTCTCTAGGAAGGGTTAAGGGAGGCATACTTGGGATAACTCAGATGATATAATAAACAAAAGATATTAATAAAAATTTATTTTAAAATGATATCACAGGACTAAAACTCAACCCCATCCACCCCCCAAAAAAAAATCTGACTAATCTAGAGGCAGCGGGGTGGCACAGTAAGATCAACTCAGGGCTTAGAATCAGACTTCAGTTGCAATCTTCCCTGGGACACTTAATAGCCATTTGACAGTAAGTCATTTAACTTCTCTGTGCCTCAGTTTTCTCATCTATAAAATAAAAACACTGGACTTAATGGCTTCTAAGGTCCCTTTCAGCTCTAAATCTACAGTTCCATAATTAATTATTCTCCTTCTTACTATCAAACTACTGGAACATGTGGTCTCTACCTGATGCTTTCACTTTGTATCCATCCATTCCCTTCTGAGCCTTCTTCAGTCTGGCTCCTGGAATCATCAATCTAATGACATTTCTTTCAAAAGCTTGCCAAAGCCCTCCTTATCAAATATGATAATTCTTTCGCAGTCTAACCTACCTTATATTTCTGCAGCATTTAACACTTGACTATGCACTCTATTTATAATATCTCTTTTCTTCTGGCTATTCTTTCCTGGGTTTCTTCTCCTCCTCAACTATATTATAAACTATATTATAAAAGATATGAATCCCACAGTTCTTACTAGAAGCAGCTAGGTAGCACAACAGATAGACACTGGGCCTGAAGTCAAGAAGACAAAGGTTCAAATTTAGCCTCAGGTATTTACTAGCTGAGTAACCTTGAGCAAGTCACTTAACTTTTGTCTGCCTCAGTTTCCTCAACTATAAAATTTGGATAATAGCAGCACCTACTTCGCAGGGTTGTGATGAGGAGCAAATAAGATAACACTTGTAAAGTGCTTGGCATAGTGACTGGCACATAGTAGGTGCTATTGCATAAATGCTTATTTCCTTCCCTTCTTATTACAGTACTGGACACATGGCATTCAATAAATACTGATTAATTTAGGATGTACGTACAATGAACTAGCTTGTTACTACCTTTCTTACGCTCCTACTGGAAATCTGACGGCTAGGATATGGAATTGGCTGTTTGAATACAGTTATTTTGCTCCAAAAGTGCTAAGTGCTCAAAAACTGAAGTGCTCAATTTTAAAAAGTCCTAAGTTGAATTCCAAGGCTCCAATGCTTATACTGAGACCAAAGATTTGGGTATCTGAAGCAATCTTTTTAGTATAGTAGATGCACACAAAAAAGTTCACATTCTCCTGAAAATGTTTTTTGTTGGAAGTTTATAGATGAAAATTTTTTTTAATTTAACCAAAATACTTGAATTAATGGCACCAATTAGACACAGCCTTATGAAAATGTTCCTTAGTTATTTTAGTGTCCTTAAGTATGTTTGCAAAGTTTCAGATTCAGTGTCACAGATATCTAGTATAACTTCAATATTTGTTTCCCCATTCCTTCGGCAGAATCTAAGCAGACCTAATACTCTGAAAATAACAGTGACATTGACAAAGATAACGTATAGGGGCAGTTAGGTGGCACAGTGGATAGGGCTCCAGACTTGGAGTCAGGAGGGCCTGAGTTCAAATCCGAACTCAGACACAAAAATTCACTAGCTGTGTGACCCTGGGCAAGTCATTTAACTCCATCACCCCATTAAAACACTTAACCCCACTGCCCCATTAAAAACAAAACAAAAACAAAGGTAACATATATTAATGATCTAAAACGTTATCATTTTACTAATAAGTAACTTTAAATCTAATTCTAAAACTAACAAACCCTGATTTTTTTAAACACGGCAAATCTAGATAAATTTCATTAGTTCGCAGAACTTACCCTGGTACGTCAATTGTAGATATTTAGATGGTATATTTAAGAGCTGTGAAAAGTGTTCCTTGAGTTGTTTTGAGAAGACACCAATTTTAAAACTAATTGTAACTATCTGGTCCACAGGAATAAGCGTAACTTTTACTGCAGAAAGAGGAAAAAAATAATTTATCCCTTCATACCAGAGGCCAGCAAAGTTCAGTCCATTTCAAAGATGGCACACAGGGAATGATTTTATCCAAGTTGCTATTGCCATCCCCTCTATCTCTGCCACTTAGGAGAACTGCCACCAGTTTTCACTGACTCTGAGAATTGACATAAGACATCCACTCATCCCTGAAACTCCATGTTCGCAAAAATGTTCACCTCGTCTCTTCCATTCCTAACACAACAGAAAGAAAAGGTGTAAGAACTGTTAGGGTAAAGATTGCCAACTCCTGATTTATATGATTTATCCAGTTACAGGAAATATTCTTTAAATGAAGCATTTAGGAGAATCAGCACTGGAAACAGAGTTACAAGGACAGGGGAGGGAGGAGGTAACCCTACATATGAAAAGAATTCCAAAAGGAGAGGCAAATACACAGTGCATTAAATCTAGGTACTTATTCTCCCAATGGAAAAAGTCATCCCTTAAAAGCATCTGTTGTTACCTTCATCCTCCTCTTCCCTTAAAATATCAGTCTAATTTAAAATTCCTTTATGCCTGTAGTTCCAAATATGTCAGTGAGTCTTAAAGTGAGTATCTTGAAAGTCTAAAAAGAGAAAACTTCTTCATGAAAGTGAATATTTTATTGATAAAATTAATCACAAGCATTTATATAGCACTAAAAGGTTTGTTAAGCATTTTATATGTTATTTCATTTGATCTTCACAAAAACCCTGAGAAATACAGGCGATTATCATCTCCATTTTACAAATAAGGAAACCGAAGCTGCACAAGCTAAGTAGTGGCACACACCTAATAAGCATCTTGAGGTGGGATTTAAATTGAGGTCTTTTGTACTCTAGATCCAGCACTCAATCCATTTATGCCATGTAGCTGCCTAATAATGATGATAGATTGATAGATAGACAGATAGATAGATAGATAGATAGATAGATAGATAGATAGATAGATAGATAGACAGATAGATAGATGCATGCCACACTACTCAACAGAGCCTGAAGGGAAGGTTTTTCTTCTAATAAATTAGAAAAAGACAAGATTTAATGAATGACTTTACTTATAAACTCTAGAAAGGAATGAAAACACTTTACATAACAAATTCTTGCAAGGTTTACTTCTGTTGTTGGGTTGGTTTTTTTTAACCATATAGGAAGATTAGTAAATGAGTTTGGTTTTATCTTTCAAGGCTTTAGAAAACAGCAGAATGGCACTTTAATAATTATAGGCAAATAAAAGTGATTTTCTCCAAGCCCCTCCCCTCCCCAAGTATTAAGGGGCTGCTAGGTGGCACAGTGGACAGAGTGCTGGGCTGGAGTGAAGAACAGCTGAGTTCAAAGTCAGCCTCAAACACTTACTAGTTTTATGACCCTGGGCAAGTTACTTAATCACTATCTGCTTCAATTTCTTATCTATAAAACTGGGATAACTATAGCACCAACCTCCCAAGGTTGCTGTGAGGATCAAATGAGACAATATTTGTAAAGTGCTAGCACAGTGCCTGGCACATAGCGGGTACTATATAAATGCTAGCTATTATTTTTAATATTATTATTATTACTACATGGTAATATTTTCAACATTTTTTAAATGTTCCTCAAAATAAAATTTGAAGAATGAAGGGGCTGTTTTTAGCTTTTAAGAGTTTGTTTAAACATATGTTTGTTAAACTAGAGATCAGAGTCAATGAATCTATTTGCATTTCTGTGATATTCCCAAGAAGAAGGGATCTGAAACGTGATTTTCCTTTTAACACCTCTCCATGTGCTTTTGAAGCATTTTGTTTGTTTGATGGCTGCTTAGGTTTTGGAGACTTTGGGAATATTGCTACAAAAGTGTAAGGGCTTAGCTGAAGTATTTTGAAATATCAAGAAATTATTCTGGTGGAGGACAGGCAGCAACCCAGCTCAACTGTCTCAATACTTCCTTCCATACAACTTTAAAATAACTCCCCAAGTTAAATTTTGGAGTGGCAGAGCCAGTGAGAGGTCAGAGTGAGATATTTTTCCAGCCTAAGACAATTTAGGAGATTGGCAAGTGAAGTCTATAAAACCTGGGTTAGCACAGTGCCTTGGAGGCAGCTGCGACCCCTACAATCACAGTGGCAGTGGCAGCAGCTTTAAGAACTCTCAGACTAAACACAGCAGAGGGGTTGGACAAGTGGTCAAAAAGAGATGACAGGGAACACTGGGTGCAACGGCACTGATTGGCAACTTTATTGCCCACAAATATTTCTACATTGCAATTCCAGGTCAGAAAGGAGGTCTTGTGGTCAGTCACAAGAACGCAGAGGCTCTGGTCTCAGTACAAAGACAGAGAGGAGCACTAATGCTTGAGAGTAGAGGAGAGCAATCAATCATAAGGTTAATCCCAAGAGAGATTACGGAAAGATAGGTTAAAAGTGGTCAGACATGTTCCCCAGAACAGAAAAGGAAAGGTGAGTTAAATGGAAATTAATCCAATAGATAAGAGAAAAGAATTCAGTCTTGCTATCACTTTTAAATCTTAGTGTTAAAAGAAGTTTGGAGATTTTCTGGTGGAAGTATAATGAATGGAAACATAAGGTTTTTCATTAAGGATGACTAGTGAGTTCCCTACCTAAGTCTTCATACTGAAGATTAATTTAGTCTAACACTTATAATACCTCTCTCTGGGGAGCTTAAAGAGCTTTTCAGACATTATCTAATTAATTCTTTTGATACTCTTGTGAGGTGAGTAATACTATCATCATTTATCAGATAATGAAATTGGCACACAATAATATAACTGGTTTTGCTGCCAACACACTATGAAATAGGTAAAATCTAAGCTTCTTTGCTTCCGAATTGTTGCAAAAACTAAGAGTCTGCACTGCTTCAAGTAAAAGATCTTCCATAACACAAAGGATCATAACATTTAGCGCTAAAAGGGACAGTAAAGATCATCTAGCCCAAGTACAGATGAGGATACTGAAACCCAGAGAAAGGAAATGACTTGCCCAAAGCCAATCAATTCCTAGAAAGTGGTAAAGCCCGTACCCAACCCACGTTCAGTGCTCTTTTTACTCTATCAGCTAAAACGACTTGCTTGCTTAGCTAGCATATAAAATAATCCCAATGGCGGCTCGATAATTTGTTCAACAAACCTCAAGATTTTTAAACAAATCAACCTGTCCCGAAGCATTGACAATTACTTTGAACTTCAAGAACGAATGTAACCTTCATTCGATTATGATAGACTCTTAAAATTACCAGGGAGCATTACCGCTGGTGGTCACCCCAGGCTTAGTCAATAATTGGGCTACAGGAGTGGGAGGGGAGGGGAGGGAGGGCACAAAAAATAGGTGAAGCCGTGAATTGTAAATGAAGCAATACCTGTGGCTGAAAGGTCTGCCACTGTCGTCTTCAAAGCCTCCTTTATGGCCTTTATTTTGGTTAAATAAGATGAGGGGAAATCAGTCTGTGATAACTGTCTTCCTATTGGCCTGGCCGGTTTTGCACTCCACCAGGGCGGCTTTCCCCTCTTTTCGGGTTGCCCATCCTCTGTACTCTGTGAGGTCTCCCACATTCTCACTTTTTTGCCCATTGTGTTGGGGGCTTCTAGTGATTTCTCCCTCTCCATACTTTCCTCCTGGGGGCCGCTGCCATACTCTTGCTTCTCCGGGCCCCCCTGCTCTTTGAAATCCAGCTGGGTCCCTTCCCTGGACTCTCCCGTGGTCTGTCCCTCGTTCTCGTCTGTCACCACATCATTCACTGTTTCAGTTGCCTCAGTCTCTCTTGTATCAGCTAATTCTACTCCAATTTGATCATTAATCTCCTCTTCTTGATCCATTGTTTTCCTGAATTTAAAAGATTAAATAAATTATTACATAATTATAAGAGTGTCTAGACATAATAGCATTATGATCACCAATATATTTTTCTTAGAATTAACTTGCTCTCACCAAGGAATTTTCATAATTTCACACTATCACTTATAAAAATGTTCAGTCATATGCAGAAGAAATGTAAAAGTAATGAGCAAGACCAGAAAAGCAATATGCAAATCATAAATAAATAGGAACTGCTAGATGCTAATCTAGCTTGATAGAGACAATTATAATTAGGGAAACCTTCCTAATCCCTTCTCAATTCAGTCAGCAACAAACTCTTAAGCAGAGTTTTTGGACAGCAAAATCCAAAAGCCTGCTTCCTCAGCATCTGAGGAACCAAAATTCTGGATCAACAATTTTCATAGGACTTTTCTAGTTTAGTTATACCAACATTAGTAGACAGAACATTTGCAGTAATTATGGGGGTTTTTCCCCCCAGCAGTGATGATATATTTTCACTGATTTATTTAGTTCCCTGGTCATGCATTTTATAAGGCAACTATCCAGAAGCTTTATTAACATTTCTACTCTGTTTAATTTAAATACAAAAAAAGTCATAAGATAATGGAAATCTCTTAATATACATTAATTTTAATATTAAACTCCCTCTCTTATTTCAGGGGAGAATTGAGTGGACAAATCCTATACTTGCTCTAACATATGATGTTATGTTTCCTTCCAGCATAGACAACATGAAAAGGTTAGGTTAGGCCCATGAAGGGGAAATTGGACTACTCAGTTTCTCTTAACTCCAATTTTTTTTCTTTTTAAATGTATTACTGATATTCTTTCTTTTTTTGTATATCAGTGACACCTCGCTCCCATGCCCTCCAAAACCCTGCTTTATAAGAAAGAAAGTACAGTCTAGCAAAATAAATCATTGATCATGTCTGAAAATGTGTCTGTACTCATCAGAGTTCTGCAGTCTTTAAAGGTTGTTATCCTTTACTACATCATTATAGTCATCTTGAGAGTATACCTCCTGGTGTTATTTGGCTCTATATTAGTTCATTTCTAATTCTCACCCCCATCTCCAACCCTAGTTGCTAGTGTCCTACTTCCCAAAACCACCCTGTTAATTTTGCATCTATTCTGTATGTACTTATATATGAACACACTGTTTCACTTGCTAGAATTCCAATTCCCTGAGCACGTGGGCTGTTTAGCTTTTCTCTTTATATCCTCATTATTTAACACGACTACTATCATATAATAGGCACGTATTAAATGCCTGTTGATACTTGAGGGTCATATTACCAGGAAAACAACAGATTGGTCACTTTTTCCAGAGAGGAAGAAGGAGGAGAAGGAAGAAAATTATGCACTAAATGTAGAGCAAGTATACTTGAATCCACTGGAAAAGAAAATTCCTTCAAGGTAAATCTGAATTACAACATTGGAGTATTCTAATCTTTAAACAGCTCATTCAACACTCCTCCCCGATCTGCTACCACACACTATAAAATTAATCCCAAAACATAAATTTATCTAGCAAATAACTCACTACTTAGCAAAAATTGCTAGGAAAACTAGAAATCAGTCTGGCAGCAATTAAATTTGATACATTTTAAATTATATTCCACAATAAATTCAAAATGGATATAAGACTTAATATTAATGGTTACAAGTACCTTTTATAGCCATTGGCTAAGGGTGAATTCTTAACCAGAGATTAAGTGTAATTTCAAAACATAAAATAGATCACTGAAAAGCTTTTATATGAACAAAATCAATGCAACTAGGAAAAGAAAAGAAATTAATGACTGGGGAAAAAATTTTATAGCAAAGATTTCTGATAAGAGTATCAGATCCAAGATATACAGGCAACTATCAGAGACATATGAAAGATCACTGTTCCCTAGTAGATAATGGTTAAAACATGAATAAAGAATTACCAAACAAGCTATTATAACCATATAAACTATTGCTCCAAATTACTAATAAGAGAAATGCAAATCTAAGCAACCATGGTTTTGCCTCCTACTCAGCAAATTAGCAAAGATGGCAATAGATGGAAATAATATTGAATGGGCTACAAAATGACAGGTACACTTATTCACTGTTGGTAGAGTTATAAATCAGTCCAACCAATCTGGAAAGAAATTTGGAACTATGCTAAGAGAGTTTCTAAAATGTCCATATTCTAACCCTGAGATTCCATCACTAGGTATATACACCAAGGTAGTATGACAAAAAGAAAAATCCCATTTACACCAAAATATTTTCTAGCACCACTTTTTATAATAGCAAAGAACTGGAAACAGAGAAGATCTCATTGCTTAGGGAATGAATGGCTAAACAATTTGTAGTACATGAATATAATGGAATATTACTGTGAAACAACTAGGATGAATACGGAAAAGCACAGAAAGAATTATGATGCAGAGTAAAATAAACAAAGCCTAGAAATTATGCGCAACAACTACAACAAGGTATTGCAATGAATAACAACAACAACAAAATCAAGTCAATGATCCAAAGTTACAAAGAATAAGCATAATCTCAAAGAAGAGAAATGAGAAGATAATCCCAACTCTACTCTTACAGAAGCAGGAGGTCTAGAGATATAGAACATTGCATATACCTTCAGACTTGTTTCGTAAATTGACTGGCTTCATTAATTTTTTTCTTTTTTCTTTAAAAATATTTGTTATGTTGCATAATCTGCATTGATTAATAACTAATCAGCTTCCTTAAGTATAACTCTTCTAAAATTTCTGGCAATAATAATATGGTTCAGAATTGTCACTATAAACCCCTCCATGTCTACAAATAAATAGACATGACCCACCCCCTTGTTTGAAGGTTCTTCTTTGATCTGTTGTTGGTTGGGTTCATGTGGATGTATTATTTTGATGCTGACATTCTTTTTGATTGTTGGGAACCTTTCTTAAATGCATTATGCTGAACTACTGAAACAAGTTAGATCCCATTTTTAAAAAAAAAAATTAATAAAAATTAAAATATTCATTATATGAAATGGCTCTTCAAGAGACGAGAGGTATGATGGGGAAAATTCCAGTGATGTAAAAAAAAAAAAAAGAAATGTCAATATAATTTTTTTAAAAAGAAAGGGAATACCATGAAATTATAATGACTAAGCTAAGTCTCAAAGAAGAGCTTTAGGAAGATACTTCTTTCTCTTCTTTGAAGAGGTGAGGAACTATAGGTGTGGAACACTAGAAATGTAAGAGTCTTTCAATATATTTGTTCATTTTATTGAATTTTTTCCTCTTTAAAAAAAAATTCTATGTGATAAGGATGGTCTCTTAGTGGGCAGAGGGAAATGATGCATTGGGAAATGTTGGTGATATAAAAACAAAAGATATCAATCAAAATCAACTTTGAAAAGATATGTTGATACAAATGTTCCCAAGTTTCTCTGAATTCTCCATATTCCTCATTTCTTCAAGGGCAATAATATTCTATTACTAAAAAGTGAATATAGTAAGGAAGACATTAGAAAGGAGGAGGGACAACCTACTTCCCATAGCTACAGTATCGTAAAAGACGGAGGAGGGAGTAGGGGAAGGGGGAATCACATGAGATCAATTTTATCTGAACTTGGCAAAGGAGAGTCAAATATGCACACACATATGCATACATACACACACAGTGTTTAATATATAAGAACAAGGAGAGGGAAGAGGAGGGCCATCCAAAGGGGAAAAACCACCAATAGGGGAACCTTTCCACTTCCCTTATCTTTAACCATCCCCCATGACCCTAGCAGGAAAAGCAATATTGCTATCTATATCACTCAAATGATTTGGTAGTCACTAACTATTCCAAGTGAGAAAAAAGACCACTGAGTCTTATCATCTACTCTGTAACTAAGCCCTTTGGACCCTTGAGTACTGTCATCTGTCTTGTTAGAACATCCTGGGCTTTGCCATTTACCCAATGCTAAAGCTTTAGAACTTCTGTATGTCCATATACATATCCTCAGTCTCAGGGATTCCACTAGTAGGCACGTACCTCAAGGAAATCAACAATAAAAGGAAGGCCCCATATATGTGAAAATATCCATAGCGCCACATTTTATAGTGAGCAATGAAATGGAAACAAAGTCGATGCCCATCTGTTAGGGAATACATAAATGATTTGTGCTTCATGAATTTAATGGAATATCACCTTCTCAACATACTTCCAAACTGCTTTCTAGAACAACTGGACCAATTAAAAGTTCCACCAGCAATGTGTAAGTATCCCTGTGTTTATGTAGTCCTTCCAACGTTGACCACTTCCATTTATTCCCATCTTTGTTAGTTTTCTCGGTGAGAAGCACAACCTCAAAATCAGTATGATTGGCATTTCTCTTATTATTAGTGATTAAAACCAATGTTTCATTTGGTTATAATAGCTAATAATTCTTTAAAGAATTATTTGGTCATATCCTTTCACTACTTATCTACTGTAGATGACTCTTAGTTTTATACCCCCCCCCCAACACACACACGGAGTCCCAAAAGTCTTAGTGAAATTTTAAGCTTTAATACCTTGGATTTCAGACCATTATCAGAGATATTCTACACAAAGATTTTTTTTTCCACTTAATGGCTTTCTTTCATATCCTACCTCCATTCATTTTGCTCAGGCAAAAATGTTTCAATTTAATTTAACTGATAATTATCTTTTTTTTTGTTGTTGTTTTCACCTCTCTTATTTGAACAAGAATCCTTCCCTCCACCTCTGCCTAGCCATAGCTATAAAATGTAACTGATCTAATTCTCATCTAACATTTTCATGCTGTTGCCTTTAGTAGACTGTGTATTCAAACACTATTGTGGCAGATGGTGTAAAACATTGGTTGAACATTTATTACTGCCAAATTGCTTTCCAGTTTTCCCAGCAGTTATCATCAAATACATCTTTTATGTTCTTTGTTTTATAGAACAAAATATTACTGAGTTAAATTGCTGTCTAGTAAGCTCCATTGATCTATTTTTCTTTTTTTTAATCAATACCAACTAATTTTGATCATTACATATGGTGATTTAAAAAACAAACAAACAAACATAAGTCTCAATCATGGTATTAGACAAAAGAAAAATTCAAAACACCAAGAGAGATAAAAAGGGAAACTACATTATGCTTATAGACAAGGAACCAATATCAGTACTCACATATGTTCATCAAATGGCACAGCATCTAAATTCAAAAAGGAAAAGTAAGCTCACTTATAAAAATATATATAAAGTATAGGAATCTTTAATGTTACTCACTCAGAGCTGGACAAATCTAAGAGAAAAATAACCAAAAAGGAAAATATAGAACCGAACAGAGGAGTTACAGCTGAAAATTTTGTGGCAGCTTCTTCATGTTCAGCTAATTTCTCAGCACCATATTGTATTTTTACAAAAAGAGGCCTTTGTGCTAAGGCAAAAACAAATTATGTATAATTTTTTTAAGCAGAAATATTAAACAAATGTTTTATAGACCATAATAGAATAAAAATAGCAACCAGGAAACAAAAAGCAAAAGATAAAGAGCCAAATAGAGACTTGATAATGAGCAGGCCAAATAATAAACTGCAGAAACAATTTATATTTACGTGAAATACAATAATAATGAAGACACAACATACTAAATGTCTGGAAACCAGCTAAAGTAGCCCTCAGAAGAAAAAAATTATCTCTGAAAACATATTAACAAAATAGAGAAATAAGGGAGTGGATATATAAATTTAAAAATGTAAACATACTAAATATCTAAATTAACAAGACATGAAATGGAAATGTCAAACAACCCAATCCCAGAAAATAAAATGACCCAAAAATCAAGAAACTATCAAATGAGGGAAAATATTTGGTCCAGGTAGATTCACAGTAGAATTCTACTTAACATTTAAATAATAATTAATTTCTCTATATTACACAAAATTATTCTCAAAAATTGGGAAAACAATCTACCAAACTGCTTTGATAAGACAGATATAGTCCAAGTACCTAAACCAGTAAAGAATAAAGCAAAGAAATAGAACAATAAGACCAATATAATTCATCAACATTGGTATAGAAATTAATAAAATCTTAGCAAAAACCTACAGCAACAGATCTAATCAATTACTCATTATTTCAAGGCTGAATTTGTACGATGAATGCAGTATGATTCAACATTATAAAAATAATTAAAATAAATTCTTCTTTTAAGACACCCAAACAATGTGACCACTACATCCACAGATGCAGAAAAAGCCTTTGACAAAGCATCACACTCATTTGAGCTTTTGGGGAAAAAAACCTTATAGATCACATATTTTTAACATAAAAATAAATCTAAAACCAAAGGCTAGGATTACATATAATGAACAAACAAATATCAGAACTTTTCTCAATGAATACAAAAGTGAAATAAGGATGCCCCTTCTTCCTACTGTTGGCACAATTCTAGAAATGCTAGTGATAGGAATGAGATAAGAAAAAAAAAAGATATAAATATTTAAGAGAGAGAAAAATATCCCTATTTGATAATGACCATGATGGGTTATTTTTTTTTTCATTTTGTTTTGTTTTGTTTTGAGGAAGCTAGGTAGCTCAATGGATAGGGTACTGCGCCTGGAGTCAGGAAGACCTGAGTTCAAATATAGCCTCAGATACCTACTTGCTGTGCCACCCTGGGCAAGCCACTAAACCTCAGTTTGCTTTAATTCACTGGAGAAGGAAATGGCAAGCCTCTGCAGTATCCTTGCCAAGAAAACCCTATTAACAGTATTGGCATGCCATGGTCCACGGGGTCACAAAGAATCAGACACAACTGAATGACTGAACAATGATGACAGTATAATGGGTTATCTAGAAAATCCTAGACAATCAGAAAAGAAACTAATAGAGCAAGAATTCTAGTAAAATAGTAGTAGACAAATTAAATTCACAATAGTCATCAACATTTCTGGGCACTCAAACAAATCTGCAATTCCATAATTCAGGAGTTCCCTCCCATGATGAGATCACAACTACCTATAATTGCCCTCATGTGCCACTCTCATTCATCTTCTCCCAAAAGTTTGCCATGGGTTGTCCATCCAACATGCTGAAGGCTTTCCTCCCTTTCAAAACTATAGGGGAACCAGTGGAACGCTCTGGTTGTCCCTGTTATGCCTCACTCTAGCCACAAGACCTATTCTTTTTGTTATACAATTCTTTGATAAATCACAGCCTGCTCACACCCACCATGCATCTCTCTACTGCCCCGTTTGATATCCATGTGTAGTTCTTCAAGAAAGGGGCATTTCATGGCTCACCGTCATGCAACAATAGCAGTGAAATGTTAATATTGAAAAGATGAGCCTTTGCTTTTCTGGGAATTTTGGGGTCAGTAAAAAAGTTCTGTAATTTCCCAAAAATCGATAGAGCCCACTCACCTCCTTTTCAACCCTGGACCCAGATTACCACTCATCGGCACTGCCTGTCCCAGTTCTACAAACCGCGTGGACAAACTCTACTGTGTGTCCAACTACATGGATTTTGAAATCTGGTCAATAAATTCTTTCAGATTAAATTGGAGGAATGTTTGGATGTTTTCAGAGCACATAATAAACAGGCTAAAGCTTACAGAAATATTTTTCAAACAAAAAGATGTCACTTTACCACATCCCAGCCATTTCACCAGAGCCCTTATCTTGAACCATCTCTACCCTTCTGGAAATTTAGACTCCACCTGTGGGCTCTTCCCCATTCTAACAGGTGAGCATATGCCTTCTCTTGCAGGGCCCGGACTTCCATGATTGTTCTCAGATGACTCCTTACTATACGCCCACTTTCCTCCACCTCACTTTCTACTATCCTCTCATGTATCTTTCTCTATTAAAATGTAAGCTCTTTAAGAACAGAAGCTGCTTTGCTTGCATCTGTATCAATAGCACTTAGCACAGTGCCTGTCACATAGCACACAAGTACTTAAGAAATGCTTTATCTACTTCTCTACTTCACCACAAAAAAATGGTAAAAGGCTGACAATAAAAGAACTGCCAGCTATAACGAAGTGGCTTATTTCCAGCTATAACTTAAAGAATAGCTAAGTTGTAAGAACAGAATGAAAAACTGGGCAGCATCCACATGAACCCCATAAAATGTCAACAAAGAAGCATCAAACCAATGACTGAGACACTGAGATTTGCAGATAGAAATAGAATGGTTATCAAAAACTTAAGATTATATCACCATCTTTAGAAATTATAAAAAGGTTATTGTTAAGGAATCCAGACATTGATCAATAAGGAGTACGTAATGAATCTGTAAAAATCATTCGTTGTATCATTTTGCGGGTTGTGGAATTTTAGCACTATTGAATATCTACAAATACACGATTAGGTGGCAAGAATTATTCACCAGAAACTCACTATCCTTCACAAACTACCATACAACAAGTCTGGGTACTACAAATATACTCTAAACTATGCTTGAGAAAATAATAAACCAACTCCTGGGAAAAAAAGTGGTATCCCAGAGAAAACTATGGCCACTGTACAAGGGGTAGGCCAGAATGGGAACATGGCCTATGACTCCACAGAAAAACGTAAACTACCTTGAGTAAATGTAAACAGCAAAAGAAGCTCCAACTATCCCAGAAGAAAACTTGCACATGACCCCGGGCCATCTAGTCACTATGTCTTCTTTGTTCTGTGTCAATCCCACTAACCCTAATAAAACCTACTAATAAACAAACTAGTACAAAACCTCTTTCTTTAGTATGTCAGTATTCTCTCAGAGGGTATGCCACCCTACAACTGGCATAATTAGAACAAGAGAGTCTGTCCCCTTACAATCACCCAAACACAACATTAATCTACAAAAATTTAAGTAAATGTTTTTAGTAGATGCTGCCATGCCAAATATTCATAATCTCCAATCAACAAAGAATAAAAAACCTTCAAAATATAGAGATCTAGCAGAGGAAATCAAAACTATATGCAAACAGGCTACAGATCAGCCTTAATCCCATATTTCTATTGGAGATATCCTGAAAATGCTTTCAGCAAACCTGCAGAAGTTAAGCTTATGTCCCAATTTAAAAAAAATGGTTAGTGCATGTAGTAAGCACTATATAAATGTTTGCTATTATTATTATGTTATCTTACCCATCTGTACAATGGACACAGAATATTAAACATAGAAAATAATATTAGCAACGTGTCCCAGGACAGTTTTTATCTGAATTCTAACAAGATGAGCATAAGATATTAACAATAATAATTTGCATTTACATACTTCTTTCTAAGGTTTACAAAACATTTCCCTCATACCAGGCCTGTGAGGCAGGCGGTATGTGTATCGTGCTCATTTTATAAAAAGGAAAGCTTTTTTACAACTCAGAGAGGTTAAATGACTTGCCCACAGTTACACAACTAGTAAGATTCAGAGCTGGAATTACTAAGTGGAAATCTCACTCATCTTATACTACGAAAATACATATAAAATCTTGAAAGATATCTGAAATCATTAAAATTCCCGTTGTTGATCAGTAGACCATATTCAATATAATTGAAAGAAGTCACTTAAACCAGTGTGCCTCGATTTCCCCATTTGTAAAATGGGGATAAAAATAGTGCCTACCTCCCCATGGTTGTTGTGAGGTGTGTGATAATACTGGTATGATAATAATAATAATATGCTTTGCAAATCTTAAAGCACTATATAAAGGCTAGCCATTATCATCATTATGCTTAATAATGAAAAACTTGCCCGTTCCTTGGAGCCATACAACTAGCAGTATCTTTAAATTTTAATTCTGCGTTAAAGAGGCACGTTTTATTCTTGATTACTTTCCTCTTAATACGCCAGAAAGACAGCTCAAACCCAAGGGTGTGAGCGGGACCTAGAAACTTAAGATCTAAGTTAATTTGATTTTGTAAAACGCAAGGATGGATTGCCAAATACTCCCTAAGGCCTACGAGCACTTGAGTAAAAACAAATTCCTGGGTCCTTTTACCTTTGGCAACCGCAGTACGGAAAACTAACTAACACTGTCAAGTTGAAGGGCTGGTGCATATCTGCATGGGGAGAGAGTGTGAACCCAGGGAATTTCCCCAATGAAATCGCAGGTCCTGTCCTAACAACAACAACAAAGCAGTACAGAGCAGGCACAGACATGAAGAAGACCAGTAAAGAAAGGTCTGATCCAAAAGCTGATGCTTCCCAAGCACAGCAACGTAGCTACGGACAGAAAAACAAAAAGGGCTGAACAGCTCGCCTTAACTGCCCAAGTAATGCAATACTTCACGTTAGAAACAGAGCGAACTACAACTCCCAGCGGGCAGTGCGGCGTACGGAGGACTGCAAGGCAGGATGGGACCTTAAAGGGACTCCAGAATCGAAGAGAATGTAGCCCGAGAGACTGCAACTCCCATGAGGCAGTGCAAACAGACGGAGGTTCCGGTTCTCCAAGTTAAGCGCAACGTTAACTGCAATTAGAGCTCCAGTTCTCCTCTCCGCTCTTTGCGATGACAGAGAATAGCTTCCCTGGTGAAAAGCAAGCAGCCGCAACTTCCCCTCTTACCCGACTTAGAAAGTAGTGATCTTCCTCGCCTAGGTTTGTCCTTCGCTCAGTCAACACCAGCTAAAGCGTCTATAAGCCGCCAGCTGTTTTGGGTGTCCTAGCAACCAGTCGGAGCTTCGATAGGCTAAACCAACTCTCGCGAGAACGAGAAAAGCCAAATGGGGGAGGAGCTGAAATGAAAGTGGGTGGTGTCAAGCGTCGAGAAAAGTTGAGATTGACAGGTCAGGGGAAAGGAATCTGGAGAAACATCAAAAGGGACAAGGCTGTAACCTTCTTAGAGACAGAAAATAAATTGGCTTGTGGGCCTTTGTACAATTCCCAAATAGCATAAACATCAAAAAACAAAGCTTACCGCAATTTAATATCGTGTGTGTCCAGATATGAATGTTCTTTCCTTTCACTGGGGCATTTTATGCCTTCTGTCACACAGAATGCCTTTAAAACAAAAAAGCTGGATGCAAAGTGAAATGAGCAGAAACCGAGAACACTGTACACAATAACAGCAATACTGTAATGATGATCAATCGTGAAAGACTTAGCTACTCTGTTCAAGACATTTCCAAAGGACCCGTGATGAAAAATGCTATGTACCTCCAGAGAGAGAGAGATTTGATGAACTCTGAGTGTAGATTGAAGCATACTTTTTTCACTTTATTTAGAGAGGTATTAAGTTCCTCTTACTTAGCAACAATATTTTACTCACTGTGACGCATGTGGATATGAAGAACAGCCTATATGACATTTTATGGCACTATAATATTAGCAGTGCAAATCAACTCATGTACCACCTTCCTTAAATTTACAGAAAGGTGGTGTATTACTACATTAGTAATCTAGGGAGGGAATATAATATCTAAATTGTGCACCGAGTGGTGCTCAAATCACCTGCCAAGTGGCCCTGTCAATAGTCTGGCCTGAATGCAAGAGGACTGCCCATGCCTCCAAATCTCATGGTTACAAGCCAGTTTGAACACGTTAAAACTTTTGCTGGCTAGATTCTGAACTTAGATAGTTGAAGAAATATTGTTCAGGAGTGGTTAAAAACTAGAAAATCTATGGCTCTACCCTATCTTTGATCTACGTTCGCAGATCACAAGCAATTGGCATATTGTAACCTTGTTGTTTATCAAGCAATGCAAAAATGCAAGAAAAACGTGTTAGGCACTTCCACCTGAAGCCCTCCTTTTAACAGTCTCCTGCAACTCTTCTTGATCACCCTCCCTACTCTTGAGTACAGCCAGAAATTTCCAAACCACACTTCACTGATAAATGGGGAAGGAACAATGAGGGAGATGAGGGAATCCAGAGCTTGAATTCTGGCAATAATCAGCAGTGAGTTTTCTTTGTCCCCAAATTATAATCCCCAGGCACTGAAATAAACACTGAAATAAACCCCCAATGATAATCTCCAGGCCCTGAACAAATAATGTCTCAGAGCCAATAAAGGCATAGAGTAAGCACAGGTTACCACAGTATTTTCCTCAACTTGGAAACAGTTTAGGGCTCAGGAAAGGAGTGGAAAAAGATTTGGGGCACTGGGAAGGGAGTAATGGGAGAAAAATGAGAAGGTACTCAGAAGGAAAACCCTATGCAGAGGCAGACCATTATGTCTCTTCCACTTTTAGAAAGTTTCCCATAGAGACTATCAATACAACTCCAGTTTCTGAATAACCTGCCTACCAGACCTTCCTCAAATTCAATATTCCATCTGTCATTGCGCAGAATCACTTCCATACCTATACCAAACTCCCTCCTCATCCACTCAGATTCCATATCTTAAGTGATGTCTTTCCTGATCCCAATCATTAGTACTCTCTCCCTTTGCCAAATTATCTTGTATTTACTTATCATTATGCATATTATATCCCACCCCCAAGTAGAACGATAACAGGGAATTTTTTTTTTTGTATCCTGAGCATCTAGAGCACACAGTGCCTTGTAGACAGTAGGCCTGACCTGCTTGGTTTAATTAAATTGGTTTTAAATTTAATTTTGATTTAATTAATACTAATAAAAATAATCATTACATTTAATATAATGAATTATCTTCTTAGGCTGATTGCTTCATATAGATGAAAAGAGTAATGGCACCATGGCAAAATCCAATAGTATTAACTTTTTTATTTTACTGGCTACAAAAAAAAGACACATGATACTAATGTTTTCAATTAATGAGATTGCACCATTTCATTCTAAAGCAATGGAACATTCTTACTAAGATGCAAGATTTATCCATAAAATATATGGAAATGCCAAGCTGAAGAAAATTGAGAATGGATTTGAGAATTTGCAATGTTCCAATCGTAAAAATAGAAAAGAAATTTTTATGGGATCATTTTTACTTTTCACAATATAATTATTATCTATTTCATATTTATTTAGAATTCAATATAAAACCATTGCTCTTATTTTTCGTGCAACGCTTAACACTATTCACCTTTATCCATCTTGGCTTTTATTTTTTAATACAAAAAAAAGCTTTTGTTTACTGTTTTAACTCCATTATCAACTGCCATCTAGTGGCTTTATCAGAAGAATGCTATGAAGTACTCATAGTTTGTTCCTTTTGGCTAGGCTAATCAATAACATTTACTAAGTGCCTATCATGTGTCAAACATTAAAGCTAAATGCTAGTGATAACAAAAAAGGCCCCCAAAATGCATGTTTTAGATTGACAGGGGTTCTCAACCTCAGATCTGTAAACTTTTTTTCTTAATATGTTTTAATAGCTTTGTTGTTGTTGTTGTTCAGTCATTTCAGTTGTGTCCAGCTCTTCATGACTCCATTTTGGGGTTTTCTTGGCCAAGATTCTGGAGTAGTTTGCCATTTCCTTCTCTAGCTCATTTTCAGATAAGGAAACTGAGGCAAAGAGATTTAAGTGACTTGCCCAGGGTCACACAGCTAGTAAGAATCTGAGACTTGATTTGAACTTACAAAGATGATTCTTCCAGATGCCAGGCCCAGCACTCTGTTGATATAGCACTCTGCACCACCTAGCTGTCATGTTAACTTTATTTCAACATAACTAATTTCCTTTCTAATTCTTTGTAACATGTAAGAGGCGAGTGAGCATGACTACTGTATGTTTTGAGGAGTTCTACCCATGATAAAGTCACCTTGAACACACACCAAGGAAACAGAATTTTTGTTTGCTTCTGCTTTACTTCCCTCATTGTTGATGACAACCAGATGAACAAGAATGATTCTTAAAAGAGACCTCCACCATCTTACAGATTTTCCCCCATATGGAGAGTTCTAATAAGATTAAGTACAAAGAAATTTATTTTCTTTTTTTTTTTTGGGAGGGGGCTTCTTATCTGATTTTTTCTTTTTTCTTTTTTTAATCAATTAATTTTTTTTTAGTTTTCAACAATCACTTCCATAAGCTTTTGAGTTTCACATTTTCTCCCCCTCCTTCTCCACCTCCCTCCCCAAGATGTTGTGCAATCTGATACAGGCTCTCTCTCTCTCTCTCTCTCTCTCTCTCTCTCTCTCTCTCTCTCTCTCTCTCTCTCTCTCTCTCTATATATATATATATATATATATATATATATATATATATATATATATATATATATATGCTCTTATTAAACATATTTTCACATTAGTCATGTTGTAATGAATAATTAGAACCAATAGGAAGAACCTCAAGAAAGAAGAAACAAAACAAAAGAAAAAAAGGGGCAGATAGTATGCTTCAATCTGCATTCAAACTCCATAGTTCTTTCTCTGCATGTGGATAGCATTTTTCATCATGAGACTTTTGGAAATGTCTTAGATCCTTGCATTGCTGAGAAAGGCTAAGTCTATCAAAGTTAGTTGTCATACAACATGGCTGTTACTGTGTACAACGTTCTCCTGGTTCTGCTCACTTCACTCAGCATTAGTCCATAAAAGTCTTTCCAGGATTTTCTGAAGTCTGCTTGTTCATCATTTCTTATAGCACAATAGTATTCCATTACATTCATGTAACACAACTTGTTCAGCCATTCCTCAACTGATGGGCATCCCCTCAATTTCCAATTCTTTGCCACCACAGAAAGAGCTGCTATAAATATTTTTGTACATGTGGGTCCTTTTCCCATTTTTATTATCTCTTTGGGATACAGTCCTAGAAGTGCTATTGCTGGGTCAGAGAAATTTATTTTCAACAGGAACAAACTTGACCTTTAGCAACTCCTGTGACTCTGAGACTTATATACTTCCTCATTCCTTTCTACCACAGAATGCCATTGGTTGGCTGTGTACAAGTAAGGCTAAAAGCTATGAAAACCCAGTCTAAACCCTAAGAAGCTAAAGTTCCTGCCAGCCCAAGCAGCTCTTTGTGCACTAAGATATTTATTTTCCTTTCAGTCTGGCTATGTGTTTCTTGACCCTGTTAGTCTTGAAGACCTGATGGTGGATGAGATTCTCCTTAAGTTCTAAGATTAGGCCTAGTGGTCTTCAGACCACCATGACAGTTTCTTCTTAAGGGACACTATAGCTCGTAGAACCTATTCGTGGAAGAATACTGACAATATTTTTTAAGGTTAGTGCAGCTGTGTATCCAAAAACAAAATGCAGTATTGTTCACTTAAAGTAAAACTAGAAAGGCGATAGAGCAGATAGAGAGCTGGCCGCAGAAGAAGACCTGAGCTCAAATCCCACCTTTGACACAATTGGCTATGTGACCCTGGACAAATGACAGAACTATATCAATAAAGGGAATTTCCTTGTTATGAGTTCCCTTCAATGATGAAATCCCATACCTGGACCACAAAAAAAAAGCCTATAATATTTATATGACCTCTCTCTATGGGCTTACTCCCTCATCTAGCATTGGCATGTTAGGTCCCCAAAGGGTAGCTACTGCCTTAAGTTCTGAGGGTAATTAATCCTACTACTGTAGTTCATGAGTCCCCTATCAGCAAGCAGGCTTAATTATTATTTAACAAAGACATTTACAAAAGACTATAGAGTAAGGTCGGTTGCTACAAAATATTCCCCCACCCCGAAAAGCCTATGGTACTCTCCCATAAATACACACAGCCTCCATGAGATTTCACTCAAACTTGGAGCGCAATGGTCCTGAAACACACAATTGGGTAAATATGTGTCAAAGGTAACTCACAATTCCCAATACTGTCGGGCCTGGAAATTCTCTCCATACAATGTCCTCACCCAGCTACTCTTAAAGAGAGCATCACTGCAAGGCAGGCTGCTTAGCTGCCTCCCACGATGTACCCCTTTCTGGAATCCCTAGCCAGCTGTCTTCTGTGTGGTATGGGATCATACTGCTTTCTCCTTTGGCTGACTCTCTGAATCTTTATGTCTGGAGTATATGACTCTGCTACCTACTGGATACAACCTCTCCTACTGGTGTAGTAGCTTGGATGACATAGTCAAAATGGGGAAAAAGAAAGACAATCATTTCATTGCCCTTTCTGCCCTCTGTGCAAGTACAAGGATCTTCTTCCACAACTGCTTCCAACTTTGTTATTGAACTGGAAATCCTAAAATTCACATAGCTATTTAAAGCTCCCCAGAGGTGGAGCTAACTTGTTTGTTCAGCCAATCCTGCTATTCCCTTCTTCACTCAATTAGAGAAGAGTTTGTATCTAAAAAGAGGATCATGGAATAGATGCCTTATTTAAATATATTAAAACTTCATTGTGTGTGACTACATCTTTATCAACTGAGATGGGGAAGGGAACGCCATTTACATTTATCAAGGTCAAATGTTGCAGGTAGGATAATTTATCTAGAATTGGAAGAGACTTACAAAGGTCATCTAGTTCCATTTCTATTTTACAGATGAAGAAATGAAGACCCAGAGAGGTAAAGTGACTTGCCTAAGGTCACACAGGCAGTAAAGAACAGAGCTAAAATATGAAGACAGATCCTATGGTTGCAAATCCTGACCTTGTTTCTATTACACCAGGCCCCTTAACTAATATTCATTAATTCATCAAATATTTAATGGCAACAAATTATGTGTGAGGCCATGTATTAAGAGAATATGAATGTGAAAAAGACATGGTCCCTGCCCTCAAGGAGCTTATAGTCCATTAGGGGAAATATGTCCAGCAGGTGAGAGAAGACAACAATAATACAAATGTGATAATAGTCTGGTAAATACATGAGTTGCAATGTGTTGAGTGTTCAACAAGGGTAGAAATCACTTCTAATTGGAAAAAAGCCATTCTTGGCATAAAGAGGGTCATGAACACAGGTAGTCTCCAGTTTTGATTTCATCATGCTTATCATTTCCTATAGGACTGCAATATTCCATAAAAATAATATTTATAGAGTGCTTACTAAGTATCAGGCACCGTGCTAAGAGTTTTACAAGTATTATCATTCATCCTCACAACAACCCAACCCTGGGAGGTCGGTGCTATTATTATCCACATTTTACAGATGACAAAATTAAGGCAGAGGCCAAGAGACATGCCCAGGGCCGCATACTATATTGAGTTACAATTTTTTTTTTTGGCTAGGCAATGGGGTTAAGTTAACTTGCCCAAGGTCACACAGCTAGTGAGCGTTATGTGTCTGAGGCCGGATTTGACCTCAGGTCCTCCTGACTCCATGGCCGGTGCTCTACCCACTGCACCTCCTAGCTGCCCCTGAGTTACAATTTAATTAACCATTCCTCAATTGATTGACATCTATTTATTTTGATTCTAATTCTTTATTACCACAACTGCTATAAATACTTTGGTGTATATGGAATCTTACTTTTTCTCAATGACCTTTTTGGGGTATATGATTAGCAATGAAATCTCTGGGTCAAAAGGTGTGATCATTTTTGTCATATTCTTTACATAATTCCAAACTGCCTTCCATAATGGTTGCATTAACTCCCAACATCACCAACATTGCATTAGCGTGCATCTTTCCACGGGACATATTTAGAGAGCAACGAATAGTCCACTTTGGCTATAGAGTATCATGCAAAGTAGCTACAATAAAGGCAGAATAGTGGTCGAGTTACCCAAAGGTTCACAAGAAACAAAATATAAAAAAGGAGCTAGTAGTGAAAACCTGTGGACTCAAATGTCTATACACAAATGCCCAAAGTTTAGGGAGAAACAAGAAAAACTAGACATCGTAACACAAGAAAACATATTTGACCTCATTAGAATCAGTGAGGCTTGATGGGATGAAACCTGGGACTGGAATGTAGATCTAAGTGGGCATCCCTTATTCAAAAGAAGCCAGAACAGCAAAAGGAGGAAGAGGTGAGAGTATGAGCTGGAAGGGATCAATAACAACCTGGGTGACAGAGTCAGGATCCCAAAAGATCTTGATAAGGTGGAGTATTGAAACTAATTAGATGAAATTCAGTAGGGAGAAATGAAAAAATCTACACTTGGATTCAAATAATTTGACAATTATAAGATGGAGGAGGTCAGACCTAATCTAGAGTATTGTATTTACAATTCAAGACAGACACTAATAAAATGGAGAGCATCCAACAGAAGTCAACCAGCTTATCAATGACCTTTAGCTGCAGTGCCCAGAACTGAGCACAGAATTTGCAGTCAGAAGGCTTGGGTTTGAGTACTGATTTTACGGTTTACCTGTGTCAAAGAAAAAAATCTCTGCATTGTGTTTAGAGGGTTAAGATTTATTAGTTATGAGTTGTCATTTAATCTCTTTGGAACTAATTTTCTTCATCTGTAAAATAAAGGGATTGGATTAGACCACAGAATAACAGAATTTTCTAGTTTTAAAGAGACTTAGTGGCCATCAAGTCCAACTAATACCCCAAAAAGGAATCACCATTATAATATATCTGGCAAGGATAACTTGAGGATAGGATAGACTTTAGCATATTTTTAGGTACAGGGGAACTAGTCAAGAAGCAACTGAAAATTGATGAGGAGGGAGAATAAATAGCTGATGGAACATCTTCCTAGAAGACACAATAGATAAAATCAAGCACATTAAGTGGGAGACTTAAACCTTGGCAAGAAGGTCAATCTGCTCTTCTCAGTGGAGCAAAGGATAGGTGAAAACAAAGGAGCTTTAAGGTATGGAAGCAAGGGGACACTAAAAATCAATGGCCTTAATTTCAGTAAGAATGAAATAAACTGTGGAAGAAAATGGAAAGGATCAAGTGGAGCTGGGAAATTGAGGTTTAGGAGTCGCTATGATCAGTGTGACAGAAATCCAATAAGGGATGAATAAAAGTCTTCACAGTGGTGAAGACTCAGTTGAGATAAGATAGCTTGAATCTGTGGTAGATTCAGTCAGGGTTTCTTAACTTCCAACCCCATAATTTGAGGATAGAAGCAGGGATAATAAATGGATGACGTGGAAGATTGACAAAGGAAAGATATGAAGCTGATTATATCTTATCTTTTATCCATTCTGGTTCTAACAGCAAGGAAGAATTTTCAAAATATCCAAGTATGATTATAGTTATTAAGAATAAATCCCTCTTTTTTATAGCCCTTTATATTTTAAAAAGCACTTTCATGTAGATAGCAAATTGCAAATTGTCATTAACAAGCACATGTTGCACTTTGGAATGCATTACAATCCAGGATACTGATTCTAGTAGGCATAATGTACTCTATAATTCTGAGCTAAATGTAGTCATGTTTAATGTATCAAGGGTTAGTAGCACTAGATATAGACTATTGCCCCCAAAAAGATCATAAATATGTTTCTTCCTGGAAAGAACACGAAAAAGAAGGAAAAAAAAGCAAATAAGGGTATACTGCAGCTAAACTGGATATGTGCTGGATATGTACTGATTTTTAGAAGAAGGGAGAGAAAAAGAGAAATATGACATATAAAAAACTTTGGGGGAAATTTAATTTGCTTTCTCCAAATGGTCTATTATTTTATTATAATGGTCTATTATTAATGGTTATATATTTCCATTAATGATTTTTGTAATAAACTGCTAGCTACTATGCGAAAATTTCTGTAAGATTTATCCAGTCCAAATATCTAATTGGGATGCTTTGAATATAGAGACAACATGAATTCTCAAGATTTCTTCCATTATAGCAATTCCACCTTTGATTTTGAGAAAGCTAAGCTATTTAAGTTGAATAATTTATAGGCTAATGGCCAGTGTACAATTCTCTTTAAATGGAGTTACAGAAAATGAGGAGCTTCTCCAATTGCTTCTCAGAGGAAGGAAGCCTTCTTTTTTATTTTCTTCACATACCAAATCTAATCTTCTTCTTTTACAATGAATTTAAGTATTTAAAGGAAAGTAAGGTCAAAAGAAAAAAAGAAAACAGGTACACTTGGGGGGAAATCATGTGGAAAAATTTAGCCAAAAATGAATTCTACAACAAATTCAGCAAACATTTCTGTTTAATATACATAAGAACCAAATTGTACACATTAAATTTAGATTTTTTGTCACTAAATACATACACTCAAAGCCAAGCAGGTCAACCTGAATTTGAAAATCTCATGTTACTTTCAGAATGTGGAAAAATCCATGCAAGCATATAAAAACATTCAATTAATAAGTTTTAGAATCTCAGCTAATTAGGTGCTTTCCATACACCAGTTCAACATTTTAAAAGTGTTCAATTAAAATTCAAGCATACCACCTTATTCAGTTCTTTCCTAGAAATTAACATAACTTAGCACAAACTTTTAAACTAAATGCTGAAAAATACTAAAGGAAGTCTTCCATAAACCTACCCAGATTATACTTCAATTTCTGATTGTTTCTCATGCTTTAGATTATTAGTCTCTGTCGCTTTCTTTGTTCTTGGATTGAAGATTTTTTAAAAAAAGTTTCTGATTAGATTTAACAAATTACTTTCTTTAAGGGTTTTTAAAATAATCTGTTTTATGAATAAATGCTTTTCAGATTAAAATGACCATGGTCCATCCCTATCATGCATTAATCCTTTACTAATTTTTTGTCCCTAACTACCTTGTTTCAGTTTTCCCATTAATAAAGTTCCAATAATTCAAAAATATTTTAATAGTATTTAAACAGATGTTTAATGATTTTAAAAAATTATATATCATAGATATTTAACATTTATTATAATGGCCATTTCCACTGGTTGGCTGGCGGTTCTTCCACTAATGGCTCCCAGGGTTTCCATGTCAACATTTTTCTTGCCAGTGATAATTCATTTTCAGCCTATTAATAAAATAAGGGGAGAAAAGGTGACATTTTGAACATACTGTTCAATTTACATTTATTACTATTAATAAATTCTATTTCAATTGCTCTAGTTACCACCTTTCAGATGAGTCAGAAAATGTTAAAAGCCAGAAGATGGCATCAAGTCCAAGCTCTTACCTGAATCATCTTCTAACATTAGATAATGAACTACTAAATACATCAAAATACTTTAGGCCAACCTGAGCAAATAAAAAAGGTACCTTCTAAAACCTGCAATGTTTATAGCATTCCTGAATTTAGCTAAAAGCAAAATTTTCCAAATAAGTCTTCTGTTTTAAAACTGTTTTCTTATTCAGCTTATTGTATACAGTGACACCCTATTAAAAATTAAGAATATAAAGTGAGATAATTAAAATAAAATTCAGCTCTCTTACTTTTTCATCACTTTCCTCTAACAATGAAACTCATTTTCAATGAACAAAATCTACACTGACACCTCAATCAACTGGGATTCAGAAATCTAGCATTTCCTTGGCCAACCCAGAAGATGCAACACATCCCACTTATGTCTACAGCTGCAAAAATGCAGCCAGGCTTTGAAGACTTTAGCAACATACATAAAGATCAAAAAAATGCTCGTTTTCTTTCCAGGTTAAGGTGAGCTAAAATTTTGCGTTATAATATGATATCTTTGTTTTTTCATCTGAAAAATCAACTTCACATCTCACCTTTGACCCCAGAAAGAGAAAAAACACCAATAACAGAAGGCAAAACTTTCATCTACCCTACACTCAAATATACAGTACATAACTTTGTTTTAGCTTTCTTAGTGAGTCATTTCGTCTCTTCCCTTCCCAACCACTAAGGCAAATAAATACTCAGCATTTTAAGTATTCAAATATTTTAAGTATTCAAGTAGTTTTGGTCATCCTTACCTGAAGAATCACCTCTTCTAGCTGGCCAGCCTGAAGCTTATCCTCTAGTTTCTGAAGATCTGTTTCCTATAATATCAAATAAAAGGCAAAAGTATGATTTTACATGTTGAGACCTAATATTTAAATATCTGAAAAATCATACATTAGAAAAATTTACATTTAAAAAACATTCATTACAATTACACTACTTAAATCTTTCAGGATCTGACCAAATAAGCTCTTCAAAGTATCTAATCAAACACCTACTGGAATCCCTTATTCTCTCTACTATTTCAGTGAATTTTCTCATAATTAAAATACCTGATATGTTTTAAGATGACATGCTAACACACACATGACAGAACTGGGAAACTGCATTTTATATTTCTGAAATAAAAATGTTAAGGATCTCACTTCTATCATTAGAAATAATTCATTCTTCTGTTGAAAAGATTGGCATAGTTCATAACAAACTTTTCAGAGAGATTCCAAGAAATATTCTAGTATAATATAATGTTAGGATGGAAAGGACAATGAATTTTAAATTAGAGAATTTGGATTACCTGTGTAATCCCAAGCAAGTGACCACTTCTTTGGGCCTCAATTTCTGATATGTTAAAAGAGAAGCTGGACTGAATAACAACTAAGGTCTCATCCACCTCTAAATCCTGTGTTTTTGTGACATCCTTGGAAGATATTTAGTAGAATTCCCCAGAGACCTGTGCTTGTCTTTGTGCTATCCTTTTGATCAATGATTTGAATAAAGGCCTAGATTATATCTTTAGTAAATGTAGAGATGACATAAAGCTGAGAATAGCTAACACATTGGAATGGCAGTTAAGTCTCTAAAATGATTCTTAGATAAGAGTTCTGGTCTAAATCGAGTGAACTGAGATTTAGTAGGGATAAATATAGTTTTACACTTTGGATTAAAAATATTGAAAAACCAAGGACAGGGAAGATATAGCAAAGATAACAGTTCTTCTGGAAAAGATCTGTAGATTTTAGTGAAACATAAACCGATAGGTGCCATGTTTTAGTAACAGGTGGTAAAAACAAAGAGAGGAAGTTGCAAATAGATAAAGGGACCCAGAGAAGTCAGGCTCCAAATATGGGGAACAGCCCAGGCCTGGGAGATGGAGAATCTCATTTATGGAACAGGAGGCTAGTGTCACTGAATCAAAGAGTATGTATTGGAAATAAGGTGTAAGAAGACTGAAAAGAGAGAAGGTAGCTAGTTTATGAAGGGCTCTGAATGTCAACCAGAGCACTTTGCATTTGAACCTGGAGGCAACAGGGAGCTACTGGAGTTTACTGAGTTGGGGGAATGGGGATATGTGACATGATCAGACCTGCATTTTAGGAAAATCACTTTAGTGGCTGAATGGAGGATGGATTAGAGTGGGGAGAGACCTGAGGCAGGCAGACCCACCAACAGGCTATTACAAGAGAACAGGCGTGAGGTGATGAGGGTCTACACCAGTCATGGCAATGTCAGAGGAGAGAAGAGGGCATATACAAGAGATATTGCAAAGGTGAAACTGACAGGCCTTGGCAACAACTTGGATATGGAGGATGAGACGTAGTGAGGAATCCAGGATGACTCCTAGATTGAGTGCCTGAGAGGCTGGGAGGATAGTATTGCCCTTAACAGTAATAAGGAAGTTTAGGAGGAAAGATAATGAATTTTGTTTTGGACATACTGAGTTTAAGATCTACTGAACAACCAGTTCAAGATGTCTGAAAGGCAACTGGAGATGAAAGACTAGAGTTCACCAGAGAAACTGGGTCAGGATAGGCAGATTTGAGAATCACTGGCAAAGAGATGGTAATTAAATCCATGGTATGTTGTAAAGGGATTTTTTTTTTTAAGATATGGACTGGAATAGGTGACTACTGAGGTCCTTCTTCCATCTCTGAAATTCTGTGACTCATTTCTCATAGGTTTTCTAGCTAAGAAATTCTAGGTAACTATATTCCAATTCAATACCAAAATACTGGACACCTTGTGTGCACAATATTACATTAGGCAGGTTCAAAGTCAAACCTCTCAGAAAAAAAGGATAACACATTTTGGCAAAATTTTCTATCAGCAACAAAAGTATTTAAAATATTTTCTACCTGCATTCTTTTATCGTGCACCTTCCAGGAGTATGTTTACAGAGAAAACTTAGAGGGAGGACAAATTGTACAGCGTAGGGAAAAAAGAAAATAAGAAAGTAAAGAAAAGGACAAATAGTAACAAACAGAAATAGAAGAATAGGGACAATAATCGAAGTGCTAGGGAGACTCCTAAGCAACAGATGAGTGCAGGAATGAGAGAAAAAGTGACAATGGATAAGGAAGGAGAATAAACATAATTTTTGCTCACAGACTGCACTAGGCACCACAAACTTGATGGAATAAAAGAGACCAGCTACTTACCTCTTTTACCATATTCAGCCTTTCATTTGTAATCTGTTCTGTGTACTTTCTATAGGCCGCATTTGAGGGCATCAACTGAAGAATATCAAGAATCTTTGAATATAATAATTTTAGCCGCTGAAAAGACAGTTGCATAAATTTGTAAATTTAAAATATTATTTAAAACTATGGGCAATACTTTTAAAAAAAAATACTGAAATTATTAATAATAACAACAGCTCATCTTTCTGACCCAGCATTGCTGCTCTGATGAATGAAAAGGAACAGAGAGGAATACGAATGTACTTTTAGCAAATTACATCATTTTATCTTGGTAGGTGGGAAAGACCTAATAGTGGTATTGCTGGGTCAAAGGATGTAGCCAGTTTTATAATTCCTTTGGCGTAATTCCAGACTGCTCTCCAAAATGGCTGGATACTGATCCACCAACAGTGTATTAGTGTCTCAATTTCTTCACATCCCCTCCAACATTTGTCATCTTCCCCTTCTATCATTTTAGCCAATCTGATAGGTATGAGATATCTCAGTCGTTTTAATCTGCATGTCTCTGATCAATGATTAAGAATATATTTTATAAGACTATAGCTTTGATTTTTTCATCTAAAAACTGCCTATTCATATCCTTCGACTATTTATCGACTGGAGGATGACTCATATCCTTATACATTTGACAAATGTTGCTATATATTTAAGATATATGACCTTTATCTGAGGAACTACCTACAAATTTTTTTTCTCAATTTTCAAATCCTAATTCTAATCTTGGCTACACTGGTTTTATTTACACAAAAACTTTTCAATTTAATCTAATCAAAACTATCTATTTTATATCCCTCAGTGCTCTTTATTTCTTGTTTATTCATAAACATCTTTACATTTGTCAAAAACAAGGTTAATATGATTTACTATTGTGTATTGTATAGACATACCCTGTTCCACTGATCTGCCTTTCTATTTCTTAGCCAGTACCAGATAATTTTGATAGCTTCTGCCTTATAAACTATTAGCATTGCTAAACTTTCTTCCTTGACATTTTTAAACTAATTCCTTTGATATTGTTGACCTTATGTTCTTCTAAATGAATTTTGTTACTATTTTTTCAGCTCAGTACAATAATTTTTTTGGTAGTTTAATTGGGATGTCATTGAATAAGTAGATGAGTTTAGGTAGAATTGTCATTCTTCTTATGATGGGCTCTGCCCACCCATGAACAAATAATATTAAATCTGACTTTATTTGTATAAAAAATGTTTTGTAATTATGTTCACGTAATTCCTGGGTTTGTCTTCACAGGTATACTCCCAGGTATTTTACCTGTCTACAGTTTAACTGTCCATGGCTATTTTAAATGGAGTCTCTCTCTCTCTCTCTCTCTCTCTCTTTTTTAAGGCAATTGGGGTTAAGTGACTTGCTCAAGGTCACACAGCTAGTGTCAAGTGTTTAGTCTCAGGCCGGATTTGAACTCAGGTCCTCCTAACCTCAGGGCTGGTGTTCTATCCACTGCGCCACCTAACTGCCCCTCAAATGTTTCTTACCATCTCTTCTTACAGAGTTTTGGTAGTGATAAATAGAAATGCTGATGATTTATACGGGTTTATTTTATATCCTTCTACTTTGCTAAAATAATTGTTTCAACTAACTTTTTAGTTGAATCTCTAGGATTTTCCAAGTATATCACCATATTGTCTACAAAAACAGTTTTATTACCTCACTGCCTACTCTGATTCTTTCAATTTCTTTTTCTTCTCTTATTACTACTGCTAGTATTTCTAATACAATATTGAATAATACTGGTGATAATGGGCATACTTGTTTCCCTCCTGATCTTACTAGGAAGGCTTCTAGCTTATCCCCATTACAAATAATGCTTGCTGATGGTTTTAGGTAGATGCTTCTTATCATTTTAAGGAAAAATCCATTTATACCCATGCTTTCAAGTGTTTTTAATAGGCATGAGTCTTGCATTTTGTTAAAAGCTTTTCTGCATCTACTGATATAATTGTATGATTTTTGTTGCTTTTGTTATTGAGATGATCAATTATGTTAATAATTTTCCTTATATTAAACCACCCCTGAATTCCTGGCATGACTCCCACTTGGTTGCAAATGTGGTTTCTCTTCAAGGAAGAAAGAAGGCCCTCCTCTTCGAAACTTTGTTGATCTAGAGAATATGGATATTAAAAGTCCATGTGGGGAGCCTTTGGGGAGCTGGTATTCCTGAGGTTTGAGAGAATTCCCATTTTCATTCAGCTCATCTTTCTGACCCAGCATTGCTGCTCTGATGAATGAAAAGGAACAGAGAGGAATACGAATGTACTTTTAGCAAATTACATCATTTTATCTTGGTAGGTGTCAATTTATTTTTACTTTATTTTATGGTCCATAAATGTTTTATTGCAAACCAATCCTGAGCCTGTGAACTATATCTGACTCAGAACACATTCTCTTCATACCCTAAAATCTCTATGTTTCTAAATAGCTTTGCTTCAGAGAATGAGGCATCCCTATTGTTTTCCAAGATTAACTTGTACCTTTGATACCATCCCTGTCTCCAATATTTTGCTCCACCAATTATCCTCTGTCTCATGAATCTTCAATCTCTTCTTCTCCAGTGTCTCATTCCCATCTCCCCAAACATGTTCTTTCTTTCATCTTTAAAGGGGAAAAAAAAGGCCTCTCCTCTACCTTATCCCATCTCTTTGTCATTCAGAGGCAAACTTCTCCAAAAAAGTAGTCTATGATACCTACATAATCTGCTTCCATACCACTGTACTGAATCTGCTTTCCAAAGATCATCAATAATGTCCTAATTTTCCAAATCAAAAGTCTTTCTTAATTCTTATCCTCCAATTCTGCAGCTTTCGACACCCTTCCCCTTCTTTATACATTCTCTTCTCTTGGATTTAGAAAAAACACACTGAATTTTGCATTTCATTACTTTATCTTCATTAGCTCCTCTTTCCTGACCTCAGAGGTTCTGTTCTTGGCCCTCTCTTCCTTCATCCATTAATCAATCAATTAACATTTCTTTCTCCTTTCAATCAATCAGTAAGCAAAAGATCCCAGTGTGAGGAGCTGAGCTAAATTCATGGCGTACAAAGACAAAAGCAAAAGTGTCTGCACTTAAAGAGCTCACATTCTAACAGGATGACAACATGTACATATGTAAGCACATGAAGTATACACATATATTCATTACACACACACACACACACACACACACACACACACACACACAATGAACACAAGTTTTGGGAAAGAAGGTACCAGTAGCTCAGAGGATCAAGATATATTCTCCCTTGGAAATCTCATTAATTCTCTTGGTTTCAACGGTCGTCTCCACACTGCCTTGAGAGGTGGAAGGGCACCCATGCATGGAATGCTGGACTTGGTGTCAGGAATATACAAGTTCTAATATTTACTAGCTGTGTGAGCACAGACAAGTCACTTTAGCTCCCTCATAATGTTATCTTTCAGGGTCATTGTGGGGCTCAAATAAGAATGTTATGTAAGATGAACTGCAAGCTTTAATGCATTATATGTCAACTGGTATTATCACAAATGACTCTCAAATTTATATCTCCATATATATGATACCCTTTCTGCTGAACCTAGAACCCTATAAAAACATCTCCTTCAGATGTTTCACAGCATCTCAATATGTCCAAAATCACATTATTTTCCCATTCAATATGCTCTCCCCTTCTAACTCCCCATTTCTGTTAGAGGTCACCAGTTACTTATGTTTGAAATTTCAACTGTATGTTTGATTTTTCCCTTTCTCAAACATCCAAACAGTTGTTAAGAATGAATTACAGAAATAGCATCCTAATAAGTCTTCCCAGCTCCACTTTTCCTACTTTAATCCAACTTTTGCCAAATTAGCTTCCTTTAGGTACAAACTTAATAACTTTTTTTTGCTTAAAACCTTTCAATATTCTCCATTATCTACCAATTAATCTATTTTCGGTACTCATCTTATATAACTCCTTTCTATATGTGTCATAGTCCAGTCAAACTGAACTACTTCCGAAGTCCTTAAGCACATCCCATTATATCCCACATCTGTGCCTTTGTTCATGTTGTTCCCAATACCTGGAAAACCCTCTTAACTCTATCCCTTCCCGCTTATCCTCTGCCTTTTGAAATCCAATGTTTTTTAAGGTACAATTAAAATTTCATCAGAAGAAGGTTTCTCTCATCCTCCCTAGTCAATAATATTCTTTCTTCCTTCAGACTCTGATTAGCACTTGGCTTTTACCATCTCTTTGAATTTTTGTGTCATTTTGTATCATTTTTTGTGGATGTGTTTGATACCCCTACTTGACTGTGACCTCCATTAAGCCAGGGCTAAATCTTAGTATTAATCTATCTTTCCCTAAGTGCTTTCTAGGGCAGCTAGGCCGGATTATCTGGCCTGGAGTCAAAAAGACTCATCTTCCTGAATTCAAATCCAGCCTCAGACACTCACTGGTTGTGTGACCCTGGGCAACTCATTTAACCCTGTATGCCTCAGTTTCCTCATCTGTAAAAAGCTGGAGAGGGAAATGGCAAAGCACTCCAGTATCTGAGCCCAAAAAACCCCCAAAAGGTGAGGAAAAGAATTGGACATAATTGAAATGACCAAACAACAACAAAAAGTGCTTTCCAGTGCTCAAAAAGTACACAAGCATTATGGCCTAGTACACGGAATTCTAGACTTGGAGTAAAAGAAAGTGAGTTGAAATCCTGCTTCTCAGGCACTTATAAACAATAGCAAGTCACAATCTCTGAGAATCTCAATTTCTTCATCTATAAAAGGGATGGCATTTGAGGAAAGTACTCTGAAAACCTTAAAGTACTACACAATGCATTGTGTTTGATAAGTATTTGTTGAATAATTAAGACAATAAACAATCTGTTGGAATAAATAAAAATATTTCAAGTCCATTTTTTAAAATTCTTATGTTCTCTGGTATAAATTGTTTTAAAATTTTATCTTTAGGAACAAAGACAGGAACTAGAATAGTTTATATCATTCAATGAACAGACTATTATTAGTAAAGTCAACAACATAATTATCCAATAAATTTATAAGTACTTTCATCCCAACAATACTGGGAGGTAGATAACGCAAGATGTGAAAACAAAGATTCAGAAAGGTTAATCGACTCCCACAAAGTAACCCATTTAGAAAGACTCAAATCCAAAATTTGAACCTAAGTCTCAAGACTCCATCACTTTAAAGGATTAAAATCATTCAGTGCTTCAGCTGCAACTACATGTCTGAGTTAGAATGATTGGAACCAGGGAGGCTTCCCCAGGGGCTGGCCCAGGCAACTACCATGAGTGTCCTATGGTGACTGCAGCAAGGCTCCTCACACATGCAAGGCCACAAGGGCTTACTTCTACTTGAGGGATGGGAAATACATAGAGAAAACTGATACGTACCTCCCGTGGGGTGGCACATACTGCCAGTCCGACAAGACCTGTGGTCTACAAAAATAAAACACTCTGGTCATTCCCGGTTAATCTACGAGGAGAGGGGGAAGGAGAAAGGGAAGAGGAGGAGGAGAGTGGAGAAGGAAGAAGAAAGGTGAGGAGGGAGAAAAAGGAGGATAGAAGGAGGGTGAAAGGAGAGGAAGAAAAGGGAGAAGGGGGAGTGGAAAGAGAGGAGGGAGAAGAGCAACGTTAAGAGAGAGAGAGAGAAAGTGGGAGTTAGAAAGAGGGGTAGAAAGGGAGGAGGGAGAAAAGGGAGAAGGTCGAGGAGTAAAAGAGAGAAGGCAGTGGGGAGGAGAGAGAGGAAGGGGGAGGGGAAAGGAGAAATATAAGGGAACGGGAACGGGAGAGGATCAGGTCCGCAGGGGCGCCCGCGGCCCCGCAGGACCTCAGCGAGCTCTCAGCCAAGCCTGCCCGGCGCCGAGAGTCTGAGGGAGCCTCTCGTGGCCTCCAGAGAAGACACGGAGCCACTCCGCGATCCATCCCCGCCCCGCAGTCTCGACCCCCCGGGGCCATCCGCCCGATCACGGTCTGCGCCCCGTCTGACCTCCAAAGGGCCCCCTCACCTTCTTCAGCACCCCGGCCATGACAGCAAAGCAGCAGGCGTCGCCGCGCAGCACCCTGGGAAGGTACTGCTCTCAGACCCGTTGAATCCACTACCGAGAATCCAGAGCCTACGGTCGCCCGTAGCAACCGAGCTTAAACTACAGGCCGGAGTGGAAGGACCGAGAGGAAGTAACCTCCCACTCCATAAAAGGTTTGGGGCCTGGATAGAAGCTGGACGCACGCGCTCTGATTCCCAGAGCACCTAGTCTAGAGAGAGGCGCATGCGTACAAAGATCGTGAGGTGACGTCGCAGAGCTTAAAAGAAAGGGGTAGATGCGCATGTGTGTGAAATTCCCCAAGTCTTCTTCGCTTTGCTGTTATTTTGTTAACAATGCCCTTGACCTGCTTCAGTTACAGAAGTTAAAAAGAACTCAGCAGGCAGCAAGATAGACAGCCTGAAATTGTAACCGGTTAGCTGTACGAACTTTAGCTGGTTTGTAAACTCAGTAATAATATTTGTGTATATTCACCAGTAATTCAAACACTGGATTTGACATCAGACTTCTTGTGTGACCTTGGGCGCCTTAACCTCCCTGGGCTCAGTTTCCCCAGTTGTCAAACGAGATTGGGTTAGATGATCTTCAGCTCTAAATCTGGTGCAGTGGATAGAGCACCAGCCCGGATTCAGGAAAATCCTAGTTCAAATACGGCCTCTGACACTTACTTAGCTGTATGATCCTGGGCGCATCACTTAATCCCTATTTGCCTCTGTTCCTCATCTGTAAAATCCGGATACAGTGGAGAAGGAAATGGCAAACCACTCCAGTATCTTTGCCAAGAAACCATCAGACACAACTGAACAATGAAAAAGTAGATATTTTGAATTCTGAAAAATGTGCATTGTTCTGGTTGTAATACTATTTTCTTTTAAGCCCTTGAAGCAATATAGGAGGTGAGGACATGAAGACTACTGCAGTAACATTTTATCTCATTTCAAGCACTGGACTATGACATCCCATTTCCTCATAACTCCAATTGAAATTATGCACTCCATTCCTTTTCTTTGTTCTTTTCCATTCAAGCACTTCTCACTGTTTATTATTGCCATAGGCCAACGGAGATGGTGCCTTGAAAATAATAGAAACTTAGTTACCTTTGGAGTGGCCTTTTTCCTTATGTCTCTTCCAGAGTGTAGCAGGGACTAGGGGGAGGAGGGATTTTCCTCTTCCCCCATTCAGCTGAACAACGTGCTCACTCGGATACACCCATCCAAAAGAGATCCAGAGTTCTACTGCAAAGTTACGGTGAATTGCAGAAAGCAGCAGATGGGGAGAGCTTAGTGCAGAGACTAGCTCAGAAGAGATGCTATGCCCAGGGAGAATATCATAAGGATACCATGAAGAAAGACTTTGGAAAAAAGAGGTATGAGTTGTCTTAGCTACCTCTGTCCCCTATCCATGTGCCTCTCCATCTCTATTTCTCTGCTCTGTATGTGTGCCTGCTGTTCCCACTTATGCTATTTGTATTTGTGGGAGAGTATACTTCACTTTTATGGTGGCATTATTTTGTGTTGTTGAGTTGCGTCCAACTCTCCCCATTGGGGGTTTTCTTGGCAAAGATACTATAGTGTTTTGCCATTTCCTTCTTCAGATCATTTTACAGATGAGGAATTGAGGCATACAGGGTAACTTGCCCAGGGTCATACCCCTAGTAAATTGTCTGAGGCCAAATTTGAACTCAGATCCTCCTGACTTCAGGGCCAGCACTCTATCCACTGTACTACCTAGCTGTTATGGCTCTAGCTCTCATGATGCATTTTAATAAATGCTTTTGCTTTGAGCTGATTGTGTCAACTGATTATCTGTTAAAAGTGAACACACTGATAGTTGTGTTATGGTGTAAAAGGTTGAGAGGTTGTGACTCCTCAAAGACCAGAGTACAGGACGGGTCATCTGGAATGAATTCACAGACTCAAGCATTCTTTAAGTCAAGGTGGCAAAGATTTATTGTTATGCTTTTCAGCGGGCAAAAATTCCTAAGGATTCTGTGAGAGACTGAGAATGCAGCTAGGGTTTATATGGAAAAGAGCATGGGAAAGAAATGCCAGGAATACTGATGAGGTAATCCAAAAGTGCAGGTGTCTTTGGGGGCTACGGATGGGAAAGTACAGGGAGTATACCGGACAGGGAGGGAGATGACAGAGGTATGGATCTTTGGAGTCTGACAGGAGGAAAAGTCCTTGGCCTGGCCAAGGACAAAACTCCTTGGGCTGGGCAAGGCACCCCTCTCTCTCTGTCTTGATGAGAGAATGTTCTGCAACAAGGGAAAGCTTTCTTACAAGACAGGAACTTACTAAGGAATTGGGAGGCTTCCAGAGACATAATCTGAGGGCTGGGGCCTGAGCAGCCCAGCTCTGTGTAGCTGTACCAGGGATAGAGATAAGGGTCTTACTGAGGACCATGCATGAATAACTGCTAGGCACAGTGTCCCTGGGCTGGGGAGAAACTGTCAGGGATAGTGTTTCTGAGGCTAGGGAGAAACTGGGGTACAAGTAAAAGCACAAGCACCCAAACACAAGCACCAAAGCACCCCATCAGTTGCTAATAAGCCACATTAGTATAGACCCACAGAGTGCCTTAGACCTGGAGTAGACATCCCTCTGGGGATCCAATCTACAAATATGAGTTGGGGGTGATACTCCAAAGGTGGAGCTAAAGTACTAACAATGACCATTGCATTTGACTAGAGTTTTGTTACCACCCTGCAGTGTATTAACAATGTTGTAATCATTGTATACGTTGTTCTTTTGGTTATACTTTCTTGACTCTTCTTCACTTCATACAAATCTTAACATGTGTCTTTGAATTTTTTGTTCCATTCTTTATGAACAAGTAATATTTCATTACATTTATATACCATAATTTATTTAACTGTTCTTAAATTGTTGGCCCCATATTTTATTTCCAGCTTTTTATTACAAATAAAGCTGGCTATGAACATTTCTTGACATCTTCATCTTGCTATCAATGATCTGTTTGGCATACAGTCCCAGTAGTAGTCACTGGGCCAACAATTTTGTAATTTTCTTCTTTTTTTTGCAGAATTCCAACTTTTCTTTTTTTTTTTTTTTTAGGAAAGGTCAATTCAATTCATAGCTCTACCAGCAGTGGATTAATGTGCCTGCCCTTCCTGCCACATCTCCAACAGTTTGCTCCGGTAGCCGTACCTAATGGTTGCTTTTGTTTTCATTTCTTTGATTATCAGTAGTTCGGTACATTTTTAGTTATTTATGTTAGCTTGTTTTTAAAAGAAGAAAAACAAGCTAAAAAAAAGAAAGAACTTTTTTATATCCTTTGACAACTTATCTATTGGGAAATTGATTCTTAAGCTTATGCAATAGAAAAGCTCACAGGATTTGGAGTCTGAGTATCTAGTTTTGAGTTCTACCCATTTCATTTACTGTTTATGTGACACTGGGCAAGTCATTTAACTTCTCTGGGCCTCAGTTTCTTTAACCGTAAAATGAACAAATTGGACTAGATGGCCTATGTGGTCCCTTCCAGCTCTAAATCTTTGATCCTATGATTTGAGTAAATGCCACATACATTATGGACATCATACTTTTATCGAGTTACTCATGGAAAGATTTAGTGGAGACAGTGGGCTTCCTTGCTTTACCCTTATCTTAGCTGGAAAACAATCAGTGTTTTCCTTTTACAAATATTACTAGCTTTTGATTTTAGATAGATCCTTTTATTCCTGTCCTGTTTTGGACATTGTTATAAGCATTTTCTGTATTTAGTGATATAATTTGTGATTCTGATATTTATTATTAATGTGATTTATGATATTTATGGTTTTCTTAATATTGAATTATCCTTGCATTTTGACTATCAATGCAACCTGGTCATAGTGAATAATTATTAGTATGTTGCTTTAGCTTCTTTGATAATTTTTTTTCTTTAGTATTCATTAATGATATTAATATGACTTGTTGCCTATAGATTCTATAATTCCTCATAGTATCAAGAGAACTGGAGGAAAGCTTCTAGCACATTGGGTGGCTCCTGCCATTATAGTAGGGCATACACAGGAATGGCACAGAGTGTACAAGAATGGATGACTTGCAATCTACATCACTGGAGGAAATACTCACGTTGATGACATGCCATTGGAGTGCCAGAGTATTGATCTGTAGTTTTCTTTAATGTATCTCTCTCTGATTCCTGATTCAGGTACCAGTGCCATATTTATCTCATAGAAGAAATTTGTCAAGCTGTCTTCATCCTTTATTTTGTAAACAGTTTAAGTAGTATGAGTTATTTGTCTTAATTGGCAAAGATGGCAAAAGATAGGAATAGTCACCCTCCCAAACCTTTTCTTCTTCTGAAATTCTCTATTCTAGGGACCCCATCCTTCTAATAGCCTAGGTTCACAATCTTGGTATCCTCCTTGAGTCCCTTCATTCACCCCATCTTACACATAGCCAATCAGTTGCCAGATTTTTAAAATTTCTTTCAGAAGTGTCAAACACACTGTTCATGGACCATACACAGCTCACAATACTCTCATATGCAGCCTGAACCAGATTAAAATGTAGTTCCTTATTTCAATGTGTTGATGTATTAATTTTAAAAAAATAAATATATACATGTATGGTTTTCTAAGTTAATATGTGGCCTGCAGGGATCTTTATGTACAGTTTAATGGCTCCTGTTTCTATTTGAGTTTGACACCATTGCTCTCCAACATCTCTCATATATGTTCCCTTCTCTTCACTCACTTAGTCACTGCCCTACTTTAGGACCTCATTACCTCTCAACTGAATTATTGTAAGAGTTTTCAAATTGTACTCCCTTCCTCAAGTCTCTTCCCACTCTAGTCTATTCTCTACTCAGCTGATAAAGCAATTTTCCTAAAGCACAGGTCTGACCATGTCATACCCCTGCTCAGTAAACTCCAGTGGCTTCCTATTAACTCTAGGATCAAATATAAAACCCTTTGTTTGGCATTTCAAGCTCTTCACAGCCTGGCCTTTACCTACCTTTCCAAATCTTGCATTCTATTCCTTTCCACACGTTCTGTGACCCAATCATACTGTCCTACTTCTGCCGTCCACACCGTACTCCATCTCCTTTCCCTGCTGTCATACTGGCTGTTCCCCATGAATGGAGAACTCTCCCACTCAACCTGTTAGAATATCTGGTCTCTTCTAAGACTCAGCTGAAGTACTACCTCTTCTAGAAGGCCTTTCCCAGTCTACCCAGTAGCTAGTGCCATTCCCTACTTGTATTACTTTCCCTCCACTCTATTTATCCTGATATAAATGTTGCCTGTCCCATTAGAATGTAAGCTCCTCCTCTTTGACCAAGCAATACCACTATTAAGTCTGTATTCCAAAGGGATCAAAGGAATAGCAAAAGGACCTATACATACAAAAATATTTACAGCACCTCATTTTGTGCTAGCAAAGAACTGGAAATTGAGGGGATGTCCATCAATTGAAGAATAGCTGAACAAGTTGCAGCATATGATTGTGATGAAATACTGTTGTGATATATAAGAAATGACAAAGGGGATGGTTTCAGAAAAACATGGCAAGACCTATGTGAACGGATGCAAAGTGAAGTAAGAAAAACCAGGGGATGACTGTACACAGTAACAGCAGTGTTGTATTGATGATCAACTGTGAAAGGCTTGCTTACTCTGATCAAAACACTGATCCGAGACAATTCCAAAGGATTCATGATGAAAAAATGCCATCCACTTCCATAGAGAGAACTGATGAACTCTGAGGGCAAACTGAAGAGTAATTTTCTCACTTTCTTTATTTTTCTTGCTTTTAAAAATGGCTATTATGCAAATATGCTTTACATGATTTCACATGTATAATTGAAATGTTATAGCTTGCCTTCTCAATGGGTAGGGGAGGGGTGGGAAGGCGAGAGAGAATATGGAAGTCAAAATTTAAAAAGAAAAAATGTTTTAAAAATAAATAATAAATTTAAATGTTAAAAAAAAAAAAGAAACTGCACATTTTAAAAAAGTGTTAGCTGTGATAAGACTGGTTCATAACTTCTTGAAATCTTACCTGGACATCAGGAAAAATATTAATACAGTTAAGGTGTGCATGGGTGACAGCTAAACTCAAGTTAGTGGTTCTGAATAAATCTGTTATGGGCAGAGAAAGCTAAAAAAAAAAAAAAGAAAAAGAGAGAGAATGTAAGTTCCTTGAGGGAAGACACTGATTTGTTTTTGTGTTGTTTTGGTGTTTTTGCCTTTTTTTGTATCCCCATTGGGTAGCACAGTGCCTGGCACAAAGTGAGTATTTAATAAATGCCTATGGATTGATTGATATATAACTCTTGGGCCCCCAAAAAATGAAAAAAAGAGTAGGGACTGTTGTTCTTGGTCAAGCAGACCTGCAGAGAACGTGCCAGATGTTAACAGATGGTGAAGAAGTGGTTGCTAGCTGCCACAACAATAAAAACAAAATAATCTGTTTCAGCCTGTATTTGCTAGCAATGAGGAGGTCATATCATGTATAGGGACTGCATAATCTCTTAAATATTAGCAATCTAACTTCCAATTTTATCCCTGTGTTAGCAGTTTATGTTCACATAGTGATTTAGAGTTATAAAGTGTTGTTCATATATTGGTCTACATTCATTTTACTGATTGAATATATGGGAGACTGCAAATAAGTAATTAATTTTACCTTTACAAACTTCAAAATAAAAGTAGTTCGATGACAGAAAAGTGGGAAGATTTTTAGTAATCATTTGAGAAAAAAATTGTTTATGAGAAAAATATAATCATAGAATTATTGATTTAGAGACAGAGGAGCCTTAGAGGTTTCCCCTGCCCCCACCCCCATTTTACAGATGAAACAATTGAGGCCCATGGAAGTGAAAGGTCTGCCTATGCACATAGGTTTTAAGTAGCAAAGTCAAGATTTGAACTTTATGCCTCTAACTCCAAATCCTACATTATTTCTGCTATAACTTAATTTCTATTATAAAAGTGCTAACTACTAAATTCTCATAGTACAAGTTACAAAGTTGGACATGTTTCTTTTTTGCATTATTTCAAACAATTGCCAGTTTCCTTCTATTCAAAATCTATATGTTTCTTTTCTTTTTTTTAGTGAGGCAATCGGGGTTAAGCAACTTGCCCAGGGTCACACAGCTGGTAAGTGTCATGTGTCCAAGGCCAGATTTCAACTCAGGTCCTCCTGACTCCAAGGCCACAGCTCTATCTACTACACCACCTAGTTGCCCCCCAAAATCAATACTTTTCTAGTCCCTCAGAATTACCCTGAAGAGCTGTTAGCTTTTTCCTTCTTATTTTCTCCCCAGTTGTAATAGGGGATTCACAGACGATGGAGAATACAGATGATACATAAGAATTAATCAGAATTAGCTTGCAACCTGTCAGGCACCAAGCAGGTTGCAGACATTTATTTCTTTCAGATGTTAGGGGAGAGTCCATTCTAGTGAGTCATATTAATTAAATAATTCATTTTATCCCCATTAAAACCAACTCTGGTCTGCTGTAGGATGTACTGAGAGTTAACAGTGACTCTCTGGGTTCGTGCTTTTGTGTGTGTGACATGGTATAAAAATTTTAATAATTTTATTCTGTGGCAGCTTAAAGTAGAATGGAAAGAAAGATTTCTACTCGTAGCTAATCACTGTTTATCTTTATCTCTCTGGGCCTGAGGTTGGACTCAAGTAGTTCTTAACCTGGAATCCATGAACTTGTGTTTTTGTTTTGTTTTTTAATGTATATATTTTGATCACTGAATTTCAACATAATTGGTTTCCTTTGTAATCATATGTGTTTTATTTTATTCATTTAAAAACCTTATTCTGAAAAAGGGTCCACAGACTTCATTGGACTATATATAAAACTGTTAAGCACCCCATGTAGAAGAACTCCTATCATTCCTTCCTACTTTAAATCCTAGGATGGAAGCTAACTAAAAACTCTAGGTCAGGGCAAGTAGGATATCAAGGATTCAGAGTTCCACCTCCCTCCCCTCTTCCTAGCCTCTTAATCTGCTGTTTTAAAGGTCAACAGTGGTTGTTTAACTCATTTCTCTCTGAAATCTCTTACCTGCTGCATCCTGGGCCTTTCTCAGTTGTCTTATGTCTTGCCACTGGACTTCAATGACTCTGGAGGAGAGAGTGAGGCTGACAGCTTTGTGCAGCTCTGCCTCACTTAAATTCAGGTACAAGTCAAGACATCACCTTTGCCGGGAGTGCCTGCGTCCCCGGCTGTGGTATGATGCCGGCAGAGTGTGATGAGAGAAAGAAACACGGGCCAGGTGAGAGCAGTGAAGAACAAGCTCTGTTTATTGATCTGAGGGCTCAGGCTTATATAGTACTGGATCAAGCAATAGTAACATTATTATTCATGAAAAGTACAAATCTAATTAAGTGATTTCCTTCCTTGTACCTTGTCTGTTACATTCTTTCCTGCGTCCTCTCCTGTACCCCATCCGTTTCCTCCCTTCCTGCATCCTGCATTCTCAAGAGACGGAACAGGGGGGTGGTGAGCTGACATCCTGAGTTTCGCAGCTGTCAGGCTTAGTACAGGCTGCAGGTAAGACCCGGGCTGGCCTAAGCCCTCCAACTCCCCAAAGCCGGCCCTCTATATCTCCCCCTTTCTTCTGTTCTAGCTTGAGAATATGGGATGCACATCAGGAGAAAACTCAAGAGTAACAAGAATACCCATCAGGGTACGAAATGCAACAGCAAACTTGAAATATTCTGGAAAGTGTTAAGTTGCTTGATATGGTACAATAGATTATAAACAATATCTTGAGGATCAATACCATCCATGTTATATTTTTGGAATGCCAAGCACCCTGAAGCCTATTCAATATTTGATCAGGAGTTACATTGGTAGTATTAGAAAGCAAATAGGGAGTTACACAAACAAAAGTATAGTGCTCAAGTTACAGGTTTAACCCAAGGTGGGGTAAAGCATATAAGTCCAATGTAATCATGACTCCATCCCGGAGCCATCCGCGACAGTCATCATTGCAAAAAGGACAGTCAGCATCTTATTATTGGCTCTTTGTCTTCTTGGTCTCACCTTCCTCCTCTGCTTGTCTCTCTGACCAGTTTTTTCTTTGATGCTCAGGGTCTCTATCCCTCTGGTCAGTATGCTGACAGGTGCAGATGTTCATCTCGGGAACCCATACTGGTTCTCCTGCATGTTCTGGAAAAACACAAGCATAACCTCGACCCCAGGTTAATAATTTTACTGGACCATCCCAATTATCTGTCTTTGGATCCTTCCACATTACTGTGACATCTGGTTGCTCATCTAACAACCTGTCCTTTTGCCCTGCAAAATGTTTTTGTTCAGTAGTACATCCCTGATCATCTAGTGTCAAAAATTTTATGGTATATATTACCAGATCCAATCTCCTTTTTAAATTTATGGTATATATGATCTGATCCAATCTCCTTCTTACCCTATTTTCTATTCCCACCTTTTTCTGTTTATCAAGGAGGATTTTAATATCCTTGTTGCACCTTTCAACAATGGCTTGTCCAGTAGGATTGTACGGGATGCCAGTAGAGTGAGTGATATTATAGGTGAGACAAAATTGTGCAAAATTCCTGCTAGTATAGGCGGGACCATTGTCAGTCTTGAGGTGTCTTGGATTGCCAAGAATATTAAAGCAAAACAAGAAATAGTATTGCTTATGTCCTTCTTAAAAAATGTAACTAATCCCTAATATCTGCTTGTCATCATATGATATTCACTTTCCCCCACTTTTTTTTGCACATACTCTGACACATACAGTGTAATTACACTTAAAAAACATGAATCACACATTGATATGAAATAAAGGAATTTTAGAATAAGACCCCTAACATTGTGTAATTGTTCAGTAGAAAAATAGCCAACTAAATATGATTAAGTAGTTTTTAGAACAGCATAAATTTAAGTAGCTAAGAAATCAGGTATGTATAGAAATATGTTTAAGGTTATGCTTCTTGGCAGAAAACACAGAAATAACTAAGTTTCCTATCTGTAGTTAAAAAAAGATTCCCTAATCATTTAATTAATAAAAATTATTTTCAACTCTGAAATGTTGTTTTAACTACTGACCAGGCTATGACAAATTTATGCTGGATTTTCTAATACAAGAGGGAGTTAGGCAGTAGAACTCTGCAGCAAAGCAAAAGAATTTCTTTAGTTATCTACTGAATTCAAGACGGTTTTGTTGGGCAAGGGTAAAAATCTATTTCTAAATATTCAAAGAGAAATAAATGTCCCCTTTCCCACTTCACTTGTTTAATTTGCTTGCAAATCCTCCCAAAGAACCACCAGGACAAATGAAAGCCTAAAAATATTGCTATTAATATTCTAACAAAGTCAGAATGAATAATTTTTTAAATCAAAAAGTTCTATCAAAGATATGTTAAAAAGGACTTATGAAGTTATAGCCTTTTATATACTGTAAAATATATTAAGATTTTAGCTATATTATAACTAGTACTAAGGAGCTGATTCAGAAAATTTACAAGCTACATCTCACTGGAAATTTTAGTATACATACAGTGCATTAGACTGTGTTTAACATACAAACTGCTCATGTCAAATTTCTAAAGCAGAGAGTTTATTTACTCCTACCCTTGAAGTTTCCCCCACCTGATTAAGAAAACAAGTTGATTTGTTTTCTAATTATTGATATAACTTAGCTTCTTAAGTAATTTTCCTCTTTTTTGAATTCCAATGTAATTTTTAAGTTACCTAAATGGTGGTTGTAGATAAAATGATACAAGCTTTATTTTTCTAGAATTACCATAAGATAGAACTCTTGATTTACAAACTGATCTGAAATGAATGGAAGGTTGCAAAGGACATGTATCTACAAAACTGTAAAATTAAGTTTGCTATTTTAGCTCTAACTTCAATAAAACTTTTTTTTATATGTATACAAGGCAAATGTCCCATTTTCTTTGATTATTAAAAAGGATCTAAAATGAAATCCCCTTAACCACTGATTTTGGTTAGTCTGCTCATCTGCCATATCACATTTACCTTTGTTTTTTTAAAAATACTGTTTGGAAATGTGATGGCTGACAAAAAAATGTTAATATACAATTTTCTTTGAGACTCTTGAAAACCACAAAAATTTCCAATATCATAATGACTACAAATTCTAACATTTAATGTGAAGTCATCATAACTCTTTGCATGCCACAACGACACACATAAGGCCAACTTTTTCAGAATGTACTATAACTTGAATAAAATCAAATAGGGAGACATATAAAATGGAAATACAATGTAGCTTCACATCACAGCTCCTGCTTGTCCATAAGACATTATGGAGGGAGTAATAATTTCACTTACACACTGACTTTATAAATGTGATCAGCTGCCAATGTCCTGAATATTTGTGAAATGGGTCTTTTTAACAAGAACAGGACAGCAGCATGGTAACCACTTTTCTAAGTATATTTTCTATACAAAATAATTCCAAGATAAATAAGTTCTCATATAGTACTATTATTTTAAACAATAATCAATAAAATACCAAATATGTGAAAATTACAACACCACTAAGACTGAGCACTGGCATTTCCTAGTGTAATCAAAGTTGGTATTAGTACAGTCTTGGCAATGCAATGGTTGGACAGTACAGGTATCTTATGCAGAGATTTCAGTAGCAGAATGGCACTTGGTTTGTTCTCAATAGAAATGTCAAAGATGCAGTTGACAATTTAAAGAAAGACAATGTTCTTATTTGCATGCTAAAATTCTAGTTGTGTCCCCTGTATTTAAACACTTTCAAATAATATTGTCTGTCTCTCTGTTCTGCCCACGAGCTCTGCCCCACATTAGCTAACTATCTTATAGGACACTACTTAGCCAGTGCAGCTTACTTTCCCTTTAAATCAGAGAAGCCGAAAAGCGGCAGTCTCATTCTGAAGTTTACTTTCGCTTTTGAAGACGCTCAAAGACCGTAGTCTTGTTTGTCCGCCTGTGCGGTTTGCTTTCCCGCCTGTGCGGTTTGCTTTCCCGCCTGTGCGGTTTGCTTTCCCACCTGTGCAGTTTGCTTTCACTTTAAATCTGAGACCCCAATAAGCTGCAGTCTCGTTGTGATGTTCACTTTCGCTTTAAGAGACCCCGATAAGCGGCAGTCTGGTTTCTTTTTAATCCCCGTTTAACCTGGTGAAAATAAAAAACTGTATAGGAAAATTACTGCCCTACCTTGTTAGCGTCTTCTCTTGACGACCGGAGCTCCTTTTCTAGGGCTGTTGGCGAAATAGCCCACCTTGTCCAGGGCCACCCTGCCGGGGGAAGCCTTCCTTTCAGGTCCCTCTCTAGGCGCCAAATGCCAGGAGTGCCTGCATCCCCGGCTGTGGTCTGATGCCGGCAGAGTGTGACGAGAGAAAGAAACACGGGCCAGGTGAGAGCAGTGAAGAACAAACTCTGTTTATTGATCTGAGGGCTCAGGCTTATATAGTACTGGATCAAGCAATAGTAACATTGTTATTCATGAAAAGTACAAATCTAATTAAGTGATTTCCTTCCTTGTACCTTGTCTGTTACATTCTGTCCTGCGTCCTGTCCTGTACCCCATCCGTTTCCTCCCTTCCTGCATCCTGTTCTCAAGAGACGGAACAGGGGGGTGGTGAGCCGACATCCTGAGTTTCACAGCTGTCAGGCTTAGTACAGGCTGCAGGTAAGACCCGTGCTGGCCTAAGCCCTCCAACTCCCCAAAGCTGGCCCTCTACACACCTTCATTATGTCGTTGGTCCTCTTCAAGAATGAAAGATGAACAACAAACAACTATCTTTGTGTGAATTCTCTAGAACTTGGCATCCAGCCTGGTTTGGATACTTTGAGGCCAAGGTCCATGATGCAGCACTATTGAGGTTTAGGCGTGTAGGTGTGATAGCACCCCAAAATCACAACATGCAGGTCCTGCCAGAAAAAATAGGACCCAAGCCTTCTTTCAGCCAAAGACAAGGTTTATTAGAACATCCGTTATATTGGGCAGACTCTTAAGGAGTCTGAACATTAATTAGCGAGCTAGATTATAAGAATCTGAGCATTTTAATGGAGACAAGGTGGACCTTATATACAGAAAGACTCTGGGAGGGACCCAGGAGTGGCCAAGTAGTTTGGGGTGACTGGAGGAGGGGTCTAAGGAAGATCTGAATGGGAGTGGCCAATAAGCTGGGATGAACAGAACTCCCTGGAACCTGGACCTCCTGGCTAAGGGAAAATGGAACCTAGCTAGGATTGAGAGTGGGAAATGGCTGGGGGCCATAGGGAGGTAAAACAAAGAAAAACTAGGCTAGATTAAGGGTAACAGAATTGGGAGATTAGGTGTAGCCACAATGAAAGGCCAGTTGATGGGATTACAGCCTCAGGCAAAGGCCAGAGATTTGGCCTTGTGAGAAAGTCCAGGGTTTTTCATTTTGGGGGTCTAGCTGCCATCCTCATCAGCACTTGATGCATTTCTAGATCTGTTGCTTATAGCATTGACAAGAAAAGTCATAGGGCTATAGAGCTAGAGCTGGAAGGGATCTTATAGGCCATCTAATCCAACCCCCTCATTTGACACATGAGGAAATTGCCCTCTGGAGGGTTAGGTTTAGTGACTTGCTTAAGGTCCTGCCGATAGTGGCAAAGATGGGGGTTTTAATTCATGTCCCGTGACTCAGTTTTATCACTCCTTACACTTCACCTTGCTGATAACTTATCTGGGACTGTGGGAAGAATTAAGTTGTTCTTTCTTGTCCCATCAGAAATTTTCTCTTTTCTTCCTCCAGAAGCATGGCTTTAAAGACCTAATGGGATGTTGTAGAGGCCCCTGGGGGGATTACCCAAAAGATTTATAAGAATCCCTTATCCTTTGTTTTATCTCAAATGCCTTTTCTCCTTCAGACCTTAGTTGCCAGCCATTTTGTTCTTTTATCAAAGAGATTTTGCATGAAGCTGCTTTCTCCTCTAGTAGTATAGTCTTAAAGATCACTTAAAGAGTGAGTTCATTAACCAGATTTAAATGATTAATTATTCAGGAAATTTTACCTGAAGCTATGCCCTCCTTTTACATTTCAAATAGGCTTAGTTACTTTCTTTTGTCTCTTAGCCTTGAAGATTTTATTTAAGATTTCCCAAAGATTCTTTCTTCCTCTGGAGCCTTTAAGATTTTGAGTGTCTGTCTTAAAGAGAATTTTATATGTACATACATATATACACACATACATGTATGTGAAACCCTTTTCAGTTTTTCATTGAAAAATATTCTCTCTTCTCTATCCAAAAGCATAGCCTCAAAGAATAAAAGTTATTTTTCTTCCAAGACTCTATTGACACAATCAGCAAAAGAATGATTTCTTTTAATCCAGTTTTGTAATTGCAAATGTATCTTGGCTTTTTTGTATTTTACAGTATTTTACTTTTATTGGCAAAATGATGGAGTTGGACCAACTGAACCCTAAAATTTTTTCCAGCTCCTATATCCCATGGTGTTTTGAGCAACCAGTTTGTGCAAAGCACTGTTTTAGAGAATGCAAAAAAAAAAATGTGTAATTGACTTCTAAATAAAAATTTACATTAATTTTTACAGAGGAAAATTAATAGAAGCCATGGGATATATGTGTGTACACACATACATATATACATACATTTTTATCACTAAAACTTAATTCATCCACTTCTGGGCAAAAACTGAGAATGATTTGGCTGCTTCTCACAAATCGACTATGAAAAATCAAAAATACAGAGGGTCAGCATTGAACTTGAGACTACTTTGGGGTATATGGAGTCTTACCTGAATTACTTATTAATTATTAATATTTCATCCTGAAAACTACTTCATAAATAGTCTATATATAAATAAATAAAAACCTAATATAACAATTTCTGGAAAATACCCAAAGATTAATGATAAATCTTTCTTTTCAATTACCTTCAACTCTAAAACATCTTAAATTCCTAATCCTTACTTGAGTCCTATAGAGAACCATTCATTCATAAAAATGAATTCCATTTAGTTTTAAATGGAATCTCCTTAAAACTTCTTCTATCAAAGCAGCACACCTTCTTTGCAACTTATGAGAGTTGCCTAAAGAACTGAGAAGTTAAGTGACTTGTCCACAGTCACACAGCCAGTCTGAGTCCAATGTGGGACTTCTTGGATCTGAGGCCTGCTCTCTGTCCACAAGGCAACACTGCTTCTCAGGCTCAAAATAATAAGCACTTAAAATATTTTTAGCAGAAGCACTAATACAAAAATGGCACATCAACTTTCCCCACTTTCTAATAAAGATGAATAGGAGAGGTGCCAAAGAGTAAAGTTCTTATAGGAACATTTTCTACCTTAAACTATAGTCAAAGATATTGAGTGGGATAGAGAACACTTACCCAAATAAAAATTCAGAGGTTTCTTTCAGTAGAAAGGGAAGTTTTATTCTAGCAAGTCTCATGTGAGAATTGGGCATCACCTACCCAGGGCAGACTGGAGTAGGGAGGCAGGATACAAGCAGCAAGCAAGCAGTTATATACCCTTAGACAAACAACTCTAAGAAACCCCTACCCCCCACTTGTTTACCTCAATCTCTTTACCCTCATTGGTTGAGGTAAGAGACCTTACATTCTACCCAGAAACTAAGCTTGGGAGCTAGAAGATTGCCTTATTTGGCAAAGATAAGGCTGGGGTGGTGGTTACAAAACAAGGGAGGGGGTGGGCAACAGATGTATGACTCAATCACATGATTTACAGGAAAATGAAACTTAGGCCCAGCTAATGCTAAAGCCTTAACTAAATTTGGGGGCATAGCTTCCATTTCATATGAGAAAATTTCACTTGTCCCACAGAGCCCCCCTCTCATTTCATAGTTGAAAGTTTCTCACGCCAAAACTGGTAAGTTTCTGCAGCCTCCCTGTTTGCTATTTCATCAGGGTTTAACCTTCCCTCTTCTTCCTGACTGACCATCATCCACCCTTGATTCCCCAATATCATCAGTCTTATGGACTCACTAACAAGCTCTTTTAATGTAATTGTTCTAGAGAGTGTCCTTTGTACAGTGGTCATGCAAGGGACACACACTGGGAATAGTATGACTCCACTCACTGCTATTAATAAGAACCATAAAACCTGCTTCCATCAAGTTCCCCCAAACCAGGACCACCCCTTTAAGTAAATATGGGAAGGATTAATCTGAGCATTGACAAATCAAAGGGGCATAAATGTAGATACAGAGACCCAAAAGAAAACAGTAATGCAATTGTCCCTTTAAGATTCAAAAATTCTTTTCTTGTACAACTGTCTGGCAGGGAACACCATCAGTGAAGTCCTCTTGTCATTGGTATTTGCTGCAGCCATCTCCAGCACAGCATCTCAGAATCTTCCTCTTCTTCTTCTTCTTCTTGTAGGAACCATCTTTCTGTCCATTCTCCTACAGAAGTGATCTTAGCACAATTTTAAATCACTATTTCTAGTCTTTATAACCCTGATCATTTTTGCAAACTCAAAATTAAAATCATGGCCAACTGTCATGTTTAAGAAATTCATATCAGAACCCAGTGTCTTATACTTTACATTAATCCATTATGAGACTTCACTATGGAATTAATCACAGGCCTCAGTACATACATACCAATTTTTTTTTTAACACAGTACATATAAAATCTTAAAATTTTAGTCATGCCTTGTTTTTTTGATGGCATTTACAAAATAAATTACAAGCCATTCTTCTTTTGACATTATTAATCAATGCTAACAAAACTTTAGACGAGTATGCTATTATCCAAATAACAAAGTAACATTCTCACAAGCCCCTGATTATCTCCATACCATTATCAAGAATTAAAAGGCCCTAACTCAAACCGGAACACAGTCCCAGTTCTATAATAACCTAAGATGTTCTATAATCAATTATTTTAGTAAATTTGTTACTGTACTTATAAAACCTTCTGACTAGAGAGACTTACTATAGAAGGAAAAAGAGCAGGAACCTGTCCTTAGCTTTGTTTAAATTCAGATAGAGTTGCAATTCTCCAGTCATGCAGTATCTGTTTCTCCTCATAGCCAAACTTAAGAATAGTCAGGTGGGACACATTCCTGTCCAAAGGAACACAATGGGGAAACTGAGCCAGGAGGATCCCATCCCAGATTGAGGCTAAGATTGTCCCCTCGGCCTTTTTCACAAATGAATCACAGTTCCTCTAAATCGACCTCCAACTGTTCTTGTGGTATTTCTCTCAGATACTGATTTAATGCAGACAACTATACCCAAATTCAAAATCAAAACAAAATTAGTTTTAGTCCCAAGAGGCTTTTACCTCAAAGAGCAAGTCTCACCAATCACTGATGCAGAGGGGGAGAGAAAGAAAGCGACTTTCTGGAGTCCAGCTGCAGCCTTTTGCTGTCTGGCTACAAAAGATACACACTGACACTCACTCATACCACACACAGACACAAACACACACACACACACACACACAAATAGACATACAACCCTCCACCCTGTAGAATCCTCAAATCATCAAATCATATTTAATCATTTTCTTCCTATCCTTTCCTCTGTATTTTGGTAGTTCACTCCAATTCTGCAATCGATTACCTAAAGGACTGTCTATAGCTACCTCACATTTTTGCGCTCCGACTGCGCAGATTTAGATTGTTCCTTTCCCATTCCTAGGTCCTCACCTAGGGAATTTATGGGAGTTGTCACCAAATTCCCCGAGTCTAAGGACTCAGCCAAATTACCGAGGAAGGTCGCCCACTCCTCACCAGTCACCAATGAAGCTTTCTCAGTGCCGTCCTTTCAATGAGGTATCTATTCCGCAATTTGATTAGGCCCAGACTTCGCCTAGAGTCTGCCCTAAAGGGCCCTCACCCTATGCCAATTACCTCCAGACCCCTGAGTGCTTACCTCTGGGTTGCACACGTACAATTTACGTGACTGCTTTCACTCACAAGCTGGCTGGAATTTCTTAGTTTCGTTTTTAGTCTTCGGAGCCCTAACAAGCCTTCTGTTTCTCCAAGTCCCTCTCTTCGGGTGTATTTCAATGACTGGGTGGTAACCTCCCTCCAGGGCTCAAGACCTCCGAGAAATCTTGAATACGCACTTGGTCTTGACTTCGGCAAGGAAGCTCCCTCCCTGATCAAAGAAAATTCCAGACAGTTTCCCAACTGAGTGGGATTGAGACCACCTACCCAAATAAAAATTCAGAGGTTTCTCTCAGTAGAAACAGAAGTTTCATTCTAGCAAGTCTCGCGCGAGAATTGGGCATCACCTACCCAGGGCAGACTGGAGTAGGGAGGCAGGATACAAGCAGCAAGCAAGCAGTTATATACCCTTAGACAAACAACTCTAAGAAATCCCCACCCCCAACTTGTTTACCTCAATCTCTTTATCCTCATTGGTTGAGGTAAGAGATCTTATATTCTACCCAGAAACTAAGAGATACATTTTACCCAAAACAAACTTGGAAGCTAGAAGATTGCTTTATTTGGCAAAGATAAGGCTGGGGTGATGGTTACAAAACAAGGGAGGGGGTGGGCAACAGATGTATGACCTGATCACATGATGTACAGGAAAATGAAACTTATGCCCAGCTAATGCTAAAGACAACTAAATTTTGGGGCATAGCTTCCATTTCATATGAGAAACTTTCACTTGTCCCACACAATATATCTTGGATATAACTTTCAAGCTAGTGTTTAAAGTTAAATCACTTAACCACTGTCCACCTCTGTTTCCTTATCTCTAAAATAGAGATAATAATAGCACCTACCTCCTAAGGGTGGTTGTGAGGATCAAATGAGATAATATGGTAAAGTGCCTAGCACAGTGGGTGGCACAAAGTAGGTGCTATAAAAATGTTTATTCCCTTTCCCTATTCCTTCCTCCCAATCTACTGATCTGACAAAGTGTCATCCAGAAACTTTCACACATTTAATGCATAATGATGGGATGTCCCATCCTGTGAAAACTAAAATTAAAAATGTGTTAGTCAAAATTAACAGAAGTGTAAAAAAAATTAAATAGTAATATTTTAAAATTATTTTTGTAGATTTATAGCATTTATAATTCTGATTATTACAACCTAAAACTGCACTAAGATTTTTGGGGAATACCCTGTTCATAGCTAGGAATGAGAGGCAGCATGATATAGTGGATAGAGAGCTGGCCTTGTCAGTAGGAAGAGGTAGGTTCAAGTCCTGCCTCTGAGACATACTAGCTTCATGACCCTGGGCAAGTCATATGTTGATTTTCATTAATAATGGGAGTTTCTCATTGGGATCTTCTCCCTGTGAAATCACAGGTCTGGTTTAGAAAGAAATAAGGTTAAAAGGGATGGCCACTATCCTTTCTAAAAACTTTAGAAAGTTTCAGTTAACAGATAGCCTTGACTGTTAAGCTGAATTTTAAAAAACAAAAAAACAACCCAACTACCATTCCTATGAAATGCACGTGAGGAGATTTACTTTTATGTACTATATTTGTCCCAATTCAAGTCTTGCAGCTAAAGCCAATATACTGCGCAGACTAATTACCCAGTGTTAAGAATAACTTTTTAGGAAAAACAAAGACTCCCAAGGTAGATGAGGCAAGCTCATTTATTATACCTTCTTGCAAAAAGTGGGCATGCTGCTAGAGGTAGACACACCCTACAGAAGCAAAAGCAAGCAGTTATATTCTCGTCACCAAACCCAAAGTCCCTCCCTTGTTTCTTAATTGTCTGGATACTTCGAGGTGTATAACTCCCCAAGTGCCTACTTCATATTACTCCCTCTACATATAACATTGTGCCTAAAATTGTGTTAATCCTCCCCCCCCAGGAGAAGATAATATTCATAGAGTCATTAAGCACACAAAGTTTGAAGCAATTTGTAATCTTTGTCCTACTTTCAGCACTTTTAACCACACTCCTAGTTTTGAAAAACAATTCTAAGTAAAACTGCTCCTTTTGCCCCTGTGGCAACTTCTGAATTCTGTTAATACTATTTCCTCTACATCTGTGGAAACAAAATTTTCTTATACCTTACACATAGGTTTTTCCATATTGCTCTGCAGAACAGGAAATCTTTATTGATTAATGATTTTGAATGGCTTTGAAGTCATAGCATTTTAGAGTGGGAAGAGACCTCAGCAACCACTGAGGAGGCCAACCCATACTAGAAAATTACTCCTTTACAGCTTCTCTGTCAAGTGGCTGTCTAGACTCTGCTGGAAGATGTCTGATGAGAGGGAGGCAACTGCTTCCCAAGGCAGCCCATTTTACTTTGAGATCCTCTGAATGTTAGGCAGCTTTTCCTTATGTCAAGTCCAAAGTTGGCTCTCATGTTCTACCCCTTGTTCCTATTTCTACCTTCTGTCTGTTCCTTCCTCCATAAGACATCCCTTCAAGTACTTGAAGCAGGCATGTCCCACAGTATCTTCTTTTCCTCAGATTAAATCATTAACTGATAGTAACTAACAGTTGACACTTTTATAGCATTTTAAGATTTGCAAAGTGTTTTACATATATCATCTCATGTGTGGTCCTTATAACTGCGACTTTGAGTTTAGAACCATGGGCAATATGATCCCCATTTTACAGATCAGGAAACTAAGGCACAGTAAGGTTAAATGGCTTATCTGGGGTCGCATAGCTAATAAATTTCTGAGCTGAGCTTCAAATATAGTTCTGACTCTAACTCGGTGCTCTGACATAGTGTCAGAGGTAGGATTCATACCTAGGTTATGACTGAAACCAGGACTGGAATTGTTCCATTTAACAGATAGATGAGGCAGAGCAGGTAACAACAGTACCATTTATATAGTGCTTTATATAGTGCATCAAGGAAAATGGAGACAATGTTGTATTAGCAGAGTTGTTCATTTTTCAGTCGTGTCCAGCTCTTCATCATGACCCCATTTGAGGTTTTCTTGGCAAAGATACTGGAATGGTTTACCACTTCCTTCTCTAGCTCATTTTAGAGATAAGGAAACCAGGGTTAAGTGACTTGCCCAAGGTGACACATCTAGTAAGTATCTGAGGCTGGATTTGACCTCAGGTCTTCCTGAATCTAGGTCCAGTGCTCTATCAACTGAGCCATCTATTTACCCTGCATTAACAAAGGGAATGCTGCAAAACTCAGATCATACGTTGATCATCGATATACTGTTTGTAAAACACTTTATAAATCTTGTCTTATTTGATCCTCACAACAACTCTAAGTAGTAGGTGCTTTTATTGTCTCCATTTTACAGATGAGAAAAGGTAGATAGAGGTTAAGTGACTTGATGAAGATCGCATAGATAGCAAGTAGCTGAGGCAGGGTATAATCTAGTGGAGAGAGGCAGTATGGATCTGGCAGCACCCTGATGTCAGTCAGGATGCAAATAGGCCTCAAAACCATTGTGTATGAGAATTAGTTGTAGGAACTTAAGGTATTTAGCCTGGAAAATAGGAGACATAGAATGGAAGATAACATACCTGTCTTCAAGTAAGGACTGTCATGTGGAAGAGGGTGTCAACCTGTTCAACCTAGCCCCAGAAGGCAAAATTAAGAGCAATCCATGGAGAAACACTTACCAAAAGTTGGAGTTATCCCAAATGAAAAGGGATGTCTTCAGAAGTTCTGAGTTCTCTCTCCCTAGAAGACTTCAAACAAAGGTTGGGTGATCACTTGTCAAGGATGTTATTGGAGGGATGCTTGTTCAGGTGGAGTCCTTTCCAACTCTGAGATTCTGTGATTCAGTAATTCTGAGGTTGCCCTACAGAGCTAGACCCTGGCTAAAGAACAGTCTAGGACATGAAAAGTTTGGTCTGCTTTTGCCATCTAGTGGTAGAGTTGGGCAATGATTGAGCTGTCTACCTGAATGAGGGGGGCTCTAATGACAAGTACAGATTGTTCTGGCTTTATGTAAATTCACATTATGCCAATTCAACTTTACTTAAAGAATTCTGAAAGAAATAGGAATAAGGATTTTGACTGAGGATCTGATTCAACTGCCAGCTGCAAAGATTGCAGAAGAAGAAAGGGAAGTTTCAGAATCTGAGGTTAAACCAAAAAGGTTCACAATGAAACAGTTGTCAGAAGCATTTAATCATTTGAGTGAACTTTTTTCTTGTATTGAAAATACAGATCCAAAGACTTCAAGATTTTTAAAAATTCAAAGATTAGTTGAAGATAATATTGCTTACTATCATCAGATATATGGGGGCAGAGGGAGGGGGGGAAGAGCCACTGTTTAAACATCTCTTGATAGCTTCATAAAAAAAAGTTGCAGAGCTAACCACCAGAGCTAAAGGTAGCAGGTGTAGTGGGTGGGGAAGGGGCAACATACTGCACACCAACATTAATTTTTCTGTACACTACTTCACATACTTTATCATTAACTTCATCTTTCATTTCATAATTCTGTTTATTATCATGGCAGAGTACTTAATAATGTCTGCATTTAAGTACATCTTATGACTTGTGTAAAGGTATTTTTTTTTGTATATGCCTTTGTTATATAGGTTAAGTGAAGTGGGTAGGTAAGGGGCAAATTCTCATTACATAAAAATCATAAAAATCGCTTTATGTAGAGGTGTCTGGAACAGTCCACTAAAGTAAAGTGAGAACTGTCTGAATAGGTGAAAAAGCAGAGTAATACAATAGGAGGCACGTCAGAAGTCTTACATTGATGCTTAGCTTCTTGCTTGCCAGCTCGAAAGCCCCATGACTTGAACAGGAATTAAAAGGTGATCATTCTCTAACTGAAAGGTTCTTTCTTTGCCCTAAAGAATTTAGGGAGCTGGCAACTTCTTATCTGATGATCCTCCAGTCATCTCAGCTGTTATTGTACAGTTGTTTCAGTCTTTTTTGACTCTTCATAACCCCATTTGGCAAAGATACGAAAACAGTTTGCCATTTCCTTCTCCAGCTCATTTTGTAGATGAGGAAACTGAGGCAGAGTTAAGTGACTTGCCCAGAGTCATACAGCTAGTCTGAGGCTGGATTTGAACTCAGGTCTTCTCCAGGCCCAGCACTCTATCCACTGTACCACCTAGCTATGCCAGTCATCTCAGAGGTGTGTGGATATGTATGTATAGATATGCATACATAAATATAAACATACATGTATATATCTATATATGTGTATTATATATACATACATACATACAACCATGGGACATAGATTCTGGAATGATTATACCCTTTCTAGTACAAAATAAAGGAAAATGGGGGTGGTGTAGCATTAGTAAAGGGAATGTTCCAAAACTCAGATAGCATACTGATCTAACACTCTGTGGGTAGGAGCTTTCCATCATTGGACTGATTCAATTTTCCATTATTTTGTTCTCTACACAGAGCTACCTGCAGGAATTTTGCACTTGTGAGACTCATTAATGTTACTGGTACATTTAATCTGTCAATCAGCGTCTAGTCAGCCAGCAACCATTTTATTTAGTCATTATATTGTCATTGTCTGGTCTGATATTTATTGGCAGCTCATTCAGCTTAGACATAAAAAGGAGAAAAACTTTGTCCACCTCGTTCTTGGGCAAGGAAGGAATGAGTTGGCTGCTTCTGATAAGAAGCAGTCTAAAAGACATTTGGCATGCATAGGGACAGCCATTAAATGGGGTCCTCTTTGAGACATATGGATAGGAGATCCACAGGAATTTGAAGGCATTGACCAGCATGAGATAGAGGAATAATTTTTTTCTCTCTGTGCAAATGTATATTAATATAGCCATAGGGCAAGAAACCATTTAGGAGATCTGCTTGAAGGCTGAATAGGGAAAAATATATTTGTTTCTCTTTTTTAAAATAATTTTTTCAATTATCAAGCATTTATCTTTTCTTTTCCCTACTTACTGGAAGGAAGGAAGGAAGGAAGGAAGGAAGGAAGGAAGGAAGGAAGGAAGGAAGGAAGAACAAACAGTTGTTACATATAAACAGAGTCAAGCAAAAGAAATTCCCATGTTGGTCATGTCCAAAAATGTATTTTGTTTCTTAACAAATTGGTCTATCATCTCTCCATCATGAGGGGAGCAATGTTCTTTTTCACTAATCCTCTGGAATCATGTTTGATTATTTCACTGATCAGAGTTCTTAAGCTTTCAGAATTGTCCATTTTTATAATATTCATGTTATGATATAAATTTGCAGCAGTGACTACCCTACCCCTCCATGCCTTAAGGCCAAGAATGTTTCATTTCATCCTTCCCCCAGGGTTCTTCCTTACCCTTAAAGAAGTCTAGACATAACTGATCTGTTATTGGTTTAAACCTCCACTGATGGTGTTTCTCCAATTTCAGGGGTCCCACACACCCCAATTCCATTTAGCCACTTAACAATAAGATTAGCTTTTACAAAAGAATATTTACTTTAAAGCTAAGGCTAGAATAAATTTACAGGCATCCCCTCCCCAATACCTAGAGTGCATAATATGCCCCTCACCCCTTACCATCTCAGTCTCTGAGAAAGGGAGAGAGACTAGGTTCACAACTTAATTCAGTTTCTATATAGCCTGGTTTCTCCAGGTTCCAAGTCCAAACCTCCCGTCTGGCTCAAGTCCTGGGGACCCTGGTTTCTCAGGCCTTCCCTAGAGTAGTTGCAACATCTAGCCTGGAATCCGACCTCCTAGGTCACCATCGCTCATGTCTGGGGACTCTACTGCCTATGCCTAAAAATAAAAAGATTAACAAAACAGAATAAAATCCCAAGTTAATTTCTTGGGGCCACAAGGTCTAAAAGGGGGAGAGGAAAGGAATACTTCCCCTCACCCACTCAGTTGATAGTGTCTATGCTGTGAACAGGACTTTCATCCTGTTGTAGAAAGGAAGGAAAGAAGGAAGGAAGGAAAGGAGTGAGGGAGGAAGGGAGACGCTATCCCAGTTTCTAGCTACATAGCCAATGGAAAGAAGCTGTCTTCTCCTGGTGCTTCATTATGCATCAGTTCAAACAAGTCTCCCTTAGTCTCCCTGAAACCATCTCTTTCTTCATTTCTTATAGCACAATAGTATTCTATCACATTCATATGCCATAATTTGTTCAATCATTCCCCAATTGATGAGTAACCTCTTGGTTTCCAATTCTTTGCTACCACAAAATGAATGCTATAAATATTTTTGCACATATAAGACCTTCTCTTCTTTCTTTGATCTTTTTGGGGTATAGGCCTAGTAGTAGTATCACTGTGTCTCTTCTTAAAAAGTACTTTAAATACGATGATCCAAGACAATTCCAAAAGACTTATAATGGAAAATGATATCCTCATCCAGAGGAAGAACTGATGGAGTCTGAATGCAGATCAAAGGATACTATTTTCACTTTATTTTTTGTAGTTTTTTCCCCTTTTGTTCTGTTTCTTTTTTCACAACATGACTAATATGAAAATATGTTTTACATGACTGCACATAATTAACCTATATCAAACTGTTTCCTGTCTTACGGAGGAGGAAGGGGTGGGAAGAAGGAAGAAAATGTGAAGCTCAAAATTTTATTTAAAAACAAATGTTAAAAATTGTCTTTACATATAATTGGAAAAATACTATTTAAAAGAAAAAAAAAGTAGTGCTTTACAATTTATCTAGTATCTAAGACTGAAAAGAATTAAAAATGCATTATTGGGTAATCAGGCAGGAATGCAATATAGTCTCTCTTTAACTTGCTTTTCACTAGGTGGTGCTAGCTGATGTTCATGAAGTGGGTGGGGCAACCAGCCTGTCAGAACTGAACTCAGTTTGTGATATTGATCTTAGTTGGCTGGAAATCCAATGAATGATCACGAATTTATGGGTGCACTGGCATAGTTCCTCCAGCTCTTGGATAGAACGTATATAGGGAGTGTTATACGTAAGAATATATCTGTAAACAATGCTCAGAAGTGTTGTGGCCTGCTATGTAATTCATGGGCTTTGAAGGTCATAAGTCACTATTGGCTAAGTCTTACTAATGCTTTAAAACCTTGAATAGAAAATATTAGCTGCACACATAATTAGCAAATGATATTAACATATTACTATAGGAATATATCTCCATTATCCTAGGAGTCAATTATAATTAGGGTGTGAGAAAAGCAGAGTCATGTTTAAAAATATGTAATGCTTTAATTGCAAAAGTAGAGATTAGAAGGGTGTAAGCTCTTTCCTGATTTAAGTCCAGAAGATAGATATATGTAGATATGTACCTAAATGCATCTATGATCACAGTGATTGGAGGTTTCTCTCCAATGATGGAGCTAGTAATCTATCCAAACCTTCTTACCTGTGCTAGGTGACTGTCCACGTTCTCCTAAATGTTCTCTATAGAGGATCCACCCAATGTTCTAGAGCTGGTTTTGGCTTTCTCCAGTCCTGGAGAAGGTATCAGTAAGTGGAGCACTCTGGCTATCCACTGTCATACCGTTGCTCAGGCCATGTCATCAGTCCATCTTCTCTTTCTGTCTTACAATTACTTGATGACATCCCTTACTCCTTTTCTTTGGAGTTTCTTGTTGGTTATTTGTTGCAGACTACTCCCAACCACCATGTGCCTTTTCATTGCCTTCTGTATAATACTCATCACACATGTGGGTATGCACATATATTAATGCATATACACACACACACACACACACACACACACACACACACATACACACATACACACATATATATATCCCTAGGTAGATTTTGAGTAAATAAACAAATGTTCATATTAGCATATATATACACACACATATTTATAATGAATACTTTTCCTTGCTTGTTAAATGTTTAAAGATACATATAATAATTTATATGTACACATATATCTATATATATGTTTATTAATATAAATTGTAATAATATTTTTGTTTGCCTGCTGCATTTACGAGTTTTGTGAGGGATCTTACTGAATAAAGTAACCTGCAAGATACTATAGTCAGGACCCCATATGTGTGAATTGCATGAGAATTTTGCAAGACCAACCACAGACCAAGCCGTCAACCCTCTTTTTACTCCCTTAATAAATTATAGTATCCAAAGATCCCAAAGCATAGATTTATGAGCAGGGAGAATGATAAGTCCTTGTATCTTCACCAAGTAAAACTGCAAAGTCTAAAGCATAGATCCTGAAGTGAAGAGTCAGATATAGCATCCCTCAAAAGTGAGTCTCTCAAAATATACAGGGACACATACTGAGTGATTGGGAGCACTGCTTTTGTTCACAGACCCCCACGTTTTAGTGTGGGGTTTCACAGTTCCAGAGAAGGCATTGGGAGAGTAAAAAAAAAGTACATATTATAGAGCGTGGGGCTAAATATAATGCCTTCACTCAACTGAGAAGAGCCATTTGTGAGGACATATCCTGAATGTGTTGTTTAATTAAAGTTAACTAATGGTATGTAGGTGTATGTGTTGCCTTGCTCCCTACTAAATGGGAACAAAGCATTTTTCATTGAGCTACAGAATTCAGAGGTGGGAAGGGACTGAGCTCCCATCCACCCCCATTCACCTTCTCAAAGGCTGAGCTGAATATCCTCTTGCCATCTCCAATAACCATTCTGGAGTACAAATATACTTTGTTTTAAATCAGTGGTATCAAACTCAGGTAGAAATGGGAGCCACTGATCTGTACATAAAGATCTCTGGCATATTGACAGTTTTTAAATACTATGTTATCTATGTTTTATTGGACTTTTATTTATTTTGTTAAATATTTCCCAGTTACATTTTAATTGGTTCAGTCCTCACTTGGGATTTTTGGGGCTTCATGTTGCCCAGGGGCTGTGTGTTTAACACCTCTGCTTTCAGCAACAGGTCAGCAGATGCATTTTATAATTTATTTTATCGGGTTTCTTTTTTTATCTAGCATTCATTTCTAGATACCCCCACCCCTCACCTGCCGGAATTGATATCGTCCTTGTAACAAAGGAAAACAGCTCAGTAAAAACAGCATGAAGCAGAGCAATTCTGTCTCAGACTCCCCTCCCAATAAGAAAGGGAATACTCCCAAGAAAACTTACAGTTCGGGGTGAGGCAGAATTGAATTGAGGCTGAGACATCTCCCACTGCTCTCCCACCAGTACCTAGCTAGACTTAAGTGTTTCTTGACACCTGGGCCTGAATTTTCCTCTGCTGGTGTGAGAGCTCTCCTCACTGCCTCCCACCCCACATTGCCTCCAAGCCACCCAGTCCCATCCTTCAGCCATCATACTCTTGAAGCTCTTCTCTCTCCCAATGCCCTGCCTTGGGAGCTATCATACAAAGCATCTGGAGCAGTTATTTGTTCTACAGCTTCTTCGTTAGTTAAGTTCCTCAAGAGTGGAAGGGGGTAAGGAGAGGAGTGTTACTGCTTTTTTTTTTTTTTTGGAGGGGGAGACCACCCTCACCAATGTGCCTCAGGGATATCAACGTAGTTTCTTTTGTTAAAAAGGCCTTCTTATGCCTTGCTGGCACACAAAAGGTCATACTGGCTGTTGAGGGCTTTTTCACTCAGACTCCCTCCACAGAAAGGTTCCTGGTCCTCACTCTGGTTTAAGGCAAGTAAACTCCTTTACCTTCTTCCTAGCTGTCTGAACCTTTTGCCAAACCTGTGTGGGGCTGGAGATTAGCATGTGTGCCACTTTTAATTTGTCCTTTTAAATCCTCCCAGGACCCCAGCAACTGGTACCTGTTCCAAGCAAATTGTTTTGAAGTTTTGATAAAAGTCTCGAAGAAGCATTTAGTAACACAGGGGAGAGAACTAGCAGGCTTTGTCCTGCATTCTTGATGTTAAAACAAAAAATCCCTCTCCCCCTTACAACCTCTTCCCGATAAATGAGAGAGAGCAAGAGGAGAGAAAGTGAAAGGAGGAGAAAGAGGAGAGATAGTGAAAAGAAAGAGAAAGGAGAGAGTGGAGAGAAAGGGAAAGAGAAAGAGGAGAAGGCGAAAGAGGGGAGAAAGGGACAGAGAGAAAAAGAGGAGAGAAAGAGAGAGATAAAGCCCTGCAAATCAAAAGTGCATGGATGCAAACCTTTAATTTTCATATGGTACAATAATAGGCAATTTAATCCAAATACACAGATCATATGCAGAAATTTAATACATAGAAAAACTGCATGTAGCAAACCAAATATATAAAATCACATGCAAATACATAGTGCATGGCTTCATATTTCAGTCTCTTCAATAGCCCAAACACAGAAGTCACAGTCTATTCTTTTTAGGGACGGCCCCCCGCCCACCCGCACTGGACCTGTGATTTCATTGGAATAGGAAAATCCAAGTGTAGAAATTTTCTTTACTAATGCAGATAAGCACCTGCTTTACAACTTATGATCTAACAGAGTTGACTGGCCTCCTGAAAGTTGGTGACATGTCCAGGGTCACATGACCAGTATATGTTAGAGGCTGGATTTGAATTCAGGTTTTCCAGAGTGCTTAAGTCAAAAAGATATGAGTTCAGATGTGGCCTCAAGATTCTTATTAGCTGTGTGTGACCCAGGGCAAGTCACTTAACCTCTATCTTCCTCAGTTTCATTTGTGAAATGGAGAAAATAATAGTACTGACCTCCTAGGGCTGTGAGAATAAAATGGGATAATATTTGTAACACTCTGAAAACCTTAAAGTGATGTATACATACATACATACATACACACATATATGTATGTGTGTAGATATACATACCCACACTAGCTATCTACTATGCCACACTTCCCCTCTTTCAAGTACTTTGTGTACCACTTCCCTCAATCAATAAATCAATAAGGAATCTGTACTTTCTATAATTACATTAAGTGGAAACCCTCACCCTTGCATCACTATTTAATTTCTAAAATAATCTGTAAAACTTTTTTAAACTCTTGTTTTTGTAACTCTTTCTTCCAGGAATTCTAATTGGACTTGCGTTTTCCTTTGAGGCTTTGCTTATATATATTTTAGTGTTAATTTCTTCTTCTGGGTTTATTTCTTCGGGATCCCTGTTGCTATAATAAGCTCTTCATAGTGAGTCTTTTTTTGTTTACTCATTCTTCTAGCCTTACTTCCCAAATTGGGATTTTATGCTAGAATCAGGTTCTGCACACTTCCAGAGGGAATGTCTGGATTTTCCCTTGCTTCTGAGTACTGTGTTATTCAAGGATCTTGCGGGTAGTTTGGGCTAAGAATTTGCACGTTTTCAGTGCCCTCAAAGCAATCTGATCTAGGGCAAAATCTGATCATTGTCTTCCAGCTATGAACCTTTCAACTCAGAGTCACACAGCTGCTGTTTGCTTCTACTCCTGCTTCTTGCCCAACATACATCCAGAGGCACAAGACTGTTCCTTGTCCTAGTCTAGCACTCCTAGGGTTAGGTCCCCTCCTCAGTCCACAATGCATTTGCAACCTAACTCTGAGGTACAAAGAGCAGAGTCCCCAGTTGGTTCCCGTTCCCACACAGTATCAGGCTCCTCTCTGTTGGATCTGGGGGTCTCTTCTTGCCCTCATAGTTAGTCCTTTCAGTGTTGGCTGACTCTTCATGACCCCACTGGGGTTTTCTTGGCAAAGATAATGGAGTGGTCTGCCATTTCCTTTTCCAGCTCATTTTGCAGAGGAGGAAACAGAGGCAAACAGGGCGAGGTGACTTGCTCAGGGTCTCACAACTAGCAAGTATCTAAGGCTAGATTTGTACCCAAGTCTTGCCGACTCCAGGCCTCTACTCATTGTGCCACCCAGCAGCCCATCTTGCCCATATACACATCTGTAAGACCTTGTTCCCACACTAGGAGACTCCATGGGGTGTCTTCCTGGCTACTAGACCCCATCCCCAGTGTCTGCGGACCTATGACTATTTCCCTGTGGTGTCCTAGGCTGGAAAAATGATTCACCATGATTTTTTTTTTAAATTTCTCCATCACAGCTTGGTCTGATATTTTTTTCTAGGCCTTTGCTGGGATAATTGTTGGGAAGAGCTAAGCTATACTGCTGCCTCCTACTCTGCATCTTTGCTGGTGTCCCCTTCAAATATGGACTCACGTGACTGTTGACACTAGTACGTTGCTCATGTTTTTCCTATCCCCTCCCACCAGCTCCAAAGGCTTGCTGGTATTTATCCTCTCCAGGTAAACAGTAGGAATAAATAGCACTTTCCCTTGAATGTACTGAGTATTGGTCTCACAATTCTTACGTACATACACTGCAATCTCAGGCCAGTAGAATTTGTTCTATACCAGCTTTGGCAAGTGTTACCATCCATTTCTAGCTAGCAATTTCCATCTTAATGCTTTTCAGAATGTCACTGTTTCATTAGTCATCAATACTTGGAACTTGGCTCTGTTCACATAGTCTTGGAACAGGCTGTGTAACTCAGTAACAGCCTAATTCAAGGCCAGGAGCTCCAATTCTTGCTAGTTTTGTTACTCTGAACAACATACCAAGGCACTGACTTTTCAGGGAAGGAACATAGCTTTCTCCAAGCAACAGCTTCTTTTAGGACCTAGCTCCAACAATTATATTACTATCGTGCATCATCAGTTTTTTTTTCCCTTTCTGCTGGCACATTCCTATCCATATTCACATGTGATCATGTATCACTGAACTAAAAAAAGAAAAAAATGTTTCAAGGACTCCTAGAATCATAGAGTTGGAAGGCGCCTTAGAGTTCCCCTAACCTAACCGATATGTAAAAAGGAATCCAAATTCCAGTGTAATTTCAAGTCTACATTCTTCCCATTCAATTTTGTGCCCAACTCATTTTCTTCAGTGCTTGTCTAAGTTACATGTTTCAGTTAATTGCTTATCTAGCTGTGTATTATAGTCTGAGCAAATATGCATTTTTCATCCACTTTGTTTTTCCTGTGTAGATATTAGTTAAACTAATCTGTTTTGAATTATTATGAATCTCACTGGAGAAGCTTTGTAGAATGACCAGGCACAATATAAATAATGTTATTTGCAAATAGGAAAATTTGGAGGACCTTGCCTACTACAGGAATCCCTCTGACTTGGGACTCTATTCTAGGTCTCCTCCATGAGATACCTTTGTGTGTGTATATGTATACACACACACATACACACACACACACACATATATATATGCGTATATATATGTGTGTGTGTGTGTATATATATGTATGTATATATATACATACACACACACACAAACTGTATATATATGACTATGTATACCTTTAACAAGTATACATAGTCCTGTCATATGCCATACTTGATATAATGATCAGATGGCTGTCAAACAATGATATCTTTGTAATATATTTTAAGGAATCTTGAATAATTTTGCATATGCACAGAAGATTCCTTATTAGAATATAGATTGTAAGCCTTGTTCTACTGAATCAAATAACAATTTTTATAGTTAACAAACAATTAAGTACAGTGGAATCTTGTATTCACTACATCTTTTAGTTAATTGTATGACAATAAAGATGTGTACTACTATAGAATATCACTTGTGAAACTCTGTACCATTCTCATCAAGAATATCCTTGATCTGTGTGAATATTAGTCTCATAAAAATTTTTTATAAAGATGAGAAAGTGGGCATATGGGTCAGGAGTTGTTATTTTCTTGGTTTCCTTTTTTTTGGTAACAGTAAGAAGGGTGTGTGTGTGTGTGTGTGTGTGTGTGTGTGTGTGTGTGTGTGTGTTTTCCATATCATTGGTATCTTCATCTCCTTCAAATATTTTGAGAATCTGTCCCTCAATTCTCTCAAACTTGGGTCACCTCAAACACAGATCTCCTCAGTGTATGTACTTGGCCTGGTCCAGCTGTATTTCCCATTTTATTGATGTGTGTGCTCTCTCCAATACAGAGTACAGCTCATCTACACTTTCTCATCCTTTGCAGATTCTTGTCCACAATCCCGTATATCCTCCACAGAGGGTCTGCTCAGCATTCCAGAATTATTACTCTAGGTACTGAACATTTCATAAGTAGTAATGTGGCATGTGAGCTGTCCATCTGTTATCTTTCACTCTTGTTACATTATTAGCTCATGTCCTTTCTCAATCATATATATTCACTGGACACTATTTTTATGCCACTTATTATAGTTGAGTCATCATTGGTTGTAGTCTACTTACATCTACTGTGAGTCTCTTCTGGGTCATATGCAATTTTGATTCATCAAAGACTATTCCTGCATGGTTTGTAGCTGTACAACATTACAGTAGAATATTGGTATGAAGATGGTTTCTATGCGTGTGTCAGGAAGCAGCTTTGAATTGTTAAAAAGCACTACATAATTTCCCAAATGCAATTCAACCTATTCTCTTTCTCCTACTAAATTCTGGGCCCAGTCATTGTTCACCCCCCATGCCTATCTGAAATATGCAGAACACTTATAAACCAACTCAATGGATTGTCCAACCAAATGTGTGCAGTGGTCTGGGCCAGAGGTGTCAAATATGCAGGGCTCATGCAGCCAGCAACCCTTTCAAGTGTGGCTGAACTAGATTAAAATGAATTGGGAAATATTTAACAAAGTAAATGAAAACACAATAGAACACAGATAATGCATGGTTTAATGGCCCCCATTTCTATTTGAATTTGACATATTGATCTGGGCAATTGGCATTCTTCATCGGTTTGTTTTTTCCTATGTGAAATGTTAAGCTTGTCTCTTTGATGAATCTCTTTGAGGAAGCCCTGTATTCTGGGGATTGATGTAATCAGCATGCCTATCTTTGCACTGAACTCTCCATAAAATGAGAAAATAATAGCACCTCCCTTTGAGTGTAAGATTCAAATGAGATAATGTTTGTAAAGCGCTTAGCACAGTACCTAGCACATATAAGACACTATATAAATGCTAGCTCTTATTATTATTATCATCACCATCCAAGTCTAAGCCCTTATTATAACCCACCAAGACATTTATGATAGCCTTCTATTCAGTCGCTCCACCTCTTCTCTTTTCCTGTAATGCCTTCTTCTCTCTAATGTCAGATTAACCTTCTTTATTGCACAGAAATGATAATGTCACTCCCACTCTCAAAACTCTTCAATGACTAGCATTCAGGGATTCTGCCTCCCTGCTGCTTGCTCCATAAGGTACAAAAATATTCGCTTGGCTTTCCAGGAACCCCCACAGTGTGGTGCCACCCCTACCTTGTGACATTGGTTCTAACTCTTCCTGTTATCATGCCCTGAAGGAAAAGGAATGGTCAAACAATAAATATCCTATTGGGCACATAGCATCAACTTATCCATAAACCCAGAGAAATGTACCCAGTAGGACACACCCTTCCTATTCCTTTTCCTTTATGAAAGGCATACTAATAGAAGGCCCAAAGATAGACACCTTTGGATTACAAACCATCAGTGCCATACTTGCTCACTACAAAGACTATCTTGCCTTATTCCTTTTCTTCTTCCTTTTTTCTTGTTCACTCTGTACCAATAGAACTATGAAGGCTTCTATAAAAGGAAACAACCACAACATGCTTGCTCCTTAAGTTCACTGGCTAATGGTTACCCCCACTGGTGGTTAAGTAATTGTGTACTTCCCGGAACAACAGCTGCTGCTGCTTCCTTAGAGCCCTGCCCTTGTGGGTTATCAATGCTGCTTGCCCTGCTATGCCAGACCTTTCCAGCCTTATCTGACATGCATCCCCTTCTTATATTCACATTCAGATTAAGCTCTGGGTATGCCAAGAAACAGCATGATGAACTAGGAAAATGTTGGACTTGGGAGTCCAGAGAGACCTGGATTTTAGAACCTGCCTCCAACATTTTCAAGTTGTGTGACTAGATTAAGTCACCCAGCCCTACTGAGCTTTTAGTCTTTGTAAAATAAGGATAATAAAACCTGTGGTTCCTTCCTTGGAGGGCTATTGTGAGACTCAAATGCGATAACGTATAAAAAGTACTTTGTAAATTCAAAGTATTTATGTGAATATCAACTATTCTACCTATTTTCCCATCTCTGAATCTTTGCTCGTGTTGTTCCCCGGGCCTGGAAAAAAACCTTCTACACTTTTTATTCTTACCCATCACCCAGAACTCAGGGCCAGCACTCCCTCTTCCACGAAGCCTTCACCAGGTCTCTGGTGTCCCTTCTGATGTGCACCTCTCACGTGTTTATTTTTTTCTGTTTGGATGGCGTCTGTTTGTGGATGTAGTACCATTGTCCCCATCCCCCACACAAGGACAAGCTCCATGTGATCAGGCCCATGTCCTATTTCTCTTTTAATTCCCCAGAGCCCAGCACAGTGGTAAGCATTTAATAAATTTTTAAAAATTTTTAATATTTGATGATGATGAAGGAAAGAGCCTTTAAAGTATGAAAGCACTACATTTAGGACATATAACAATACTATTTCAAATTGCAGGCAGTCAGCTTGTAGCACAAAGTGCAGCTGTGTTGGCTGGTTGGGTCAGCGGGATGGCAGATCCATATGATTATTAAAGAAAAGCAGCATGTTTTGAAATACATTCCTCCCATTTGAGATGGACATCAAGAACAACAATGATGCCCTCAGGGTCACTCAGGAGACAGAACACTAGGACCAGAGGACACATATAGGTCTGTCCCAATATGACATTTTCTCGTACTGTCCTTCAAACAAAACAGACTTTCTCCTCACTGTCAGAGCACTCTATAAAACCACGAAAAGTGAACTAAAAGAGTCAAGCAACTTCAAGATTGAAGTACTCCAACTGTGCATTCTGCATAACTCCTCTCAGCTGCACCTTGCTGCTAAGACTTTATTTTTAATATTACTTAACAGTTCCAACATTCCTTAATAATGGAGTGTGGGTGTGCCCTTGTTCTCTTGGCATCAGAAGGCTCAGTCATTATGAAAGTTCAACCTTTCTAGGCTGGACAGGTCACTCAAATGAAGGATCCCCTTCCCCCCTACCTAAATAGTTGCTGTGTGATAAACTGAAGCCAGATGGGCAGAAGAGACACTGTAAGGGTACACAGGTACACCATTTGGAACTTTTTTACACAGGAAATGACTAGTGAGAAGGGAAAAAAGTAATAAGCATATCACAAAAAGTAATTATCATAGCTTATTAGATAGATGATAGAAAGACAGACAGACAGACAGACAGACAGACAGACAGACAGACAGACAGATAGATAGATAGATAGATAGATAGATAGATAGATAGATAGATAGATGGATGGATGGATGATCATAGAGCTAGTAAGTGTTGAAGGTGGAATTAGAATCAAGGGTTTTCCTGTCTCCAAGTTTAGTACTTTTGCTATTACATAGCTGCTTTAAAAAAACCAAATGATTACTGAAGAGTCACAGGGGCAGTCACTGCCCAAGAAGACCCTACAAAACTTGGAGGCCTATAAAGTGAGGCCATTTAGCCACAGCTGGGAAAGATTTTTCTGGGAGCCATGAGCTTAAAGAGAGACTCTTTGTCAATTTTTTCATGCACTCATAATTTAAACATGTTATTGTCCTAGTTCCCACTGTTTTTAGGCTTAGGCCTACTTTTCCAAAGTTAGGGTAAGAACAAAATAATCCAAATTCCATCTCTATTCATGTCTGATCTGTGATATAATATTAGTAAAACACTTTGAAAATGTTAAAGCACTAGATAAATTCTAGCTATTACTTCTATTAGAGCAGATAGGTGGTACAATGGATACAGTGCCAGGCCTGGAGTCAGGAAAATTCATCTTTGTGAGTTCAAATCTGGCCTCAGACACTTACTAGTTATGTAACCCTGGGCAAGTCACTTAACCGTGTTTGCTTCAGTTTCCTCATGTGTAATATGAGCTGGAGAAGGAAATGGCAAACCACTCCAATATCTCAGTCAAGAAAACCCCAGATGGGGTCATGAAGTCAGATACAACTGAAACAAATGAACAATAACAACAAAATTACTACTATTACTATTTTTATGCAGTACCCCCACCCACAGGAAGTCTCAGCAAGTAACATTATCCTCATAGGAATTTTCTGCCAGAGTTCTAACTCTCAGAAGAGTATGGAAATACTTAGGACTTGAGCACTTTGCTTTTTCATTTGTAATAAATAGAAACATTGGACTTAAATTGAGAAAGTCAATTTAATTCTGCAAATATTTATTAAGCCTCTGCCATGTGCGAGGCATTCTGCAATGCTTGGCAATACAATGACAAAATCAAAACAGTCCCAGCCCTCAAGAATTTTACTTTGACTAACCTAACTCTATTCCCCTATCCCCACATATACAAAATGTATACAGATACACAGATATAAAATTCATAATTTCCTGAGGCAGTCTAGCTGGATAACTGGATTAAGAAGTCTCTGATCTGATACTGATCCTCAACTGAATTTTCCTAATTATTGTGGTAGTAGGCTTTTATTGTTTTAGTATCTATTCCTTTCTCATTTTATGTCTACAGCCTACTTTCCTGGAATTTATGTCAATTCATTTACCTGGGGATTCTTGAACAGACAAGCTATTACTGACCATTACATAATGCCTGGCTCTACCTAGTCAGATTGGAAGTTGTTAAATGCTCACTAGACAAAACTGAGCCACCAACTTTCATTGAATTCAGAAAATAACAAGCCTGGTATTACATTAAGACTCAACATGACTTTTTAAAAATGTTGAAGAGTCAGTTTTGTGACATAATATGATAAAGATGAGATTGAGTTTTGTGTCATTAAGATAAGCACTGAATCAGAAATTAGTCCCACTTGGCCATTTTGTGTACCTTCACACTATAATACAAAGCTAGACAGCATTTTGTTCCTTTGGTTTGGCACAGCCCTCACAGCTCAGCTGGCAGCTCATTTGTTTTGTTACTGATAGCTGTTTGAACCAATCAGGGCACAAATAATCTGTTTCTACCACAGCAGTCTCATGTTCCTTTTGATGAGATTCTAGAGAAGTCATGGGTAATACTTTCCTCTATGCTGGACCCTGCTTATGTTTCAGTTGAGCAAGGTCAGGTCTTAATTTAACTACCAACTGGATATTTAAATTTAGATACATGAAGGGACACATTGGCTCATGGGGCACTGTTTCTTTTGGTTAGGAAGTCAGGTCCCTGGATACGAATGACAAGATGATGATTCCAAAAGGTGAGACTATGACATACTTGATCTGCACCTTGTTCACTAGCATAATGGGGAAGTAGTTTCGAATTGGAAATGTACTCTAACAAATCATGTACAGACTCAGGTGGCTCTCCCTGAATCTCTGGGCGGCTCAACCTTAAGGCTTGAACGCCTAGGATCTGTTCAGTTATAGAATGATCCCAGAACTGATTTGTCTGTTTTTAAAACACCAACGTAGAGGAGCATTTTTCCCTCATATAATTAAGCATGTCCCAGAGATATTTAAGAGTAACCAATCTGTGGTAGATACAATTTTTAATCAGGAGGTTTTTTTCTTCCTAGTGATTTGTGATTATTTCAGACTTTGGATAATATTAACAGCATTTGGAGGCAAATATATATATATATACATATATATATATATATATATATATATATATCTACATACATGCATACTGTGTATACAACATATATGTGTGTATGTGTGTGTATATAAATAGATATATAGATATGGATATAGATATAGATATGGATATAGATGTGAAGGACAAAGTTTTTAATCAGTGTTAGAAATTTCAGAGTGTGTGCTATTGAACTCTATAGCCGATCCTGGATCTTGAGGGAGAAATTAATGTTAGATAAATGATATAGATAAACCTTACCATAAATTTTCTTTTACATAGGACTTTTTAATCCAGTTGGAATGATTTGCTATCAAGTTTCAAATCAAATAGAAGTTTCATATTCCATTTGCAAATTCTTTTATACATTAAAAATAATAGCTAGCCTTTATACAGTGCTTTAAGGATTGCAAAGTACTTTACTTATGCATCTCACTTGATCCTCACGACAATAATAGTAGGTACTATTATCATTCCTATTTTATAGATGAGGAAACTGAGGCTGAGCTGGTTAAATGATTTATCCAGGGTAAGTACTCTGAAGCAGGATTTGAACTCAGATCTTCCTGACACTTAAATGCAGGGCTTATTCCACCTTACTACCCGGCTGCCTCTCTAGCAAGCTAGTGTTAGGTGAATGTTTTTCCTAAGCCATATTTCCCAAGTCCTTATTTCCTACAGCCTAAATTTCTAGAGCTATATTTCCTGAGTCCTTTGCAGAAGAGAGTAGATACAGATCACTGAATATTCAACTTCTTTAATATTTCAGTTGAATTTTCAGAAATAATGATTATTTATATTTTAAATGGGAATTTGTTTAAAATCTTTCTTTTTCCACTGTAGTATTTGAAAAGTCATATTATTCTTTAGACTATATTACCATTATATTAAGTGCCATTTCTAATGTTCATTCGTTTATATGATATGAAATAAGCCTTCATTAATCTGGAACTCACCATTCCAACTACATTCTGTCACAGCAATTGAGGATAACAAACCTTTCTTAAGACTTTGGGGTCAGAGAACTAATAGCAAGAAATTCTTGGGAAGGGTTCATGATTCCAGATCAGGAGTCCTTCCTTAGTGATTCTGGATTACTTAAGCAGCAGGGTTGGAAGTACCTGCGGACCACTTTATGCAAACCTGATAAATGAAACTTTTCACCAAAGATGGACGAGAAATTAAATATTTTCTTTAGGAAGAGATTTACGATATGATTTCTGTAAATATCCAGTTCTCCTAGGATATTTGTAACATACACAGCTTTTCAGGAGCAAAGAAAGATAGTACAGAACCACAGAGCAGAAACATGTTCTTTTGCCCCTACTACCAACGTCCTTGTAGCCAAATTATGAACATCTAGGCACTTGGCCAAGAATGGACCAAAAAAAGGGTTTATAGCTTCTTTTCCTTAGTACTAGGACAGGTGCGCCTGGCTATATGCTATCTTTGCACTCCTGACAAGTTCTAGCTATGTAAATTAATACTTGTCAATCAAATCATGTTTTTTTTAATATACTCACTAAGCAAATCTTTTAGGACATCTTTTCATAAAGTGAATAACTGTTCTACACTATAAGTTCAGGATTTTTAGGTATAAGAGTTTTCTTAAAGTGGGTGCTGCCCTGTGTGTTCTAATTTGCCCTCCTCTGTCTGCCCTTCCCTCTTAGCCTGTCTAGACTCCCTCAGGGAATCAGAGTGCATGTGAGGATAAGGCTTCTTCTGGTTCTGTACACCCAGAAGTCATCTTATTTTTCTCCCATAATCCCATCTGGCTTCGGCATCAAAAAGAGTACATGAAATTCCACTGCCTGAAAGTATTAGTTAGGATTAACCCAACCCAATATGAGAGTATATACCTGGTTAGTTCTTTATTCACTTAAGATTTAGGCAAGATTGCAGTACAAGAAATGAAAACTAATTTTGTAGAAGCCACATAAATGACCTGGAGAGCACCACTGTTGATCTGTTCTTTTATAGGACTACGTGAGTGAGTGTTCAGGACATTTCTCAAAAGATATTAAAGAATGGCTTGTCCTATCCCCCCCCCTTTTTTTTTTTTGGCCTTAGCCTTAAAAGTACAGTATTTTCTCCCTCTGAATCTCTGCCAAAGGTGCTGCTACTTTTTAGGAAGGAACAGATCAGTTCAATGATGTTGTTTTCTTATTGGAGGAACTAGACAGTCCTAGAAGGGAAAATGTTATTGAAATTGTATGACGGTATCTAGGGCAACATTGGAATTCAGGTCTTACTGACCATGAGTCTAGCAATCTAAACACTTATCACCTAGCTGCCATGGAGTCAAGAAGACCTGGTCTTGAGTCCTGCCTTTCAGACATTCTACCTGTGAGACCACAATCAAATTACTAAACCTCTCAGTGCACCCAGAAAACTCTCTAGACAACTTATGAACAAGTCACTGATCTGCATTGATAGAATACTCCTCTTTAAGTATTTTGTACCTGGATGAAATCAAAGGCCCAGATTTTTTAAAAAGCTAACACATAAATGGAAAAAATATATATAAATTTATATGTATATATATATATATATAAACTTTATTCTAATATTATAATTGTTTTAAGAATGGAAACAAAAATTATTAATACTTATAATTAATCCTTTTGATCTTTATCCTTCAGGGTCATCCTGACTTCCAGAAACCTGACCAAATCAAAGGCCACTTCAGCTTGAAGGTAAAAACTGTTCATCCTGGGGCAGCTAGGTGGTTTAGTGGATAGAGCACCAGCCTTGGAGTCAGGAGGACCTGAATTCACATGTGGTCTCAGACCACACATTTGACACTTACTAGCTGTGTGACCCTGGGCAAGTCACTCAACCTTAACTGCCTCAAAAAAAAATTATTCATCCCAAGGGGGTCACATCAGAATTTAACCTGGCTAGTCCGCTGTAGACATCTCATGTCTGCACTGTTATTCAGAGATTCAGGAACAGATTCAGTTTTGTGAAAAATTGGGACATTTGTTGTCATTCATTTTATGCTTCATCTCCCCAAGTTAAAATCAATTATTCCCATTCCTACACGTGTATTCCATCATGGCCTTATTGGGCACTAGCTATCAATTAGTAAGATTTCACACTTCCTAAGACAATTTGCATTTTAATTGAGACTCTTAATGATTGGAAAAGCCTTCAAGGCCCAAAGGAAAGGCTTATTACTGGTGGAATTTCATCCACTTGACAGGTAGGGATGAAGAGAGAGACTTTAGGGCTCGTGCTTTCTACCACACAGGAAGCTAACTACCATTTCTTAAGACCAGCCTTCCCCAAGACTGTTTCAGCTTTGATACTCTTGACAGAAAGGGGTAAATAGTAAACCAGTTTAGACACACTCAAAATTTTAAAAAGTAGCTAACCAATTTAAGTGAATAGGGATATAAAAGCTACTATACAGATTTAATCAGGAAAGATATGGGTCTTGCCCTGTAAGAGGTGACACGTTTAAAACATTTTACTGTGAAGAGTTTTATAGCTTTTTCACCTTCCTCAGTAGCAAGGAGATATTAAGACAGGTTTAAAGCCACTTAGGGAGTCTGATGAACAGAAATGTTATGTACTCTTCATCACTCATACATAATGCCTTGGAACACAGTCTACCTCCGCCTGACCACTTCAGTCAGGCACTAGCTGGAATGCAGATCCTTGTTTTGGATAGTTATGCTGAGGCTTTGCTCTGAGACACAAAAGGCAGGGTTTGAAGGCTACCCTAGGACACCCCGGAACACCGTAAGCAACACAAAGCCTATTACACAGGGCCAAAAGAGAAGATTTATGTGTCCCTGGAAGATATTTTTTATTTTTGGAAGTTATTGCTGACAAGAGCTGGCTGTTAAAAGCAAGAGCCATGTGTGTTTTCCTTTAAAGGTAACAGACTGTAGGGTGTTTTCCTGAGACTTTTGGATTAGAATTTAAAAATAAAGGTGTTCTTTGCTTCATACACACTCCAAAGAACACCACTGGATGCTAAATTACAACCCAGAGCCCTGGATGAGCTTGTTAGTTTTGTATGAAAATCTTCACTATCTGAGCTATCTAGTTCTTATATAAATGCAAAAATCCATCTTTAGCAAAAAGATTCTCATTCCCTGCCATTGACTTTTCTTTTTTTAAATATGTCAAGTCCGAGTCTTAGTTATCTTCTTGGTAAAATGGGATAAAAGAATAAATATTGCTACTGAATAATAACATCTAGTACTTAGAACTCCTTGGATGAAAATAATAATTGGGATTTAAATAGTGCTTTAAAGCTTTTGAATGTGTATCATATCACTGGAGCATCAGTGACAGCTGTGAGGTAGGCAATACAGTTATTGTTACTGCTATTACTTTTTCTTGTTCACTTGTTTCAGTTGTGTCTCACTCTCCATGACGCCATTTGGGGTTTTCTTGGCACAGATACTGGAGTGGTTTGCCATTTCCTTCTCCAGCTCATTTTACAGATGAGGAAACTGAGGCAAACAGGGGTTAAGTGACTTGCCCAGGGTCACACACATAGTAAGTGTCTGAGGCCAGATTTGAACTCAAGAAAATGAGTCTTCCTTACTCTAGGCCTGGCACTCTATCCACTGAGCCACCTAGCTGCCCATATAATTCTTATTATTATTACTGTCCCCATTTTACAGATGAAGAAAATAAGGCTGATGGGTACAAGTCACATAGCTAGCAAGTGTTAAGGGTGGGATCAAATCTAGGTTTTCCTCACTCCTACTTCCATCTATTATGTCCCTTTGTGTCTCAAAACTACTAAGGACCAAAGATGATTATTCCAATTTTATGGTGAGCCAACTCATCATAAAATCCATTAACCAAAAAATAGAAATCATCTCTCTCATGTGAAGGTGTCATATACATGGGCCATATGCACTCCCAAATGCAATCCAAGCCAGATTAAAATGTAGTCCCTATCAGATTTTAATGTGTTGATGTATTAATTTTAAAAAAGAAATATAAATACATAGTTTTCTAAGTCAATATGTGGCCTGCAAAGATCCTTATGTATGTATCTCTATTTCTGTTTGACTTTGACACCACTGATCTACAACACCACAAAATCCTAAATTACGACTTGGAGCCTGGATGAATTCATTCCTTTTGTATGAATGAGTTTACTATCCAAGTAGTTTAAGGACTATTAGGAATGAGTTTGACACTGGGACCCCAATAATCAGGTTCCATGGTGGATCAAAATGAGGCACTTGTAAGTTAACAAAAGGAGGTATACTTTGTCCTGACATAGCAAGGATTTGGAACAAAGGAATAGTAGCACTTAGCATCTGTAGCTGAGACTTCCCTTGTCTTCCTATGAAACATCTGTTCAGCAGAGTGTTCAGTGTGGTGACTACTGTGGTCGTCAGACATCAGGCTAAAGGGCCCCTACCCCATGGGAGCAGGATCTTTTATGCCCCGTAGGTGACCAGGAAGTCATATTAACACAACCAGAGGCCACCAGGAAGCTATGTCAAGAGAGGCACAACTTGGACCCTCCTCCACCCCTGGGCCAATCAAGTTATGGTTTTGTTACATCTTCCTAACCCATATAGAGACAGGGGGAAACCCTGGTAGATACCAGTGCTATCACAGGTATCTTACACTCAAAGGACTGGAAGAACTTCAAGAAGTGGTTTGGTCCATTCTAGGGCAAGGGCAAGACTTAAGTCAACTCAATTGACTGTCCCCACGTGGGATATGGACTTAATAATTTTGTCATTATTTCATCTCATCATTCCTTTCATCCTGTTGTGTACAAATGTGTGCCTACCATATGTATTGTGGCTGGTTAAGTCTCATACACTATGCACGTGGCTTCCTGTCAAATTCAGGATCTCTCCAGAAAATGGTAAGGTAGGCTGTAGAGGGTGTGGGGTTCATTTAAGTTAAGAAATCAGTGTTACCTCGTGTTATCTTCCAATTTGGACATACAAACTACACTCTAGGCATTAGTATAAACAACATTTTTGAGGTTTCCTACAGTCCAACCCTATTCTCCCAGTGAGATTCCATCCTCAGAAATCTCATCCAGTGAGAGCCTGAAGTCTACTCAGGACTAGATTTAAACCTGTGATTTAAATAGGTGAAAGGCTCTGTATCCCATTACTAATCCCATGGGCCATCCAATCCCCCTATCACCACAGCAGTATTGTAATGACAGCATGCAATGCCACAGGTTTATGTTCATCAGCTAATTGTGCCACCTGAAAACACTGGTGCTTGTCAGTCAGTGGGTCCATATTTTCCTCATGAATAGCCATTTGCTAGGTGCTTTGGGAATGAGGGCAGTAGTAAGATAAAGTGATATAAAAGAAAGACTACAGGGGCCTAGTCTTCCAGGAACTAATCTTGGAGGAGGAAGGGTAGTGAGGGTTACAAAACATACACCTCACTAAATGAGTGCAAGTGAAAATACAGTGGAAACAGCATAGGATATAAAGGTAGAGGGGACTCACAGTAAAAGAGCAATCAGGGAGCAGCAGGGAAAATCAGGGAAGATTTCAAAGGGGAGATAGGTTTTGTTTTGTTTTGAATAATTTTTATTGATATCTTTTGTTTTTATGTTACCTTCATTTCCAAATATATTTTACTCCCCTTTCCTACCCTGAGAACTACTCCTGCTAACAAAGCATAAAAAGAGACAGGCGGAGGTGGGGGAGGGGCTGGGGAAGCAGTTAGTTTAGTTAAAATTAGCCAACACAGCAATCAGATCTGGCAGTATGTGCAATATATCCATAATCTCTTGCCTCTGCAAAAAAAAAAAAAAGGAGATATGTTGTCTTATCTCATCTCCAGGGCCAAGTTTGGTCATTATAATTATACAGCATTTGGTGTGAAATTTGTTGTTGCTTTTTCCATTTATAGAGCTGTAATAATTGTGTTGTTTTTCTGATTCTATTTACTCTATATCAGGTGATAGAAGTCCTCCCATGCTTCTTTATTTTCTCAGTTATAATTTCTTATTGTACAGTAATATTCCATTGCATTCATGTACCACAAGTTGTATAGCCAATGGGATGGATGTATTTGTTAAGAAAGGTTTGGAAGTGAATGATGGTAATTCATATGTGGAGGGCATTGTGGGTAAGAAAAACTAATGTGAAAAAGGATGGAAGTGTGAATGAGAAAACCATGAGTTGGGGGTGGTAAACACATATGGTTAGAGTAGAGAGTCCACCTTGGGGTAAAATGACGTGGCCTAAAAACAAACCAGAGGTTGAGTTATGTTTGAGAATATATTTTCTAGTGCCTAGAATAGTGCTTGGCATATGATAGATGCTGAATAAATGCTTGCTTGACTGAATATAATTAGCACCATCTAAGGCAGAAAGATCCCCCTGTACAGGTAAAAGCTAATTTAGGGCAGTGGTAGCAATGCTTCCTAGTAGAATGTCTATAAAATAGTATCATTGAATTGTACTTCAGAACCCAATATTGCCCCATCTGGATGTAGGACTGGGTGTGACTAAAAAGATAATGTGTGGTCCCACTGAAATTTTATGCTACCTTCTGATAAGTGGCAATAGTGGGTGAGAGTCCCTACCTCTTTTTTCATGACAGCTTCTCTCAAACACAGCTACACCAATTCTGCTTTGCTAAATGCTAAATTAGTCCATCAGCTGCTATTTCCCATGACTATGTCTTGTTACTTAGAACTGTCCTTCATGTTGTTATCATTAATTTGCTCAACTGTGTCCAATTTTTCATGACCCTGTGGACAACAGTATGCCAGTACGGTCCACGGGGTTTTCCTAGCAAAGATATAAGAGTGGTTGACCATTTCCTTCTCCAGTGCACTAAGGCAAACAGAGGTTAAGTGAGTTGCCGAAGGTCCCACAGGAAGGAAGTGTCTGAGGCCACATCCGAACTCAGGTCTTCCTGACTCCATGCCCAGTGCTTTATTCACTGAACCACCTAGTTGCCTCCAAGGCAAACAGAGGTTAAGTGACTTGCCCAAGGTCACACAGCTAGGAAGTGTCTGAGGCCAGATCTAAACTCAGGTCTTCTTGACTCCAAGGCCCAGAGAGTTCTATCCAGTGAGACATCTAGCTGACTCCATTCTTCATGTACCCATTAGTATATTTTTTAAAGCTTTATTAATGACATCTTATGCCATTTCCTTATCCGTTCCTACATCCACTAAACTTACTCTAGTAACAAAGAAAAATAGTTAAAACTGATTGACAAAATATTCACATCTGAAAGTGTACAACAAATGCATACCTGTAGTTCCCCACAACTTTAATGAAAGAAGAGAGCATTCTCCGCCATCATCTGTTCTCCAGGACCAAGATTGGTCATGATCATTACAAATCATCTGAATTTAGCTGCCCTGTAGTGTCTTTTTCTTTTTTTTTTTTTTGAACATTTTTGCAGTCATGTAAGTTCCTGGCAATTAGGGATTATTTCATTCTTAGTACTTTTAACCCCAGCATCTAACTGTTGGCTAAGTAGCTCGGTAGGTGCTCAGTAAATATTTGTGGATTGATTGATACATACTGTTTGTCTAGTTCGGCTCACTTTTTTGTGTATCAATTCCTACAATTTCTCTGAATTCATCATATTCATCATTTCAAGTAGCACAATAATATTCCAGCATGTTCATATTAATAAGGCAGCTAGGCGGCACAGCAGATAGAGTGCCAGGCCTGAAGTCAGGAAGACCTGAGGTCAAATCTGTCCTCAAACACTTACTAACTGTATGACTTTGGGCAAGTCACTTAACCCTGTTTGCGAAAGTTTCCTCATCTGTAAAATGAGCTGGAGAAGGAAATGGCAAACATGTAAAAATTTTTTGTCTTTTGGGAAGGGTTGGATTTTTTTTTAAGCTAGTTATTTCATGTCTTTCATTTGAGCTATCATATTAATTACAAATGATGCCCTGGGCCAAGTACTGACTTTTACAAAATTGCTTCTTTTAACATTACACCAAAGCATGGAGGAAAATGGTGTCTATGATGAGGACCATCTCACAGATTATGAAATTCAGGTTAGCATTCAAGAATCCATTGAAGCCAACAAGAAAGAGCTTTATCCTGAAAGGTAAGAGTCACAGGAATTAAATACATAAGATATAATTTTGATAATTAAAAAAATAAAATTGAAGAACTTCCCTTATCCCTCATCTATGAAAGCCCTTCCAATACAGTTGTTAGATATGTTCACTCATGCCCTGATAGAGAATGGGAGGGACGATGGCATATTTTTAAATTATATTTATTATTTTTCAATGAACAAAAATCTATTTTTTTCTCCCTTTCATACATACCTCTTCCCCAATTAGAAATAAGAAAAAAGAAAAGAAAAATAAAACCTCTTTAACAAATAAACATAGTTAAGCAAAACAAATTCTTACATTGCTCAAGTCCAAAAAATATAAGGGGCTAGATATTTTTAAAATCCTAACAAATTCAATTCTTTGAAAATTTTCCTAAACTCATTAAATCCACAAATCCAATAAATGTATGAGAATTTTCTGGTTGAACTGCCCAAATATGCAATGCTATTTGTTCTTTCTAAAATCACATGAAGTTAACAAGATATGGAGTCAAGTAAGAAAAAACATACTCATATTACTTAGGTGACCAATTCCTAGATAGCACTGAAGATGACTTTGTAGTCTCATGTCCATTCTGCCATTGATTAATGTAACCCTGCACAATCCATGTACTTGTCAGCTGCTTGGTATGGTTTCCCCATCTATAAAATTGTAAGATTCACAGAATAATTCTAACTTATTGGTTAAATGAGTAGATTAGTTATTAACCTTTCTCAAAATATAAAATACCATATAAATTACAGTACTTATCATTAATTGTTGTTTAAGTGATAGAATTAAATAAAAATATACCAAATTGATGTCATATTTGAAATAGTTTAAGCTATTTCCACTCTTGCTCGTTACAAAATATTCTGCTATATGACAAAATCTATTACGACATTTAGAATCTTTTGATTTAGAAGACTTATAGAGGCACTATTTTGTACACTTGAGATAGTAATGCTGCCTAATATTTATGTAGTGTCTTAAGGTATACTAAGTACTTTATCTTATTTTGTTCTTCCAGCATCCCAGAAAGGTTAATGCTATAGTTTTTATTATCCCCATTTTACAGATGAGGAACTGAAGCCCAGGCAAATTATATGACATAGCTAATGAGTGTGAGAGATGAGATTCAAACCCAAGTTTCTCCTGACCCCAGTGTAATATGTTTTTCATTCTATCATAATGACTCCCCTGTAACAACAGCTGACATTTATATGGTCCTATAAGCTTTACAAAGTACATTCATTATTTCATTACATTATTTCATTAGCCAAGCTGTAAAATTACTGCATCGAACAATTTAGGCATATTTGGAAATATATTTTCCCCTTTCTGATTTGTTGTTTCAGAAAAAGACATTCATGAGCCTTGCTCCTAAAAGATATTTCTTCTCAATAGAGTTAATGAAACTTTTATAAAATGTGTTATTTCCATTGAAAAAGAAGAAACGGAAAGGGTGAAGAAAGCACATATTATGACATTTTGGCAAAAGCTATTGATAGACACTGGGGAAGCTAGGTGGCACAATGGATAAAGTGTGGAGGCCTGGAGTAAGGAGGCTTATCTTCATGAGTTCCTGGCCTCAGACACTTATTAGCTGTGTGACCCTGGGCAAGTCACTTAACCCTGTTTGCCTCCGTTTCCTCATCTGTAAAATGAGCTGGAGAAGGAAATGGCAAAGAATTCCTGTATCTTTGCCAAGAAAACCCCAAATGGAGTCATGAAGAGTCAGACATGACTGAAACAATGGAACAACAACAACAAATTGATAGAGACTGGGAGTATCTTCAGGAAATGCTCTCTACTTTTATTTTTGTATCAGTTGAAAATATTTTGCAAAGTGAACTCTGTGCTCCCATTTAAATCAGATCTGCATAGCTCAAAGGTAAATGTATAATTGACAATTTATCTTGATTATTTAGGATAAAAAGCCAAAATTTTAAACTAAATAACAATCTATAGTGATCAATAAGCAAAGATAACTACCTATGTTTTCATTTGTTAGTAGATTTTGAGCTAAGCATTCGGGGCATGTAGTTAACATGAATAATGGAATTAATTGACTTTCATACAACAACTTTCAATTCTGTTTTATTTTGTATTACTTAGAACTGGTTTCAAAGATAAAGTATGCCTTCTATACCATGTCATTCCCACTAATGGTCCAATATCATAAATCTACTCTAAAATCTATTTTCTACAGATTTGAAGAACAAAAAGTATGTTAGCCTCATATTCATGCATTTCCTGTAAGGTTTGAATAAATGCATGTGGGTGGAAATCAACGGAAAATTAAATCATTAAATGCCTTGAAGTGGTATAATAACATAGCTATTTTCTTTCCTTGCTAGGTTTGTGCCTCTAAGTGCTCAGAACAGAAAACTTGTAGAAGCCATTAAAAAAGGTATCTATGCACATTGTTCATAGAATACTAGAAAGGAAGATTTGCAATGCTAAGAATGGAAATTTACAATCAGTTCATATGTTTAACTTAGGCCAAATCCTTGAGCTCCAGGACTATGTGAAATATAAATATGCTTTGGATGAAGCTGATGATAATGGATGGTTCCCACTGCATGAGGCGGCAGTTCAACCTGTTCAACAAATACTTGAAATTGTTCTGGATGGTAAGTGAACCCAAATATCTTCAGTTATCTCAAAACAAGAATAAAAAAAGTTATGGCTACCATCCTGATTCAAAATAAACCACAAAGAAAAGCAGAGTGGTGGCCTATAGGATCTGAGAAAAGCAATTCTTGGAGGAGCTGTTCAAGTCACAATCTAACATAAGGACCTACCTAAGAATTGCCATTTGGACAGATCCATGGTGTGTCTATCCATTCCAGCATTGTCTCTGAGAGTGGCACCAAGAGTGTTATGAGAGACTTTAGCTGTCCTTTAAAGGGACAGGAATATATCCCACTCCTCAATAAACCATCATGGATATACAGTATTCAGTACTCCCGTGAATCAATGATCTCTTCAACGCAGGTATTTCCTGCAACAATCCATCCATGCCTGTACTGTCTGTGCAGCTATTGTCCACGTTCTCCTCTAAGTTCACTACAAAGGGTCCACCGACATGCTAGGGTCCTTCTTGGAGTTATTTTGACATTATAAAGATACTAGTGGAAGGCATGAGTTGGTTTTCGGTTATTCCTAACTCTTGCTATGTGACAGGTCCATCTTTTTATTTACATTATACATTTCTTTAATGGCATTCTTTACATTGCTTATCCTGCCTAATTCCTGTGGAAAAATAAGTGAACTCTGGCAGATTCTACTATGCTCAAAAGGCTTCAAGATGCCAGCAACAGTCTGTGCCTACTGTTTAAGGACCAGCCTAGTTAAGTACAGGAAGAGTAATCATCAGTAGATGGCTTGGGGACGAATTCTTTGGTCATGCCAACCCATAAAGGACATCATCATTAATTAATTTGAATTTTTTTTTGCAAACCATATTGCATCTTGTGATAATGATATCCACAAATAAATTCATTGTTAATATAGGATTTCCTTTTTTTAATCCCAAATTTATTTTTTTTAGGCAATTGGGATTAAGTGACTTGCCCAGGGTCACACAGCTAGTAAGTGTCAAGTGTTTGGTCTGAGGCTGGAGTTGAACTCAGGTCCTCCTGACTTCAGGGCCAGTGCTCTATCCACTGTACCACCTAGCTGCGCCATCCAAATTTAAATCTTTTAAGTTTGAAAGGCATTTCTTGGTTCTAGATTTCTGGGATTTAATATGTAGTACTCTGCAGTAGGTGCTCAGTAAAATTGATTATTCATTCAGTGAATGAATCTGTGTTTGCTATTCATACACTTGATGTTTTTTTAGACCTTGTTCATATTTCTGCAGCATTTTTCTAAGCATATTTGTTCAGAAAGTTTCTGATTTGGAGAAAATGTTGCTGAATTAGAAAACCAGAAAATTGTAACCTTATCACTACCTTCAACAACAGGTTCATGCTAATAAACTTGCAAGTAAATACTGAAATCAATTTAAAGCATTGTATAAATGTGATAAAATGTTGGAATTTGTGACCATTGTATGTATTATGCTTGTTGATATTTTCATGATTCCACACAATGTTTTTCCTGTCTCAGCATCCTACAAAACTCTTTGGGAATACAATACTTGTGATGGAGAAACACCATTAACCCTAGCAATTGATTCTGGTCTGGTGGAAAATGTAAGAACTCTGCTGGAAAAGGGAGTGTGTCCAGACACCAAAAACCTCAAAGGAGAAACTCCGCTTCTGCTTGGTAAATGGCTTCTTTTAGGTGCTGGATACATAGGTGCTTAAATAACTTTTGGTTAATTGATAAAGAAATCTATGTGATGTTTATGTTCAGTACTAGAAATAAGTTTACCTAATAACCAGAGCCCTAAATGCCTCTGTGGCAGATTTACTGGGGGGCAGGGTTTGAGGAGTGTGGAAGGGGAAGGAGGCGAAGGGGAAAGGGAAAACCAAGGGCAGGGTGGTGGTAGTGGTGATGGGATAATCCCTTCAGGAAGAGGGTGGCCTATGTAACTGTGGAGCATCACACAATGGGTACCATAGTGATTTGACCTTTGAGGTGGAAGGCATATAGCTACAAGGTGAGAAACAGAGATGGAATTCAAAGTGGGGGGGAAGGAGAGTACCCCCTTCCCTATGTCAGTGCCCTGAGGCACTGTTTCCCCTGAACTAGCTATGGTTTGGCTGATAACTTCCACTTCCTGAAATCTATCCTTCTTCCCTCCTTGTGTCTGTGCCACGTGTTGACTAGCTACCCTCTGGCTTAGTCTGATGGGTCTTGCTATGTGTGGGCAAACAAGGATAGACAGATAATGACTCTTTTATCTACTACTACTTTGTAGCTTAGCCTTTGGTTTACTATTAATTTATTATCATGTGACTTGCCTAGGTTGCCATCATGAGAGGGGCTAGATTCTAAATTCCGACGAAGGGGTAGGGAATGAAGCTAGGATTCCCCGCCTAGAAAAATCAACTTGAGACTCTACACACCTCTCCCTGGAATAAATAGGCCCTTTGTCACCAACTATGGAGGTTTCACATCCTGTGCTCTAACCCCAAATATCTATCCTTGGCTTCCTTTACTCTTCTTCCTCTACACTCCCTTTCTAATCTCATTGAGATCTATAACTTCTGTTTGGAGTGAGATGTGAGTTTGAATCTCATGGTCTACCACCTATAACCTGTATGACCTTGGGGAAAAACACTTACCCTCTCTGGGCTTCAGTGTCCTTATCTATAAAATAAATGGAGTTGGACTAAATGAACTCTACAATCCCTTCTAGCTCTCAGTCTGTGATGCTAGAATCATCTCCATGCAAGTGATTCACAAATCTAAATCTCCACATGCAACCTATCTTCAGAATTCTTCTTTCCAATGCACACCCAGTCTCTCCTAGTTATTCCTTTGCGTACTTAACTTTTGTGCTCCTTAGACCTTTTCCCACCACCTTCTTTTAGGAACTGGACTATTCAGACTGTTTGAAACCATGAAACCATGAACTACATAAACCCAAATCAAAGGCTATATATAAAAGCACCTTTCTCTAGCTCTAGATGTGTTTTTTATGCCTAAAAATAAATCAGGTATGAAACAAAGATACTCACTGTCACTAATATTATTCAATACTGTATTAGAAATCCTAGCAATAGCAATAAGAAAATAAAAAGAAACAGAAGGAATCAGAATAGGGAATGAAGTAATAAAACCATCTCCTTTTGTAGACAATATTATGATATATTTGGAAAATCCCAAAGACTCGATCAAAAGGGCAAATAATGATTCTTTTATCCACTGCTCTGCTCTAATGACTCCACTCTTTCTATTATATTTGGATAAAGGGAACTCCCACAAAAGCCCTTATGGACTATATTAATATGAATCTCTTTCTCTTTCCTGCCCCTTAAAACAAACACACACACACATATACATGTGCATGCACAAATAAGGGAATAATTTTCAGATCAGGGACAGATAATATCAAGAAGCTTTAGGTAGCCTAAGTAGGAAGGGTACATGGGCATAATAAGTTGTAAACAATGTTTATTTAAGCTATGTTTCTAGGTTCTAGATTGTTTCTTTCCTAAGATGAGAGTGAGAAGCTAATTCCTTTTTCAGTGCAGGGTAAAATTTTTGTCCCTGTTTGCAAGGATAGTTGCAAAGGTGTTGGCCCCTGTAAGACTAACCCCTTCGAATCATTTCCCAGATTCTAAAGCCAGCCTTATCAACAACTGCTTGAGCTCCTAAGATGCACATGTTACTGGCAGGAACTCAGTGTAGCTAAGTTTAGGACCTGCCACTGAAGAGCGATATGGAGAGTTTGGAGGGAGGCCAGAGGATAGTAACTAAAATCGTTAAAGGTTTAAAATGAGGAAAGGTCAAAGGACCTCAGTTTATTTAACTTAAGAGAGCTAAAGGAAGATTTTAAACACTATACATTATTCAAATGAAAGGAATTTACATTTCCTGAAGTTTACATTATCTTCCACACTTATTAAACTTTCCCAAATTACTGTTGCCATGCATTCCATAAAGTTGTATTGCGTTTCCTGCAACTTATACTCATTTCTCCTGGGGAATGTCACCATTATTCCCCATGAAGATAGAAAAGGCAGATTCTGATGCAAATAATGAATGCTTCTCTAAATTAAGTGCTTCTCTAAATCTTACACAGAGATTCACAGAACAAGGCATTATTGACAGCCTCAGCATAGTTAGCAGTACCTCTTGGTTTAGCTTAGCCTAACCAGCTCTCTAGAAAGTGCTGGAGAATATCTGGGGTTCCTAGCCCTGCTCTTTGTTAGCCAGTTTTGTGACCTTGGATAAGGTCTCTAGGTCTCAGTTTTTTCATCTGTAAAATGAAGGGACTTGACTAGATGAAGTCTGAGGCCCCTTCCAGCTCAGTGGAGTCAAACCAAGAGAGAGGGAAGAGCCTGAATAGTGTGAATGGATCCTCTGGCCAAGGGCAATGGCTCCTCCTCACCAGTGATTAGCATATTAGAACTAGTTACAACATGTTTACTCGTGCTTCCAAAGTCCCTCCAAAGCACTTCATTATACGGCATCATGATCATGCAGCAAACAGCTATCCAAGCTCTCACAAGTTGGGTATTGCATCAAAGGGACTCTGGGTAGAGTCTTAAGGGCTCAGTGGTCAGTCCTTCATCATACTATACATGGAAATTAGTGTGACATCATAGAGAGAGTGCCTGATTTAAAGAAGAGCTGGAATTGAAATTCTTTCCTTGATATTTATTACAAGCTCTGGGAGCTTGCCCTATTGATAATTCCTCTTCTCATCTGCAATATTTCCTTATCTTCTTGTTTCTTCATTAATACCTAAAACATACCAAAACTCTCCTACCCTCAAAAAAACTTCATTTGACCCTGACATCTCCCCCCTTTTAACTATCATCAACCTATCTCTTCTCTCTCTTTCACTACTAAGTTCTCAGAAAGAGTTGTATACTCTCACTACCTCAACTTCCTCACCAAACACTCATCATCAGGGTCTTACAATCAATCTTTCAATCCCAACACTCTACCAAAATTACTTCCTTAAAAATTATTGGTGGGGTAACTAGGTGGTGCAGTGGATAGAACACCGGCCCTGGAGGCAGGAGGACCTGAGTTCAAATGTGACCTCAGACACTTGACACTCACTAGCTCTGTGACCCTGGGCAAGTCATTTAACGCCACTGCCTCACCAAAAAAATAAGTAAACAAATAGAATTATTAGTGATCTCTTAATGACTAAATCCAATGATCTTTTCTCAGTTTGTATCCTCCTTAACCACTCTTTTGGCACCACTGAACATCCGTTCTTGTTGGGCATTGTCTCTTCCTTTGGTTTCCATAACACTGCTCTCTCTCTATTCTCCCACCTTCTCTTCCCCTCTACCCTGCCAAAACTCCTTTCCAGTATTTGCTTGTTTTTCACCCACTTTCCACCCCCTAACATGACAGTCTCTCAAGGCTAGGTCCTTAACTCTTTTCTCATGGTGATCTTATCTGTTCCCTCCCATGGGTTCCACTATCACCTCTACACAGATGACTCCCCAACCTATAAATCTAGTCTTACTCTCCTTCCTAACTTTAGTCCCATAGCTTCAACTGCCTATTGGATATCTCCACCTGAGTGTGCTGATGGAACTTTAAACGTAACAGTCTTGGAAGTCTTCATCTTCCCAGTTAAACCTGTCCTTCCTGCAAGTTCTCCTCTTTCTCTTGTTGGCACCACCACTCTTTCCATCACCCAGCTTCATGACCTAATTTTTCAATTCTTCTCTCTCCTTTCCCCCATATATCCAATCAGTTACCAAGTCCTGTCAATTTTAACTCCACATCTCTCACTATAACTTTCTTCACTCAGATCTTTATCATCACTTATCTAGATTATTGTAATAGGCTCCCAAATGGTCTCCATAATTGTAGTTTCCACCCTTTCTACAATCCATCTTTTCACACAGCTGCCAAAGTAATCACTCCAAAATACAAATCTGACCCTGTCAGTATCCCGATCATAAACTTTCAGAGGCTTCCTGTTGCCTCCAAGATAAAACAGAAATGCATTACCTTGGCCAAAATCTGACTCTAGCCTACTTTTATTAATCTTATTTCACATTATGCCCCCTCACATAATACTATGTTCCAACCACACTAGATAATTAGCTCTTCCCCGAACTCATTGTGTCACTAACCCCATATGATACTATCTTACCTGCTTTTGTGAAATATATTCCTTCTGTATCTCTTTCCTGACTCTCTATCTGTCTTTAAGATACAACTTAGGTGATAGATAGTTCCTTCATGTAACCTTCCCCGATCTTCCCTGCTGAAACTATTCTTTCTTTCCTCAAGTATTCTTAAATTATTTTATTCTGAACTTAAACACCAAAGAAAAGCATTTCCATACACACAGAAGAAGACAACAAGAATATTCTATCTGAAACTGTAAATCTCCTTTCATACCACTTGCTTTTAAAAAGGCATATGTAAATTACATATATTTGTGCAAAATATATATATATGCAAAAAAGTACATAATAAATTGCATGTACACACACACACAGTACTGTTAGGCAATGGGAAACAAGGATGAAAAATGGCACAGTCCTTCTCTTGATGGAGGTTGTAATCAAATGCGGAGGGATAAAATGTGTTCTTAAATATGATATAATATAAGGGCAGAGAAGAGATCCAGAGAATGTATCATAAGAAAATCTGAGAAGGGAGAAATCATGTTAGGTTGAAAGATCAGGGAAAATTTCAGAGGAGGTATTGCTAGTTTCTTTGAAGAAAGATTTCAACTGGTACAGATAAAGAAAGAAACAAAGTGTTCTAGACATTGGACATGATCTGTTTAAAAAGTACAGAGGCAGAAAGGGTCAGGACAAGGTTGGATAACATCTAGTGGTCCAGTTTGGTTGGAATGCAGAATGAATGAAGTATAAAACTTGGCTGGAAAGGTAATTGCAGAGGGTCTTAAATACCATGCTAAGGAGTTTATAATGTATCTTATAGCAGTAGTCAATCAGTAAACCCTTATTAAGTGCCTACTACTTGCAGGCACTGTGCCAAGTGCTGGGGATATGAGAAAGGCAAAAGACAGTCCCTACTCTCATGGAACTAGTGGTCTAATGGGGGAGACAACATGCAAACAAGTATATACAAACAAGATACAGACAACATAAAGAGTCTTTGAGCAGGAAGGGTGACGTGATCAGACCTGTGCATTAGAAAGATGGGTTTGAGGGTTATCTGAAGGATGGATTAGGGTGAACAGGGACTGGGAGCAACAAGACTACAAACATAACGCTCATTCCCTGGAATGAAAACTTCACCATTTTAAGCCTTGGAAAGTAATAGAAGTCACACTCTAGGATTAAGGACCTGGAAACCCTAATGCCATCGTGAAATGAGTTCATATGTTAAAACATAGGCCAGTCCCCACCTTTACTCTATAGCACTCACATGAGGCATTCTGTGTTCTTTCTCTGTAGGACTGTAGTGATTAGTCTCAAATCACAAACTGCTGTAGCTAAAGCTGTTACACAACCTGCAGGTTGTTTCTCTCTCTTAGGGTATGATTTTTCAGAAGTGCTAAGAAAGAGCACTTTTCTTGTCTAATATATGTGTATACCAGATACATACATATATGTGTAGGTATGTGTGTGTATATATATATATATATATATATGTATGTATATATATATATATATATATGTATATGCATACACATACACACACATATATGTTCTTCATGTATGTTTCTTTCTCATTGGCCAGTTCCTGGGGTCCCCCTAGCAAGTGCTTTAACTGTTGACACAGTTTCTGAAGGCAGTTCCATAAGAGGAGATCCTAAAGTGTTTGAGCAAAGGCAACAGCATTAGGATAAATTGATTTTCTCCCAAGGGGGCAGCTAGATGGCACAGTGGATAGAGTGCTGGGCCTGGAGTCAGGAAGACTCATCTTCCTAGGTTCAAATCTGGCCTCAGACACTTCCAAGCTGTAGGACCCTGGGCAAGTCACTTAACCCTGTTTCCCCCAAGTTTCTTAATCTATAAAATAAACTTGAGAAGGAAATGACAAACCACTTCAGAATCTCTGCCCAAGAAAACCTCAAATGGGGTCATGAAGAGTCGGACACAACTGAAAACAACTAAACAACAAATTTTCTCCCAAGGTGTCTCCATTGTAGCAATAGTTACTGGGATTTTTAAAGTTCTAGAATGTTTATTAAAGTCTAACCTTATAATCTTACCCAATATGTGGTGATTTTATTCAGAATATATTTTGTTTTGCAAAGCAAAACCATAAAATCTTAGCACAAGTCCAAGGAGGGAAAGAATATGTTCATGTGGAAATCTTAGTGAGTCCTAAAGTCGCAGGGCTGCACTGACATGTCCTATGAAAAGCTTATTCCTCCTTGAGGCTTTGAAGTAAAAGCATAACAACAACCTCGAGTGGTTGCTCACAGAATCTAAGAGCTGTAAGGGACCTTAGAGGCCATGGAGACTATTTCAAATCTGATGGATAATCCCTTCTAAAACTAAAACTTCCCCATCAGGGGATCATCCAGTCTTCTTCTGATTGTAGCTTTCAGTATACAAAAATAGAAGGGTAAATATATTACTGATCGGTTAAATTTTATCTGAATTCTTTTTATGTTTTCAAGCTATTAGAAAGGGTTCCTATGACATAGTGTCCGTTCTGATTAAACATAACACTAACCTCGACCTACCGTGTATCAAAAGATGGTCAGCGATGCATGAAGCAGCCAAACAGGGCCGCAAGGATATTATTGCTCTGCTCCTAAAGAATGGAGGAAATGTGCACCTGCGTGATGGATTTGGAATTACACCTCTGGGTGTTGCTGCTGAGTACGGTCACTGTGACGTGTTAGAACACCTCATCCATAAAGGTACAAGGAAAGAAACTGGACTAGTAAAAGTTATCTGTTATCAGTGCCTAACAGTGCCTTATAAATAGAAGTTATTACTAGATAAATGAATGAATGAAATTGAGGTTTACCACTAATTATTATGAGGTATTGTGGACCCTTTCTGGCAAACACATGGGAGGACATGGATGAGAGTCATAATGAATAGTTAGACATGGACAGGTTGCAGTCTACATCATTGGAAGGAAAATCCATATTGAGAAGATAGATCTGTTAAAATATTGGCATACTCTGGTGTATTTCAGTACAATTCTGAAAGAGTGGTAGTAGAATTAACAAGCTGACTTCTAAGGTTACTTCCAGCATCATAGTTGTATCACCTCTTTAAGATATATGTTACACTACTACACATTAGTGTCTATAAGGTGGTTATTGTTTTAAGGTTAACATCTACTAAACAAGGAAAAATAAAGATAGGCAATTTTTTTTAAGGGGAGAAGAATTTCACCAGTTTATACAGACATCCTGATGACAAACATCTCATCCTAGGTGGTGATGTTTTCGCTTTGGCGGATGATGGGGCATCTGTGCTGTTTGAGGCAGCAGGAGGGGGTAATCCTGACTGTATTTCTCTTTTGTTGGAATATGGAGGAAGTGGTAATGTTCCTAATAGATCAGGACACCTCCCTATTCATCGAGCTGCTTATGAAGGACATTACTTGTAAGTAAGGCCCAGAGGACCCAATCAGAAGTTGGGTTGGTTCTTTTCTCAAGATCCTTAATTATCCCATAATTAGTGAAAAGCTAACAGTGCCTTTTCTGAAATTTTTGCTCGTAAGCTCAAAGTTTAAACTTTAAAGATGACTTCACTACAAAAGATCATCATAGATCTAGAAAAAGGTTGGACCCATGTCCTTTAACTCCACTATACCAAGCCTCACCACAATGCCTTCTATTGATTTTTCAAAGTGATAATTTTTTTTATAGCATATTGGCCAATCCACATTAGAACAGGTAATAGATAAGGTTAGATTGAAATGTTCCATTTTTATAGACTTAATTATCCATAGTCTGTACAAATAGTTGGAGGGATTTTATTAATGTGTCATTAACCTCTATAGCAAGCAGTACAAAACTAGTACTACCAATAGTAACCAGCCATGTGATGGCTGTTGAATACTTCTCAAAGGCTCAAAAGCCAAGTTAGCAAAGGCACTTGGCTATAGATTGCTCAACAGTCACATTATACTTCAGAACTTCAAAGAAATGCTCATTTTATTAGTGTGGAAACTGTCTCTATTAAAACAGATCATAAGTCCTCCATGCCTTAGGAGAGTTTTTCTAAGTTACTATAGCTGAAAAATTTATCATCCTAGCTAGGTGATGGCTTCTCCAGTTAGCTAGGCTGATCAGAGGGCAACTGGCATATAGTCCATCATTGAGCTCATACTTGAAACCTTTCTACCTTGGTAGGGCCTGCCAGAGTTTATGCTCTGCTGACAAAGCCTTCAAGACCCCAGGGACATGTCCACACCTTGTTGAGATTTGAGAGTTAAATTCACACTGCTACATAAATGAGATTAAATGAGATACTGTTTGTTTTACTTGGATTTAATCCCAGTATCCATAAATTCACACATGATAGCTCTGAATTTGATGCCATAAGAAATCAAATTATCTCTAATTATATCATTCATACATGATCTAGCAGAGCAGTCATGTGTGAAAAGTTCACAACCATTTGTCAATTCCTCTAGAAACTGTGATTAGTGATCATGTTTGATTTGATTGACATTTCAGTAAAATAGTAATGTCTTCTCTTTTTGGCCAAAACCCATAAACACAGATAGGGAATGTATATCCATTATATTATTTTACAGAGATTTCTCATCTTGTTTATGTAACAAAGTAAAATATTCAAGGGTGTTATTCGGTAACTAAACCTGACCTTCCTTTTTATAATCTTAAAGGACTTCTTAATTGCTTATATGCATAAAACCGTTCAAAATATAGTAATTTTGATAGGGGTCCAGACCTGTATCTTCTTTGGGTTGGAGAATTTCTTCAAGTGAAAACTTTCTCTATCCATGCACGTCAGCAAATCTCTATAATTTATAATCTTAAAGAGTTTACTGAGCTATAGTGAGGTTAAGTGACTTGTTCATGGTCACACAGCCAACTTGTGTAAAAGGCAAGACATAAGCCAAGTCTTCAAAGGCCACTGTCTCAAAGCCTGTACTATGCTATTTCCTTTATATAAAATAAGTGCTAATTATTCAGAGAAACTTTGAAGAGCCTCTAAGGAAACAAGAATCAGAACGAAAAATAAAGAACAGGAAGGTAAAAAGCTAAAAATTATTAGGAAGACTATACATATGATTAAAATGTTTTGTATCAAAACATGTTTACAAGGAAAAATAAGATTTCATGAGAAAGGTTTTTTTTTCATCTATGTAGCATGAATATTTGACACTCTTTTTCCAGGGCTCTGAAATACCTCATCCCAGTAACATCCAAAAATGCAATACACAAAAGTGGGTTAACCCCCATTCATTCAGCAGCTGAAGGCCAAAATGTGCAGTGTCTGGAATTACTCATTGAAAATGATTTTGATGTCAATACTCCCCTGGCTGATCACATTTCTGAGAACTATGATGATGGAAGGAAGACTGCACTGTATTTTGCTGTTTCCAATAATGACATCCTCTGTACAGAAGTTCTGTTGGCTGCAGGTGCAGACCCAAACCAAGATCCCCTAAACTGTTTGCTTGTGGCAGTGAGAGCTGGAAATCATGAAATTGTCAGATTGCTTCTTTCTCATGGAGCAAATGTCAATTGTTACTTCATGTGTGTGAATGACACCAGGTTCCCCAGTGCCATTCAATACGCTTTGAATGATGAGGTAATGCTTAGACTGTTGCTGAATAATGGCTATCAAGTAGAGATGTGCTTTGATTGCATGCATGGGGATATCTTTGGAAATTCCTTTGTGTGGTCTGAGATTGAAGAAGATGTTCTCCCAGGATGGACTTCTTGTGTAATAAAAGATAACCCGGTAAGTTGCTTCTCTTTTTTCTTTAAGTTTTGCTATAATCTTCCCTTACTTATCAACTTTACAATGTTGCATATGGAGAGCTTGCATATGCACGTGCATGTGTACACACACAAACATCAAGAAAACAGTACCTCTGATGGTGTTTCCATTACTTGAATACTCCTATCAAAAAACTATAATACATAAAATAGATGATATAGAGTTCCAATTTACACTTTGAATTAGAGTTGGGTCAAGCTGGGTGCAGAAGAATTGGAAAATATCTGAAAATATAAGGTTCAGATTACTGGATAAAACATTGACAAAAGGTAGAAACAGGGCAGCTAGGTGGCTCAGTGGATAGAGCACTAGCCCTGGAGTCAGGAGGACCTGAGTTCAAATGTGCCCTCAGACACATAACACTTACTAGCTGTGTGACCCTGGGCAAGTCACTTAACCTCACTGCCTAGCTTCAAAAAAAAAAAGGTAGAAACAAGCAATTTTCTACTGGTTATTACTGAACATGATCATTTCAGACTCAGTCATATTTCTCTGGGATGACAGTTTCAGGAAAATAAGAAAATATTTTCCAGTTACTTTGATTTTATCCTAAGGAAGATTCTATAGCTATACTCAAAGGATGAAAGAAACCATTTCTTGGAACCCTTGTTTTCTGCAAAGCAGGGGGAGAATATTTTATAATAAATTATAAATAAGTTGCTATGAGATATAGATATATATATATATACACACACACATATACATATATTCATATACATGGTGCTTTAAAATATTAATCTGTCTTTTTAAAATTCTTTCAGTTCTGTGAGTTTATTACAGTTCCTTGGATGAAGCATTTGGTGGGTCGTGTTATGCGTATTTTAATAGATTATATGGATTACGTTCCTCTATGTGATAAACTGAAGTCTATGCTAGAAGTACAGAGAGAATGGCCAGAAATTCGCCAAATATTAGGTAAAAATAAAAATTTGTGATTAAGTAAAGATTTTATGTGTTTTAACTCAATCTGAACTTAGTATCACAGCTTCTTCATGCTTCCCTTGAGAGCTCATTTTTTAAGCTTTGCTTTTTTATCCATCTTGAATCATGTTCCTGTGCTCTTCTATTGGTTTTAACATCTCTCTTGATATAAGAAGTTTCTCTGATATTTTTCTAACTGTCTAATATACATAATTGAGAACTTCCCTGTAAGGCCATAAATTAATGGTTTCTTTAAAGCTATGACCCTGAGACTCAAGAGGCTTGGCTTCTAGTCTTGGCTCTGTCAATAGCAAATATTGTGACATCAGGCAAGTAATCTGACCTCTCTTGACTTTGGTTTCCTCATCTAAAAGATGAAATAAATTTGGACTATATATATTCTCTAAGGTCTAGAGCCTATGAGTCTATAATATATACAGTAAGGTTGTCTGTCCTCTATCTGTCACTGCTTTATTTATTAAGATTCTTCCTTATCTTTGAATAAATAAAAAATGAATATGTTAAAAAAAACTTTTAAGATTATAAGATGAAAACTAGCATATAAGGTAGCACTGTGATAGTAAAGTATATTGAAAACCTCTCCACAAAAGATACAGCTTTAGGTATAGGAGAGCAACAGGAGGAATAAAAGAAAAAATTCCCCCAGTGTGTGATGCTTCACAGTAAACAATAATTTGATGTGAAAAATGACATTGAGAAGCCTGCTTGTACATTAGTTAAATGGAATTTAAGAAAATATCTTTAGATTTTTGAAACTTGATATTTTAAAAATGGACAATGGAAAGATTCATGGTTCAGGAAAGCAAGTTGAATCACAATGCCAGTAATAACCTGCATGCAGGAAGTGGTAGGAAAAATATTAAGGATGTGGACTGACCAAAAAAGAAGTAGCCATGTAGCAAGAGTCAGCACTAATACACTGGCAGCTCACATGTTGCATTCACATATTCACAAAATAACAAAAGAACCAGATGGTACCCATCAACTCAATGAGCAGACTCCTCTTTGGAGAATTTATGGAAAGATGTGGACAAGAATCACATCAGACGAGAGAGCATGAATGGGTCACAATCTGCTCCAGTGGAAGGAATGCTCAGGCTAATGAAATCACAGATCTGTTGAAATATTGAAGTTTTTTTTTAATCTGAGACTTTTTAGTTTAATAATAACTATTCCTTGTTGTAATAAGTTAATAATATATAGTAATATAATATATAAATAAAATAATCATAATAACATAGTAAGTTAATAATACTTATTCCTTGGATTTCATAACAGGAATAGATTGTTCTCAGAGATGAAACAATCTATCATGCATCACACAGCTGCTCTGCTTTTTGAGCTAAAGTAATAAAATATGATCCCATTCCTAAAAGGCCACGTCCTAACCATTTAGGAACCTGAAAATGAAAATCAGAGTCCTGAGCTGAATCCAAACGGGCATCCAAACTGGTAGCAAAAATATGGGGGGTGTTAAAGTTTTTGTTGTAGTCACAGAGCCTATTACACTAATTAAAATTGAATTTGCAAATCTATGCATTGTAGTAGCAATGAATTTAAGTGAGTGGAGAGGCTGTATGTTTCTGACCAGTTCGAAAAGATCACAAACCAGCTAAAGAGAAATATCTTTAAATTTAAAGCACCCAGTGCAACACAGAACTTTCTCATATGGAAAAGTGAGGGTGGATTGAGTCAACCTATCCTTTACCGCACTCTACTTAGAATGACAAGATGCTATGCCCTGGTGCCTTAACTAGGTTAAAAAAATTTTTTATTTGAATCAGTCAATCATAAAGTTTAGACTAAGGGTAGAAAAAGTCTTAATTGATTTAGATGTCCTTAACTGGAATGATATTGTACTGCAAGTATATTCAGATTGGTTGAGGAAACTCAGTTTATTATTATTGTTTTTATTACCATTATTATTCTCAGTGGATTGACTATAAAACAGCAAAATAGTTCAGAACCTAGAAATTCAAGCTTCTAGAAGCTTAAGGTGGAAGTCCTCCAGCCAAGTCTCTGAGTAGAATCATTTGGGGGCAAGAAGGGTCCTGGCGTCTGCCTCAGTCTCCCCACTTCCCCTTGGCCAGAGGAAGATAAATCAACAAGCATTTATTAAGCATTAACTATGCACCAGGCACTGTGCTAATCACTGGGAACACAAATATGAGTGAAAGGAAGGACAGTTCTTGACCTGAAGGTCATTCTAATGACCCCCATTCTAATGGGGGAAGACAGCATATAAAAGGAAACTGAAGAGAGGCAGGAGTGAGACAAAATCCAGAGAATCAGGCACAGAACCAGGAGAGGAATAAGGGAATGAACATAGCTGACCTGGATACCTTCCTTAAAATGGAGGCTCTGAGACTAACTAGCCAATCAGAGGAATGGGCTGCAGGGGCCTAACATCTTCCAGAATAAAAGGGCTGCTGTGGTATGGTAGAAAAAAATCCAGAGAATCACGAATAGAGCCCTGAGAGGAATTAAGGAGATCAGCATACTAGGAGTGTCCTCAAGACTGCCGAGGACATTGTCTGCATCAGGAGCAAAAGGGAGGCTGGATGAATCGAGGAAAGGCAGATCTAAGACTCTCTAAGGAGACAAGTAGCACTCAAGCTCCGGGGCCTTAACCTGTCAGTGGGAATGGGGGTTGGGAGCATTTATTGAACATACATGATCTCATTTGACCTTTACAATAACCTTGTGAGGTAGGCAGGTCATCAGATGATGAAAGGTTTAAAAAGGATAAGTGATTTGCCCAAGGACACATAGTAAGTGAAGAATTGGGACTATAACCCAGGTCTAGTATAGTATTCTTTCCTAGTATAGTTCTGTGAGTTTGAATTCTTGGTCAATTGAGTCCACAATCAACTGATTCCTTCTTTTGAGCTGAGAAGGCAGAATTAGAGGAGTTTTTATAACTAAAAGCAGAGTTTCAAGAACTGAAAAGGCAAATGTTCTGATATTACTCTTACATTTTAATTAAATGATGTGTATGCATTCACTACAAAAGATTAATGCATGATTTTAGCATAATTTATAAGGCCAATGTGTCAGACCAATAGGCTGTCGGTTTAAAATAAGATTATAGAATCTCAGAATTTGAGTTGGGAGGAACCTCAGTAACCAGCTACTCCAACCTGTAGTCAAAAGGAATACCCACTATATCTGACAAGTGTTTACTCACTTCAGCTTGAAGACTTCCAAGGAAGTCTAACTCTTTGAGTTAGCCCATCCTACTTTTGTTAAGAAGTATAAAGCTTAGCAAATTTTCCCCAGCATCAAGCCCAATCATTTTTATAGATTTAGGTCTTCAACACCTCTACAAAAATCCTACTCTTCTGCCTCATCACAACATGGAGTAAACCCCTTAGTTCTCAGAGATTATGTCAATGAGACTTGAGTTCTGGCAGAACCTACTGAGATTATAAAGCACGTACAGGTCAAACTATAGGTGAAATGATTGTATGTTTGTTTTCTGAGGACCAACCCAGCTCAGGTCAGAAACTAAGCCTCATCACCAGAGACTTGGTTATCATATGATGATCTTTTTTCTTTTTTGGGTCACACACCAACTCAGACATCTACTAGTGAGTATAGGGATTGTGACATCCATCATTCAAGAGAGTTTTCAAGCCAATAGAATCATGGATCCTTAGAGGATTTAAGTACTTCTTCAGCACCTCCACAAAAGACCTACTCCACTGCCTAAGCAAGGCTTGGAGATAACACTAGATTCCTGAAAGGTATGTACCATTGGAGCATAAGCTCTGGCAGGCTGAAGAGAACTAGAGTCTCCTAGTTACAGGCCTAGCCTCAGATTATATAATTACTTGTCTAAGGACTAACTTAGTTGGTAAATTCAGAGAGAGGTTTATCACCAGAAGGTTAACAGCCAAGCCAATGACTTTTGCAGCTCATAAAAAGCATTTGCTGAAGTACAAGGGCATTGCAATTTGCCTCAGTGTAGGGTGGCTTCACACTCAGATTGAATACTGAAGCATTACTTCAACAACTTGTACAGACTAGTCAATTACAATGAGTGTACCTGGCCACTGGATGTCAGTGTTGTTCTATTTAAACATAACAGAATGGGTTTATTAAGGAGTAAAGTAAAATTACAGTATGCTAAAAGTAGAGGTAATGATTGTATTCAGCATGGTTATCAGCATTCTATATTCAAACCATTGGGAAACAGTGTTTCAATAAAATGCATATGTTTGACTGTTAGCAGGACATTTACAAAGGTGATTAGTTAAATCACTTTGGGATAAGATCACCAATTGTCCAGAATGACATGCTAATATGATTACACTTCTTGTAATAAATATATTTTGGAGGCTCTAGGCCTGAGATTTAGATGTCATAAGAAACTCTTAGAATGGAAACTCTTTCTTACCAAAACAAATCTAATAATAATGATAGCCACCATTTACATAACACTTATTATGTACCAAGTCTTTTACTAAGTGCTTTATAGTTATTACTTCATCTGATCCTCACAACAACCTTGGAAGGTAGGTGCTATTATTATCCTCATTTTACAGATGAGGAAACTGAGGCAAACAGAAGTTAAGTGACTTGTCCAGGATCACACACCTAGTACCTATCTGAAGTCATAGACCTCTGACTCCAGGACCAGTGTTCTCTCCCTGCTTCTGTTCCACAACTTAAAGTCTCAGAGAGGTCACTGAGTGGTAAAATATCTAACCCAGGGTCATACAACCACTTTGGGTCAGAAATAGGACTTGAGCCCAAGTGTTCTTGACTCTGATGCCAATCCTCTATCCACTGGCTGTGCTGCCTTTATAAAAATAGAGAAAGTCAAAATGGTAAAAATATGTTGCCATCTGGTGCTTAACCAAAGTAGGTTGATATTAAATTTTTAGAAGAAATTGAAAATGCTACTGTGGTATAAATATAACAGAGGCATAAATTTGAAACTGATCCTATACTTGAAATGACACATGGGTGTAATGGCTTCAAAGGTATATGATAAACTTGAGGCAGAAGGTAGCTGTATATTCAGGAAACAGTTAGGACAAAGACCACAGGAAGAAATGTACAAATATCATTCTCTAATAGGGCCTAAAAAATGAATAGAAAACCACAGTAAACATTTTGAACATATTCTTCCTTTAGCAATCTGTCATAATACTTCAAGATGAAGAAGAATTGTGATTTTCATAATAAATATGTTTGTTCCTAATATGCATATCCACATTATTCTGCAACAGAAAGTCTCATCATGGTCTGTTTGATAATACCCCCCCCTTTTTTTCTTTTTTTAGAGAACCCCTGCTCATTAAAGCATTTGTGTCGACTACAAATTCGAAGACTTGTGGGATTAAAGAGACTGTGCAAAACAGAATTTATAGAGAAGCTTCCTCTACCAACTACCTTAAGAGAATATATCTTGTTTAAAGAATATGATCTATATGGACAAGAATTGGGGTTATCATGATTCCTAAGGAGTTTTAAAAATCATTCCTTCAGAGTATGTCATTGGAATTATTCAGCACACTTAAGTACATTTAAAATCCTTTAATAATTCTGTTAAGCAGAACTTTTTTTTCTTTTAGAAGAATGTCTTTTATAGCTCGATTTTTTTATTTAGACTTTTATTTAGACTTTTAAAGTTACCTTATATCTCTTACTTTGATTTCTCCTGAGGGTCTGACAGGAAGAAACAGTGATCTCATGGAGACAGGATTGATCTTAATTCATTTAGCTGGCTAAGCATAGTCACTGAGTTATCCTCCTCTACTTGTTTTCTCTACCAAGGGCTGTTGCTTTGTCTCAGTAGTATTAACTGTAATATGTTCTTTTATGACTTCATTTTTTTATTAGACATTTGTTCCAATCCATAATTTTCCTTTGATTTGTGTGTTCCCCAAATGGCAGAATTACTATTTTTAGACTGAACAAAGAAAATTAGTTAAGAAAATATTATTTTTAAATTCCCTTATTTCCTTATAATATAAATTTCATGTGCTTGGCTTACACTGTAACAAATCATGTATTTTATTTTATGATCTTACTGTAAGGTCTTAACAAATGCTGATTAAGCTACATTGATTTCTATTAATGCAATTCTAAGAAAAAAAACCAGTCATGAAGATGTTAGCCTGAGACATGGCATTTCAAGGTATAGAACTAGCTCTAATGGAGCTTTGGCATTTTCTTGTTTTTTCATTTAATTGATTTCTGGGTGAATTAACTAAAAGAAATATCAGATTCCAGACATTTGAGCTAACTCAACATGTTGTAGGCTGACACTAAAGAAAGTCTCTTGACATTCATGGAGGAGAAAAAAATATGTCCTCCATAACTGAAGCAATCACTAACATCCAGAAGAGAGTTGATCTTCCTCCCACCAGATTGTGAATTTTATTAGTTGTGTTTTTGTTTTCCAGAAGGCTCAGTAAGAAAGGGGAGGAGGTGTTTCTCATATATTAAATGAAGACAGGAACAGCTGCACCCACAGATGAGGCTTAGAAGATGTTAATGCAACCCTGGTTCCACAGCCTTATCATGACAAGCTTCTGGATGCTGCCTTTCATAAGGCTGAGATCTCCCATGCTCTTTTCTTCACTGTGAGATCTGCTTAGCATTATACAGAACGTCTGGATATCATTGAGTAGCTTCTGAATGTACAGTAAATTCTGGTTTTCAGTGTGCTGTCATGAAATGATATCACCTTACCTGGTTAAAGCCAAATGTGATATTTTCAGGTTTTAGAACTAATAAAAAAAAAGTTGAAACTATGTATACATATTATAATATTTTATAGCCGTTATTAGGAAGAAATTTCCTGTTGCTACATTATAGCAATACATGTTTCATCACTTAGAAAATGGGGGTAGGAAAAGAAGAAAGAGGAGTCTGAGGAATCTGATGATGACATGGGCTTTGGTCTCTTTGACTGAGCACCCACCCTGATCCTAGAGCGAATAAACGTTTTATTTAAGAAGGAAAAAAAGAAAAGAAAAGAAAAGAAAAGAAAAGAAAAGAAAAGAAAAGAAAAGAAAAGAAAAGAAAAGAAAAGAAAAGAAAGAAAAGAAAGAAAATGGGGGTGATGTGTAAGAATCAGAAAGAATGGAAACTCCAAGGAAGAAAACTAATGTTTGTATAAGTGTGCCTTTGCAACTTACAAACTGTTAAATGTGAAAATATATGCAACTATTACATATCCAGAAGACTGCTGTGTTGCTACAGCCCTTGGACACAAAGATCATGCCTGTGGTTTTCCTTGTTGACTTTTTCATGAATTGGCATTGGACTTGGGAGTCAGGAAGACCTGCTGTTCAAATCTTGCTTTAGCTACTAATAAGCTTTGTGACCCTGGGGATTTAACTACTCTGGGCCTCAGTGTCCTTTGAAGTGAACCAGTTAGACTCAGTGACCTCTAAATTTCCTTCTGGTTCTAAACCTATGAACCAAAATTGGATCTCCAAAACTGGCTTTCCAGAATTGGGACCTACCAATGTCACAACCTCCTTGAGACAAATTTTTATAATTAATACATTTGTTTGAATACAACAGATACTTCCAAGACAAACCTTACCACAAAGTAAATTTCCCCCAAACAGTTAAATCCAACAAACATTTATTAAGTCCCCACTATATGTAAGATACAATGCTAGTTGCTGGAGATACAAAGGCAAAAATGAAACAATCCCTGGCCTCAAGAAATTTGCCTTCTCCCAGAGAGAAACACCATTTATATAAACCTTATAGACTGTTTTCTGGAGGAAAAAAACACTAACAGCTGGGGGAATCAGGACAGGCTTCCTGTAAGAGGTGTTACCTGAAAGAAGCTAGAGATTCAAAGAAGCAAAGGTGAGGGAAAACATTTCTGTTCCCAACTCTGTCCAGTAGTTATTGGGTCTCATAGTACACATGGCCTTCTACTCTTATGGTTTCCTGATTGTTAAAATAAAGGGGGGAGGGGCACTTAGGTGGCACAGTAGATAGAGTACCAGCCCTGGAGTCAGGAGGACCTGAGTTCAAATTCAGCTTCAGACACATAACACTCACTAGCTATGTGACTCTAGGCAAGTCACTTAATCCCAATTGCCTCACCAAAATAAATAAATAAATACATAAAATAAAGGAAGGGTGTGTTCTTTCTCTTTAGTAGCTCAGAACCAGTATTATAGGGCAGCTAGGGGATGCAGTGGATTGAGTGTCAACCCTGGAGTCAGGATGGCTCATTTTCCTGAGTTCAAATCTGGCCTCAGACACTTACTAGCTGTGTGACCCAGGGCAAGTCACTTAACCCTATTTCCCCCAGTTTCCTCATCTGTAAAATGCGCTGGAGAAGGAAATGGCAAACCACTCCAGTATCTTTGCAAAGAAAACTCCAAATGGGGTCATGAAGAGTTGGACATAACTGAAAACAAATGAACAACAACACCTGTATTATAAGCTGTATTTGACTTGAGTTTTGTTGTCTTTTGTTAGTTGTTGTTTACATTGCAGTGGGCACCGTATCTATTATTGTCTTTGCTTTCTTTATTCTTAATTCCCGGTTGAGCTTCCAAAGCAGTAACATACTTGGGACACACAGGATTCATGTAGACATAAATGAGATTTCTGCCTGTGTATCAGTAACAGACCTGCATGACTCAGGAACTTCTGTAACACCAGCCAGTACATGGATATAGTTAAGCTGTGGAATACTATTAAAAACTGTGTCAAAAGTACAATCAGATTCTCACAGATCTCCAAAACTACTTAAGAGATTGTTGGTTGTGTGGAAAAGTAGCAGGTTGTTATCCCTAGCTTATTAAACCCTTTGATTTGACTGTCATAATCCTGATCAAACAATTCTTGGCCACAAAAGAAGAATTAAACTAGGTAAGGGAGATGCAAGTTCAGAGAATAAACTTTTATTTGCTCTTGGTGATCTTTAACTTAGCTGTGGTGAGTGTAAAAGAAGACTGGGAATTGGCTGTTTTCTGGTGGACTTTGAGTCTAAGAACAGGGAATTCCCAAGTTCTAATCCTGGCTTTGTCAGTTGACTCCATTCAAGGCCTTTTGCTGGTTACTTAGCTTTTAGGATTCACGTTCCAGTCAGTAGAATGGAGAACAGCATCTGCTCTTGTACTGGAAATTGGCTTTATTGTGAAATCCCAGGCTACCCTGACATCGTTTAAGATAAAACTCCTTGGAAAAGGATATAAATATTGGTGCCAGCGTGCAGTACGTCAGAGGTACAAGGGACATGCAATGTTTTATGTACTTTGTGGCCCTTTGACCTGATGGCTATGATATACGCATTCAGGTCTTGCTGTCTGGGACAAAACAGAATCCTATTTGTGGGAGTTATGTTTGGGCCCACTGAACAAATGTAACTAGAGATGATATGGAATACTATACGAAATTGTAATCAATGTTATTAAATATACTGAATATATAGTTATTTATACCATCATAATACAGTAGTTTAAGAAAATACAACACTTGGGATCACAACCCCTGTGTTCCATTTCTGATTGCCACTTAACTTGCTGTGTGATCACGGTGGGTAATTTAAGCTGTGTCAATTTTCTCAACTGTAAAATGAAGATAATACTTGAAAAGTCTATTTCAACAATGTCATTTTTAGTAAAGTACATTATATACAGTAAAACAATACAAATGTGAAATAGTATCATATCACAGAATCAAAGAATCACAAGAACACCACCATTTGGAGCTAGAAGAGATCTTTGATTTCATCTAGTCCAACTACGTCATTTTACAAATGAAGAAACTGAGGTCCGGAAATATGACATAGGAGGCAGTAAGTAGCAAACCTTGGGATTCAAGTCCATTTCCTTTAATTCCAAATCTTGGGGCGGGGGGGGATGTGAAATAATAATAAGAAATAGAGAGTCAATGTAACACGGTGGACAGCAATTCTCTAAGGCTATAAATTGCTGAGCAGATGCTGATACACATTGACAGAGAGGATTTCCTCACCAGGATTTCCATCCACCAATGAAATTACAAGTTCAGATAAAAACAAATACTATCAATGATGATGTTATAACATCAATAATAACTGCTGATGTTTATAAAAGAAACATGTCATATTATTTGAGTTCGAATCCTGTCTCACACCCTTCCTAGCTATGTTGGGCAAATCACTGAATCATTCTCAGCCTCAGTTCCCTCATCTATAAAATAGGATTAATAATAGCATCCTCCATTACACAGTTGTCATGAGGATGAAATGAGTTTGTAAATCACTTTGCAAATCTTAAAGTCTGAAAAACATTACAGATTGTTAGAGTTGGAAGATAACTCAGATCTGACCTCTACATTACTCCCAACGAAGTTCACCCAACCTTTGCTCAAAAACCTAAGATGAGGAGGAACCCATTACCTCCTGAGTCTACTGCACTTTTGAATAACTCTGATACTCCTCTAAGTCTTTTTTTCTTGCATCTAGACACTCTTGATCCTTTCTATGAATCCTCAAGTGGCATAAACTTAAGGCCCTTCAAGATTCAAGTCACCTTCCTCTGAATTTTCTCTAGCCTATTCTTCCTAAAAGTTGGTGCTCAGAACTGCACTCCATATTCTGTTATTGTTGTTCTGTCATTTTCAGTCATGTTTGACTCTTCATGACTCCATTTGGAGTTTTCTTGGCAAAGATACTGGAATGGTTTGCCATTTTTTATTCCAGCTCATTTTACAGATGAGGAAGCTAAGGCAAATAGGGTTAAGTGACTTGTCCAGGGTCACACAGCTAATAAGTATCTGAGACCAGATTTGAACTAAGGAAGATGAGTCTTCCTGACTGCAGGCCTGGCACTCTATGCACTATGGTGCCACCTAGCTGTGCCTCACTATTCCAGTTGTTGGATAACCAGAGAGAATATGCTGAAGCTATAACTTCCAGTATTCTGGATATTATTCCTCTGTTGAAGGAGCCTAAGATCACATTAGAATTTGCACCTGCCATATTACACTCATGATTCATAAATATTAAGCTTGCAGTCAATATGAGCTGTTATTATTACTACAAATTGAATGATAGCCAATCTTAGTGGTTCTAGCTCTTCCACTAAGGCAGCTTGGGGGCAAACTGGACAGAGTGCTAGACTTAGAGCTGGAAAGACCTGTGTTCCAATCATCCTCATACACTTACTAATTGTGTGACCTAGGGCAAGCCACTTAACTGTTCTCAGCCTCAGTTCCCTCATCTATAAAATGGGGATAGTAACAGGACCTACCTCCCAGGGCAGCTGTAAAGATCAAATGAGGCACCATATGTAAAATGCTTTGCAAATCTTAAAGCACTATACAAAGGTTAGCTACCACTGCCACCTGTGGAGTAACAAGAGTTGCTTAGACTTTAAAGCAAATTTGTAGATTTCTATAAACTTTGGAAGCAGCTGCATCTGGCCTTCGTGAACTTTCCACCCCAAATGAACCCCAGATAACTACAGGAAACTGATCCCTAGGGAATCACTGCCTTTGTTTACCACCAACTTGAACCTGTCTTCAGCTTCTACTATGTCCACAAAGCCAAATATGACCTCAGGACTATACGATACCCATAAAAGGTAATTAGTAAAACTGAGACTTTGAACTGCAATGGCTAGGATTAGAGATAGCCTTATCTATAGGCAAAATAGATGACTGCCCCACTAGTATGATTTCAAGTCACAGAAAAGCCTTCTTCCTCATCATAGTACATGACCCAACTATTCCATATAGCCTGAAATTCTTTAAAGAGAGCACAAAGCCCTTTATTCTGTAATTCAAGATGAGGCATCGAGAAAGGTACAAGGGATCCAGGTGCAAAGGTCTGTATTTAGACTCTTTCCTAGAGTAAGTTTTAATAATGGGAGAGGAGGGAGACTATGAGGGTATTAATTATCTAGAATGATGAGGCTGGAAGTTCAAGATAGACTCCCTCTCTGGGGCTAAACTTAATCCTTCTACTTAGAAATGAATTATGGAATTGCAGGGCTTTAAAGAACCATGAAAAGGCATTTATTTCATCATCCTTTCTTTTGGCAAGATTTTACTTAATTCTATGGTGAACTGATTTTTGTATTCATCCAGGATGGAAGGAAAATGTCTCTTACTGACATGTGATCCCATGTTTACAACACTGCCTGGTAGTCCAACTGAACAATGAAATCAGTTGGCACAGAAAAAAGCAGAGTCCTTCTTGCATATGTCTGCAACACATGATTTATCCCATTGGGTCTGTTGACAACACCATTAAAAGTGGGCGATGACTCATAATTTTCAAGGACAGCATAGAGCATGCTGCCTCTATCAGTCCTTTTGGCCCCTAAATCTTAGCAAATCTATCTAGTTCCACCAGTCTCTTTGTGTTACTTTACCATCTGACTTTCCAGTGATTTTTTTGGTAATTTGTGACTGACTTATGCAATTAATTTTCCTCGTATAGGTAATTTACAGAGCCAATATGAAGACAGCATTTAGTATCTCTCAACATAAGCATAAGCTTTTTTTTTCTAATGGAGCACATCCATCAATGGAATAAGTCCTTTGTTGGCCCAGCTCTGCTTTCTAGGGAGGTGAAGAAGGGAGCAAAGAAGGAACAGAATAAGGAAAGCATTCCAGAAACTGGAGCCAAGGGTGAAAAGCTAAAGAGATGAACATTCAGAAGACTGTAGTGGCAAAAGAGAATAGAGGATTATGGGAGCAAAGAGAATCAGTCAAGAACTGCAAGATTGAGGGATAGAGCAGTTCCATTGACTTCCATTATAAAAATAGGGACGTGATATATGGCTTGCCTATATCAGATTGTACATTGTCTTGGCGAGTGGGGAGGAGGAGGGGGAGAAAATTTAAAACTCAAAATCTTAAAATAAAATAGAATGTTGAAAACTTAAAATAAATAAATAAATAAATTATGTTTAAATGGAGATAAGACCTTATGTTAAAAAAAAAAGGAAAAAAAGAAAGAAGGGAAGGAAGGAAAGAACTCAGCCCTAAGATATAGCTGTCCCCTAGTACTCTGTCTTGCCTTACAAAAAGGGATGGTAAAGTTTAATAAAATTGGGGGGGGGGAATTACTGGGTATGCAGTCATTTTTCCACTACAATTTTCCTCAAATTGACCACATTCATGATCACTAGCACCACTTGTTGACACCAGACAACTAGAGGTAGCTTTTTATGATCACCTGGACATGTCATGGGGACATCAAGATTGGTTGCTTATCTCCACAATTCTCTGCTTTGCTAAGGAATTCACTTTTTCATCTCCTCCCCTACAGGAACATCCAAACTTATCAAAATATCATCAGTTTTTTTATTCACTGTCTTCTCATTGACCCATGACAGTTGTTTTCAGAATTAAAAGAGACCATGACCCTGAAGAGAGTGGCATCCTAGAGAGAAGACCACAAATCTTCTGATGCTCTGCCCATCTAGTCACTCTTCCAACAACATTATTGATCCAAGTTATTGGTGAGGAACACTGCAAATAGCTACAACCAATGAGAATGTTAACTGAACTAGTTGCTAGAAGGAACTAAACTTTCGGCTCTTTCAATTTAGCCCAGGCAAAAGTTCACTTACAAGAAGGCCAGATAATATATTTGCACATTCTGTTTTTCATAAGTAGAATTATTCATTAGTAGAAATATTAGTAAATGGTATTTGTCTTGGTAAAACACAACAAGCTCATCTCTCAGTGCCTCAGTTTCCTCCTCTGTAAATTGGAAATAATAATACTTGTATAACATGTATGCTGTCCCAGAGCCAAGCTGCTACATCTGACCTTCAGGGTTCCAGGGAATAACTCTGAGTGGTTAGGACATCTCTTTTTTTAATGTCATCACTTCAAGTACCCACCAACTAAGTTCCCCCATTGCTGAGGGTAGCAGCAACTGGCCCTCTCTCCCCATTTAACCACTTAAGATTGTTTAGCTTTTACAAAGGGATATTTACATCAAAGATATGGCAAGAACAAATATATAAACATTTTCCTTCACAATACTTTGGGGGCATACTCTTCCCTGCATCATTGGTCTCTAGAGGAATAGGCTCAAAATGTAGCTCATAACATCATGGCTCCCAGTTCATGTCTAAAAGTGTCATCTCTGCCAAATGAGTCCTAGTGTCAGCTGCTACTGGCTAGGGTCCCAAGGATCACTCCCAAAAGTTGTTTCTTGCTTCTTAAGGAGTTGATATTTTGGGCCTATAAAACCTGGTAAGGATTCTGACTCAGATTCCTGTGTCTCTCTAGGATGCCACTCTCTTCAGGGTCCTGTGCCTTCAAAACTTCCAAGGTTGGAGATTCCACTTTCTTCACTCAGAACAGAAAAGAATTAAATGAAAAGGCCTATTTCTCAGGGCCACATGGCCTCAGAGGGGAGGAGGCCCTAAGGACTCTCACTTTATGGCATGACTTCTCACTAGATGCCATGAGTGAGTCATTGATATACTCCAAGAATGACTGGAGCAAAAGAGGGCATTGTTGATGCTAAAAGGCGTCTTTGAATGTCCTTGAAGCCAACCAAAGAGCCTCTCCTTCACCACATGGTTAGATGACCAGAATGTCTGTCTACTCATCTTCCATCTCTCCAAGGTATTATCCTTACATACCATCATCATGATTCTCCCTGAAACAAGCTCTCTAGCACCCTCCACGTGGAAAAGTTTCATTAGCCTAGCAAACTGATGGCATCTGTACCTGTTACAGACCTCCATTACACTTATGCAACCTACCTTATAGATCTGTTGTGAAGAAAGTGTTCTGCACACATTAAGGCACTACATGCAAGAGAAGGGGGAGTGAAACAAGCATTTATTAAACACCTATCACGTCCCAGGCACTGTGCTCAGTGCTTTACAGATATTTCATGTGATCCTCACAACAATCCTGGGAGGTAGGTGCTATGATGATCCACATTTTACAGTTGAGAAAACTGAAGCAGATCGAGGTTAAATGATTTGCCCAGAGGCACAAAGATAGTAAGTGTCCGAGGCTGGAAGTGAACTCAGGCCTCCCTGACATCAGGCCCAACACTCTATCCACTGTACCATTGCGATTAATACTTACCTAACTCTTTGGTAATCTTTTTTTTAAAAATTGATATATTTTATTTTAGCACAAGTTTTTCCCTGAACCTCCCTCTTCTGCCTCCCCAGAGAATATGAACGTTCCCCAGAAAAGAAGTAAAAACAGATCATCTTTACCAACAGAAAGAAATATATCCTTTAACTTGGGCAGTTTGGTAGCATTAGCATTGACTATTATAATAGACCAATTTCATTTCTTCTTCCTGTGGAAGTTATATTATTTTGGTCATTACTTTTATTGTTCTTTTAGCTATTTTCTTGCACTTTGTTTTAGGGGAAGTTTGGTAAAATGAATAGAGCACTAGTTTTTAATAAAAGATCTGGGTTCAAGTCCCATCTTTGATACATATTGGCTGTGTGACCTAGGCAACTAACTCTCCAAGAATTCAAATTGCAAAGAGGGTGCCAACCTGCTTTGGTAGAGGGAGTTTTATCACTTGGGAGTTACCTCCTACTAATGAAATGACAGGTTTGGTTCCTATCCCTGTAACACTGAATAAATGTCTTCCTATTTCTCTAAATTCTCCATATCTGTTATTCCTTATGAGAAAGTACTCAATTACATTTGTAAACCATAGTTCACCCGTTCCCCCCATTTTTCCCAGCTTTCAAAAAAAAATGCTATAATCAGCATGTAAGAGGGAGGTTATATGTCTCTGTCCCTCTGCCACATGCAGCTCTGTGTTTTTGGTTGTCCCTGCTCATGTGGAAGCTCAAAAGCCAAGGAGAGCTGAAGGAACAGAAGATCTGTGAGATAGCTCTCAAGCACCAGAAACAGAAACTTCAGGAATCAAGGTCAGAGATAGAGGGGGTAAAGAAGGTAAGATGACCAATAGAGCAGAGAGTTTCTTTCCATGTGTTCCCTGTCCTCATGCACCCTTCCCTGGGTCCATGAGCAATAAACTAGCTAAGGCTCTATAGATTGCTGTGTGGGCAATCCCTGCCAGTGACAGGACCCTGAAAGCAGTGACCTCTGGAAGATCCTGCTCACATTGGATACTCGGCTCCATATTCTATTCTGTGAAAGGCCTTATGGCCAAAGCCTGGCTCTGCTGGAAGCATGAGTCACCTATCAAGTGGGAACTACACTGTATTGTCTGAGCTCCTCTGACCACTAGGAGAGCGGGAAAGCAAGCAAATTCAAATTGTGCATTTCCCAGAATTCTTGGGTTCCCACCCAATACTATGTACTACAGTACTAGGAACTGCAGTACTTTGGGAGAGCCTGTGGGGCACATCCAGGTGTCAGATGTTTTCTTATACATACTTTAATTGCTGTTCTGTATTATATTTTTTATTATGTATGCGTTCTTTAATTGATTCTATACCAAGGATAATTACTGCCTACAGTTAAGAATATTGTATCTCTTCATTTGGGGAGTCAACTCTATTATGCCAAGGTCATGTAATTAGGATTCAGAAAACAGCAAATTCAGAGAAGAGGTGGGGTGTGCCAGGGTGGCTTGAGAACTCTGAATGAGGAAAAAAATGCCATAATGATCCACACCTCCTAGTCAGGGCTGGCCTGCAGAAAGAGGTGGAGCTTGGAGACTGAAAGTCATCCCATCTCTGAGAACCATAGAAAAGAGCATCTCGACAAAGGTTGGTGAATGTGTGCAACCACTAGGATGAGTGGGAGATGCCTACTACTAGTTCCTTCCTATTGAACAAAATCAGTTTAGTTGCTATCAATGTCACCTTGTGTTTAAATGAACATTTTGTTATATATGATTTCCTTCTGATAATCCTTTTGGGACAGAAGTTTGGGGGTTCATTTGAAAATGAATCTCCAACTGCCTCCAAGGAAAGAAGGAAGGCAGGCAGGCAGGAAGGCAGGCAAATCCTTTAATTTCTTTGCATGGACTTCGTTTTCACTTCTGTAGCACACATTCCTTTCTTTCAATCTTATCCTTTTAATATGATCACAAATTATCATAAATGAAGTAGTATGGTAAGATTAAAAGAAACTTAGCATTTACTGACTTTATTGGTAGTTACTTTTTCTTTTGTATTTGTCCCATCTAGAAAATTTACTCTCTGAGGGCATGATGGCAAAAAATATATCTTTGTCCTCATGGTGCATTCTAATATACTTTGGATTCATTTTCCCCCCAGAAGTAGCCGGAAAACAATATCAGATGTAGGAATGAGCGGGGCAGATAGGTGGCATAGTCAATAGAGCTCTGGCCTTAGAGTCAGGAGGACCTGAGTTCAAATCCAGCCTCAGACACTTAACACTTAATAGCTGTGTGACCTTGGGCAAATCACTTAACCCCGATTGCCTCACCAAAAAAAAAAAAGGCAAGATGTAGGAATGAGTTTCTTACCTGGCATATTTTTAGAAATGTGAATCCAGCTTTTTATTTTCAGACAAAAGTAAACACCATCAGTCTAAGAGGATAATAGAACTGTTCCTGAGATCCCCCTCATAACTCTCCCTTCCAAGTCTCTGGAGGAAACTACAAACTGGACTAATGAGAATACCAAGGTTTGCTGGATCTTTGTTTTCATTCCTTAAAGAAAAATTCCTCCTACCTCCTAACTCATAAAAGCCTTCAGACAAATTATGACACAGTACTGGATGTGAGGAAAGGAAAATGTGTTGTGTTAGAAGGTGGTGAATATACAGATCCAGGATTAAAGAAAAGTTCAATGGAATCATTCATGTCAACACAGAGGAGAAAAGAGCTGTATTTGGACTAATTCACTTCTGCACCCCTGCCCCAAAGTCCTGCCCACTTCTTTCCCACATAGTCACATCGGCATATGAAAAGGGTTTGTGAAACAAGTTTCCATAGATGGGTAGTTTTTAGAGGACCGATCGGACCACTTAGAGCATACCATATCATACCAAAATATCAAGTCCTAACACTGGGCCACCCTATGGAAGAAGGTCTCAAAGCTCCCATCTGGTCAACTAAAACAAAGAAGGGAAACTAATCAGGATCCATGGGCTGACCCATTCTACATTTGCTTAGTGACAGACAGAGCTGAGCTACGGAGTCTCTTAGGGTGTGTGGGGAGGAAAGAAGGCACTCAGGGTAGCCAGCTGGCATTATCAGTAGGCTCTCTTGAATACCAAGCCCTGCCTGATAGCCAAGCCTTTTTAAGAGGATTGCCAGTTCTTATCTCATCTATGTGTACTTCTTGGGTGTTGTCAGCTTTAGAGCCTGACCTTTCCCTGACATCCCCCCAGTGTGTCCCTCTTTCCTTTCATCTACCAAGCTGCTCAGTACAGACAACCATGAGCAAGGAAGGAAGCTGGACCTCCTTAGGAGTTGTACAAAAACTATCAATTTAAAGGGGTAGGTATGTCAGGACCCCTTCAGATGCATGCACCCTTCCTCAACACCTAGAGACAGAGAGTACATGATTTGCTTTAAATAGATAGATAGATAGATAGATAGATAGATAGATAGATAGATAGATAGATAGATAGATATTGGAAAAGGAGAATGGGTATGTAGTTTAAAACTGGGAGGAGGGGGAGAGAAGTTAAGTAATTCTCTTTCAGCAAGTAGGTGCCTCATGAAGCATGAGGCTAGAGCAGAATACAATGAATATGGAAAGCAAATAAGTGTTTGTTGAATTTAATTATATAAGTAAATAGGAGTATAGTGCTTGGCATATAATAAATGCTTAATACTTTTCATATATATATATATATTATCTCCTCCTTCCTCATTTTTGCCTGTTGAATTTCTACACATTTAAAAAATTTTTTCTTGAAAAGATTTATTTTTATTGATGACTTTTGTTGGTACATCATATTCATTTTCAAATTTTTCTTCTCTCCTCCTTTGCCTCACAAGCTCTCCCTTGGGACAAAGGAAAAACAATCAGTTTAGAAAAAAACAAATCTGACAGTCTATACAGTATTCCACATCCATAGTCCCCTACCATTGCCGTGAAAGAGGTACATTCTCTCAGCTCTTCTCCAGGGCCAAGAGTGGTCATTTTAGTTACATAGCATTGTTTTGTTTTATTTTATTTATGCATGTTATTTTCCTGGTTGTGCTCACTTCATGCTATTAATTCATATCTTTCCATTCTTCTTTGAATTTTTCATATTCACACTTATCACTTCTTATGGTGCACTAATATTCTATTACATTCACCATGTAACACAATTTGTTTAGCCATCCCCAATTGTCAATTCATCCTTAAATTCATCTCAAATCCCACCTCCTTTATGAAGCCTTTCTTAATCCTTGATATGAGTACCATCCTTCAACATCAAACCTCACAGAGAAATTTATTTTGTACCTCTCTAGTGTACTTACAGATTGTAAGAATGAAGCTCCATTTATCATTCCACCCAATTAAAAGTAATTCTCTGTATTAGATATGAGCATTTCTTGATTGAATCAATCAATATGAACCAGGAGGAACAGGGCCTGTACACCACTTTCAATCAAAGTCTTTATGTGAGAGACTTAGTCAACCCTAAAACATCTGAATAAAAGAGAGGCACTATCTCCAAACCATAAAGAGATTCCAAGGGTAAGGAAACAGAGAGTAAGAAGTAGGTTATAACAAAACTGAGCTAAGAACTGGAAACCCTGGGGTGACCAATCAAAGGAGAAAAAGGAAGAAGGACTGAGTTATGTCAGAAAAGGGAGCCTCTGAAGAGAGACATTGGCTTTACAGGTGTGTTAGAGTAGAAGACCCGGGATGATGTCCCCAGTGTATCCACCTACCCAAGAACTAAAGGAAGTTGTAAACAAAGGTCTATTCTTTCCCAACTTCCCCTGCTGGTACCTGTGTACTTATACTGTAATATAATCTAGAAAACTAGGTAGATACAAATGTAAATGGAGATGCTTAGCACAGTGTCTGGCACAAATTAGGTACTTAATAAATGTTTTTGATGTTTTTTGAGTCATGGATTGATTTAGGCAGAAGGCTAAACCTCTGCCTAAATGTTAGGAATTTTCCTAATTGGAAGCTTAGAGCAATAGTGATTGAATTTATAACTTTTTCTCTAAAATAAATTCCCTAAAACTGCAGAGAAGGGGACCACATTTAGGGTCATTATATTGCCTCTGGGCTTAAAACAAGCTGATTACTGTAACAGGGTGTTATAAATATCAATACATGTTATTATAGCAGGGTGTTATACATGCCAACACGTAACGAAGAAAATCTTAAAATATATTTAATATGAAATATTTTATAAATTATATTTAATATGAAAATAACATTGTCCCAGGGACCATGTCATATTTATATATTGAATCTCCCCTAGCACTCTGCAGAGAATTCTTTCTCTCTACTCACAGCAGGCACTTGAACTTTGAGTGTGCAGGGTTACACATTTGGTTAAGTGTCTGAGGTTGGATTTGAACTCAAGTCTTCCTGACTCCAGGCTTGGTGCTCTCTCCCCTGTACCACCAGCTGCATCAGTGTACTCATAAGATAACAAGTTCAAACATTTATATGAAAAAGCTAAGATACCTAGAGAATAAAAACTTAAACATCTTCAGTGAAAACTTGGCCAATGGCATTTAACTTAAGGGAGCAGAAACTCCAAAATATGGCTAATGTTTAAAAATAGGAATTCTGATCTGAGACTTGTGGAAGGTACTACACTAGAGGCAGAGTCAGTGCAGAGAAAATCCAAAGTAGAGGAAAGAAATATTTTTCTTCTCACTACTTTCCATTTATCTCTTCTGCTTGTTATGATTCAGATAAGTCAGTATCATCCTTGGTGGTTATCTTATTGTACAGAAGGCAGATCAAGTTGGTCATTTGTTAATGAAATTTTTTATTGTCAACTAGGAGTTATATTAAGACATTTGGATTTTGAGGAAAGCTGGAGGTGGGAGAGAGAAAAGTCCCTAAAATGCTCTATCACCCAAGATGCATCTCTACCACAGTGTAGACTAAGCCTTGCAAATAGTTTTAAGAAATGTTTACTCTGCAAAACAGAAATAGTAAACTGAATGTACATCTAAAAGAAAACCCTAGTTCTGGTGATTATTTGGCTTAATTATAAAACGAATGCTGTCCCTCATATAGTAATAACATATCCATACTTCAAGAATTCATGGGTTTTGCTGTTATGAATACTCCCTCAAATGATACAGATCAATAATCCTTGACAGCTGACCTTTGTAAGTCAAGAGACTGTGCAAAAGTTCACCCTTGGTGAGCAATCTTCTGGTGATGAGCTTGAACAAACTGAGAAAATCTGGTAGTCATGAAGGGGCTACAACAGTGATTAGTCTCACACATTCCCTCTTTCCCATCCAGCAGAGTGTAAGGTCCTTGAGAGCAGGAACTGTTTCATCTCGTCTTTGTAACCCCAGCATCTAGTATAGTGCCTTGCTCATAGTAGGCTAAGTTCCAGTTGGATCTGGTTGAATATTCAAAGTCTTTCCAGCTTGGTGGAACCTAGCATTGCCTTCAGGAATCCAGGGGCACTTGACTGCCAAGATGAGGTTAGTGAAGGAATAATAATGAGAGCTCACATTTATACAGCTCATTATGTTTTACAAAGCAATTGCTCACAATAGCTCTGTAATATAACAATGATAATTGCCCCACAATTGGGAGGGTGTGTGTTTTAAGGTTTTCAAGTAGTGGCAATGGCTCCACCATAAACCCTTGTGCAGTCTCCCTTCTGACCGATGGATAGCTGCAATCAGGGTTATACATATGGCTATGCATAATAGTTGTGGTGGCATATTGGAGATTCTAATTCAATTATGTTTTCATGGTGAAAGGAAAAAAAGTTGAGAAAAGAAGCTACTTAGACAAAAGGACCATTCTAGAACTCTGTAAATAACTTGCATGGCCCTCATTTTTCTAGATTTATATCTTGAAAGGTACTTAAAAATCCAAAATAATGCAATGCTTTGGAAGTACATGGTCTTAACCATTTGCTAATATCAGCAGCATAAATGAGAGGAAGGTAGAGAGAAGGCTGGTCTCAGAGTCAATGTGCATTTGGCACATTCTACCTTTTTGGCCATTCACAAATTGTCTAAAAATACAGAATATAGGCAATCTGAAAGAGTGGAAGGATTTTCCTACCCCAGTGAAAGCACAGGTATAAACAAAACAACAATAACAATATTAAAAAAATTAATGATTACAAAAACACCCACATGCACGGCATAATACTAGGTGTTCTGGTTATTGTGTTGTTAAATTGTGCAGAAAAGGCATCCATTCTTCTGTTCTACAAGCACAATACAGCAAACCAGGCAAACCTAGAAACCCCACAAACCAATCTGTTTTGAGGAGCGGAGAGAGGTAAGGAAAACTGATGAGGCCTCTAAATCAGGGGTTCTTATATTCTTTTTTAGTGTCACAGTGGCAAATGGTTGGCAGCCTGGTAAAACCTAGAGATCTTTTCTCAGATTAATATTTTTAAATACACAAAATAAAATACATAGGATTGCCAAAAGAAAAAAGACCATATTAAAATACATAGATTTTTGTTTAAGTTCATGGAACTCAGCTTAAGAACTCTTGCAAATGGTCATTTTTAAAAAACTGTTTCAAATAAGCCACTTTGGAACCTCTGAAATGTCTGATGTGATTCAGTCACTCTTAGTCTCCATAAAAAGTTGAAGGGCCCTACTATTGGGAAAGGCAGGGTAGCTTGAGATATCTTTTGGGAATTAAGTAACTTCACACTGACTTTGCTGAGTAAATAAGGTAACATAATATGTGATAGGAGAGGAGTCAGACCCACAGCCATCCAAGTTAAGGAATCTTAGGCAAGTGATAAAAAAATCAAAGAGTACAAAGGACACTAAACTATAAATATTATTCCCCAAATCAATGCATTATGAATTTAACTTTTTAACTGTTCTCAAAATAAAAGTGGAGAATATGCATGTTCCTCTAACTATAAATCTAGTTTATTTGCCAATGAAAGAGAAACATTCTGTGAAAGGTAAATTGTACTAGTAATACCTTAAATCCTATTTTCATTAATTAAAATTTAATTCTTAGAATTTGCAAAATACCACGCTTTACTTATGTATCTCTATAAGTTTTATCCATGTAACAAATTCTGTGGAAATTCAATACAAATTACAGAACACATGCCCACTTGGAAACTTTTACTAGCTGCCATTTTGTATCAAGATGATGGACTGGACTACACACCGGGCTTCAGGAATATCCTGCTATGCCTAAAAGACAGACAATACTTTCTAAAATTAACAGAAGACAGACACATATGAAAGACTGAGTGGTCAAGCTGAGGTAAAGGTAAGGCACTTGTGTAAAACCAGATTTTTTTTTTTAAGCTAGGCAATGGGGTTAAGTGACTTGCCAAGGGTCACACAGCTAGTGTTATGTGTCTGAGGCCACATTTGAACTCAGCTCCTCCTGAATCCTGGGCTGGTGCTCCATCTACTGTGCCACCTCGCTGCCCCTAAAACTAGTACATTTCTAGCAGATATTTCGACTATTTGTGACATCATTTGGGAACTCAAGGGTAATACAACACACAGGCGTCGTAAGCTTGACCCTACAAGCCGGGGCTCTCTTAGTTCAGGTTCATTGCTGGGACAAAATGAAGTGTTCCTGAGTCGCCGAACATCGAACAAAGGCGGAGGTTTATTTTGCTGTAACCAGCAGGGTTAGGCAACAAGGACATATAGCAAGGAGAGACACTTAGCTTGTCTCCACACAGCCCCTCTCACCCCGATGGGGAACACTACCGGTCAGCCAGTCATCAGGGTACTGCCACTCACAAGGCCTCGAGCACGCACCAAATCTGAGGAACCTGGGGCCCGTAAGGGCCTTTTATTGGCTCTGGGCCAGGAAGTGCATCAGAGAAGCTGAAGCCAATCAGATTTGGTGGAAGGAGGACGCTCCGCTTAGGTTGGGGGCGGGGCTTGGGAAGCTGGGCCGGCTGGAAAGTGCTGGGGGTTGTATGCCGGCGAAAGCTGTCGGGGGTAAGGGAAGCGGTGCCAGGAAAGTGCTATCCTACCATGACGTCTAAGAAAGAAGGAATTAGCGCCACCATAACATGGATTAATTCAGCTTGTTTCGTGCCCCTCTCATTGTGGCATTACATTTCAAGCTTTAGATGATTCCGCCCAAATGGCATCCTCCGACACAGAAGTTCCTACATACAGGAGCAGACATGGCGTCAGGAAGATCTGCCCTGCCTCCGACACATGTTACCGGCGTGGCCATGAGCAGATTACGTAACCTGGCAGGGCTCCCAGGCAACTTTCTCAGATTTTGAATCACAGATGAGTTACGTTGGTGGAGGGAGATTGCATACCAGGAGTTCCCTGCACAGGTCTGGACAAAAACACTGAATTTGCTTCTCTTTAATTTTCGTACCCGAGATGAGTCCTCATTTTGAATATTTACAAAATCACTTACATGAGAGGTAGATAGTGTCGTGGATAAAGAGCTGGAGTCAAGGAGATCTGGATTTTTAAGGGAGGGGTGGGGAACCAGCGGCCTCGAAGCCACATGTGGCTCTCTAGGTCCTCAAGTGTGGCTCTTTGACTGAATCCAAACTTTATTTGAGGACCGAGAGGGCCAACCTTGGCCTTCAGGCCACAGTTTTCCCATTCCTGGTTAAGTGCTACCTCTTACGCATAATATCTGTATAACCCTGGGCAAATCACTTAACCCCTTAAATGCCCTAGGCAATTCTCTAAAATTTTAAATTGCAGAGCAAGTGCTAATCTGCATTAGTGAAGGGTATTTCCTCACTGGAAATTTCCTACATGGAGGAAATCACATGTCTGGAATCATGGTCCCCCCCCCCAAAAAAAAACTAGTCACTTTGAAATGAACATTGTAATTTTAATAATAGTCAGGCTTTGGAATTTTGTTGAGCAAATACCCTTAATTAGAAATCCCTTTAAGGAGATACTAGAGTGAAAACCAAATAATCCGTCTTTCCTCATCAAAGCCGTCAGTGAAAACAGGGAAACTAAGACAACTATCCCCAGATTATTGTGACTAGAGGAAGGTCACTTTCAACCCTCCCCTCTTAGGACAACATTAAAATATCCTTTTCTGTTTTGGTTGCAGTGGTGGTTAGCTCTTAAAATAAATTTCTTGCCCATTTGACAACAGTGGGAGTTGGAACTCATTTCCCCTTCTCTAACATGTACTAGCCTATTCCGTTGGATAGATGGGTGAGCACAGTGTCTCTACTACTAGGCTGAGTTAAATATGGCATTGATCATTATGTCAGTAATCCTCCCTGGTTTCAAGACCTCCAACAACCACTGATGAGACATTCTTTGTGTTCAAATGTCTGGCTGACGTCTGATGCTTAAAACAGCCTATGCTTTCACCCCTCTCTGCATTGTCATAACCCTGTATCACTAGTCTTAAAAGGATATCGCAGCCACTCTGAGAACCAGTTGCTGACCAAAGAAGCCAGCCAGCCTGACTGCCCGTGTCCCTGCCTGCTTCTGGCCGCCTTGTATGCCTGATTCTTCACACTTTCTGTTGTTCTGACAAAACGGGGACCATGTCTACCTTTGGCTACAGAAGAGAACTGAGCAAATACGAATCCATCGATGAGGATGAACTCCTTGCTTCACTGTCAGCGGAGGAGCTGAAGGAGCTGGAGAGGGAGCTGGAAGATATTGAACCCAATAGAAATCTACCAGTGGGACTAAGGCAAAAGAGCCTGACAGAAAAAACCCCTACAGGGACGTTCAGCAGAGAGGCACTGATGGCCTACTGGGAGAAAGAGACCAAAAAGCTTCTGGAGAAAGAGAGGCTAGGGGAATGTGATAAGGTAGGATCCCACAGCATGTACTCTCCACTGGGCACCCTGGGCCCTCATTTTTTTTTTCAAACTCTTCAATTTATATCCATCCTTTCCTTGTGACCTTATGTTTCTCAGAGACTAGAAAATCTTTCAGATTGAAACAAGGATGTAGTCTGTTCAGTTCCTGGAAGAATCAAGCCAAGGATTCTGTTCTTTATATAAAAGGAGCTGGTCTGCATTGGAAAAGTAATATGCAACTAAGACATGCTGAGATTTTTTTTCATACTTTAGCCAGTGTGAACTATAAGCCCAAAATATGGTATTATTCACGTCTCTTTGTGAGACTGGTTAATTGAATTGTACCTTTCTACAGATACAGAGATAATAATGGTAGTCATATGACAATTTTTTTTTTTCTCAGACATTGCCTAAGTACCAGGAAATATGCTTATTATTTGTAAGGCAGAGGTCTGAGAATAGTCCTGTCCGGTACACTTGAACTTGAAGGTAGATGAACAGGCCTTTACAAGCAATACCAAAAGGACATGTTCATAGGAGAACAGTAGTGGCAATAACTGTAGGGAACATACAGAAATGACTCTTGAATTTTTAGACTCAGGCAATGAGCTGTATTGGAAAGAGGAATCTTGTTTTTCGCCCTGGGCCTATTTAACCAACTGTCAGATCCTGGGTAAGTCATTTAACTAAGTTTATTAGAGTTTCAATGTCCTCACCTGTAAGATGAGAGGGATGGGGTAGGTAATCTCCAAGGCCCCTTCCAGCTCTCCCACTCTATGTCTTGTTCTGTAAATTGAGCTCAGTCAGAGTGATATAAAAACCAAATGACTTAGAGCCAACAGTCAGCCAGCCAGTGTACTAATAGAGTGACTGTCAGATAATATCCACATTAGGGTGTACTGAATAAATGAGAACATATGTACAAGGCACATCTGTTGCAATGCATCAAGAGGCCCTTGAGAATCCAACCATGGCAGTGCTGGCCCAAGACCATTCTGGCTATGCAAGGGTGGGGTGAGGCTGGCATGCTGTGCTCCAAGACCACTCCCAGAACTTTAGCATGCAAATAAACAGCAAAAGAATGTAATCTCCTTTGGTAGAGATTGCAAAGAACAGGCAAGTTTTAGGGCTCTGTTCATGATATATACCTAGTTTCCATCAAGGTTTTGGTGGGGCTTGGTGGCTTTTTAGGGCATCTGGGGGGACAGTGGATGGAGCACCAGGCTCAGAGTCAGGAAGGTCTGAATTCAAATTTGGCCTCAGAAACTACTAGCTATGTTGTCCTGGGTAAAACACTTAACCCTTATTTGCCCCAGTTCCTTATCTGTAAAATGGACATGCTGGAAAAGGAAATGGCAAATCACTTCAGTATCTTTGTCAAGAAAACCCGTCGCATAAAGTCGGACACACTCAACAACAACTACAGTGGCTTTTTAGCTTAACTGGGCAACAGTGTGTAATAAGACTACTGCAGTCACAGCTTTGATCCCTGTCTGAGCCTGTGAGCTCTACTCCAATTGCTTTTCTAACTCTGGCCAGCTGACTCCTTGGCCCAAGAGGGCAAGAGAAGTGGGTGGGTGTATGCAAATTCATCCCCAATACCCCAAAAAAAAAATAACTCAAAGGACTGTTGGTACGTCTGTCATCACATGTAAAGAACAGCCAAAGTTCTGAGAGGAAAGAGGAGATGATGACCTTAGTTATCAGACTAGTATGTTCTTTGAAGCATTAGGAATTAACAGATCTGGAGAGGAAAGTCCTTTGGTAGCCATATCAAGAGTGACAGGCAACAATAGCTGGTCAGCCTCTAAGTATAGCACATCACACTTAGGGACAGTCACAGAGTGCATTGACTCTATTGACTGAGGATACTTTGATGTGAAACTGAATTAACTCTTTAGGACAAAGATGGGCAACCTATGGCACAAGTGGTCTGCCAGAGGATTTGGAATTAGTGCACACAGGCTGGGCACCAAGCAAAAATTGTGAGAGAGGCAAAGCTTTGCTGTGATACTCTCTTACTTTCTGTGTCTGTGCCCCATTTCCACTTGTCCTAGTGTCTTCCCTCTCTTGGGTTCCCCCTTTCCTACTTTTGTCCTTTGCCCAGTTTTGTTCCAAATTGACTGTCAGTTAATCTGTGGAAAGGGCTTCGCTGATAACTGAAGTCAGTTTTGCATAGCAATAACAACTTAGGGATTTTCAAAGGCAAAGACTTCAGTGCCCAAAGGAATAAAGCTCTAATGATGGAACAACAAGCAGTTGAGTAATATTGGGGATGTGAAGGAGAGGGAACCTACTTATGGAAGCTAATATTAAGTCCCTCCCTAGACTATCACTTGTATGAAACACGTCCTTCTAAGTAATCCATAAACATTCTTTGACATACATAGCAATAAGAGAAACCAAAATATGAAAGTCAATTTCTCATCTAGGACACTATGCCAAAGCATGTCCCAAGTGCTTCATAGAGGAGATAGGAGCTGAAAAGGATAGTGAACGGCAATAGAGGGATTCGGAAAGTGAAGACAGTGTATCTGTGGAATTGGGGGGCAGATAAAAGAGCAGGGAAGAAAAAAAGGATACCTCCATATGGAAAAGCAGTTTGTTACTTTCATGTGGGACATGGAAAGTAATTGTTGGAAGTGATTGAAGATATAATGAATACTCACCATAGAAAGGGAGAACAGATTAATTTAGGAGTATCAAATATAGCTAAGATGGAAGACTTTTGCAAACAAGAAAGAATGGGATTAAAATTTGGTTTGTGCAAAGTCCTCCCATAGTTGATACATCTAATTCAGTTCAACAATGTAATTGGCATCTATCACATACCTAGTCTGTTCAGAGCACTCTGTTGGCATTAGGAAAAGTGAAAAGTAAAGATAGACTTGGTCCCTTCTCTCAGGTAGCTTATAGTCTAAGATGGATACACAGATAGACATAACAGATAATATTTCAAGGTGAATACATTAGAGAAATACAAAAACAAAAACTATGAACTCTTGGGAGAAAAAAAATAATTACCATTTGGGAGAGGATGATTATGATATTGCTCATTGTTATATAAAGAATTAAGTATTATCCTCATTTTTAGATGAGGAAGACTAGAATCAAAGACAAAGTGACTTGCCAGCACTTGCCAGCTAAGTAGGCAGGGGCCAGGGCTCAAACCCAAGTATTTTGATTCTGAATACAGTGCTCTTTCCATTATACCACACTACCTCTCTAAAACTTCCAAGAGGAGGTGGCTATTAAGTCGGGCTTTAAAAGTTGGGTAGGAATTCAATAATCAAGGAGGGGCAGAGAGGACATTCCAGGCATAGAGAACAACTTGAACTTGATACAGTTTAAATAGCTCAGGGCTATCAAGCAGGGACGGTGACTTATTCTGCCATTTTCTTCTGTGCTCACTACTGTTCCTAGTCCATTGTCGGCCCTTGACAAGTACGAACTAAGAGCATTCTTCCTTAAATGATCTTCAACTCTGTTGAATAATGAGCTACAAAATTAAAGTCAACTGCGTTATTTTTTTTCTTGTATAAACATCTAGGTTTTTAATTTATTCTCACCATTAGGGCAACTCTTATCCTGTTCTCTTGGAATTATTTGTTTATGTAGGGCAAATCCTTCTTAGCTCTGGTCCTCACTGCCCTGGGTGTTGCTACTTAAAATGGACGCAAACAGGTGCAATATTCTCTCTTTCCCTGTCCCTGCCCATTGCTAGCAATACTCACATACGTGGGGCATCTCTGTGTCCTATCAGCCATGACACACAGGAGCCTAAGTAGTGAGGAAATTAGTTGTTAGCACATATATTGTAGGTCTGGCCTAATTTGGAGGAAGTTTAAAATGTGTGTGTGTGTGTGTGTGTGTGTGTGTGTGTGTGTGTATGTATCTTAGAAGATCAACCAATAAATGCATATATATGGCATTAAGGATATATTTTCCAAGGAAAATACTTTCTTACTCTAATCTTAAGACAAGTCTGACATCTACCCTTAGTCATTCCCACAAGTACCTAAGGCCAGTGTTGTCAATAGATTAATCCATCTAATGGTATCTTGTAGCAGATTCAAAAGGGGACAGTCGAAATGGAGCCTAGAAATGGGTACAGAATTCCAGATGTCCCTTATTAGCTCATCTATTTCTTGACTTCTACCACTCTTGAAATTTCTGCCTTCACAGTAGCCCCCACTTTCACCTGAAATTCTCACCACCCTACACAAAGCCTACGTCACAACTTGGTGAAGGTCAGACTATGGGCCAGGTGATAGAACTATGGTGAAGACCACAGTGCCCTAACATCTCCCACACCCCAATTCAGTCCTTGCCATAGAAATCAAATCAACAAGCAGTTGCACAAAGCTAATAAGCCATTGGCCCCATCAGTATAGAATCACAAAATCATAGGAGTTAAAACCACAAGGGTCCCTTTGAGATCATTTAGTCCAACTTCCTCTTTAAGAGATGAAGGAATTATGACTCTGTGTCCTCTCTACTTGAATGAATGATAGAAGGAAAGATTTATTAAGTACTTGCTATGTGCACAGCTCTTTGATAAGTACTTGGGCTAAAAATAGAAAAATAAATCAGGCCATGCTCTCAAAGAGGACACATTCTAATGGAGAGACAACACATATGAAAAGTTTCAGCTACAAGTCAGATGGAAAGGTCCCATAATCCTTAGAGTACAGCAGCAAAGCAGATGGTAATGCCTCCTCTTTAATGTCATTTCCACTGATAAAATCATACCAGTTTATAATGTTGAACTATTTGACAGTTAGATCTGGAAGACACCTTGAGCTTATCTAGTCTACCCTCTCATTTTACAAGTGAGAAAAATGAGATCCAGCTAGGTGGCGCAGTGGATAGAGAACCGGCCCTGAAGTCAGGAGGACCTGAGTTCAAATGCGGCCTCAGACCAAACACTTGACTCCTACTAGCTGTGTGACCCTGGGCAAGTCACTTAACCCCAATTGCCTCTCAAAAAAAAAAAAAGATTACATAAATAATACAGAGCCAGGAGGAAAGCCCCAATCCCAGTGTCCAACTTCTTAGGCATATATATGTGTATGTGTGCATGCATGCATGCATGTATGTATTGTATGCACATATATGAGTATGTGCATTTTTAGATATTCATGCTCACACGCATATACATATATTGTATTGTTTCACTTGTTCAACGCTTTTTTCACTGACATATTCTCTACCTGTTAATAAAATATTCCAGTGAATCTATGATCTAATCAATATAGATATTCCCTTCAATGATATAGATTGTAACCTAGCCACATCTGATCCTCCTGTCTGACTCTTATCCATATTCCACTCTAAGTCAGCCAGGGAGAGTCTCCCTAACATGCTGAAGGTGTTGTGTTGTCATGACATCGTAAGGATACCAATGGAAAAGGTGGATTGTCCATCAGTTATCCCTGGTTCTTGCCACATCACCCCCCATGTTCTTTTTCCATCATGCATGTCTTTACACCACTTGTACCAAATTCTTCATTTATAGTGTATTGCAATATGTTCATGCCCTCCATGTATCTTTCTGTTGCATTTTGGTGATCCTCAACTTCAATACTTTGTGGAGATTTGTGTCTTACAACTCATGGTACAAGATCACTGGAAAAACATTGCTGTTAAAAGCACAGTATCTTTGTTACTCTAATTGTTACCATATTTAAATGATGGTTAAAATAAAATTTTGTTATTTTTTCCAAATGGCCAAGATGAATCTTCAGCAACATCCTTGACTCTGTATAACAGCTGGGTATTGTCTATTGTAAAAGAAACATCTTTCCCCAACCTATCTTGAATGCTGTCAATCTTGCAATATTTGTTCTTGCATCTACCACGCTGGTACAGATTTTTCTTTTGCCTGGATTCCAATCCTTTTTAGATAGTGTTGCCTGTGTCCCTAGCAGTAATCTGTTGCCCCAATAGAGTAGCCATCAAAATATCTACCAAACTCCAGTCTCCAGTAGGCCTGGGAATATGCTTTATTCTTCTCTGTATCTCACAAAGTACTAGTCCAGTGCTTTGCACCTTGTACTTAATCAGTGAATATTTGTCAATGAATCCTCTATTAGTCCACCTTTTATGCCTTATTCTGTATCTTTGTCTTGAACTATATAGCCAGTGAATATATATAGTATAAGTCTCTATGATAACTCATCCCTTTACATCTAATCTAATTTCTGGGACATAGAAAGTGCTTAACAAATGTTTATTGGATTGAATTGGATTGAATGTTGGTTAAATTTTTTCCCCCATCGTTAAGGCCTAAAGTTTTTCTTAAACGATAAAAGGTGAACAAAGTCTTGTCCCCATAGGCAGAGGGATGGTAATAATGCACCATGCTTTGGGGCCAAAGTTCTGCAATTCTAATTGTTATAGAAGCCCTGCTGTGGAAGAACAGCACCTACTGCTTAGATGAGGGCAGAAAAGGGGACTTCTTTGTGATTGTGAATTCAATAACCATTAAACCAGGAGTGTCATCCCAGGAAAAAATCTGACCCAGGCAATTTAAAGGGTCCAGAATCAGAAGGCCTCTGGGGATTTCCTGAGTGATAAGGTACAGAAGAAATTTTTAGAGACAATGGAAATTTTGGCAGGTTTAAAACTTATTTCTGTGCATTTCCCCATGAAGAACCTAAGGGTTTTGAGCACAGTAACGGAAAAGTTGAATTGAACTGAAAAGATGGTGGATAGAGTTCTGTGCTTGGAAACAAGAAGACCTGAGTTCAAGTCCTCTTTCTGACACATACTGGCTATGTGAGTAGGAGCAACTGTCTTGGAAGGCAATAGAACAAACATGTATTAAGCGGCTACTGTGTGCCAGGCATTGTGTTAAGAGTTTCACACAGGCTATCTCATTTGATCCTTACAACAACCCTGTGACATAGGTGTTGTTATTGTCTCCATTTTTTACAATTTGAGGAAACTGAGGCAGGCAGAATTTAAGTGACTTGCCCAGGGTCACATAGCTACTAAATATCTGAGGCTGGATTTGAACAGAAATTTTTCTGATTCCAGGCCCAGCACTCTATCCACTGTGCAACTTAGCTGCCTTTACACTTAATCTCTCAATGTCCCAAGCAAATCTCTAAAATCATGTATATAGGATGTTCCAAGTCTAGTACAGTTTTAAGTTTAAATTTAAGTTTTGGTAGCTTAAAACTGAGCTAGGACTTTGGAGACAACCCTTGTTTTTTGTTTTTTTGTTTTGTTTTGGTTTTGGTTTTGGTTTTGTTTCTTTAAATAGGCAGTTCCAGATACTGATGAAATCATAGTTCTGGATCAAAACAAAAAATTGCAATGTAAAATCTCAGCACATGCATTTGAGTTTGAGAACTTATTTTGTCAAATGTGTCCAACTTTCTGAAAGTCTTTTTTCTATGATTTACATGCAGACTAATGAAAACAAGATGAATTAGTCCTGAGTAGTTGTGTTTTTTAAAAGACAATTGAGGTAATAGATGATAAGAGAGCTTGGTGGTCTCAAGAACTATATCTTATTCAACACTCTTGGGCAAGTTACTACAAGCCTCAGTTTTCCAATGACCTATCTGAAAGTTCTTTGAAAGCCATAAAATGATATACAAATGAAGCATATTTTATTATGAATAATATTTTTAATGAATAAGTCCTTTATATTGACCTTCAGATAAAATGTCCTAGTGATCAAAATCAAGACTAGTCTATTTTCCAAACAAACTAGTTAATCATTTTCTATTCTAGTGAAGTAAAAGCAGTGTGATATCTTTGCTACATTTTAGGTCTCATTTAAACTGATAAAGGAAAAGGAATATTCACATTTGAACTGAAAAGACTCTCCAGACTTTTGCCTTTGGCTCTTAAAATCCATAGAGTCCTTGCTACCACATTCTTTAGATTGTCAATATCAGTTTGTTTTCATTTTTTTGTTTGCTTGCCTGTTCACTTTTGGAGGGGGTTGGGGGTGTCAGTTCTTGAAGGATGGTTAAATCTGACATATTATAAATGAGCCAGGAGATAAGAGCCCAAGAAATGGGCCCTTGGTAAAACCAAGAGGAAAGCTTGTACCATTAGATGTATTAGCACCGAAATCTTCACCGTAATCCCTGTTTAAATTGTTACACTTATATTATTTAAGACCTTTAGTGATTGTCTTGTCATGTTATCACTGATCAACTGAATTCTGAGCATTTTTGAGCTATGGATAATATGGAAAACAAAACTAATAGTTACCATTTAATCCTGACACTTGCCTTCCTTATTTAGGGTACAGAAGAAGACAAAGAGGACAGTGAGGAAGAACTTATCTTTATGGAAAGCAACAGTGAGGTCTCTGAAGAGGTTTATACTGAAGAGGAGGAGGAGGAGGAAGAGGAAGATGAAGAAGAAAGTGATGAAGAAGATGAAGCAAAGAGGAAGCCTGAAGTCCTAGAGGACAGTCAGGGAACTCTGAATTGTGTACAAGGCCGTTCTGATAGCCCTAAGCCAAAGACATTTAAGAGTCAAATAGAAAACATAAACCTAACTAATGGCCACAGCGGCAGAAACACAGAGTCACCTACTGCCATTCACCCTTGTGGCAATCCCACTGTTATTGAAGATGCTTTGGAAAGGGTGAAGAACAATGACCCCGACACCACCGAGGTCAACCTGAACAACATTGAAAATATCACAACAGCGAATCTGACCCGCTTTGCTGAAGCCCTCAAGGACAACACAGTGGTGAAAACGTTCAGCCTGGCCAATACAAAGGCTGATGACGCCGCTGCCATCGCAATTGCAGAGATGCTGAAGGTCAACCAGCACATAACCAGTATCAATATCGAATCAAATTTCGTCACTGGCAAAGGGATTCTGGCCATCATGCGGGCCCTTCAACACAACACGGTTCTGACAGAACTGCGGTTTCACAACCAAAGGCATATCATGGGCAGCCAGGTAGAAATGGAGATTGTTAAACTGCTGAAGGAGAACACAACGCTGGTGAGGCTGGGCTATCATTTTGAACTTGCTGGACCAAGAATGAGCATGACGAGTATTTTGACAAGAAATATGGACAAACAGAGGCAGAAACGGATGCAGGAACAAAAGCAACAAGAGGGATATGATGGTGGATCCAACTTCAGAAACAAAGTTTGGCAGAAGGGAACTCCTGGCTCTTCACCTTATGCATCCCCTAGACATTCTCCATGGTCATCTCCAAAACTGCCTAAGAAAGTCCAGTCTATAAGAAGTCGACCCCCCATCTCCCGCGGCCCCGTCTCCTCCTCCTCCACCACCCCCTCCTCCTCCTCCTCCTCCTCCTCCACCTCATATGCCACCACTACCTCCTCCCCCACCCCCCTCCCCCACCCCCTCTCCCAGAGAAAAAGTTAATAACCCGAAACATTGCAGAAGTCATCAAACAACAGGAGAATGCCCAAAGGGCATTGCAAAATGGACAGAAAAAGAAAAGAGGGAAAAAGATCAAGAAACAACCCAACAATATATTGAAGGAGATAAAAAATTCATTAAGGTCAGTTCAGGAAAAGAAAACAGAAGAAAGTTCAAGACCCTCCACCCCTCAGAGATCAGCTCATGACAACCTCATGGATGAAATTCGGGGAAGCAGTATAAGACAGTTAAGGCGGGTAAGTAACCTGAGAGCTGGCATTTGGGCACAGAATTAGCAGATGAGTTGGCCTCAATTGCATGATGGTACCAAAGTCACTTCCCAAAATACTTTTTTAATATGCTAAATATTTTAGTATGCAAGAGCAAACATACCAGCTGGATATACTAGGAACATAGGATGCCACTGAGCACATTTCCAGTTGGGAAATATGCCTGTTGCTTGTTCACTCACTCAGAGCTCCAGTATATCCTCAAAGCCCCTGTTTTAAGAAAATCCATTATGTAAAAACGCTTACTTCCTAAATCAGACTGATAATGAGCTTTTTAAATTGATTCTTCCTTTCACAAAAATAACCCCTTAAATAATGAATACATTTAAAATTATATGAGTTGATGTCCAAAAAAGCTGAAATAGCCCACAATTTTTCAATAGCATCATTATTCTAGAAAGGGAGTTATGTTTGTATATTGATCAGAGAATACCCATATATCTCTATACTAGATGATAGCTTTTCATTATCAATATGCTATTTTAATGAGAACAACAATCCCCTGTTTTGTAGGTGGAAGTACCAGAGGCTCTTCGATAGAATAACAGCTAGAGAAGAATCCAAGCATCACTTCATAAAGGGGATGCCGAATTATTCAATGGTATTCAATAGACTGAATTGTGCAGTGTTTCCCAAACACACTCATCAATTTGAAACATCCTTTCTCACTATAAATATCAACACCAAAATATCCCAAATACAGTTTTAAGAAATAGGCATCATTCTTTTGTAAATATGGAAATAAATGTCTTTTTTATTTAATGATATTTTTATTGGCAAGTAGCAGTTTATTTAAAGATTATCTTAAGTATTAACCTGTACCTCTCTGGAAATGTTAATCATCCTGAACTGCACTGAATTCTCAGCTGTGTTGGGGTTTTAGGGTCCTTATCCCTAATAAAATTAGTTTGATGTTTTGAGAGTTTTTTTCTTTTTAAAGCCAAGATGGTCTTTGTCTTGGTTTTCTATGAATTATATTCAGATTTTCCAGATGAATGTAACACTGTTAAACATTAAAAAGATTTCATTTTTACCCAAACAAGGCTTGGATCCTGGCATTCCATTAACACTTTCCTCTTTCCCTATATTGTCTCAAGCCCAGCAAGGTTTTCAGTTTTTTCGCCAGTGTTTCTTTTGCATGGGGGTTGAAACTCAGATGTCTTTGATAATGAAGCGAATGTCAGAAAAGACCCTAGGGAAGGGGGGGGGAACCTATGACTTCAAGGCCACATGTGGCCCTCTAGGTCCTCAAGTGTAGCCCTTTGACTGAATCCAAACTTTACAGAACAAATCCCCTTAATAAAAGGTTTTGTTATGTAAAACTTAGACTCAGTCAAAAGGCTGCACCCAAAGACCTAGAAGGCTACATGTGGCCTCTAGGCCACAGGTTCCCCACCCCTGCCCTAGGGTTTCTGGTGCCTCTCTCTACTTGAGAATTTTATTTCTCAGCTCTATAAATCTAAAACTTTGCCCCACTTATCTTAGGGATCATACAATCATAAGATTTAGAACTGGAAGAGATATTAGAGATCACTGCAACTAACCCCCTCACTTTATTGATGAGGAAATTGAGTGCTAGATAGGTAAAAATGACTTGCCCAGTGACAGTGCCCATAATAGCTAACATTTATGTGTTGATTACTATGCCAAGCCCTGTGTTAAGCATTTTACAAATATTATCTCATCTGATCGTCACAACAACCCTGGGAGGTAGGTATTATTATTAAAATGAGGAAACTGAGGCAGACTGTGGTTAAGTGACTTGCCCAAGATCACACAGCTAGTAAGTGTCTGGGTCTAAATTTGAATTTAGATCTTCTTGACTTCAGGTCCAGTCCTCCATCAGCTGTACCATCTAACTGCCTCACATCACAGGTTAGTGGCAGAACCTCCAGATTTCTATGATCCTAGGCTGACTCCAAATTAAGTTCTGTTTCTATGATTCCATGCTAGGAAATTGAGTTAACATATGGGCAAATTCACATGTACTAGATTTATGTCATGCCTAACAATGATGATGATAAGGATGAAGATGATGCTAATGGTAATAATAATGACACATTGCAAATTATATTCAGAAATCTTTTTTGAGTGGAGAAATCTATTTGGAAAATGGCATCAGGATCAGAAGGCTACTAGTTGAGTATATGGGATTTAAACATAGGAAATTCACTTTTAGTTCACTTGTAGAACCACAAGATCAGAGAATCTAGGAGTTGGAAGGGACTATCTAGTCTATCTAGTCCAATTTGTGCCTGGCATATAGTGGATACTTAATAAATACTGGTTGACTTCACTTGAATGAGAAGCTCATCTACCCTATAACCTGACCAGTGGTCATACAGCCTTTGCTTAGTGGCAGGTAAAAGAGGAAATGACTGAGGAAACAAAGGATTTATGAAGCAATGCTTGCCAATTGCCTAACAAATTGGGACCAGGACCTTTCCTCGATTTCAGTTTGGACCTAGAATACAGGGGGAGACAGATTTTTACACATTAAAAGCAATTAATCAGGTAAGGCCAATTAATTAAAAAGAACCAATATAACATTAGGTTAGCTGGTTTTTAATTGGAGGAAAGATTAGGGGCTTTCTAAACTGGGAGGAGGAGGGCAAACAGGTGCAATTCCCTGAATTCAGAAGCAAAGGTGCCACCCTTCCCCAAGTGACTGTATTCAATCAAAGGAACATAGAAACAATAATTGATTGACCAGTACAGGGTCAGTTTTCAGATAAGACTAATAGATTGCTTGAAATATGTAATTGTGAGAAAACTCCCTGCATCATTCTTTGGATCTGACTGGTTTTCTGATCAGCATAACCTAGGTCCTTGGTTAAGGACCTAGCAGTGGGGAAAGGTGGTCCAGTTTTCCCACCACAAAGAGCTAGGTTCAAACAATGCAATAATGTTTTCTCCCAATCCCCACAGCTGAATAAAGTTTTCTCACAAGACAGAAATTGGATTAGACCCATAATTGAATAGAAAGGGAACTAACCTAGCTCCAGAATTAAGTCACAAGATGGAGTCTGTGTGGTTCACTCAATTTCCACAATTAACCACTTGCAGTCCTAATCCCCTGAAGTTCCTCACTTAAAGACCACTAGTGAAAGGAGTAGAACTAAGTGAAGCCATTCCAACCAGAGACATCTCTAAATGTTTGGAAAATTTTCCTTATATCAAGCCTAAATCTCCCTTTGTAACTTAGTATCCATTGTATCTAGCTCAGTCCCCTGAAGCCAAGCAAAAAAATTAAAAATAAAAAAGTATTATCCCTTTTCCATGTGACAATCCTTCAAACACTTTAATTTTTTTTTTCTCCAAGTTAACCTCCCTCGTTCCTGACATGGCATGAATGAGACCCTTCACCATCTTAGTCTCTCTCCTTTGGATACTCTACAGTATGTCAATGTCCTTCTTAAGACGTAACACAAAGAATTGGGTGCAGTTCCCCAGATGTGATCTGACCTGGACAGAGTTCAATGGAATGACCACCTCTCTAGTTCTGGACACCACATATCTCAATACAGGCTAAGATTGCATTAGAGGTTTGGGCTGCCACATTGCATTGACTAACATTGAGCTTACAATCCACTAAAGTTCCTAGATATGTTTTAGATGAACTTCTATCTAGCCACACTTTTCTTATTTTATGAAGTTTATCTTTTCAACCCAAATATGATACTTTCTATTGATATTCCACCTAAAGGGAAAAGCCTGGCACAGTGAATAGAGTATTGAATAGTGAATAGAGTTGGGAAGACCTGAGTCTATATCCAGCCTCAGACACCAGCTGTGTGACTCTGGCACCTCATTTAACTTCTCTGCTTCAGTCTCCTCATCTGTAAATAGGGATAATAATAGTACCACTTGTTGGCCTATGTGGTAGATGAGATTCTCATTCAAGTCAAGTCAACTAGTATTTATTAAATATCTAGTATGTGCCAGCACAGATTGGAGTACATGGCCTCTGAAGTCCCTTCCAACTCCCAGATCCTCCAATTTTTATGCTTCTACAAGTGAACTAAAAGAGAATTTCCTGTGTCTAAATTCCATATACTCAAGTAGTAACCTTCTGATCCTAAATAAAATACTAGCTAGGAGACTACAGCATTATTTCACAAAGATTATACATTGTGACCAAGTGGGAATTATACTAGGAATGTATCATATTGTCTACAAAAAAAGAGATAGTTTTATTTCCTCATTGCCCATTCTGATTCCTATTAACATAATTGATTATAACAATAACAAAATCAATAGAAATCATATGATTATATCAATAGATACAGAAAAAACTTTTAACAAAATACAGTACTCATCCCTATTAAAAACACTTGAAAGCATGGGTATAAATGAATTTTTCCTTAGAATGATAAGAAACATCTATCTAAAACCATCAGAAAGCATTATCTGTAATAGGGATAAGCTAGAAACCTTTTTAATAAGATCAGAAGTAAAATAAGGATGCATATTATCACTAATATTATTTAATATTATATTGGAATATTAGCAATCTCAATAAGAAAAGAAAAAGAAATTGAAGGAATCAGAATGGACAATGAGGAAATAAAACTACCTCTTTTTGTATACAATATGATGGTATACTTGGAAAATCCTAGAGATTCAACTAAAATATTAGCTGAAACAATAATTTTAGTAAAGTAGCAGGATATAAAATAAAGCCACATAAGTCCTCAGCATTTCTCTATATCACTAACAAAGCCCTGCAAGAAAAAATAGTAAGAGATATTTCATTTAAGACAACCATTGACAATATAAAATACCTGGGAATACACCTGCCAAGACAAACCCAGGAACTACATGAATGTAACTATAAAAACGCTTTTTATACAAATGAAGTCAGATTTAAATAATCAGAGAAATATCCATTGTTGGATTTATAGGTGGGCCAATTCTGTATAATAAAAAAGACAATTCTACCTAATCTACTTATTCACTGTCATCCCAATTAAACTACCAAAAAATATTTTATTGAGGTTGAAAAATAATAACAAAATTTATTTGGAAGAATAAAAGGTCAAGAATATCAAAAGAATTAATGAAAAAATGCAAAGGAAGAAAGTCTAGTAGTACCAGGTCTTAAACTGTATTTGTTGTTCAATTGTTTCAGACATGTCCAACTCTTCTTGACTCCATTTGGGGTTTTCTTGGCAAAGATGCTGAAGTGGTTTGCCATTTCCTTCTCTAGATCATTTTATAGATGAGGAAACTAAGGCAAACAGGGTTGAGTGACTTACCCAGGGTCACACAGCTAATAAGTGTCTGAGACCAGACTTGGACTCAGGAAGAGAAGTCTTGCTGACTCCAAGCTGGATACTCTATCTACTGGGCCACCTAGCTGCCCTCAACTCTATTATAAGACAGTAATTATGAAAATTTTCTGGTATTGGCTAAGAATGGTGGATCAATGGAATAGAATAAACATACTATACATAGTAGTAAATGTTTATAGTAACCTTGCATTTGATAAATGCAAAGTTCTAAGAACTGGGATAAGAACTTGAGATAAGAACTCACTACTTTGTAAAAATTGCTGGGGAAAACTGGAAAGCAGTCTGGCAGAAATTAGGCATAGACCAATATCTTACACCATAAGGTCAAAATGGATACACGACCTAGACATAATGGGTGATATCGTAAGTAAATTAGAAGAGTGTGAAACATATTACCTATCCAATTTATGGGTAAGAGAAGAATTTATGAATAAATAAGAGTAGGCAGCATTATGGTATGTAAAATGGATAATTTTAATTACATTAAAGAGGTTTTGTACAAATAAAACCAATGTAGCCAAGATTAGAAGGAAAACAGAAAATGGGGGGGGCGGATTTATAGTCAGTTTCTCAGATAAATGCTTCATATCTCAAATATATAGAGAATTGAGTCAAATTTGTAAGACTATGAGTCCCCCAAGTGATAAATGGTCACAGGATATGAACAGGCAGCTTTTGGAAGAAATCAAAGCTATATATAATCATATGAAAAATACTCTAAATCATTATTGATTATAGAAATGCAAATTAAAACTACTCTGAGGTGCCATCTCACACTTATCAGACTGGCCAGAATGAAGGAAGGGTGAGAGAAATTATTATTTTCTGTTACATTAATAACCTATTTTTAATTTGGATCTAGGTTTTTTTCTTTCCTCTTTCAGGGACCAGCCCCTGCAGATCAGTTAGCCAGTCTCTGAAGAACATGGCTGATAGAGGAGATTGCCCCAGGGGTATATGCTCTTCTATCTTGGGCAGGACCCCAACCAACTAGGAGACTTTACTTCTGTTTGAATTGTAAATAGAATTTAATCTAGGTGAATTTCTACCCCAAAGCAAATCAGCTCAGTCCCTGGTAATCCCTCCACTGGCATTTAGGAGGACTCAGTTCGTGAAGGAGAAAACCAACCAGAGTGATCTGGGTGGAGTTGGATTTCCCTGTCCAGATTGCTGGAGATGGCTAAGTCTTATAAGCCATGTTCTTAGCAAGAGAAGCTGAAGACTTTTGGCCCACCTCCTCATTTGAATGTCTACCAATCAGGGTTGATTTCTCCTGTCAGGGGCATTCCTTTTCAAAAAAAATTTAAGGATTCAGTGTCTCCATTAGGTGTCTTTGGTAACCACTGACCATCAATTTGTTGATTATTAGCTAGCCTAATTAATAAATTGATTATTAATTACCCAGAAACTCTCTCAGGTTCTTCATTCCTCACAAGGGGAAAATGACAAATATTAGAGGGGATGTGGAAAAATTGGGACACTAATTCATGGAATTGTGAACGGATCCAACATTTTGGAGAGCAATTTGGAATTATGCCAAAGGAGTAATAAAACTGTGTATACCTTTTGACCCAGTGATACCACTATTCGGTCTGTTTTTCAAGGTGACCAGGGAAAAAAAGAAAAATAACCTATGTGTTCTAAAACATTTATAGCAGCTTTCTTTGTGATGGCAAAGAACTGGAAAGTGAGGAGACAACCATCAATTGGGGAATGGCTGAAGAAGTTGTAGTATATGATTGTGATGGAATATTACTGCGCTGTAAGAAATGATGAGCAAGCAGATTGGTTTTAGAAAAACATGAAAAGACTTGCATGAAATAATGCAGAGTAAAACAATCAGAACCAAGAAAAAATTGAATACAGTAACAGCAGTATTGTACAAAGAGTAACTGTGAATGACCAAGCTATTTTGAGTAACATAATCATTCAAATCAATTGCAAAGAACTCATGAAGGAAGATTCTATCCACCTCCAGAGAAAGAACTGATATATGGAAGTACATATTGTATGGTTCCACATATATATGTATATTAAATGTTGGTCTTCTCTAATGCAGGGTTGGGAGGGAGGGAGGAAGACAAGTAGGAACTCAAATTGTAACAAAAAAAAATAACAAAAATTCCTGCACATTTGCAGAAAGCCAGAGGAACCCTGTCTGTCCAAGGGTGGGAAATAATTTAAGACCATTTAAAATCATTAGGACTTTTAGCTCTGTTGTCTGTGGAGTTTTTTAAATGTTAAAGAACTCAGTTTGGAAAGTATTTATCACTAAATATTATGTTGTTCACATGGCACCCTTGGGAAAGCCAGAGTTTTATATTTTGCCTTTTTTTTTTTTAGGCAATTGGGGTTAAGTGACTTGCCCAGGGTCAGATAGCTAGTAAGTGTGAAGTGTTTGGTCTGAGTCCAGCTTTGAACTCAGGTCTCCTGACTTCAGGGCCGGTGCTCTATCCACTGCACCACCTAGCTGCTCCCAGTTTTATATTTTGTATGTACATTACACACTCCTTAGGAAATCAGGGAATATCCCAAAGATTGCTTCTGGAGTTATCTGACAGTTTGAAGACTCCATAATGTCATGTAATTGATTCAAAGCCCCAGTATCTTCAGCTCCTGGTCCATAAATAGGCCTCAAACTCTTTTGCCTCAGTGCTTTTGCTAATTCTGTTCAGGCTTTTGGAATGCCGTGTACTCCTCTCCATCTCTAACCCCATCCTTCAAGGCCCAGCTCAAATGCTACCTTTACTATCAGCATTTTCCTCCTTCTCCTCGTTGGCATTTTGCCTTCTATTACTTCTAATTGTATATACATCTAATTTCTCCTACCTTATTGCAAGCTCCTTCAGAGCAGTGATTGTCTCACTCATTTTTTTGTAGCTCTCATGGTATCTTGCACACTGAAAGCACTCAATACATATTTATAGAATGGAATCTTTGTTAAAAGGGAGACAATTGGAGCCGCTAGGTGGCACAGTGGATAGAGCACCAGCCCTGGAATCAGGAGGACCTGAGTTCAAATCCAGCCTCAGACACATGATACTCACTAGCTATATGACCCTGGATGAGTCACTTAAACCTGATTGCCTCACAAAAAATAAAATAAAATAAAAATAAAAGGGAGACAATCTGAGTTGGGAGAAGGGCCTATTTGGAAATTAATGATAGCAAAAAGCAGCAATAAAACTTAAAACATGTATTTGTTGAATAGAAAAGGCTATTTGACATTATTCAGGAGCCTCCTCTTCGTTGACTGATTCAATAAGAATTTATGAAGAGCCTGTAATGTGTTGGGCTCTGTGCCAGGTCCTGGGGATACATAGACAAAACTCAAAGCAGCTCTGCCCTCAAGGAGACTATGGAATGTAGTATTCATACAGACAATTCAGAACAAGATAATTTGAGGCCAGAAAGACACCAGTGACTTTAGGGGGAAGAGGAATGGTTTCTGATTGGAGTTGGCACTGAAGTTGTGTTCTGAAGAGAGTTAAGGATTCTAAGAGGCTGAATCAAGGAACAAGTGCATTCCAGACACTGATGTTGACTGGGAGGAAGGGTGGAACAAAAAGGCGTGGAGACTGGAAATGCAATGCAGAGTTTAGGGAACAGTTAATAGGCCAATTTGCTTGGAACAGGGAATGCATGAAGGGGAGAAATGTGAAATGTCTGGAAAGGTAGGCTTTAAATGCCAAATGGAGGACTTTGTATTTTATCCTAGAATTAAAAAAGTGATTCCCCCCACCACCAAAAAAAAAAGGTAGGTTTACAACTAAAAGGTAGGTTTTTCTGCTAGATAGTAGTCCCTTTGCAAGAGTCCTGGTAGTTTTAGTGCAGAACAACTCAATAGGAGGCCATAGTACAATATGACTACTAATAAAACTTAATCCATTTGAGGCTGTGTTAAGAGATGTGTGTGAGTACCATGGCGGTGTTCCTTCACTTCCTTCCTAACATATTTACACTGTGCCTTCTGGCTAAGGGATCTGGCTGGTACAGTAGATACACCATTGAACTTGGAGTCAGGAAAACAAGAGTCCAAATCCAGCCTTAGATACTCACTAGCTATGAGACCCTACTCAAGTTACTTAACCTTTGTCTGCCTCATTTTCATCAGTTGTAAAATGGAGAATGTAATACAACCTCCCCAGGCTGTTGTGAGGATTAAATGAGATAATAATTATAAAGCATTTATCACAGTGCCTGGCACAGAGTAGGTGATTAATAAATGCTTGTTCCCTTCCTTACTAGCTATGGAATATGGAATTCCATAAGCCATGTCACGTACTGCAAATTATGAGAAAATATATCCTCCTAAAAGTTTAAATATGTAAGAGTTCTCTTCCCTGTAAAGATGCCTCATTGAAGTATTATACTGTGAATCAACTTAGCCAAGAAGGAAACCCCATCCATTTATATTTAGAGCCAATGATAAAAAACTATGGCACGAAGGATGTCATATATTTAGACATGAATCTATAAGAAACAAATCTTCTCAAGTCAGAGAGAATGGATGTTAAGTACTTGACATTTTATTACAATCCAAATAATTTTCCTTTCCCTAGGTTTATCACCAATTTCAACCAATATTTGCTTTAAAAGAGTGAGTTTTTGTTGTGACAGGACAGATTTCCTCTCTTCCTGGAAAGCACTTGAGGACTGGAGATTCCTTATAGTTGCTATGGTTTCAGGATCATAACCTTTCCTGTTATTGCTGAGGCTAGATCTTTAATAAAATGGGCCAGATTATGGAGGGCCAGGACCCAGAGACCAAGCAGACCCACACAGGGACAGAAAAGTCCTCTAGCAGATGTCCAAGTGGAGTCAAAATGCTGAGGTCTTAACAGGTAGTCAAAGCATAAAGTTCCCTATTATAAGGATGGGGGATGTAAAAGGCAATATACAAAGAGGTTCAGGGAGGCAGTATAAGGTAGGTCTGGCAGCAGGTACTGGGGACCTAACTATAGCTACTAAGATTCAGGGGTAGGATTTAGGGGAAAGGTGAAAAATAGATCTCCATTTCCAGAAAAATTAGGATTTTAAAGAAGGAATCAAGACAGGGACTTGCGCATGGCAGCAAAAGGAAATAAGACAGAGACCCCAATAACTGGGATGGTAGTTTGGTCGCAGAGGGAAAAAAGGGTAGATAGAGCCTCTATTGGAACTGAAGTACAAGGTCATAATGGAACCAGTAGTAAGACTGCTTTGTTGCAGATCACATAAGATATGTGTGTGTGTATGTGTGTGTCTAAGATTCATGTTCATCTGCCTAAGCCCAGGGGTCTTACACTTTTTTGTGTGTCATGGAGCTCTTTGGAAATCTGGAGTGACTATGGACCTAAGAATCATAACCACAGAATTGTGTGAGCTTGTTGTTACAATGTGCCAAGACCTAGAGCAACCTCTTTGGGACTCTCTGCCATGACCAGAAGACCAGCATGCCCATCTCTCTCTCTCTCTCTCTGTCCGTCTCTGTCGTTTTCTTTATCTCTCTCTCTCCTCTCTCCCCCTTCCTCTTCATTCTTGATTACACCTCTTCCCTCTTGCCTTTCTCCAGCCCATTCTGTAAGATTGTTGCTTTGTGCTTATACTTATTCATCTGATTCTTCTGAGAAGTTCACCCTTTAGGTCTTAGCAACACACCCCAATAATATGTTTCTATCATTCTGTGCTTTGGCTCAAATTATTTAGATTTTAAAATCATTTAGTTTGCTTACAGGATAGCAATCAGAAGATTCCTCCTTTTCAAAGTTTCTGTCAACTACAAAAACTGCTAACTTTCCCTCCCTCTTCGTTGGTGATGATCCATCCAAGTCAGACACATTATTACATTGATAATCATTTGTTACATAAGGATAGTAACAAGTGATTGTAAGAAACCCTCGGGTTAAAATCTTAAGCAAGATCTGGAATTGACTGTTTACCATGGTTTCTATCAGCCAAGTATATAACAAATTCAATGTATTTTCTCTTGCACCAAAGCAGAACCAGATAAACAGCCCAGGTAAGAAACTAGTACAGTTCACCAAAACACATAAAACAATTTTTCAGAAAGTATTGGCCCAGAAGAACACTCCAGGTTGCAAACAAGAATTAGGAGGATGAATTTTTTTCATATTAAATTGAGAGAGTCATGAAGGGAAGTTAACGACATTTATTTATACTTGATTGTTAATATCTTTCTAGAAGTTAAACTCCAATCTTACAGTAGATCTATCTTTATTAGAGTGTCAGCAGGTGAGTTTATATGGGTGAACTGAAGAGACTGTAAGAAAGCCAGGTGGCAACTGAGAATGTGACACATGAGTGAGAAGGGAGGTATCACTAGCTCACACCCTATTTGCTTTTCTGGAGCTGCTGCCAACAGTTTCCAATGAGCTCTCCATGAGAACCTTGCACTGCAGGAGCTCATCAGGGCAGAAAATTAGCCTGAAGCCTAGAATCAGCCACTAGCACAAGCCAATTTCAAGAAACTGACATGCACACATTTTTACCCCTAGGCATGAAGTTTAAAATTATGATCTCATTTTATCTCTTATGAATGAAATACATGAGTTAAAAGTTATCTTCTGGGCTCCAAATACATGTGTAGCATTTGGGGAACACCCCTACTCACATATGGCTTCCTCCAACAAGCTATCCTGGGTACAAAGTACTCTCAAAACCATAGTTTATGAGCCTTTGTGAATGCATTTCTTTTTACTATCCAGCTAAAGGACACAAACAATTCAAAATAAAGGTATTTTATGAAATAGCATGGCAAGAAAAGTTTTGTTGTTCAGTAGTTTTTCTGTCTTGTCCAACTCTTCATGACCCTATTTGGGGTTTTCTTGGCAGAGATACTGGAGTGTTTGCCATTTCCTTTGCCAGCTCCTTTTACAGATGAGAAAACTGAGGCAAACAGGGTTAAGTGACTTGCCTAAGGTCACACAGCTAGTGAGTATCTGAGGCCAGATTTGAACTCAGGAAGATGAGTCTTCCTGATTCCAGGCCTGGCACTCCATCCACTGCACCAGTTAGCTGCCCCATGGCAAGAAAAGTAACAATAAACTATCCCACCCGCCCCCCAAATCAGCAGCACACTCTTACAGTTACATGTATCATGTGTAGGAAGATTGGATATGCCAAGAGAACAGGCATGGAGAGTCACAAATGCAAGGAATGTGTGGCTAAAACACACACTTAGAGAGCATTCACATCGTCAATGTGTGTGGCTTAGTCATGGGCATTTGAGGAGCAATTCATAACTCTGATATTGCAAGACTGTCAATATCAATATATCCTGGTGTCAGAATAGTCTGGTGATGTTCTAACACTGCTTCCATTATAGGTAGTATTCAGCTGTTGCAGAGTATTGCCGTTTGCTGGTCTTATGTAGTCATTATTGGGCAGAGTTCTGTTGAGAGGTGACTGCAAAGCTTCTTTCTGCTATCATTCTTCAGGGATGCAACTATAACTATTTCAGTGATAGAGTCAGGCCCTTTACCCACTCAGGCTTTAGGCTAGCAAGATACTACTAGCTGCCTTCTACCCATCGTGAAAGGAATCTGTCAGCTCTCATAGTCTTAACTGGATGCAGCTTCTGTCCCAGAGCCTGAGTTTCCAGGGAGCAACTCTTTTGGAACTTAGAACAGTTAGCCAGCTCAACAGAGACCACAGTCATTGGATCTCGCTTTGAAACCACATCCTTCTATTCATGAGGAGCAATGTCTGTCCAGAACCACCATGTGAAGGAGAGTTAAAACATCCTCTTCAACCTCGATCCATTACTGATTACGTGTTACCTCCCCTTTAAAATAATTTGTAGAGGCTGCCTTTCAACAAACCACGAAGGGCTGATATAGAGATTCCATTTTCCTCAATCTCTGAGATCCTTCAGGTCTCCCATTCAGATGAAAGGGATGAGAAAAGCAAGACAAACTACTTCCACGTGGAGCATCATAGAGGCCTTGGAGGTGGCATGGAGGAAGACATGAAGATGCCTTCCACCTCAACCCTTTATTCCAAGATTCCTACCTTTATTATGGCTGGCAGTAACCTCTTTGAGCTTTGAGTGGCCTTCTACTTCATTAGCTTTAACCAACTTTAGAGTTCATGCTAGATTTAGCCTAAATACTATACTACATTTCATGGAATGATTCCTGTTAGAGAGCAGTTAATAATAACAATAGCTAGCTTTTCTATATAACACTTCATGGTTTACAAAGAGCTTTACACATATTATCTCATTTCAGAGCATATTTTAAGCATATCAACAAGCCAGTTCCTTAACATTTTCCCAATGCAGGAGTTAAAGTCACCTTTAGTTTGCCAAATGTATGAGATAATTCGATATCCTTAGACTGTCTTGGAGGAAATTATAGACTCAGGCTTCCCCTACTTTAAGGCTCAGTGCATTTCATGGGATGATTCTCATGAGGATTCATTCTGGAACACCTGTAGGCATTTTAATAAATCAATTTCCTAACATTTTTCCAAGGAAACTATTGCTGGACTTTTATTGTTGTTGTTTGGTGAAAGATAATAATGAAAATAGCCTTTTTTTCCAGGCAACCTATTGATTGATTCAATGCTTCATTACTTCAATGTCTCCCACTGTCCTAACCCCATCACTTGCCTTCAAAAAATAGAATGCAGTCACTTAGCCTTCTTCGTGGCTGCATCTGGAATGCTGATGCTGTCACACTTTTTCATTTCTTTTGACTGTTGCTGTTTTTGAAAATATAGACATAGAAGAATGGACAGTATTTCCCTCTGAGCCTTTGGGTCTATTTATCCGGAAAAACCGATGCTTCCTCAAGTTGAAGAGAAGTTATGATTGATGTCTTAAGTCCACCTGGCTGCTTTGCAAATGATTTTTTCCATGGAAAAACGGCTCTTCAAGGAAAGATTTTGGAGCAGAGTAAGGATGGCATAAGTGTGACTCCCAGGCTACTTCCTTTAAAATGTCTCCATCCTCCTTTCCAAAAACTAGCCTGTTTCTGAAGCTAGGCAACTGTTCCAACATTCTTCCAAATTACTTCCTAAGTTATCTCATTCACTCACTCTCCTGGTACCCCTTTCCTCCCCCAAATGAGCTGTCCACCTTTCTTTTGCCTGGTCATTATGATTTTTGCAGCTGCAAGAGACTTGGCTACAGTAGTACTGCAGTAACTCCTTGGCTTTTAATGAACATCTTTAGAGTCAATATTTAATAGTCAAAAGCAGATTATATCATTTTGTAAGGTATATACAGCACATCTCTACTCTCTATTCACCCTCATCTCCCCTTAATTCCTGGCCATTTTATTGTTCATTAGCATATACACCAAACAGGAGGTAGCACTCATTTGTGTGTGTGTGTGTGTGTGTGTGTGTGTGCTATTTTGGTGTGAAAGGAAGTTGCAACGATTGACTTAAGTAAGCTTTGTTGTTGTTTCTTTTTGTTGTTGTTGTTGTTGTTTTTAATTAAGCCATGCTATTCACCCATTGTACTGAAAATAGTTCTAGACTTGGAGTCAGGAAGACCTGGCTTTGAATCCTGTTTTTGTCATTCTTAAGAGTGATCCTATAAGTGGAGAAAAAGGGAATGAATCTAAGCTGTCCTGGCCCCCTGGAAGGCCACTCACGGCTGCAAGATAAGGGCAAAAAAGTGGGATCAGAGTTGAAGTGCTAGGAGAGACTTGAATTTATCAAGTCCAAGCCCTCATTTTACACATGAAGAAACTGAGGCCCAGAGAGATGAAGTGTGAGGTAGAATTCAAATCCAGGTCTTTTTAACTAGACATGGCACTTTCATGGACTCTCTTTATGATTAATGGAAGTAACAACCCCAGTCCCTAAAAAATAAAGGAATGTTTAAGGTGATCTAAAAGAAACATTGCAAATAGTCACATGGAATATCCTGAATGTTCACCATGCCTTCACCATCGGTATTGACCTGTGCCTTTTACCCTTCCCTGAGTATCACACCACTGAAAAGCATACAGACCACACCCATCCAATAGAGGAACATGGCTGCAATGATACACAAACACACCCTTTTACTGCCCATCTCATACTTCACCCTTTCTTAGTTCCTACCTGGCCTCTACTGACTGCTCTCTCTTACCCTCCTGTCTCAGCTCCTAAATGGGAAGTGGGACTTTTGAAAGAGGGAGGGGCCAGAGGAAAAGGCATAATCCCACTCACATTTGCTAGGTGCTAGGTACTAGGTGGTGACACAGTTTAGATAAGCCAGAGTCTGTACCCTCATGAGGCTTACATTTTAGTTGGGAGTTATGGCACAAGCATAAATAGCTCCAATTAGTGCAAAGAGAAAGGATTAGAGATGGATCACTGGGCTTGGTATGATCTTATTGGGCTTTAAAGGATGGGTAGAGAATCAAGACATGAAGAAGAGCAGAGAAGATACTCCATAGGGTGCAGCATGGGCAAATGAATGGGAGTAGAGATGTGCAGGGTATGTTCAAAGGGCTGGAATACAGATTCCAAATCTCTATTCTGTACCCTATGAAGGCAACCAAAGGCGTCAAGAGGAAGACAAGGCACACCAGCAAGAGGACTGACTCCAATTCTCCGGCTCTGACGGTAGTGAAGTGAATAAGGCAACAATATTTGTAATAGAAATAGTCATCTGGGGGCTTTTAGAAATGTTACCAACCCCTCTGTACTACTAGGATAATCTTATTCCCGAAGTTATCTCTACCTTATGCACAATTGTTGTGTGTAAAGAACTTTTCTGGTCCACCACATGCTCACAAGAGAGACTCTCAATAGTCCCAGGAATGTGTGAAATGGAAGGATGTCTCTATTTCACCAACAATAGTGTAGTGCACTTCTGCCTGCCAAGGATTTTGTGGACTCTGGGATCCTCACCTCAGTCTTGTGCTAAGGTTGAGTGTGAGGTACTGAGGCAGCACTATCGGCATAGCTTCAAGAGGTTTCATTGCTTCTACTCCTGCATGGCTTGGGATTCAATGTGGTTGTGCTCTCTGGTCCCTAGAAAGAAGGCAGCAAGGGCAACACATTTTTGATCTGTCAGCATTCCTGTAACAAGCATCAACAATGACCCTGACACCAGAATGGTCATCTGAGAGACAACTTACTAACCCACTATATATAGATCCTTTAGAGTGAGCACTGATGAATAGCATCATCATGGAGCTAGGAAGAAGAGAGGAAGGCCACATGCAGCCCTCTAGGTCCTTTGGAGCGGCCTTTCCTGAGTCCAAGTTTTATAGAACAAATCCTTTCAGTAAGGGGATTTGTTCTGTGAAGTTTGGAGTCTGTCAAAGGGGTGCACTTGAGGACCCAGAGGGCCACATGTGCCCTTGAAGTCACAGGTTCCTCACCCTTGATAGACTTACAACTTTCCATCCCTAGAGGTTGGGAGGTGGTTTGGCCTGGGCCATAGGCATTGAGAAGTATGTTGCTAATGTGTTTTCCTGACTTTGTTCTTTACTCTTGTTTTGCCTATATTGTCCCTTTTCACCAGTCCATTGGGATATTGTATAATTGATTTTAAATATTCTTGGTCTTTCCAGGAAGAATTCAGAATAGGAATAAGGACACAGAGCATTCATCTGAGTAGAAATGAATCCAAAATAGGTTTTTAAGAGCCTGGAAGTATCTAGGGGAAACTACAGAAGAAAATAATGCTGTTAGGAATTTAAGGTTTTAATATTACTCTGTGTGTGTGTGTGTGTGTGTATGGAACTCTTGGTAATTATTTGGACTTTTTACAGCGCAGTTACTGTGCCCTCCTCATCTGCATTGCCTTCCATTATCACTCCACTTTCCTTCTACTAACATCTCACTCCCCTATAACACACAGAGATCCTGTCCTTCCAGGAAAAGGAGACAAAGTAGTCCCAAGGGAAAAATTTACAGTGCTATGTTGCCATGTCAAGGTACATACTTAGTCAGGCCTGTCATTCCAGAAGGAATGGGTAATGAGGCATCAAATCTCTCCAGCAGCAGTAACATTTCCCATGAATTCTTTTGTTGAATACTGTGTTGGCTATGGTTTGATTCCCAGAGAAAGCCTTGGCGATTTGTACATGTCCTGTATTTCATGTCCGATGTTCTTTTCCCCCAGCTGTAATAAAAACAGCTGTGGAAATATGCTACTCAAAGGCCTGGACAAAGTCTGAAAGTCTCTATTTCTTCATTCACTTTGGCACCTTTGAGCCCCTCTTGCACCTTTATTTTAGAGGCTGCTTCTACATCAATTTAAAATTAATATCTCTCCATGAAATTGGATTTTCAGTCAATCAGCAGACCCTTGAGTTTCTAGTAGTTTTTAGCAGCTTGCCACATTCCTAGTCTTATCCCCCTTTTTTCATTGACTGTTCTAACTCACCTCACACAACTCCCCCCAGTAGAAGCTGGAAGACTTCCTACCAGTTTCCTCACAAAACTATTTCCCATAGGAAAATAACTGCCAAACTGGGTCTAAGTGGGTACAGCAGGAGAGATCCTGTTTAGAAAAGATACTGCCCTCACATTATCTCATCACATTACTGCTATTCCCTCTACTTAGCATTCCCTCTGGCCCCAGCCTACACATAGAAGTGGTCCTGCCTGTCTGCAATGCGTTGCCTTTAATATCTCTCATAAAGCACCCCCACTAATCTCCCTTGATGCTGCCATGACTCTAGTGCAGGCCTCTTTATCTCGTACCTGGACTACTGCAGTAGCCTGCTGGTGGCTCAGCTTAACTGGTTTCTCCCTGATTTAGTCCATCCTCCACTCAGCTGTCACAATGACCTTCCTAAAGTCCCATCTGACCATGCCACTCCACTATTCAGTAAACTCTAATGACTCCTTATCACCTCCAGGATCAGATATAAAATCCTCTGCATAGCTTTTTTTTTTTATTCAAGGTTATTTTACTAAAATCGAAGCACCACAGTCTGCCAAAAACAAAACATTTCATACAAACAGTAACAAAGAACACTGTATCAGATGTCCTTCACAATAAAGTGATTCCTCCATGAAAAAAGAAATCTGTAATCTGATTGGCTAGCATTACTCAGGAACAAGATCCACCAGTATGTGAATAATGGCCCATTAATTTAACACCCAGTATTATAAAGATGAAAGTTAGGTTCAATCAGTTTGTAAAAAGCCATTAAATATAAGTTTACACAATGTTATAAAATGTTCAAAAATATTTACATGATTATTTTAAAGGGGTTAATTTTTAAGCAGGAATTGGGTGGTTGAACTCATGGTGATCCCTGTAATTCAAACAGCCAATCAGATCGTTCTGTTTCATTTATGATGAATGCAGGACACATACAAAAAAATGAAGAAACTTTCAATTTCTACCTATGAACCTTCTGATCTCATGAAGCAACTTATTTTTCTGAATTCATAATATTAATTCTCTGCATAACTTTTAAAGTCCTTCATAACCTGGTCATTCCCTATCTTTCTAGTCTTACTATATCTTACTCCCCTCCATGTACTGAGATCTGCTGACACTGGTCTCCTTGCTGTCATTCCTTGAGCAACACTCTTATCTTTCAAATCCATGCATTTTCACTCGCAGTCCCCCATACCTAGAATTCTCTCCCTCTTCATCTCTGCCCTCCTGATTTCCCTGATTTCTTTCAAGTTTCAGTTAAAATCTCATGGTCTACTGGAGGCCTTTCCCAATCCTGGTTAATGCTAATACCTTTCCTCTTCTGATTATCTTTAATTTATCATGTATACATCTGGCTAGTACATGGATTTTTGCATGTTATCTCTCCCATTAGATTGTGAGCTCCTGGATGCCAGGGACCATTTTATGCTTTTTTTTGCATCCCCAGCACTTAGCACAACGCCCGGCACAGATTAGGTACTTAATAAATGCTCCTTGACTTGACCCTCAATTCACAGACCCCTGCCTCCTTTATTCAAAGAGCAGTTTAGATGCTACTTGCTCTACAATGCCTTTCCTTATCTCCCTTATTAGCACTTTTCCCTTCAGGAAATTATTTGGTATTTACATGATTGAATACAGGTTGTATCTCTCCAGCAAAGATACAGTGGGGAGGTAAGGAATATTCCATGTTTGTCTCTGCAGCTTTATTGCCTGGTATATGGTAGGCCCTTAATAAGTGTCTGCTGAATTTAACCCACATCATTCCCTTTTAGTCCAATTATATATTCTGGTCACTGAAGAAGGCTTTAAGGAAGACAGCTGATGCCAGTGGTTCTTAACTTTTGTGTGTGTAATGCACCCCTCTGGCAATCTGGCAAAGCTTATGGAAAAATCAGGATAATGTTTTTAAATGCATACAATAAAATATATTGGATTACAAATAAAACTAATTAAATAGAAATCTATTTATCAAAATATTTTAAAAACAATTTCAAAGGCCCCAGATTAACTAGGTTATGTGATTTATATACTAAAGTTTATTATCTTTTTTGTTTTGTGTTTTTTTTAAGCAACTGGGGTTAAGTGACTTGCCCAGGGTCACACAGCTAGTGTCAAGTGTTTAGCTGGAGGCCGGATTTGAACTCATGTCTTCCTGACGTCAGGGCCAGTGCTGTAACTGAGCCACCTAGCTGCCCCTTAAGCTTGTTATCTTAATGGGATACAAATGCATGTACACATCCTCCCTTTCTTCCCTTTCCCTTAGGTTGTTTAGAAGGATTTGGTAGAAGGTTGATTAACTAAGGATAAAGGAAAATGTAACAAACGAGCAGGCATTCCCACTAGACTGGTCCTTCTGCTGCTCTGAATTCACAGAGAAGATGAAGAGAGGTGAGTAGGTAATGGTTCAACCCATTTCTCCAGACATGACCTGATTGGCTCAATAACTCTCATACCTATCTCAGACTGACTCAGGCCCAATGGCCTAGAATATATTTTCTGGCATCATTTTAGAAGGAAGCCACCATCAGGAGGAAGGTTGCGAATTCACTTTGTCCGCATTCTATCTTACCCATTGCTCCAAAGTAATTCCCATGTGACTCCTCTATACAATCAACTCTAGCGGCCTCCTATTGCCTCTAGGTCCACAGGGGTGCTTAACCTGAGGCTTGTCAACTTTTTTCTTTCCCTCCCTTTCTCCTCCCTTCCTTGTCGTCTTATTTCACTAAAGCTGGAAATGCAGAGGTTATTCCTAAGTCTAATCCAAGGATGGGGAATGTGCGGCCTCCAGGCCACATGTGACGCTCTAGGTCCTCAAGTGTGGCCCTTTGACTAAATCCAAACTTCTCAGAACCAAGCCCCTTAAAAAAAGGATAAAAGGACTAGACTCTAGTCCCATTCTGATGACTACAGTTAACACTGACCTTCTCTGTTTCCTGGCCTGGACCAGTTCACTCCTCCTTGGGCTACCTGGTGACTCCTCTTCTTGGGTCTCACCGCATTAACTCTAAACTTCATGCCAACATCAGATCTATTCAGCTCACTGCTGATCTGGTATTCGTATTAAGTTAGACTTTAAGAACTCTCAAGACATTAAGAACTTTTCAAGACATTAAGAATTCCCTGACTTGAGACATCTGTCTCAGTCTCTTGAGTACCAGGGATTACAGGTATGCACCATCATGCCTGGCCTCTGCAAACTTAGGGAAAAAAATTTTTTTTTTGTTCACTGTATTTCAATGTAATTGGTTTCCTTTGTAATACTATGTATTTTATTTTATTAATTTAAAAACATTATTCTAAGAAGGGGTCCATAAGCTTTACCAGATTGCCAAAGGGGTCCATGACACAAAAAACGTCAAAAACTTTTGCTGTAAGATAAAATGTAAACTCCTATGTGTATCATTTAAAGCCTTTCACAACCTGTTCCCAACTTATCTTTCCAGACTCATTGGACATTGTTTCCCCTTCTTGTGTGATCCAGCCAAAATGATTTTCTTTCTGTTCCTCACATGACACTCCACCTCCCAGGTCCCTGCCTCTACATGACTGGAATGCACTCCCTCCTTACCTCTGCCTCAGAAGCCCCTCTCTTCTTCTGAGATGTAACTCACGCACAATCTTCTCCATGAAGCCTCTTCTGATCTCATCAACTGCTACTGCCCTAAATACCTTGCATAGATTTGTACTTACTTTATAGTTATACTACACACACATACAACTTTTACATATGTACTTGCCTTTCCATTAGAATGTAATCACCTTGAGGGTTGGGCTTATTTCCTTCTTTGTACTTGTATCCCCAGTGGGCACTTAATAAATATGTATTGATTGACTTCCTAAATTTGTCTAACAAGCAGTTACATAAAAACACATTTTATATAGCAACTATTCAGTCTTAGGCACACAGACATAGGCAGGCAACAACTTCATATTATTGAATTAGCTTCATATATATTTGATTGTCTACAGGTAACCTGGATAGAAAATAGGTTAAACCGGTGAATCCCTTTCTTCTTAAAAAAAACCCAACCACCACCAACTGAATGAAGTGATGTAACCCGCATAGGCTCCAGTTGCATTGGAGATGCAACAGGAGTCTATTTACCTGGGTGCTTGAGACATAATCATTCTCTTGTACTGATGGATCTAAAGAGAATGCACAATCTTTTTAATGTATAGTCTTCGTAGAAAAACTAAATTTCAAGGTGCTCACTAGGCAGTTCAACCAGGTCTTCTTGTGTAGGGTTTCTAGCTCAGTGGTAGAAAAGTCAGCAGAAGGGACAGAGGAGAGGATGCTACACAGTTCTTAGACCATTTATAGACGTAAGTTTAATATGAAAAAGAGGTTGGCTTTCTTTTAGGCTCTGACGCAGTGACTGTGATACCCTTCAATGAAGCACTCTGAGTTTCTTTGTGCTGTCTAGTTGCATAGATAGGGAAGACCATTACTTCCACCCTCCACCCCTACCCCAATTTGTTTCTTTCTGTTGAAAACTGGCACACTAGAACTCCATTGAATTTTCCCATTCTTCCTCTGATGCAAACAAATCAGAGCCTCCTCTCCAACTCACCAATAATAAAAACAGGAGGTTGAATTTAAAGTGCTCAGTTTGTCCTTGTGTTTCTTGGAAGAACTCCCAGGCTCTTAATTGACTGTGCAGCTGTTCACTGAAAATTATGCAAAGAAAAAAAATAAAATCTGCGTCTTCTTCTCTGACTGGTAAGTTGGTTTTAAGGACTTACCAAAAGCTTTGGTGGAAGCAGCAAGGTTGCCCCATCCAGAAATAATTTAAGTTGCAGAATAAAGTCTAATGTCACTTCAGCCCAGTCTTGAATGACAGAAGTGCACTGAGATGACCAAATCCTTGAATAATGTAGACTGCCTGGCATCATTCTGCCAAAATATTATCACATGCTTTGGAATCAGGGGCTGCCTATTCAAATAAAGCCAGCTTTCATGGGCAAAGAGAACATCGTGGCTTCTTTCCTACTCCAGACGATAAATGAAGAAATGAGACAAGGTGAAATCTGTTGCTATAAATTCACTTCAGGAGCACACCGAAACAGAAATAAATGAAATTTGCAATTTTGAACTCTTTAAAACCCTAAACTTTAAGAAAAAATGTTTTGATCAATTTGAGAATGCTATTCAGTTACTAATTATAGCTGACATTTATATTGTTTTTTTGTGAAGCCCTTTATAAGTTAACACATTTTGAGCCTTACAACAGCCCTGTAAGGAGTTACTACCTCCATTTTACAAATGAGGAAACTGAGGCAAAGAGTACTTAAGTGACTTGTTTACAGTCGCAGCTACTAGTAGGATTCAAATTTAGGTGTTCCTGGCTCCAAGTTCTTCACTCTGAGCATTTTGAATTAGATGAGATGTTGATGAATGTGATTATGTGCTCATGTGTATGGGGTGCCACCATTTATTTAACCTGCCCCCTCTTTTTGGACTTCTAAGTCATTTCCAGAGTTAGTCAACTGCACAGGATCTTAGTCATAGATCTAGAGATGAAAGGGATTTCAGAGACCAGCCATCCACTTCAACCCCCTTCATTTTATAAATGAGGAAACTGATGCCTAAGGAAGTGAAGTGACTTGCTTCAAGGTTACAGAACAAGGAAATGCTGGAAGCAGGTTGTAATGCTATTATGAAAATCTTTTGAACAGGTAACTTTATTTTTTTTGGGGGGGTTGTTTTTTGGCAACACCTTTGATAATATTTATTTCCTCAAACACAAGAAATTCTTAACAGATAATGCATCTTCCCCTGCCACCACCCCTTTGCCTGACCTTATCCTTTTAAATAAGGAATATCCTTATTAATTAACCATTAATCTTCACATATTATAGATTTTGGCCACAACTGGCCTGCTTGCTGTTCCAACTGCTGCAAGACAAGATGTTGCATCTCGTATCTTCATGACTTTGCATGGGCCATTCTACGTATCTGCAATGGATTCTCTCCACCATCTCTTGCAAGCCCCAAATCTCCACAAGGCTCAGCCCAAGTAAACTTCCTACCTAAGGTCTTTCCTGATCTCCTCCAGTTCTTTCCAGCACACAGTACACGGTACACAACGAATGCATTTTGAATGAATGGTCTCGTTCTAACTTATTAGAAAAACTCATCTCTCATTTATAGTCTTAAGTCTCCTAGGACTTGGAGAGATTAAATAACTGTAGGTACCATCTCTAATTTTTAGACGAGGGAAACAGTCTCAGAAAGTTTAAATGATTTGCCCACAATCAATCTGAACCCAAGTTTTATTGACTTCAGGGTCTGTCCACTACATAACATTAAAATTACCATACCAGAGTGATACATACAAAGATAGTTTAGGCCAGGGGTGGAGAACCTGTGGCCCTGAGGCCACGTGGCCTTCTAGGTCCTTGGGTGTGGCCTTTTGACCCAGTCCAATTTTGACAGAACAAATCTTTTTACTAGGGGGATTTGTCCTGTGAAGTTTGGATTCAAAGGGCCACACTTGAGGACCTAGAGGGCCACATGTGCCCTTGAAGCCACAAGTTCCCCACTCCTGGTTTAGGTAAATGCAGTGTGATCTGTCACAACATATTATAGGGCTTCCTTTCTTTATTTTCTAAGTAAAAAGCGCCAACTCATATATCACTAAGATTTTTTTAAAAAATGTAATGACAGGGGCAGCTAGATGGCACAGTGGATAGAGCACTGGCCTTGGATTCAGGAAGACCTGAGTTCAAATCTGGCCTCAGACACTTGACACTAGCTGTGTGACCCTGGGCAAGTCACTTCACCGCATTGCCTCACCCCCTAAAAAAAAAATGACAGGTTGAGAAAACGGAACTATATTGATCCAAATGGTTACCAATTTCCTGCCCTGAATTCAAATGGGACAACTGCAAGCAGGGAAAGAAGAAACATTTTAAGGATTTCAAACACAGTTTCAAGCTATGAACAGTGGTAAATAGTTGCTATGCACGGCCTGGTTTAGCATGCTGTAATTGGGGAACTGAAAAGGTCTTTTTTTAGCAATAGCTTTGGGAAGATTCAATCTAAGAAGCAGCATCATAAACAGCAACAGACCCTATTGGAGAATATGTAAGTTTAAAATGAATCACTTTTCCTACACACCTCCCTCCTTTTTATGGAGATGGGGATTGTGGGTATGGAATGTGGCATTCGCATTGTCATTGGTTTTGCTTTGCTGTTTTCATTATGAAGGGTTCTCCAAAAGGTGAGGCTATCCAGAAATGACTGATATAAAAATGAAAGGCACCAGAAAACATTATTAAAGGCATTATTGCTTATTTTCGTTTAAGCATTTTCTTTTAAAGATTGGCTCAGATGGCACCTCCTTTGTGAAGCCTGGGCTGATTCCCAAAGTTTTTTAGTTTTCTGCCTTCTTCAAATGGTCATACTTTAAAAGACATATCTGTAGATTCTGTATCCCCCAAGTAGAATGCGAACTGTTGAAGGCAAGACTATCTTGATTTTGTTTTCCTAGTGTTAACATACAATTTTTTCTCTCTCTTCCTTTTCAAAATTTTAAATGATCTCCTCCTTTCTCTTCTCCATTTAGACTATGAAGCCCAGGCTAGCAAATGATTATTGCAATATAAATTGTTTTCCACAAAATTTTTAAATAAAAAGGTTGCGTCAAGAAATAAACATCTTCACTGCATTAACAAATGGTCAGCTTAATATGACTCCTTTCCCAACACATTTCCCTAGTAAAATCTTTTTAAAAGAAATCTCACAAATAAACAAGCAGAGGCACACATCAGTGACTGCCGTCTGGAAGTGAGATGGCAGTGTGCATGACTCTTTTCCATCATGTCTATATGTGATTTCCTCTGGCACCATACATATGCTTTATCTCTGTACTTGGCCCCTAAGTATTTTACTAAGGGGAGCAGAAAGCTTTTTAGAAACTCTTCTAATGATAAGATAAAGCCTGATGCAGAAAGTGAGGCATTTCTCTCTCAAAATTTCTCTCTTTTTTAAAAAAAAGAATCATTCTCTGGTTTTTAGGTAGATTTTGTTTTGAGTGTACACATTTGAATGGGGATATATATTAAAAGGCAAAACCTTCCCAACACTAACTTGTTCATGAAAACTTTGTAACATTTGGCTAAGGCTCCAGAAGGCAACCCCCCACGCAGGATTCTGTCCTTTGGTAATAATCTTTAGATGCCCATTTGTGTCTGGATCGATAGAACACACTATTCCATTTACAGATGAAAGCTGACTTTCCTGCCTAAGATGAGAACTCTCATTATTTCTCAATATTCAACACTGTTCATTAAATTACACTTAAGTATTAACCATGTAACAGTTCTTGGCTTTTAATGAAACTATGACTAAAACTCACTCGCCGCCTGGTCTTCTGAGTTGGCAAGCTTCAACATTTCAGAGTCATTCTGATATTCTGAAGAACACCAAATCATGTGACTGAAGTGTGAGAGCACTGTAGACTCAACTGGAGCAGTTGTTCTAGGGGAGCTGCTGAGCAGCTGTCACATTCTCTTGCTCATTGTGTTTATTTAACGGTAGAATCATTTTTAAGACAGACCTGAAGCCTACTGAAAATTGGAGGGGTTATTTATTGTTTTGCAGACCTTGCTGATGCAAAAAAATACAGATCCTCTCTTTTCCTCAAGCATTCAACTATTTTAATCTCTAAACATTCAGTAAATCAAAAAACACACTATTTCATGCTATTTGGGTCAAATTAATTTTATTATGCTCCATGATGAATTGCCACCAGTGCAACATCCTATTCACTGTACATTTCAAAAATTCACATACTAAACAAAATTTCAGTTGATAAATGGAAACTTGAATGATTGAAAGTCTTTATGAAGAATCTCATACATACAACAAGTGGCTAGCTGATATTGTCTATCACGTAGCGTTTGGATACAAAAAGCCTCATGCTAGTTTGTTAAATGCTAAGGCTATTCAGACAATCATTTAATTGGAGTATATATGCGAGGCTTTCAGACAATATGCAGGGATAGTGAATTTGAACGCTATGAAAACACTATCTTCTGCCCACAGTGCAAATGGTGAAGTGCTGAAACATGCAGCCATTACATCTTAGCAAATCACAGTTTCAGTCTTCATGCCTGGACTGAACTATATAGATCTATTTTAAACCAATTGTAATCCAGATTTTGTGCAACAAAGAACATCCTTGGGTTTTTGCTTTTTGTTTTTCCTTCTGGTAGAGAGACTAAAGTCAAATGCCTTCTTTGGCAAATGAGGGACAAACAGCCTTTAATATTATGTTTTCAATGTAAAAAATAAGAAACCTAAGATTCTCTTTCCAGAGCTCTATTACAATTTGGGATTTCTTGATAAACATTATATATTAATGTTAGTTACAGAAATCCTGAATTTCTTGACCAAAGGATAAAAGAAAACTTAAGTCTGAATAATCCTTAAAGGAACATATTTATAAAGAAAACTTGAGATTCTGATTATTTAAAATTATCTTAAGAAACATCCAAAAGGAAAATCTATTCTAACATCATTTTAAAAAAAATCACAGAGTTTTATTTTCCAAGTGCACAAATTCCTAATTTCATTGGTTAGTGGTTGTTCAGCATCACCCACACTAGACTCAGTTGAGCTCAAGCCACAATAAAAATCAAAGCAAGCAAAGGTTTCTAGCAGCAGAGGGCACTGTTAGTATTTGCAAGAAACAAAAAGTTTGGAGTTTTTCCCATGTGCTTAAATGACTCTTGCAAGCAAGTTAACATTCTCTGAATAACTTAACTTTTACTGCCCCACTTACTGCTTTCAGCAACAAAACCTTTTAAATTATTTCTTATGATAACTAGATGCATGATCACTAGAGATTATGTGATAACTGGATTAGAAATTCAAGCCATATCTTGCAGGACCAGCCTGTCAAGATCATGCCAATACTAGGGTTTGGTCAGTATGATTCTGGATAGCTTAAAATTTAGTTTGATATTGTGACTATAGTCTTGAAATATTTAAGATACTTTTTTTTTATTAACTACATTCTGCATATGACTCAATCTGTGAAAAGTTGTGTATTACTTAAATCTGATCATTTTCTAAGTAAAACTTACTGTAGGTACAGCAATTAGTGCTGTAGCTATTAAACACCCACCTCTGGGTACCTCAGTGTATTGTTGAGATACAGGGAGTCCTAATTTTAAAAAGACCTTTTGGTATGCATAAAATAAAAGTGGCAGGTTTGCAATAAAGAAAAGAAAAAATTGATTTCTTTTTTCAGTTTTGTGTTCCAAACAGTTTGACATTTTAAGGCCTCAGATTTTTTAAAAATTAACTCATTTCACGTCTGACAAATACCATGAGAAAATAACAATAAAATTTAGTACCTATGTGTCAAAATTCTAATTTATACATTTGTCATTTTTGTCTTCTTCTGGATTGCTGTTTTAGTGTTTGAAATTTCATGAGCACCTTAAATCCATCCAGACTGTAGAATGATAGTACTTCATTTCACTTTATTAATACACTAGTATCCCAATTTTAAAGTAAATTTAACCTAACATTATTGAAGCAAGCATCAAACATAGCCCTTCAGTTCAGAAACACATAAAAACTGACCCAAAAATAAGTCAGGCAACTGCTCTGGCAACTTGGAGACTTTGTTCATAAGAAAGCTTTGAGCCTGCCAGCCGGCCAGGCAAATGCTGTTATATGTGTCATAGCATAAACACTACCCCATAGTTTACTCCAGGTGCAGAAGGGCTCCTAGGAACCTGAGCTTTGAATGATCACTGCTGGCTAATAGCAGACAATACTGCCATGTCATAAGAGGTGTATTGATTTTTCACAACTATCTTTTTGTAGTGATTTTTATGTAAAACATATTGCTGAAATGTGAGAAATTGCATCAGTGTAGTGATGTTCTGAGAACTGTGCAAATGTATCAGCCTCAACATTCACGTAGCATTGTATTCAAAATGAAGGGGTTAAATAAACTGTCTGCATTACTTAAAAAGAATGTAGTGCTATATACTAGATTTTTAATAAGAAAATTTAGATACAGAAAAAGTAGGGTATGAAAATAGTGTTTTTCCTTCTTGCATTATAACTAAATTACAATAAGGTTTTTGTCAGTCTCACATATTACATTTAAACTCCCTTATGGATGGAATAAACAATATTCACAAGTCAACTGAGCATCCTGATGTAAACTTGCACACAATAACAGGGAGTAGCTTTTTAGAGGATTATGACAAACCTTTACAGATTAAATGAGGTATTGCACAGATTAATAAAAAAAAGCAAAAGGCAACAAAAATATACAGCAAATTGGTAAAACATTTACATGATAATTTTACAGAATCCATAGACAGAAAGTAGTGTTTAGTATTTCACCTTAAAAAATATATATATATAATATATATTGATCAATCATCCCATTCATCGTCATCCTCAAAATCTTCTTCATCATCTTCATCCTCATCTTCATCTAGTATGAGAAAATCATTAAGATGATCATTTATTTATTTACAAGTGTCTAAATCACATTCTACTGGATTCATTTTCTCTGTTGTCTGACCACAAAAACATGACTACAAAGCCTCCCTACATCTCAGTTCTCCCCTCAAACTGCTGTATATCCATTCTCTGTATATTCTGCATATGTTTATGCATACACCCGTTGTATAGAATGTAAACTGCTTGATGTTAGGGACTGTCCCATTTTTGCCACTGTATTGCCAGTGGGCATCAGTGTCTGGAACTTAGTTAAGCATTTAATAAGTGCTTATTGATTGCTGTCCGATTTTAGTGCTAGGGAGATTTGCCATTTCAGCTTATTATTTTTTTAAAGCTACTTGTAAATGAATAAACTTAATTCAAGAAAGATTAAAATAAACCACTACATTAAGCCAATTAATAATTCTACACTAGGGGATATAATTTTTAAAAACTGACCAAAGATATTTTAAAATATGCTCTGAATAGTAACCATGACACCATACAAAGATGTAAGGAGTTTTCTAAAGAAATGGGAAACACTGCAACCCTCCATGAGCATATACTGTCTGTATTTTTATAAAACTGCTATCAGGAAACTTTTGGGAAAAACATATTAATTCCAGAAAAGTCAGAGTAAGACCAATAATGTGGGGCCTTTTACAGAACAATCATTGCTGGTGATCTGATGCAGAAAACAGCAAATGAGAACTAGCAAGGGGGATGTCACTTGTTAGATAAGCTACAGAGCAAACATATTCAATAAAAACACATCAAAGATCTTGTCCTTAAGAAACTTATAGTACCGTTTCCTTCTTAAGGCTGGCTTATATTTTAAACTGTACACAGAATCCAATACAGGATAGTATCTATTAAGCAGTATGAATAGGTAATTGAAATTGGAATGTTACAACTGCATTCACCTTTTAAGATGAACTTTAATGAACAATATCTCAGAATATTAAATATGGAAGTCAGGACTGAACTATTTCATACATTATTTAGACGTTTTTCTGTGGTCAATAAGCTACCCTGTGGTTTTGATATTTTTCCTACAGGAGGGAAGGTTCCCTAGAAATTCTACTTTGTGGACATGTACCATGTAATATATCTGAATTACTTTGCTGAGGTTGTCCAACTATAGTAGAACTGGTAGAGTCTATATCTGTGGAAAAATAAAAGATAAAACCCATCGCTAGGAAGTAGCTAATAATCCTAATCTCAAGTACCACCTAGAAATCCAGAACTTCCTACAGACTTCTAGAAATGTGTGTGATCATTAAATCAAATAAACCAAGTTCTTTACCAGATATTAAATCATAAAATTTATATTCGATTTTTAAATCCTTTCCCTCTATTTCATATAGCACTCAGATACTTGAGTGTGTGTGTGTGTGTGTGTGTGTGTGTGTGTGTGAATGTATACATAATACTTATTCAGGTTTTTTGACTACTCAGTATTCAAAATACCATGGTGCCATCTACATACCAGAAGATAGATTATTTCACAGTAACTTCACCTATGCTACAAACGTTCAGAGAGTAAGCCTCCTGATTTTTACCTTGTTCACAATTTATGATGTACATTCAAGTTTCCTATTCTATTTCCTAGTGTTATTTTAACATCTAATTGTTTTGCATTTTGTACGTAACGAAGTTCACAGAAATCATACCTGAAGAATGAATGGCTTTGCTCCTTTTCTGCATTACTTCCATTAACGCACCTACAATTCCTGAGGTGGGGGCAGGTGTAGGGGGCACAGAATCTTGGCCATCAGATACCTTTGGTAAAGAAAGATAAAATAAAGGGATATATGTCCAGCATAACAAAGAACCTTTATGTCCTGAGAATGTTTTTAAGACTTTTTCTTGTTTTTTCTTTTTAGCACAAGGAAATAATGAGATAGCTACCAAAGTGAACAGGAATCTTAGAGATGTTTAAAAGTATTATATTCCTCTTTAAATCCTGTTTAACTCAAACATATCTGCTTCCATTTATAACACATATACAATGCAAGTAGGAAGTACTTCTATTGTTAACATGGTTGAATTTAATTAAGTGTTCACAACAATACAATGATTACTATTTTGAATATTGGTTCAGTCTTTTAGCTGAGCAACTTAGACCTGGTGACTCTCCAAAGCCCTGGACACTAACTTCACAATTATTATAAAGAAACGAATTTGACCCAAACCTTCAGAAAATGCAAAAATCAGTTATGGAATTAAAACTCCATTTCCATTTAATGTCCTAAAACAGCAATGGTAGAAAACTCTTGTTCACAAAGGAAAAACAGAACGTTTCACTGACAAATTACCATGACTGTAGAAAAAGGGCCCTGAACAAACACAACCACCACTTGCCGTGGTTGCCTTGCCAAGTGTACATTACCTTATGAGGAAGTGGTGGTTATTAGTAAAGTGCTTTGATCTTCTGCAAAGTCTATACTTAAACAAAACTATAAATAATAAATGCATCAACAAAGGCTCTCAAATGCCACTGTGAGCAATCAGAATGCTAGAAGGTTATTTCTACATAAAATTATCAGTATTCAAGTGGATAAACTTGAAGGACAAAGAGCTCTACATATCTAAGGCTAAATCAAATTTAAGGATAGGAGTAATATCAAGAGTAGTATTTTAAATCTGATCTAATTAGACTATGTATGAATTCACACATTAAGTGTACATATTCAGTTGTCAAATGCATCAATTGTTAATTTAACATGGCAACATATATCTATATAACATGAAGATCTAAAGGATATAATGTTTTAGAAAAACTGATATATATATTTCTTAAATATATTCTTTACAGTAACCCCAAAGTTCAATCAGGAATAAAGGCCCATCTTTTTTTTTTAAAGGCAGTTGGGGTTAAGTGACTTGCCCCGGGTCACACAGCTAGTAAGTGTCAAGTGTTTGGTCTGAGACCGGATTTGAACTCAGGTACTCCTGACTTCAGGGCCGGTCTATCCACTGTGCCACCTAGCTGCCCCAAGGCCCATCTTTTTAATACTGATATTCTGCTAACTGTTGCATAGCTGAGGGTCATGGAACGCTAATCATTCCAGAGGAATTAAAAATTAGTATTGCACAAAGGGCTATGGAGAGATGCAAGATAACTGGGGTCAGACTAACATAACAAATAAAGAACTTTGAAGAAAAGGAGTAAAGGACATCACAAGGAAATGTATGTGTTGTGCTGGTGAATGGCTCTTATGCTCCACTAGCATCCTTGAGATTTTGGAAAAAAACAAACCCAGTCCTCACTGGGTGGGCCTCCTACGCCAAAGTTTTGGCACAGAATGTACAAAAGTCACACCAGGCCAGGGAGGCATAGATGTATTGATATCTGTATCAATGCATGACCACATCAAGGAAGTCACAGATCCATTTCAGTTTGAGTATACGTTCTAAGGGGGAAAAAATGTGAAAAATCTGAATACACTGGTATTTTATTTCACTATAGCTTCTCCCCAAAAAGTAATTTTAAAAGTTTAACTCAAGTAAACAGACTAGGAATTGGAAGGGCCCTAAACCATCATTTAGTCGAACCCATACCTGAAAATGAACCTCCATGACACAGTACAAGGGACGAGCTGTTATCTATGAAGATATCCAAGGAGAAATCACTGCTTCCTGATGCTGCCCATTATATTTTTGGATACCTCTAATTGTTAGCAACCCTTTCCTTACATAAACACTAAGGGTCACTGCTATTTCTACCCACTGGTTCCAATTTTGACCTCTGAAGCCAAGCAGAGTAGGTCTTGCCTTTTCTCCATTGATGGCCCTTCAAATATTTGAATCTAGAAATGTCATCTCAAACCTTTTCTTCTCTGCACTAAACATCCCCAGTTTTTTTACTGTATGACATAATCTTAATGAAATTTTCCAGGCTGACTGTCTTTTTCTCATTATTCTCCAACTTATCAATGCTCTTATCAAAATGTGGCAGTAGGAATTCAGCACAATATTCTACACAGGGAGTCTGATTAATGCAGAGGACAGTATGAAATTATTACTTCCTTTTGAACACTCTTGAACACTCTGAATGCTTTTCTGTCTGATATTTTTGACTTGCGTTGAGCTTGGAGTCCAGTAAAATCATCAAATCATTTTTAGAAAAAGCAAGTCTTTTTCTGATGAATTTCAGTTTCACATTTTTAAGAAAATACAATGAGTTTGGGAGTAAGATGACTGTTTACCTTTGCACAGCTTAACAACAGGCTTATAAGCTGCTCTATATAGTAATGAAAAGATGGAAAACATATTCCTTAATTTATTAAATACCCATAATGCATATGACTGGATTTGGGGGGCACTACACATAGTAAATTCAAATATACATATGAGCAAACCTTTGCATACTTCCAGTTAGTTGTTTTAGGTTATATGAGTTTTAAGTTGGATGTGATCATTGCACAAGAGATTCACAATTTTAAAGAGAAAAGTCAGAGAATCATGGTTGGGGAAATTTATAGAATTGTTAACTTCAAAATAATGGTGCAACATCATGTAATTAGATCTGATCTAGAACATATCAATAAACCAATGACTACTACTAATATGATAACATTTTGCATATAACTAAAATATAGTTTATATCCGTAAATGCGAAAATAAGCCACTCTATCAGCCTAGGCCCAGGTATCCATTTTCTTCAGAGGACTTCACTTAGCCACACAGGGGGAAAAAAACCCAATAATTAATTTAATTACTCAGTTATACAGAAGCAAAAAGAAACTTCCCTGATTTCCTCCAATGTTAGTTCCTGCTACCTCCTGTCCCTCAAATTGTTTTGTATAAGTTTTGTATTATTTGTCGAAGTACAGGATGTTTCCTTTCATTAGGAGAGCTACCCGAGGGCAGAACTGTAACCTTTTTCTCTCTGTGTTCCTAGCATAGTACCTGGTATATAACAGACACTGAAAAATGTTCAGTGAATTGAACTTAATTTTTTTATGAGATAAAAATAGAAACCACTCACAAATATTTAAAATTATGAAATGGAGACTACTAAAAGCAATAAATAATAAATATACTTTACAGCTAGAATAGGGGATAATGAAAGGAGCAGGGATGACTAAGAGGATCAGAGGCCAAAGAGAGAGTAAAAGCAATGAGACAGCACAGAAAAAGGGAGGAGAGTGGGGGAAAGTGCCTGAAGTAGGAAGACTAGGCTAGTTTGAAAAGGCAGGACCCTGAAGAGCAGGGCAGGCTCTGAAGTGAGTGATGACAACAATAACTACCTACATTTCTTTATCATACTAGAATTCACAAAGTGCTATCCTAACAACATCCTATGAGGATGGGGCACAAGTAAAGTTATCATAAACTGAAGCTCAAAGAAAACAAATGAGATAATATATATGTAAAGCACTTTGTAGGCTTTAAAGAGTTAGATAAGTTGGTATTGCTGTTAAATGGTTTTTCTATGGTCACTTGCCAGGTTTTGAACTTAGATCTCTGGACTCCCAAGTCCAGCACTCTTTCTTTTATAACATCCTCTCTCTTTTGCTCTGTTTTACAAGGGTTGTGGCAATTCTTAGCCAACTTACTATAATCTAAAGCTCTTCAATTTCTATCAAGTCATTCCCCAAAAGTTTCTGGCAGACAATCAGCAATGAAATTCCTATCTTACTTTTATTATTCTTATTTATCAACTGTGTGAACACGAGGAAATCATCTTTGCCACATATTTCACAGTGTCACTATAAGGAAAGTTCATAAGCTCATATAAGAAGCAAAGTATGTATGAGAAAATGTACATGTATACTGAAAAATACACAAAGAAATAAGGGTATGTACATATCCATTTCCTCCTACATACAAAGCCTTAGTGACTGAGAAGAATAAAGGTTACCTTCAAAAAAAAAAGTCATAATAAAAAGTTTCCAGCATAGGGGAAAAAAAAGTTTAATATACACTAAATTAAGCCATTTGGAGCCACCTTGATAATTTTCTACGCATTAATAACTTTGTGAAGAATAAACCAAGTTCTGAGAACTCCAACCCAAAATTCAGACAGACTATTGACTATTATTAGTCTGGAGCAGTGTTTCTAAAATTGGCACTGATGGAGGAGTTGCTCAAGAAGCTTTAGAGACCAACTGAGAGCCATTAGTGGCCTAGACATGGCAGGCAGAACTCTCTGGGTTTTGTGTAGAATTGTGATTGTAGAGTTATGACCCTACAGGATACTTGCGAGCTAGGTGGTACAGTGGATAAAGCACTGGGCTTGGAACCAGCAAAGCCTGGAATTAGGAAATCCATACTAAAAAACTTAATAGCTGTGAGACTCTGGGCAAGTCATTTAACCTGTTTGTCTCAGTTTCCTCATCTGTAAAATGGGGATAAAACAGCACCTACCTACCAGGATTACTGTGAGGATCAAATGAGGTAACACTTGTAAAAAGTGCTTAGCTCAGTGGCTGGCACACAGTAGGCACTGTGTAAACGCTAGTTTTCATTATCCTTACTATTGTTATTACTCAAGGCAGGTCTTCAAGTCATGTACCAGATTCCAGCTGAAGAAAAGATGTTTTTCAAATGTGTTAGCTCAATTATTCTCACACATTTTTATTATATTAACCTTTTGAAGACTGCCCAGCTAATTATTTCGTGACCTGGAGGGCTCACAGAACTTCCCACTCTTTTAATGGCTTATTTTAGCATATTAAGCAGTTTCCCAACAGTGCTTTTTTAGGGAAAGAAAGTTAACTTTATGAAATGCATTTCACAACAACAGCTAAACAACATAAAAATGATGTATCACTAATAATCCAAAATGAAAATAATAAGGATACTTACAGACTTCAGCTGAATACCTTGTCGTATCTGGTCTAAAAGTGCATCCCTTCCAGAGCAGGACACTGGACGACTGTTCTGCTCTACTTTCTTTAGCTGGGCACCCTCTCTTATTTGATCTAAGAGAGCTGCTTTGTTTCCCGAAGGAGCCGCAAGTTGATGGTCACCATCAGAGGATGGGCCAGGAGGAGGAGGAGGACCAGGAGGAGGGGGAGGTGGCGGTGGAGGAGGTGGAGGTGCGGCTGACCCAGGTACTGAGAGGGGTGGAGGAGGTGGTGGTGGGCCTGAAGGTGCTGAGGAGGGATGGACTGGAGGAGGAGGAGGGTACATCCTATTTGGAGGTGGTGGTGGGACTGTAACACCTGGCCTAGAGGGAGGTGGTGGTGGTGGAGCAGCTGTGGGAGCTCTTGAAGGTGGTGGGGGTGGAGCTCCTCGTCCTCTGGCAGGGGGAGGAGGAGGGCCTGAGCTATGTGGAGGTGGTGGTGGAGGAGGGCCGCCCCTTGATGGTGGTGGTGGTGGTGGTGGTGCTAAAATAAAGAAAAAAAGAAAAAAACACATGTTTATAAACGCCATATTGAAAAAGTTCTCTCATTTAACATGCACTTAAAAAGAAAGTCTTCAGCATCTTATTTATAGATATCACTCTTCTGAGGAAGATTCTTTAAAATTCTAATTTTGCCTGATTTTAAGGATTGCTTTTTTTTTTCTTGACCATAATGTTAAAGCTAGAGTATGGGAATTTTAAGTAGGACTAATAGGTTTTTTTAAACTTTCCTAGACAAGCCTAAAACAAAAGTATTAATTATATTAAACATTTTGGTCAATGGGTAAAAAATCTGTACTTTTAAAAGAAAATAATCTACTTCTCTCCCTTTCTTTAAAACATCGAAAATAATTTGGTTTCTTATAAGAGTCAATTTGCATTCAAAATTAAATGTCACATGTTCTATCAAACATTAGCATTTACTTACATTCACATCAATTCAAACTATATTGCTAAAAAGCTGTTATACTTAAATTTTTTTCATTAAATTTTCATTAAAATTTCTAGTTTTTCTCTTTTGTTCTATTGTTCTGTACTTCTATAAGAAGGTCAGTAATTCTAAAGGGTTTATTTGCCCACCTAAAACCTTCTCTTCTTCATGTGAACAAAGGTATGATGACTTTAAGGAACTAACACATTACTAATTGATGAGGTCTGGGTAAAATTCTTTCCCAAACCATCTATTACAATTAGACTAGTCCCACCTCATGATCGAAAAAGCTGGAAGGGACCTCAGAATCTACCTAGTCCAACCCCGTTACTTTAAGATGGGGAAATTCAGGAAAACAAGAAGACTTGCCCAAGGTAATACAGGGTTAAGGTTAGATATTTGAACCCAAGTCCTCTGGTTCCAGAGGCCATGCTTTCTCTTCTACTGCACCATGATTCTTTCCATTCTATTAAATCATATAAAAGTGACTCTAACCAGACATATAAAATCAGGTGCAGTGGAATCTCTCCAGAAAATGTTAAGGGGAAGGAGTAGGATCACCTTTGAGCCTATAAAATGAGGCTTTTCTGTTACAAAGGACATTATCTGACTGACAGTAAACACACATTCATGTAGTAATGATTTCTGTTCTAAGGTTCTACAGTATCTACCGGAAAAAAGGTGTTTTATAGAAAGACACTATCAAAATATCTTTGTGAGAGAAACGAAGTAGTATCAAAATTACACAGCAGTTACTTTCCTCCTAATCCCCACTATATACTCATGTATTTAAAGACTTTTTAGAAAAATGTTACTAAATGAATAGTATAAGACCATAAAATGTTAACATTTATTTTATGATAAAAGCCCTAGCCATTCCATATTATTATTTTTTATTGAAGAAAAAAACCACCAGTAGCATTAAAGCTCCTATCTTACCTGGCACATTGCATCATGATACAAATATAATCTGCTTAAACAGTAATACTACTGTACCATAGATAAATAATTTTGCTAAAAATTTCTACTGAAACATATATTTCAAAAAGAAAAAGATTTCTTCCAGATTTATTACAGTTGATCCACTAGAACCAGAAAATAAAGACTACTTCATAAACAAGCACAATTTAATATAAGGTAGTTTCATCTCAAGATTACTGATATACTACAAAATTTTTGTTTAAAAAAAAAAACCATTTTTACCGTTATGGCCAAATCATAGACCTCAATAATACTGGTACAGTAGGTTTAGACGGTACTAGCATTTTGAGCCATTCCTGTCTCTTCTTCAATTACTTATTACAAACAATTTTTAATGAGAAATGCTGAATAGAAAAATAAAATAATAAAAAAAAGTTACCAGGAACTGTTACCCTTATATAGAGTGAAAGGTTACTGTCAATATATGAAAATTGTTTTTCTTAATTCACCTAAATTGTAAAAAAGAATACATGTTAAACCTGTAGATAGGGGAACTATGCTACTTTCAAACAAAATATTGTCAAGGGCACAGAATTTTACGGTCTCTTTCTTTTTTACCACCTGGAATAGAGGACAGAAGTATACATCTGGCCAGGGGTTACTTTGTTGCTCCATGTTGTTTGTCTGGAGGCTGATATGGAGGTACTTTTCCTTACTATTGGAAGGGGAAGGCTTGCTAAGGGCACAGAAACTTCCAAATATGTCTATTTGCATGTAACAGGGAGAAGCAGAGGGCAGAGTCTATGTTTCCTGGACCAACACAGCAGAACTGAGCCAATTAATCTTATACCTAAAAAGTAAGTTAATTCAATTTTGTATTAAAATATTTCAAAGAGTTTTATATTACATTTGTCTCAAGATGGCCTTTGTGTTTCATTATAACAGTCCAAACTATTCAACTGCTTGAGATTTGAACAAATTTTCCCCTTGGATATAATCAAAGACTATGTATTCATAAAATCTCTACTTGCTAGATGCTGGCTTCTTTAGGAAAAAAGGATAAGGTCTTAAAATTTGCTCAGTTCAACTTTCGAAGTCTGGAGAAAGGCAGTCCTCCTTTTACTCTATCCTATTACAACAAATAAATGTAACCTGGTTCATGTACATTAGGAAATACAGAAAATATTTTATGATGCTTGGCTTCCTATTACTATTTAAGCAAACACTGAATAAGAGTTTAGAAGAGTCTTAACTCTGCATTAAATTTAATTGACAATATCAATAGCATTCAGCATATAGACAGAGCACAATTTCATGATACTCCCTCCAATAAGCTTTAGTTTGGGACACCAAAAAGGCACATCAGCTTTTGTATTAGGACTTAACAGTAGGGTACATGTACTATTTAATTAGGATTTATAAAGAGAATATTTACTTTTAATAAGTAATTTAATAATTAATTCCGGTACCTTAGATACGTGAAATGAAAACCATAACTCCTAAGCTCACTAAATTACTTTCTTAAATTATCTAAAGAAACAGATAATAAAAATCATATGAAATAATCAAATGGCAAAACTTTCCATTAATGTATTGTGCCTACCTGGTTATACTTATATAAACAGAAAATTTTAATTATTTCAAAAAATCTTTGTAAGATAGTGAAATACATTTTTAAAAGGCTAAAATTTCTAAACACTTCCTTTTTTTTTTTTTTTAGGCAACTGGGGTTAAGTGACTTGCCCAGGGTCACACAGCTAGTAGGAGTCAAGTGTTTGGTCTGAGGCCGGATTTGAACTCAGGTTGTCCTGAATTCAGGGCCAGTGCTCTATCCACTGTGTCACCTAGCTGCCCCCTAAATACTTTCTTCTGGAATGAAATATATTTCTAAATATTTTACATATATACAGGTAAACATTTTACATATATAGATATTTCCATACAATCTTAAAAACCGTGTTCTTAAAGTGTATTTGCTTATGAATCAAGTTGAATTATACATGGGAAAACAAATCAACTAGAAAAACTTTATGTGGCTTGCATAGTATTCACAGAGGGAAGTCAAAACCCCAAAACACACATGCCATACACCAATGTAAACAATGTTAAAAAATTGCTGGCACGAGGTTAATCATTTTTGCATGCAAGAGAAGTCTGCTAAACAAAAATTACATACCACCAAGAGAAAGGCTGACTGCCTTATAGATTTTCAAAACTGTACCACTAAAAGAAAGAGAGTCAGCAGCGTGTATACCAGAAACTGAATAAAAGTATACCTCAGATTTTAAAACAAAGAGAATATATGAAATGAAAAGGAAATTTTAAAAGTCACAAACAAAAATAGCTTTTATCATTAAAGCTTAATAAAATGTAAGACTGAAGACAACTGGGAAAAATGCCTTCCAATGATACCAACCATGGAAGAAATCAAGAGAGTGGAAATACTTTAAAAGATAAGTGAAGTCCATTTAAATTCAATACCAAGATGGAGACTTGCTTACAGGAATTCTCCAAATTTTGATTACTCCAATTATAATTAAGTTATAAGCACAAAGAATCTTGAAATAATGCATCTTATAAACATGATCTTTACTTAAAGAAATGTGGTATACTAGGAATGGGAAATTATTAAAGAATTACTATTTAAACACTCAAAATAACATGTAAACAAAAGTAAAACACATGCTATGACAGATAAACTGTTAGAACTGTAGATAACACATAAGCAAAACTATTCATTTTCATGCACACTGAAACAAGGGTTGGCATTTGTAGAATACAATTACTTTCATTAGAATTTCAGAGATACTGTATAAATGTAAATATACTTTATGCAATGTGTATAAATAATGCTGAATGTGAAGGGCTATCTCTAAATATAATGATATATGCAAATACTTTAAAGTATTCTCTCATTAGTAGATTAACTGGGAATTCTAATTTTTTTCCCCTAAATATAGTCTATTCAAGTTTGAAATATGAAGCCATTGGCCTAAGTAGAGAGTAAGAATATCTGACTAAAAACTAGATTTGGGAAAGTGATGGTGAATATTGTCTTTTGAAGGGCAAACATACCAGAGCATGCATATTTTAGTGACATTAAGTAAAGAAATAGCTCATATACATACCACTCCACTGTGGTGGACCTATAGAACAGATTATTTTATGAGTGACTTAACTCTAAACAAATTCACAGACACTAAGAAAAAGTTGGGAATCATTTTTATACTTTTTGAAACCCTATGATTAAGAGTAGTATTCAGGCTACTTTTCCACAAGTCTTGCTCCAATAATTTTATATTATTCTTGACAACAATGTTACAAACATTCTAATTTCCTCTCTTTCTTCACAACACACCCGAGGCTCTGTTCCATGTTACTTCTACCTCTAAGAAACACTCTCCCACCAGAATATATGATTAGGGCAGGTGGGGGGGGGTGGGGAGTGGGGGAAGGGGAGAGAAGAGCAAATCCTTTAAAAAAAACCCAACAACTCATTTCTTTCATGAGGTCTTCCTGTGATCTCTGACAGCTCTGTATTGGGCTTAAAGCTATTCCTCAAACATATCATTCTGCCTTTTTGCAAAGATAATTCAATATAGAGAATGTGTCTACCTTTCATGTTTAACAAAGTTTTTGGAACATACTCCTAATAAAGTAGCAACAATAATAAAAGTGAAGTTATAACTCTCAGCAAATGCTAACACTATTAGAGAACAGTAGTAGAGACAATCCAATACTAATTAAAAAACAATTTACTGAGTCCCTTATAAACACAGTTTATCACACATTCACTGCCCTCTATGCCCAGCTTAATTCAGTGGTGGTGGTGGTAGTGGCACATACACATGTGTGCATGTGTGAGCTAGGAGGCATGTGTATGTGTATGTTTCAGAGATGGGGGCAGAGAGGGAAGGAACAGCAAAAACACAGGCCAAGGCTATGCCAGAGCTCTATATAATCTACAAAGCACAGCATGGGAACCCTAATAATCAAAGGCTGCATGCAACTGCTTTTAGAGATGACAATGTTGTCATGAAATCATAGATTCAGAAGGGACTAAGAGGCCATCTAGTCAAAAATGTCCCTCAAGAAGACTCTCCTAAGAGGATTCTGGGAAGATGGCAGAGTAGGTCAGAAAACTTTTGGCTCTCCAGATCTCCTCCACAAAAAAACCCCCAAAACCCAGAACATAGCCTCAGAGGAAACATAGAGCAGTGGAGACAACCAAAAGTCAGGGTAAAGTAAATAAAAATGAGTAAGCAAAGGAGAAAAAACCCAACTATGGATAGCTACTATGGGGGTAGAGAAAAATCTGGGTCATATTCAGACAAAAATAATGGAGCTAAGAAAGTCACTCCTTTTCAATGAAAAACGTCAAGTGGTCCCAAGCACAAAAAGAGTTCTTGGAAGAACTTTAAAAGAACTTTTAAAATCAGAGAGATCAAGGGAAAAAAAAATAAGAGCAATTCAAGAAAATCAAGAAAATTAGGAAAAGAAAGTCAACCAGCTTGAAATAAGAATCAAAAATTTTAGGAAGAAAATGAAAACTAGAATTGGGCAAATGGAAGCTAATGATGTTCTGAGACACCAAGAAATAATAAAACAAAATCAAAAGAATGAAAAAATAGAAGACAATGTAAAACAACTCCTCAGAAAAACAAGTGATCTGGAGAACAAATCAAGGAGAAATAATGTAAGAATAGCTGGACTACAATAAAAAAAACTTGACGCAACTTCACAAGAAATCATCAAGGAAAATTGCATTGAAGTTCTACAACAAGAAGGCAAAGTAGAAATAGAAAAAATGCACTGATCACCACCTGAAAGTGATCCCAGGAGTAAAATTTAAAGGAATATCATAGCCAAATTTCAAAGCTCCCAGGTTAAGGTGAAAATATTGGAAGCAACAAGAAAAAAACAATTTAAATATTGTGGAGCTACAATAAGGATTACATAAGACCTAGGAGCTACTATGCTGAAGGACCACAGGTCTTACAGTACTATATTTCATAGAGCATAAGAGCTAGGGTTATGATCACGGGTAACTTACCCAGCAAAGTTAAGTATAATCCTGAATGGAAAAAAAAAAGACATTTAACAAGCTGAAAGACTTTTACATATTTGTGACAAAAACAGCAGAACTTAAGGGAAAATTCAACGTATAACATCCAGGAGAAATACAAGGTAAACATTAAAGACCAATTATAAAGGACTAAATAAGGTCAAATTGTTTGCTTCTTACATGTTAAAATATTATCAGTACTTTTATGACTGTCATCATTATTTGAGTAGTTTTAAAGAAGGGTTTGGGCTGAACTGAGTATGACAGGGTGATTCTAAAAAAAATTAAACTGTTGGGAGAGATAAAAAGGAGTAATTATCTCCTACAAATGAGGCATAAAAGGAAAAATTGATACAGAAGAAGCTAGTAGAGGGGAGGAGGGGTAGTGCTGGAACCTTACTCTCATCAGGAATGGGTTAAAGAGGAAACAACATATATATCTAGAAGGGTATAAAAGTCTTCTAAATTCTGAAAGAAATAAGAGGGCAAGTGGATACAACAAGGAAAGAGATTCTTAGATGAGTTCAAGGTTAAGGACTAAAAGGGCAAGGTCACAGGGATAAGTAGAAGAGTGAGGAGGGATCGGGTAAATAGGATGAGAAGGATAGTGAGGAAAAATAGTAAAGAAGAAAATACACAAATAATTATAGCTTAGAATGTGAATGGGATGAATTTACCTATAAAATGGAAACAGTCCATTAAAAATTTGAATTCAACAATATATGTTGCTTTCAGGAAACAATAAAAATGCTAGAGATACATACAAAGAAAATAAAGGGCAGGAGTAGATTATGTAAAAAAAGCAGATGTGGTAATCATGATCTCAGACAAAATTAAAGCTAAAACAGATTTAATCAAAAGGAGAAAAATAAGGCAATTACACTGTGTCAGCAACATTATTCAATATTATTCTAGACCATTTAAAATAACTAGACAGCATAAAATACCCGAGAGTATACCTGCCAAAACACACACAGAAACCATATGAACATAAACATAAAACGCTTTTTCTACAAATAAAGTCATATCTAAATAACTGAAGTAATAATATTTATTGTTCATGGGTAGGAAAGCCAATATAATAAAAAAAATGACAATTTCACCTAACTAATCTATTTATTTAATGCCATCCCAATTAAATTACAAAAAATAAAAAATCTTACCGAGTTAGAAAAAAATAACAACAAAGTTCATTTGAAAGAACAAAAGGTCAGGAACTTCAAAGAAACCAGAGAAAAAAGATGTAAAGGAAGCAGATTCAATAGTATCCGACCTTAAGCTATATTATAAGTGAGAGCATTACCAAAATGTAAAATGGATAATTTTGATTACTTTAAAGTAAAAATTTCTTGTATAAATAAAACTTATGCAGCTAAGAATAGAAGGAATGCAGAAAATTGGGGAAAAAACTTTCGAAGACAATCTCTTAGATAGGAGTGACTGGGTAGGAATATTTGCTGTGGTGTAGGAAATGATGTGCTGGTTAATTTAAAAAAACATTAAAAGACCTGGATTTATGAAAGAAGATGCTATCCACCTTCAGAGAAACAGATGTCAAGTAGAAATAAGCATATATGGTCTTACATATATATGTATATGAGTGTATATGGGTATATATGTGTATGTTTATACATATCTATATCTATATCTATCTATATATAGATAGATATAGATATAGATATGTATATATCTATATCTATATCTATCTATATATAGATAGATATAGATATAGATATGTATATATCTGCACTTAATTGTAGCCTTCTTTGGGGTGGGGGGAAGGAGGGAAAAAATAAAGTAAAATTGCACAGCAGAGAAAAAAGAGAACCTACAAGGAAGTAAAGAAAAGCTAAGCTTTCTAGAAATGGGAAGTTATTGTTTTATATTGAATCCTCTTGTGTTCTGCTGTGTACATAGCAATTTTTTTCCCTTTCCTCATTTGTGTATTTAAGTTAAAAAAAAAAGACTCTCCCCTAAACCCCAATAAGTAGTCATCCTACCTTTGTTTTAGGGCTTTTAATGGGGGAGGGAGAGGGGAAGGTTTACATCCTTCCACAGCCCATTCAGCTTTTAGACGACTGTTAACTTTTTCCTTATATCAAAAGCCTAAACTTGCCCCTCTGTAACTTTCATCTATAGCTCTTAGTTCTGTCTTCTGAAGCCAATAATGAAAAAAAGTCAAATCCCTCTTCCATATCTCTTTCAAATACCTACAGACAGCTATAATATCTTCCCTCAGCTGCAAAAAGTCTTCTCTTCTACCAAATAAACACCCCCAGTTCCTGCAAACCAGCCCTCAATATGGTCTGATCTTGATGGTCTTCACCATTATCATCAATCTGCTCTGAATATCCTCTACCTTACCAATGTCCTTTTTAAATTATGGTGCCCAGCTGAAGAACTGAACACAACACTCCGGAATGGGCATGACCAGGGAAGAATACAATGGGACTAATATCTCCATAGTCCTGGACACTATGCTTTTAAGGAAGCCCAAGACAGACTTAGTTAGCTAGGTAGATGGTGACATAGGCAGCAGAGCACTGGACTTGGAGTCTAAAAGACTTGAGTTCAAATCCTTCCTAAGACACTTACTAGCTGTATGACCCTGGGGATGCCACTTAACCTCCAACAGTCTCAGGTTCTTTACCTATAAGATGGGGATAATAACATCTATCTCCCAGGATTGTTGTGAATATAAAATGAAGTAATTTTGTAAAGTATTTTGCAAACTAAATACTAGCTTTTATTGCTGGCTGCTATATCACTATTGACTCATTCTGATTTTCAAGTCCACGAAACCTTCAAAACACTTTTAGAAAACCAGCTAATTATGCCCTCCATTATGGATTCAAAAAACTGATTTTTTAAAAATCTAGGTGTCTTCACATTTATTCCTATTAAACTTCATTTCATAAGAGATGTTCTAGCCCCCTCCTCTAATTGATGAATTTCTTCCTGGGGACCACTATTTCATGAAGAGTCCAGGTCATTCAAGCCCAATTTTCTTTTAGCTCTGCTCCTAACTCTCTGGTCTCTTTCACTGCTGCACCAAAAACCTTTTCATCCTGAAGAAGCCTCAACTCCCATGGTCCCTTTTCTGATTGGTGAGTTTTTGCCTATGACCTCATAAAGAGCTCAAGGCCATTAAACTGTCACTTCTCCTGTCTTAATTTTTTAACCTTGTTCCACCACCCTCATTTTTCAGCTTCCCTTTCTGTGTTATCCCCATTGGAATATAAGTTCCTTGAAGGTAGGCACTATTTTTTGCTATTTGTATTCCAGTATTTGGCAGGGTGTACCCAGTAAGTAATAAATATATATTTTCTCTCCCTCATATTCTAACCTGATCTTTGGGGTCTTGACACTGTTATCCATTATGTTAGCTGTCCCTTCTCGCTTTTTCATTTGCTAAATTGATAACCAGGCCACACAATCAATAAAATGACATCTCCAAGCTTTGGCTTTATGAAGGAGGTAGGAGGAAGAGCTCTGTCCATGACCTCTCTTGGAGGAAGAACATACAAAGGATATAAAAATGCTCTAGGCTAATTACTGGTATTTCACCCTATGGGGCTGAGAAATGAGAGACAGAGGTTATCTCCATCAAGAAATTGTTTCCCAAGGGCAGCTTGGTGGTGCAGAGGATAGAGTTCCGGCCTTGGAGTCAGGAGGACCTGAGTTCAAATTTGACCTCAGACACTTGACACTTACTAGCTGTGTGGCTAGGCAAGTCATTTACCCAAAAAAAGCTATGTCCCCTGATACAGTGTAAAAGGATGAGGAAATGGCAGTGTGGGAACATCTTTACTTGAATCAGTTACATTTTTTCCCCCACTTTTATCTTTATATTTCACACAAGCATTTCTTTCCCTCTCCTTCCCTCCCAAATGAACAATAAAAGAAAAAGAAAACCCCCATTATACAGATGCATAGTCAAACAAATTCCCATATAGGCCACATCCAAAAATATGTATCCCATTTTCTATCATTTCTCTGGGGAGGAGATGAATAATGTATTTTGTCATCAGCTCTCTGGAACTGTGATGTCATTGCACTGATCAGAATTCTGAAGTCTTTTACAACTGAAAATGTCCTCCTGTTTGTCTTCAATCAGCTCTGCATCAATTCATAGAGGTCTTCCCAATTTTCCCTAACAATGACCATGTTGTCATTTCTTATGGAATGACAATATTCCATTATATTAATCTAGCATAATTTGTTTAGCAATTCCTAATAGGTAGGCACCCTTTTAGTTTCCAGTTTCTGGCAACTATGAAGAGCTGCTATAAATATTCGTCTTCTTTTCCTCTTTCTTTAATCTCTTTGGAGTATATGCCTAGTACTGGTATTGCTGAGTCAAAAGATACACACAGTTTAGTGACTTTGGGGGCATAATTCCAACTCTTTTCTAGGATGGCTGGATCAGTAATGCTTTGCCAACAGTGCATTATATATTTTCCTGCAGCCTCTCAAACTCGTCACTTTCTTCTTTTGTCATCTTTGCCAATCTGACAGGTGAGGTGAAACCTAAGAGATGCTTTAATTTGCATTTCACTAATTACTGGTGATACAGAACATTTTTTTCAATGGCTATTAACAGTATGAACTTCTTCCTTTGAGAACTGTCTACTCATATATATATATATATATATATATATATATATATATATATATATATATATATATATATGTATGTGTACACATACATATACATATTTGATATGAGAAGTTAATCAAAGAAACCTGCTGACGAGATTTTTTCCTAGTTACCTCTTTCCCTTCTAATATGAACTGCTTTAAGATACATAATCAAAACTGCCCATTTTACCTTCTGTGATCCTCTCTATCCCCTTGTCTGGTCATGAATTATTCCTCATCCAGAGAGCTGAAAGGTCACTCACTTCTGCTAACTGGTAAAGTGAAGAGAGTGTTCGACTCAGAGTCAGAAAAAACTATGCTGTGTGGCCCTGGGTAAGTCACTTAACCATTGTCTGCCTCAGTTTTCTCATCTGTAAAATGGAGATAACACCTATTCCCTTGAGGAGTTGTGAGGATAAAATGAGATAACATTTGTAGAGCATTCTTCAAACTTAAAGTGCTATATAAATACTATTCTTGTTGTTGCTTCTCTTAATTTGTTTACAATGTCACCCATCCTGAGTCACATACCCACTTGGAGTGTGTCTTAGTCTAAGGGGTGAGATCCTGGTCTACACTTCTCCCTGACAAGCCACTTTCTAGTCTTCCATGCTGGCTTCTTTAGGTTGTATCCCTCATCAATTCTAATTGAGTTCTTTTTTTTTTTTTTAAACTAGATCCAAACTGTTTTGACAATTGCTGCTTTGTAGTACACCTTGAGGTCTGGTGCTTCCACATCACCTTTTTATCATTATTTCATTTTAGACTGACTTTTAAAAGTTCTGATATAAGAATTTCATGTTTTCTAGCTTTATAAAATCATTGCTTGGTAATTGTGCATGGCAATTGAATAAGTTAATTTGGAAGCATTGTCATTTTATTATATTGTCTCAACCTACCTATGTGCAATTACTATCTCCACAATTATTTAAGTTTGCCTTTGTTTCTGTAAATAATGCTTTGTAGTTGGATTCATATACAGTACCTGAAATAGCCAAATCATTGTCAAAAGATATCAAAAAAGCATAAGGTCAAATCCAGATCTCTAGAGCACTCCACCTGCCATGCTGATACTGAACTATTAATATCAATTTGTTATGTCTCACCATTCAATGAATTTAAAATCCACCCATCTGGATGAAATCTCTCCATCTTTCTCACAAAAATAATATGAGATACTGTCAAATGCTTACTTAAGATATAGGTAAACTGCAACTATAGCACCTGTTTGAGATGAAATTTGTCTGTAATGATCTTTCTTGATGAAAACATTATGTCAAACTTTGTGATACCATTTTCTTTTCTAGATGTTTACTAACCACCTCTTTAATATTCCCTATTAGCCATTTTGGCTTTATCTAATCCTTTCCAAGGATCACTCTTTGGGGAAAAAAAAAACAAAGCAAAGAAAGAGCCTTTTCTCCATCTCTGGTCGTCATCATTCTATCCACTCAAAGTAGCAGTCACACATCCTTAGAAAACTTTTCTTTTTCCTTTTCATCAGAATTATTTTGCTTTCTAAGATCAGAATTTGATTCTTCAGGGTTTCCTATCCCTTTTGAATTGACTGTCTCTACAGAATTTGAGATCATGAGATTCTATCCATCCTTTCTCTGAGTCATCCAAAATTTATTCTCCAAAACTCTAAGATACATGTCAGACTACGCTAAGATTCCATGATGTAATTAACTTCTCCTTTCAAGGGAAAAGGTGGAAGGGAGGGGAAGGAAGGGGGGAGATTCAACTGATGTCCAAGCATGAAAATCTACCATCATTACTATATCATGTCTTTGTGCCAGCACTTGACATAGTGCCTAACACACAGTAAGTACTTAATAAATGTGTGTTTGATTGACACACCTGTGCAATTTTCCAAAATCATCTATTCTTTCTGTTTGAAAATATCACTTCTTTCTTTCTCTCTCTAACGCAACTGGGGTTAAGTGACTTGCCCAGAGTCACACAGCTAGCAAGTATTATGGATTTGACCTCAGGTCCTCCTGACTCCATGGCCAGTGCTCTATCCACTGTGCCACTTAGCTGCCCCAATATACTTGTTTCTACATCCATTTAACTTCAACTTAAGTGTTCTCTGTTGTGTTCCCCACCTCCAAATTCTGAATTTCCTCATAAATGTATCTTAATATATGATGCTACTTCATAATTCTAGATTAAATTTGTCTCTGCATTATAATATCAAGTTTAGCTGATTATAACTCATACTTTGTGTATAATCCTCTCAGGCCACAGATATTACTGTTGGAGCCTTTCCCTGAATGTGTAGGCTTCTATACTGCTATTTCTTACAAAATGAGCTATTCTCTATGATATCTATCTTGGCCTATATGGATAGAAAGTCATCTTCTTGCTTCTTTTTCAGTTTAAATTCCACTTGATTATATTTGTAAGAGTCTGGGCAAATACAATCTTATTCATCCTTATGTACCTTTTAGCAGAATCTGTCATTTCTTTATTGTAAGCCATGATCAGAAATCTAAATCTGATTCTCAGATACCACCTCTTTAGCCATCCATTCACTTCTCAATCTTTCTCTCTCTCAAAGGTCTTGTTTTTTGATTGGCAGAATAATGAAAATGCAACTTTTGTACCCCTAAGGCAGAGGTCCAAAACATTTTCTATCACTGAGTCTCACAATAATGTTTTAAATGAATGAAATAAAACAAAATAAAATAAGCAGGATTACAAAGGACACTAATTATAATGAAAAATAATTATAAAAAAACAAAAACAAAAACCAAACCCAAGTTCACAGATGTCAAGTTTAGAAACCTTGCTCTAAGCTTTTAAGTTCCCTGCCTGGAACTTAGCAATCCTTAGCAATTTATTTTACATTCCTTCTGACTATATCACTCGTACCCAAGTGAATCACTAAAAGTGGGTAGCAATCATCTGGTCTGACACATTTGGAAAGTTCTTGGTGATATCTTGAATATATGCTCCCAAGAAAGCAAAATTGTCTACTAGACACAAAGCTGTTTTATTATTCCTCTAAAGAAAAATACTAACCACCACTATTTTGGAGAAAACATGGCAGGGAAGAGAGTGTCCTGGATTTGGAGCCCGGAAGAAATGAGTCTGAATCCTGCTTCAGACACTTCCTAGTTGTACATCAATCCACTTAACTTCTCTGAGTCTGATTTTCTCACCTGGAAAAATCAGCACAATAACAGCCTCCACATCTCCCTGAATTGTTATGAGGATCCAATAGGATGATATAGGTATAATACATTTTGTAAATTTTAAAGTACTAAGTTGGAACTGCTGCTGCTGCCATAGTCAATATTGTCTCCTCCTCTGTATGGGTGACCTCTCTCCCATCCCTGTGTATGGACCAACATGGTGATTTGCTAGAATACAAGTTTTATATCTAATTCTGACTTCCAGGAGTTTGGTGGTCCTTTCCCCCTTCTCCTCTGTTACATTCTTCTGCCATCCATTAGCTTGTGGCACAAGTCAGGATTTCCCTTCTGCCTCTTCAGGGCTCTTTGTTTGCTCATTATCCATTTTGCAAAAGAAATGTTTCATTCTTTCTGATGACCTGGAGAATGTTCCCCTATCCTAGGAGTTCTTCACCTGACGTTTGTGAACTTTTTGTTTTTTAAATATACTGATAACTGCATTTCAATATAATTGGCTTTCTTTGTAATTCTACATGTTTTATTTCTTGCATTTAAAAATCTTATTTTGAGAAAAGATGTATACATTCTGCTACACTGGCAAGCGGTCTATAAGACAAAAATGGTTAAGAATCCCTGCTCTAGAGATTCTTTCAGGAGGAAGAAAGGGCCATTCTTTGAGTATATATTAGTTAGAGTTACTTGGATATGACAGAAAGAGAAATACACCACACATTCTATGCAGGTCATTGCAAAATTCACCTTGATCTCCTCCATACTTGCCACATCAATTCCCCAAGGAAGGTATTATAACAAATTGTCTGAGGGCTAGTCAGCTCTAAAGTTGTTATTCTCCTCACAGTAACACCTTGATAGGTACAACCAACTTCTTTTCACTTGCCTTCTTAATTTTGTTTGCTTTCTTCTTCTTGAGTCCTCTTTCTTTTCTCCTTTAGTGTGAGCCCCGCCCCCCCACCCCACGCAAATGTTTTTAGAAATCCCTGACTCTAAAAACAAAAACTTTTCATTTAATAGCACAGCCAGTGGAACTAAAGTCTTGATGATACTGAGATACCAAGAATAGTGATAACAGAGTAAGCTAAACCCACAAGAAGTTCAAAATCTTATTGATAATCAATAACCACATTTTTCTCCTGAAGAATTTTTTAAAAGCAAATATTCCTTTTCTTTCTCCCTTTTTTTTTCTCTTCCTGTTAAAAGAACACTGAAGAAACTAAAACCAGGTAAGTAGGAAGAATGAAGAGGCTGAACAGGCTAAGTGAAACTACATAAATAATCTGGTAACTTAGAATTACCAGTACTTGCATATACTTCATGTATGAAAAAAAATTTTTTTTAAAAAGAAAACTGATACATAAAATGATCTGAGTGAATCCTTGAGATCTAAAAGACCATAAGTTTATTTATACTGTGAGGTAGGTATAACCAACCTTTTACAGTGATCAATAAAAATTAAAAAACAAACCCAAAAAACCCCCCACAAAAAACCCAACCCAAATAGGAAGATTAACATGTAAAAGTATTTTCATTTTTATGACTAATTATTTCTGAAAGTTACTGACTAATTATTATTAAAACTTACTGTAAACTTTTTAAAAATTCAGGATTATGGGAACTTTTAGTTGAATCTATCCAAACCAAAATTTTATTCTATCAAATAGCTAAAATGTCAATCTATGGATTTCCACCTTTTAAGTAAAACCAGAAAGTAAAATTTCTCAGTACTTTTCATGGAGTAGGTAGCTATTACATGAACTGACATGTTCCATACATTTTAATACTTTGTATTTAATACAAAGGGTGGCGGGGGAGTGGGGAGAGGTATTTTAGGAGAACATAGCAGCTGTCTTTCATGACAATTACTTCTAAAAGTTTGGCAGAGCAAACAGAAATTCTGCCAAGTTAGAAATAAAAAATTACCTTGCCTTCGTAGTTCATTCTTAACAGCTTCCACACCTCCTGTTTTTTCAATAAAATCATATATAACTTTTGATGTTTCTTTGTCTTTGAGTTGTGCCTCTGAGATTCCACACATGTCAAAGAGATTCTTTAATTCTGGATCTAAATTATTCAGCTACAAAAGATAAAACTAGTATCAATTACAAAATGTATTTCTCATCTCTACATTCAAAATTTGTAATTTTTAAAAGCAGGATGAAATAAACTATTACTTCACTTTCACTTTTCTTCATAAAAATTTTCCTTTCAAATTTTATACTTTAAAAAAATTGCCCAGGGTCACCCAGCTAGCTAGTAAGTGTCAAGTGATTGGTCTGAGGCTGGATTTGAACTCAGGTCCTCCCGACTCCAGGGCGAGTGCTCTATCCAGTGTGCCACCTAGCTGCCCCACAAATTTTTTATACTTTTAATGAAGTTAAATATTTATATAATGCTAAAGCTTCCAAATAAATATAACAGGTATCATGATAAAGAATGAGTTCTTGAAGGATAGAGTAAATATGGCAGAGAAAAAGCAGGGGCTTGCCTGGGCTCTCTCCCAAACCCCTCTGAATAACTTTAAATAATGCTACAAAACAATTTCTGGAGCAGTAGAACCCACAAAAGGATGGGATAAAACAACTTTCCAACCCAAGAAAACTTAGAAGGTTGTCAGGAAAGGTTTGTTGCACTAGGTTGGGAGTAGAGTGCAGTCCAAAGAAGGCCACACCCCAGCAAACCAGGAGTAGGCCTTGGGGGCGACTGAATCAGTGGCAACAGTGACAGCTTCCAGACCTCTCAGCCCACAGATGGTAGGGGGGTCAGATAAATGGTCAGAAGGAGATTACAAGAGCCCTTTGCTGGCACCAGGGGTATCTCTCTTGCACTGCCCACACTTAGATCTGGGTTGCAGTCCTGGGTCTGAGAAACAAGGCAAAGAAGAGCATTAGCACACCAGAGCTTGCAGTAGCAGGGGAGCTGGGACCCTGGTCACACTTTCAAGAGTGCTTGTGGTTGCTCAAAGACTGCAGCAGCACAGGCCAGAAGAGTAATAAACACCTCTCTCCCTAACCATATCACCTTGGAAGAAATGAAAACCTACAAGGCCCCAGAATTATCTCTGAAAAAAAGTAGCACAAAAACCTGAAACTTGGGACAGCACCCCCTCCACTTCAGAAGCAGAGTACCACTTTAGCATAGAGTTAAAAGTCAAGAAATAGGCTGAAAAATGAGCAAACAACAGAAAAAGATCCTGATTACAGAAAGTTACTATGGTGACAGGAAAATCAAAACAAAACTCAGAAAAAGACAACAAAGTCAAAACTGCAACATCAAAAGCCTCAAAAGAAAAATGTGAATTGGTTTCAGGCCGTGGAAGAATTCAAAAAAGATTTTAAAAGTCAAGTAAAAAAGGTAGAAGAACAATTGGGAAGCAAAATTAGGGTGATGCAAGAAAACCATGAAAAAAAAAGAGTCAACAGCTTGGTCAAGGAGGCACCAAAAAATACTGAAGAAAATAGCACCTTAAAAAACAGAATAGGCCAATTGGTAAAAGAGGGGAGAAGCATATGAACTTTACTATTACCAGAATTGGCTCAAAGAGGAAATAACATATATATTCAGTTACATATAGAAATCTGTCTTACCCTACAGGAAAGCAGGAAGGGAAGGGAAACAGAGAAGGGGCTGGGGATGGTGACAGAAGGGAAAATGAACGAGAGGGGTAAGTAAAGGTCAGAAACAAAACACTTTTGAGAACAGACAGAGTAAAATAAGAAAGAAAGTAGGATAAACAGGGGAAAACAGGGAAATGGAGGGAAATACATAGTAATCACAATTGTGAAAACATTTTATAACAAATTTCTCTGACAAAGACCTCATTTCTCAAATATATAGAGAACTGAGTAAAATTTAAGAGCCATTCCTTAATTGATAAATGGTTAAAGGTTATGAATGAGCAGTTTTTAGATGAAGTAATCAAAGCTATCTATAGTCATATGAAAAGTGCTCTAAATCACAACTGATTAAAGCTATCACCCCACACCTATTGGCTAATATGACAGAAAAGGAAAATGATAAATGTTGGAGGGAACGTGGGAAAATTGGGACACTAATGCACTAGGAGGGAACGTGGGAAAATTGGGACACTAATGCACTACTGGTGAAGTAGTATACTAATTTAACCTTTCTGTAAAGCAATTTGGAACTAGGTCCAAAGGGCTATAAAACCATGCATACCCTTTGACCAAACAATACCACTACTGGGTCTGTATCCCAAAGAGATTAAAAAAAAAAGGCATCTATATGTACAAAAATATTTATTGCTGCTTGTTTAGTGGTAGCAAAAAATTGGAAATTGGAAGGATGTACATCAATTGGAGAACGGCTGAGCAAGTTGTTGTACATGATTGTGATGGAATACTATTCTGTTATAGGAAATGACAACCAGGATGCTCTCAGAAAAACCTAGACTTACATGAACTGATTCTAAGTGAATTGAGCAGAACCAAGGGATTATTGTATAGCGGTCCTGCACAACATACCACTCTACAACATACAGCTCGTGGGTGGTATGTTGTGCAAGCCTGCTATATGTTGTAACAGCAATACTGTATGATGACAAAACTGTGAATGACTTATTCTCAGCAATACAATGATCCAACACAATTCTGAAGGACTTATGATGAAAAATGCTATTTATCTCCAGAAAACGAACTAATGGAGACTGAATGCAGATCAAATCACACTTTGTCTTTATTTTTCTTGGTTTTGTATGTGTGTGTGTTTTCTTCCACAACATGACTAATATGGAAATGTTTTGCATGACTGCACATGTGTTACCTATAACAAAGTACTTGCCCTCTAAACGTGGGGGAGAAGAGAGGAAGGGACAGAATTTGGAAATCAAAAGTTTTAAAAAATGAATGTTAAAAATTGTTTTTATAAATGGGGAAAAATAAAATATTATTATTATTATTTTTTTTGGTGAGGGCAATTGGGGTTAAGTGACTTGCCCAGAGTCACACAGCTAGTGAGTGCTATGTGTCTGAGGCTGGATTTGAACTCAGGTCCTCCTGACTCCAGGGCTGGTGCTCTATCCACCATGCCACCTAGCTGCCCTTAAAATATTAAATTTTTAAAAAGAATGAGTTCTCTACGTTACTAAATCTCTATTTTTATAATAGACAATCACAGACTTATGGAACTTTATTGTTACTAATTGGTGGATTTGAAATCTCCAATACTCTAATCTATTATGTCCTAAATTAAGATGAGTATGTAGCAAAACTATTACCTTGAAAAACAACCAATTTAACGTTTTTGGCTTCAAAAAATTTTATAAAACAAATTAAATATTTGCATTCCCATTCTCAGACTTAGCAGTTTCCAACATAACTTTAACTAGTGATCATTTGTGGTAATGAGAAACACAGATAATTCACCTTAGTGAAATATAAGAAAATCTGCAATCATTTTAGCCAGTAATTTCATCATCATGGGTAACAGCCATGTAGCAATCACACAGCCATCAGAAGAAACATTGAGCTTCGATTATTCTGTCACCAACTAGCTCATCAGCCTCAGAATTTGCAAAATTGGGCTATATTAGTCACTTAGCACACATTCCATGGAAATTATAGCTTATATACCAAAATGGATCTGTGACCTTGTAGACACAGATATAATCTTCATTGATGCAGATTACAACCAATTCATGCCTATATGGAAGAAACCATTTTCCTTTGTTAGTTTACTAAAAGTCTGGATTTTACCATACAAGTGTTAGGCCAAGAATTACGTTATTTTTTTTTTGAGACATGAGAACCACAATAAGATAGACACAGTCAATCAATATTCTGTATCACATTCAGAAATGCAACTTGCCCTTTAATTTATTTAATGCAGAAGGAGAAAACAAACTAAAAGTCTAATCTCACTTTTTAAAAAAATCTAAATTCAGGGCATAATGGTTCTACATATTTTGAAGAATAATTGTATAGCTTGAAAAGACACTTACATCAAAACCTGTATTAGGATCCCAACCAACATGTCCAATGTGCCTAAAAGGTGAGGGGAAATTAAAAGTAAAAAAATGGAAAAAAAAAATTAAAAGATCATTAAAAAGCATATTTTAAGTGGAAAATAATATATACTTTGGATCTGTCCTATACTAATGGTTCTCAAACATTTATAGCATAGAGGTTTGACCCAGTGAAAAGCACTCTGGGCTAGGAATTCTTTGTGCTTCAATATCCTCATTCACAAAACCATGTAACCTTAGGAGTGAAGGGACCTTCACAAGGTCTACAAGTTCAGTCTCTACTTTCAGACCTAATCTCATGACTGATTGGAGTGAGAACTTTGACCTGCTCCATTTCCAACCTGAGCCTGATTTTACCCCCCCCCCCCCCGGGCAATCCAATGGCACCCCACCCCCACCCCTGCCTAACTTCCAGGGGCTCACAACATAAATGCAAGACTTAGTTCATATAACTGATTGGTTTAGCTCAGTGCAGCTCAGAACTCCTGAACTCAAGAGATCCATCAGCTACAGCCTCACCAGGAACAGGGGATTATAAGTGGCCTAACAAGTCTTTTTAATCAAGTAGTGACAATAACGCCTATCTTCTTTATCTTACTGGGTTACTCTGAGTTTCAGTGACATAATTATAGTGCAAGGCATTATTATTATTTTATATCCCCCTCTACCTTCTAGGGTTTATTATTATACATTTTACCACACATTATGTCTTAGGGACAGCAGAAAAAAGTAGAATTTCAAGCCTCCTATACCTAACAGGAGAAATAAGTTTTGCTTAAAATATTTCTCCTCATAAGATTAAAGAAAAAAAAAAAGAAACCTCTGGAGAATAAAATGCAAGAATCTTAGGATCTCTAAATGGGCTGAATGTCCTTAAAAAAAAAAACCACAACAAATAAAATTATAAGTTGAAATGTAGTCATTACAGAGGAGAAGACTTCTCAGATGACTCAAATCTCTTAAAAGTTCAAACTAACATAAGCAATACCCAAATAAGCAAACTGGCCCAAACTACTAGAATTACTAAAGTTCTTACTGAAAATTGCTTGGAGTTCCAATATCTGCTTTAGTCAATCTCTTCTTTTTTGTTTTTCCTTTTTTCTTTTCTTTGTTGTGGGAAATGTTGTTGACTTGTGGACCATAAAATCGATTTGTTGTGATTTCTGGATTTTTTATGTCAACAGTAGCCATTGGTAAATTTGGACCTGAAAAAAAAAAAAGAGGGGGAAAAAAAAGGACATGAAAATAACTCAACCACAGTGAAACAGCTATACCCAATCAGTGAATTGTTCTTAATTTATAACCAAATTTTCTAATATTTTTGTATGCCTTTAATAATTTTATACAACATTTCATTGAATTTAAAATATAAATCTCTGGGGCAGCTAGATGGCACAGTAGATAGAGCTCCGGCCTTGGAGTCAGGAGGACCTGAGTTCAAATCCGGCCTCAGACACATGACATTTACTAGCTGTGTGACCCTGGGCAAGTCATTTAACCCTGATTGCCTCACCAAAAAAAACAAAAACAAAAAAACCCTCTCTTTAACACAAATATAACACCCCCTTCACAAACCCATATATATAATACACACACACACACACACACACACACGTGTACAAGGTATTAGAATTTTGAGGCATTGTATTGTCATATATACCCAAATATATGTACATAGAGATATATTTTACACTTGCATGAGTCATATATTTATATACATATATACACAACAAAAATGAAATAAAATGCTAATTCAATTAAAAAACAAAACATTGCTTTTTTCATTATTAAATAGGTCTGTGATAGGCATTTCTCTAAGAACTGACAAAAAAAAGGCAATGGGGATTTAATGATTACTTATTAACTAAAATATTAAAGACCATTACTGAATGGCCCTAAGGCCTTTTAATTACCGTTCAGAATCTCAGAGATCCTCACACATAACTGGAGTTGTATCCTAGGGAGTATCTAGGGAAAAGACACTGTTGTTTGCCGCTAATAAGTTTTCATATAACCATACCACAGATTTATTGCTGGAAAGGGACTAGAGGTCATCTAATCCAACTCCCTCACTAAATAGACGGGACAATTAAGGGGCAAAGAAGCTAAATGACTTGTCCAAGGCTACCTAGGTAGTGAATATCTGAGCCAAGATATATTGGTAAGTATAGGTGATAAAAACCAAAAACCTGTCCCTCCTCCAAACTTCCCTATTTACATTGAAGAAATCACAATCCTTCCAGTCACTCAGATTCTCAACCTTAAAGTCATTCTTGATCAACTTCCACATTCACCTAGCTGTCAATTTTACTTCCACAAAATCTCTCAAATCTGTTACCTTGCTTGCTACTCACAAGGGCGGCACTCTAGTTCAGGGATGTATCTCTCATTTAGATTACTTTAACAGCCTCATAACTGGTCTCCTTGCTCGTCTTTCTCCTCTTCAATCAGTCCTCAACATACCTGCCAAAATAAGTAGGCTAACGTACAGATCAGACTATGTCACTCTCCTTCTCAAGAATCTTTGGTGATTCTCTATTTCTATAGGACAAAATCACAAACCTCTCAGCTAGGTTTAAACCTCAAAGTCCTTTACAGGTTAGTTGCATTTTGTGGTTCTAGACTCATTTCACATTACTCCTTTTCATACACTGTATATTATAGCCAAACTAGACTACTCAGTTCCCCCAAAATTTGGCATTTTATCTCCTTCCACCGTATCTTTGCACAGGCTGTCTGTCCTGTATACTTGTATATACTCCCCTCTTCACTGACACTTCCTAAAATCTTTAGTTTTCCATTCAAAATTGAACTGAGGTAGCCATTCCTAAGGGAAATCTTTTTCTGTTCCCCTAATTATTAGAGCACTTTCCCGCCTCAAATTATCTTGTGTTTGTATGTATTAATATTATATTACCCCCAGTAGAATGTGAGCTTCCTGAGAACAGCTTACATTCTACAGGAAGGACAGTCCTCAGTACTTTGTATGTTACAGGGGCTTCATATGCTTCCTTGTTCTTGTTGTGTTGGAGTACAAACAGAATCATAGATTGTTAGAACTAAAAAGAATCTTTGGGGGCAGAGCCAAGATGGCAGAGTAAAGGCAGGGACTTGCTTGACCTCTCCCCCAAATCCCTCCAAAAATCTTTTTAAAAATGGCTAAACAAATTCTAGAGCAGCAGAACTTACAAAAAGAAGTGAAACAAATTTCCAGCCCAAGACAGCTTGGAATGCCAGCAGGAAAGGTCTGTTGCACCAGGGTGAGAGGTGAGCACAGTCTAGTGCAGGCCACACCAGACAGCAAACTTTGAGCACGCCTCAGAGCAACTGAATCACTGGCAGTAGTGACAATTTCCAGGTCTCTCAGCCCAAGACAACATGGATGGTCAGCAGGAAGGGTCTGTCATACCTGGGTGAGAGTGGAGCTTGTCACAGTTCCAGGGCAAAGAGTGGTGCGGTCACTCACAGACCAGAGCACAGGTCAGGAGAATAGTGAACACCTCTTCTCAGATTACACCACCTTGGAAGAACTGAAAACCTACAGGTCCCTAGAAGTATCTCTGAAAACAACTGCACAAACCCCCTGAAGCTTGGGATAGTGTGCTCTCCACCCTGGAAGTAAAAGCCCTACTTTTACAAAGAGATAAAATCAAGTAATAGCCTGGGAAAATGAGCAAACAATGGGAAAAAAACCTCTTGACTATAGAAAGTTACTTTGGTGACAAGGAAGATCAAAACACACCCAGAAGAAGACAACAAAGCCAAAGCTGCTATATCCAAAGACTCTAAGAAAAATATGAATTGGTCTCAGGACACAGAAGAGCTCAATAAGGATTTTCAGAAGCAAGTAAGAGAAGTAGAGGAAAAATTGGGAAGAGGACTGAGTGATGCAAGAAAATCATGAAAAAACAAGTCAACAGCTTGGTAAAGGAGACACACACACAAAAAAATGGAAGAAAATAACACCTTAAAAAAAAGAGTAGGCCAAATGATAAAAGAGGTCCAAAAAGCCAATGAGAAGAAAAATGCCTTAAAAAGCAGAATTGGCCAAATGGAAAAGGAGGTCCAAAAACTCACTAAAGAAAATAACTCCTTCAATGTCAGAATGGAGCAAACAGAAGAGAAATCAAGAAACAATAAGACAAAACCAAAAGGATGAAAAAAAGACTGCAGACTGTGCACTATCTCACTGGGAAAACAAAAACAGAAATAGACCTGGAAAATAGAACCAGGAGAGATAATTTAAAAATTATTGGACTACCTGAAAGTCATGATCACAAAAAGGGGCCTTAGACATCATCTTTCAAGAAGTTGTCAAGGAAAACTGTCATGGTATTCTAGAACCAGAGGGTAAAATAAAAACTGAAAGAGATCCCAAAAGGAAAACTCTCAGGAATATTACAGCCAAATTTCAGAGTTCCCAGGTCAAGAAGAAAATATTGCAAGCAGCCAGAAAGAAACAATTCAGGTATTACAGAGCCACAATCAGGACAACACAAGACTTAGCAGCTTCTACTTTAAAGGATCAAAATATGATATTCTAGAGGGCAAAGGAGCTGGGATTACAACCAAGAATCACCTATCTAGCAAAACTGAGTATAATCTTTCAAGTGAACAAATGGACATTCAATGAGACAGAGTACTTTCAAGCATTCTTAATGGAAAGATCAGAGCTGAACGGAAAATTTGACTTTCAAATACAAGAATCAAGAGAAGCATAAAAACAGGAAAGAGACCTTTTATTTCTGTCAAGGTCACTACCACCTTTATAGGTACCCTAGTTTGCAACCTTGGAGTAAACCTAGTCTTCTTACTCTCCTTAATTCAATTTATCTAATCAGTTGCCAAGTCTTGTTCATCCTATCTCTACAGCACTGTCACAGCTGTCTCCTCTCTATTCACACAATCATCATTGTAGTTCCGACTCTCATCACCTCTCAAATGGATACTTGCAAGACCCTTTTTATTGGCCGTCTTACATCATGTCTCCTCTTTACAATCTACAATAAAAAGGCTGACCATGTCACTCCCCCAACTCAAATTCTAATGGTTCCGTATTACCTCCAAGGATCAAATATAAACTCCTGTTTAACATTTAAAGCCTTCACAGCCTGAACTCATGCTATTTTTTCAGTTTCGTTCTCTACTACTCCCCTTTGCCCACTCTTGGGTCCAATCAAACTAGCCTTCTTTCTGTTCCTCATACATATTTCACCTCCATGCCTATGCATAACGTTATGCTCCCCCCAATGTCTAGAATGCATTCCTTTCTCCCTCCTACTACTAAGAATCCCTGATTTTTTTCAAAGCTCAGCTCAAGTGCTCCTTTCTGTGCGAGGCCTTTCCTGGTGCCTTTACCTAGCCACTGAAGGTTTTAAGTAATCATGTAATACTATCAGAACACTTTATTATAGGAAGAATGTGGGTGGTACCATGAAGAATTAGAAAAGAGGCAGGAAAAGCAACTAGCAGCCTAGGATGACAATCCAAATGAATGATATGGAGACAGATAAAGCGGCAAGAATGGAAAGGAGACAATAAAGATTAAAGGAATTACACAAGTAAAATCACCATGGCTTGGCACATAGTTAGTTAGCTACAAGGGATTTGATCCTGGATTACCAGAAAGACAGTACAACCACCAAAAGAAATAGAGAAGTCAGGACAAGGAGAAATTTGAGGGGATCAGGAAAGAACATGAATTCAGTTTTGGACATGTTGAATTTGATTGGCTGATTGGCAGAGGTATCTAATGGGCAGATAGCTATGTTTATTCTTATTTATTAACTATACCTAAGTTCTCTTTAAAGCATTAACTATAGTTATGAGATAGATTTTAAAGTATTAATATTGTTCTTTTTAAAATATATAACTAGACATTTCATCAAAGCTGGTTCTTCAAGCTCCAATTAATCTCAACTAAACAATAAGTATTTATTAAGCACTTACTATGTATGCATGGCAATGTGCTAAGCATTAAAAACAAATAAAACATTCCTTGCTTTCAAGGAGATTATGAGTATTTTAAAAATTGGAAAAACTTTCAGGAATGTTGTTGTTGTGTTCAGTTTTGCTGATTGTTTTATCTCTTCCTCTATTTTTCTTTAAAAAAAAGTGTTACATAGAATGGCTCACTTGGGGGGAAAGGGAAGATGCAGGGGAAAACTGGGTCAATGTAAAAGATCAATAAAGATTTATTTTGAAAATACATACACACAGAATAAATACAAATAAATAAATTATAAAGTAATTTAAAGTATTTAAACATAGAGTAATACAGGTGGAAGGACACTAGCAAGGCTTCATGTAAAATGTGGTATTTAGGCTAAGTCTTGAAGGAAGTGAAGAAGTTTATGAGGTGAATGTGAGGACAGAAAGAATTCCAGCAATGGGAGGGCAGTCCAGTGCAAAGGCACTTTTCTTACAATGACCTTGGGCAACAAGTTGCAATTTCCCCTGTTCTATCTCACTACTATTCAACATCAATAACATTCAACAGGGCCATTGCAGAAGTAATGATTTACAATCAAACTCTATCCTATGAGTAAAAATGCTCGTATCCTTATATCTTTAAAATTACTGAATTAGTATTTCAATTTATGATGTTATTATAAAACTAGGTTTACAAATCTGTAGTTAGCTAAAAATGTTCCCCCCAAGTCCACAAGCTTGCAAATTCTCATTAACAACCATCTCCTCTCATGTTCCTCAGTGAAAAATTGTAGCTGATTAATTGTTGGATTAAGCCCAAAAGGGCTCAATGCTCTACTAGACATTTGTTAAAAGACCCAAAGAATGTTTTTTGGAAAGCAAATCCCTAGGCAGAACAGTGTGCAAGGCAGAGTACTGTTGGCAAAATACTTCTATGATATTATACATACTAAACTTCTATGAATATTAATTAGAATCACATTAGCTTTTCTGGCTGTCTTGTCAAATTGTTGGCTTACATTAAGCATGTAATTCACCAAAACTCCCAGGTCTTTTTGCCTATCTCCCAAATACTAGTGTAGTATATACTAATATTATTATACTACTATAGAACTTATTTGTAGCTATATGTTTGATTGAATTGCCTGAATTATTAAATCTGAATTAGGTTTTTGTGATTTTTTAACCCTGAAAAACTAAAAAATTGCTGCATATATTTTTCAAACAAGCTTTTTGATGCAGTCGTTCAAACCTGTAATTTCACAGATGTAGAGAATTCCCAGGGAAGACACTACTAATGCAAACTGGCAACTATTTTGCAACTTATTACTAGAGTAAGCAACTTACTCAAGGTCATATAGCCCATATATATATCAAAAGGCAGAGACTGAACCCAGGTTTTCCTGACTCTTAAGATCAGATCTCTATCCACTATACCTCATATCATCTTAAGAAGCTCAAAGGCCTTGGGGGATGGGGGGGAGACAAATAATGTTTAATAAAGATGCTTTGTACATTAGCTTCATCAACTTCTTAAACATTTCATCATCAATAAAGCTACCTTGAAGGCAACTCATAACACTTTTATGGTAATCTTTTTAAAATGTATACTGTGAGGTACAATACAGAACTCAAATACTTATCTTTACTTGTCTGAAACATGGACAACATAAAAAAAAAGAAAAGGATGGGGACTAGTAGAAATAACACTTAACACGATATTCAATAAATATTATATGCTAAGGAATAAAAAACTACAGGCAGTAACTAATTTCTTTGGAAATTAAACATGAGAAAATTAAACTTACTTTCTTATTTAGATTTTCTAAGTCCATGAGAAATAAAAGAACTCAATTATTTTCTTCTTAAGCCCCCATGTTTACAGTGAGCAAGATTTTTCCCATTATTACACATGCCCCTTATGCATTAGGAGTACACAGTTCAAAAGGCTCATACAAATCATAGTTAGGAAGTATCTGACAGGACAAAGGTTCCAAGCATCCAAAGATATAATATGGACAGACTCTTCAGAAGAGCAGTAAATGTTGTGTAAAACATGTTTTTATATTTTATAAGTCATGAAAATGTTCCAGATCTTAAAATTACCATTCCAGTGTCTGAGAATACAGACAATGGACCTTTGAATGTCAAAAATAGTTCGAACTCCATCATGTTACTTAGAAATAGTCTGTAAAATAACCTAAAAAAACCCGTTTTAGTCAAAATTCTATTGCAATCATTACAACAATAGTGAGTTGAATTTCATTAAAACACTATACTAGAGTTGGAAGCAAATCCCAAGAAAATACAGACTAATGCTTTTTATATAACCATTAAATCCTAATGCAATGTAAATCCTTTAATTCTGCTAGAAATCTAAAATTCATATTATTATTGTCATTCTAAATAAAACTGTTTTTGAAAATGGTCTTATGCATACACTCTATGTGGATAAAGAAATAACATTATACTGAGTTAATTTTCTAAGTTAAAGACAGTTTATATATAAACTAAAGTGTTAAAAAATTATCAATGAAAATTAGATATTCCATCCAAAAATTTTTTTAATGATAAACTACAGGTGAACTAACAGCATAAATACCTTCATTTTATTTTAGATACAAAAATCTGTGACCCAATAAAATCAAACACCATAGTAATCACTTCATTGACCTTTGTCCTAACCACTATCCTACCTCACAAGGGGAATTTGGAGTCCTCCTCAAAATTAAGTTGGCAGTTCTATGATATCAGAAAAGTGGTCAACTTCTGATCCTATAGACTTTTACACAGAGTGTGGGGAAGTCTCATAAAGAGAAGTTTTGGTCCCTCCAAATGGCCTTGGACTTTCATGCTCGATGAGGCCAAACCAAACCAACAGCACCAGGGTTATGTACAACAGAGTTACTGACAAAGTCAAGGGGAGGCCCGTGACTAAATGGATCATCCATGCTGCAGAAATGTTCTGCAGGTTTACATCGAAGTACAGGTAACTGTTATTACTGCTCCTGACTTGAGTTTATAGGACAGTGTCTAACAGTTTTCTCTACTCTCCTAATTCAATGGTTCCTCCCACGACAACCAGGTCTATGTTATTCTCCAGTCCTCATTCCTGATTCTCTAGACTTTATCATACCTCTCCCCTACTACTCCCAATCTTCAATTTCTTCCTCACTCCTTTTCAGCTCTTTTATGTATTTTCTTCCTCCGTTAGAATCCAAGCTCCTTCAGGATGGGAATAACCATTCTTTCTACTTGTATTCTCAGTGCTAAGGAAAGTGCTTGACAATATAAAATAATAAGTAAATTTGAATATTTAAATCCTGAAGCAGATTTATAAGAGTAAAAGAAGATAGGATGCAAAGAAGTGAATGTAAATGAATGAAAAGAAAGTGCTAATCCAATCCAAATTCAGGTTACAGAATTTCGTGTATTTTAAGCAGGATGATTACTGAAAAACTAGTTTCTTTAAGAGCTATTACTGACAGCACACCCAAGGTGGCAGACTACAGTCAGACTGTCAGCTGAACTCTCCCAATATTCCTTCCTAATCAAATTTAAAACAACACCTCAAACAAAATTTTGGAACAGTGGAGCCAACAAAAAGTTGAGGGGAGACATTTTTCCAGCCTAAGAAAACTTAAGAAGTCAGCAGGAGAAATCTATATCAATGGTGTGGAGGCTTGTGTAAAACCCCACATTGGCAGCAGCAGCTTCAAGAGCTCACAGCCCAGAGAGATTCGGGGCTGCAGTTCCAGAGTGGAAAAGAACACTGGCCCTGGTCACAGTTTCAAAGCAAAAAGGAGTGCTAGGGCTTGTGGTTGGAGGGGACCAGAACCGCTTCCCAGGTAGAGACCAGAACACAGACTAGGAGAGCAGTGACCATACCTCTCCCATGATCACACCACCTTTGGAACATCAAAAACTTACAGACCCCCAGAACTAGTTCAGAAAAGAACAGAAAGAAAAAGCCTGAACCTTGAGATGGTACCTACCCACCCCTAGGTGAACAGAGTCAAATTTTAACATAAAGTTCAAAGTCAAAAAGTAGGTTGGATAAAATGAGCAAACAATAACAACAATATAATCTGACTATAAAAAGCTACTATATAGGCAAGGAAGACCAACACAAATTCAGAGGAAGACAACAACGTCAAAACAGCTACCAAAAAAGCCTCAAAAAATGTTCATTGGACCCAAACCCAACAAGAATTCTTCTAAGATTTAAAGAGATAAGAGTGGTAGAGAAAAACCGGGAAAAGAAATAAGAATGATGCAAAAAAAAAATTATGAAAAGAGAACTAACAGGTTGGTAATAGAAACAAAAAATATTGAAGAAAATAACAACTTACTGGCCTAATGGTAAAAGAAGCACAAAAATTCCCTGAGGAGATAAACTCCTAAAAAAGCTAAACTGGCCAAATGGGAGAAGTACAAAAATTCCCTGAAGAATAAATCCCTTAAAAGTGGAATTATGCAAGTGGAAGCTAATGACTCCATGAAATATCAAGAAACAATAAAAAATGAAGTCAAAAGAATGAGAAAGAAAGAAAGAAAGAAAGAAAGAAAGAAAGAAAGAAAGAAAGAAAGAAAGAAAGAAAGAAAGAAAGAAAGAAAGAAAAAAAGAAAGAAGGAAAGAAGGAAAGAAAGAAAAGGGGGAAATATCTCACTGGTTCCGCTGACCTGAAAAACTGACTGAAGAGAGCTCCTTTAAGAATTATTGGGCTCCCTGAAAGCCATGATCCAAAAATAAAAAGAGCCTAGACATCATATTTCAAGAAGTTATCAAGGAAATTGCCCTGATATCTTAGACCTAAAAGAGTAAGCTAGAAATTTAAAGAATCCACCAATCACTTCCTATAAAAAATCCCAAAATTAAAACTCCCAGCAATAATATGGCCAAATTCCAAAGATAAAAAGAAAATACTCTGAGCAGTCAAAAATAATTCAGATATCATGGAGACACAGTGATTGGAGACACATAGAGATTCGGCAGCTTCCACGTTACAGAAGCAGAGGACTTGGAATATGATATAATATAAGGCAAAGGAGTTAATATTACAACAAAGAATAACCTACTCAGGAAAACTGAGTACAATCCTTCAGGGAAAAAATGACAACAGAGGACTATTAAGCATTCCTGATATAACAACCAGAGCTGAATAGAGAATTTGACATTCAAATACAAGACTCAAGAGAAGAATAGAAAGGTAAACATGAAACATAAGTCATAAGAGACTCAATAAAATTAAAACTGTTTATACTCCTGTACGGGAAGATGATACACATTAACTCCTAAAAACTTTATCATTATTAGGGCAGTTAAAAAGTATTTACATAAACAGAGGGCATGGGTATGAGTCTATTATATTGGTATGATCTCCAAATAAAATAAAAGGGATAAGAAAGAGGGATGCACATAGAGAAGATTTTATAAAAAATAAAAAGGAGGGGGTGGAGCCAAGACCACGGAGTGAAAGCAGTGACTTGCTTGACAGCTCTCCCCCAAACCCCTCCAAATGCTCATAAAAAATGGCTCTAAACAAATTCTGAAGCAGCAGAACCCACAAAAAGACAGAGTGAAACAAATTTCCAGCCCAAGACAACCTGGATGATTGATCAGAAAGGTGTATCACGCCGGGCTGGGAGCGCAGTGTGGGTGCGCAGGCCACAGCAAACGTGGAGCAGGCCTCAGAGGACTGAATCTCGGGGAGCTGTGGAGGTTTCCAGACTCCTCAATCCACCAATGCCAAAGACAACTTAGAAGGTCAGTGGGAAAAGTCTATTTCTGTTGGTGGTCAGAGAGGAATGTGGGGTTTTCAGTTCCATTCCCCAACAGCATGGCCCTGGGACGGGGCAGCTACTTCCCGAGCTTCTGGCCTACAGACTGAGGCGGAAGCCAGTGGCTGATCAGAGAGGGATTGCAGGGATCTCTTTGCCAGTGCTGAGGCAGGAATCTCTTGCTTTGCCTGGGTTTGGATCTGGGTCACAGTTCTGGGCGGCAGTGCTAGGGTGAGGAGGCGCGCTGGCACGGTGGAGCTTGTAGTGACTGTGGGGAGGAACCCTTCCTCACAGTTACAGGACAGAAAGGAATACTTGTGGTCACCGGCCAGGAAAGAAGTAAAGACCTCACCCCTTATCATACCACCTTGGAAGAACTGAAAATTTACAGGTCCCTACAAGTATCTCTGAAAACAGCTACACAAACCCCTGAAGCTTGGGACAGTACATCTCCACATTGGAAGCAGACTCTTACCTTAACAAAGAGTTTAAAACTCAAGTAATTGGCTGGGATCATGAGCAAGCAGTGCAAAAAGAGTCAGACTATATTATCTTACTTTGGTGAAAAAGAAGATCAAAATACAACCAGAAGAAGACAACAAAATCAAAGCTCCTACATCCAAAGCCTCCAATAAAAATATGAATCAGTCCCAGGCCTTGGAAGAGCTCAAAAGGGATTTTGAGAAGCAAGTAAGGGAAGTAGAGGAAAAACTGGGAAGAAAATGAGAGTGATGCAAGAAAATCATGAAAAACAAGTCAACAGCTTGCTAAAGGAGACCCAAAAAAATACTGAAGAAAATAACACCTTAAAAAACAGCCTAACCCAAATGGCAAAAGAGGTCCAAAAAGCCAATGAGGAGAAAAATGCCCTAAAAAGAAAAATTGGCCAAATGGAAAAAGAAGTCCAAAAGATTACTGAAGAAAATACTTCCTTAAAAATTAGGATAGAGCAATTGGAAGAGTGACTTTATGAGAAATCAAGACACTGTAAAACAAATCCAAAAGAATGAAAAATTAGAAAACAATGTGAAATATCTCATTGGAAAAACAACTGACCTGGAAAATAGATCCAGGAGAGAGAATTTAAAAATTATTGGACTATCTGAAAGCCATGATCAAAAAAAGAGCCTAGACATCATCTTTCAAGAAATTATCAAGGAAAACTGCCCTGATATAGTAGAACCAGAGGGCAAAATAGAAATTGAAAGAATCCACAGATCTCCTCCTGAAAGAGATCCCCAAAGGAAAACTCCTAGGAATATTGTAGCCAAATTCCAGAGTTCCCAGGTCAAGGAGAAAATATTACAAGCTGCCAGAAGGAAACAATTCAAGTACTGTGGAAACACAATCAGGATAACACAAAATTTAGCAGCTTCTACATTAAAGGACCGCAGGGCATGGAATATAATATTCCAGGAGATAGGATTACAACCAAGAATCAACTACCCAGCAAAACTGAGTATAATCCTTCAGAGGAAAAAATGGTCATTCAGTGAAATAGAGGACTTTCAAGCATTTCTGATGAAAAGACCAGAGCTAAACAGAAAATTTGACTTTCAAATACAGGACTCCAGTGGAACATGAAGAGGTAAACAGGAAAGAGAAATCATAAGAGACTTATTAAGATTGAACTGTTTACATTCCTGCATGGAAAGATGATATTTGTAACTCATGAGAACTTTGTCAGTATTAGGGTAGTTGAAGGAAAAAAATTATATGTATGTATAGATAGATAGATAGATAGATAGAGGGCACAGGGTGAGTTGAAGATTAAGGGGTCATATCTGGAGAATAAAATTAAGGGATGAGAGAGGATGATACTCGGAGAAGAAAGGGAGAGGTAGAATGGGGTAAATTATCTCACAAAAAAAAAAAAAGAAAAGAAAAGTCTCTCACAGTGGAGGGGAAACAGGGGAAGGTGAGAGGGAATGAGGAATCTTATTCTCATAGGATTTGGCTTAAGGAGAAAACATACACATTCAATTGGGTATGGAAATCTGTCTTACCCTACAGGAAAATAGGGGGAGAAGGGGACAAGAGAGCAGGGGGGTGATAGAGAGGAGGGCAGATTGGGAAAGAGGGTAATCAGAAGCAAATACTTCTGAGGAGGGACAGGGTCAAAAGAAAGAATAGAATAAATGGGAGGGCAGGATAGGATTAAGGGAAATAGAGTTAGTTTTTCACAACATGTCTACTATGGACATGTTTTACATAACTGCACATGTACAACCTATATTGAGTTGCTTGCCTTTTCAATGAGGGTGGGTGGGGAGGGAAGAAGGGAGAAAATTTGGAACTCAAAGTTTTAAAAACACGTGTTTTAAAAAAATGTTTTCACATGCAACTGGGAAATAAGAAATACAAGAAATGGGGTACAGAAGTCTATCCTGCTCTACAGGAAAATAGAAGGGGAAGGGGATAAAAGAAGGGAGTGGGGAGAGATAGAAGAGAAGGCAGACCAGGGGACGGGGTATTCAGAATGCATGCCATCTTGGGGTGGGGGGAGGGGTGAGAAATTTGGAACTCAAAAACTTATGGAAGTGAATACTGAAAACTAAAAATAAATAAATTTATATTAAAAAGTAAAAAGTAGGGACAAAGGTTAATAGTTGTAGATATTCTCTTATTTCTGGGTATGAATGTTATCTATGATTTTTCTAACTTCCCTCTACTCCTTTTTATAGAATTTTTAGTTTACAAACGATAATGTGCTGTGTGCATAAAGTCACAGATTATAAGGCCTCCCAACGAGCTCAATGACCATTCAAAAATGACTGATTTAAAAATCCGTAGAGGAAAAAGTACACTCACTGAGATTATGACATGTAGTTGAATATGTCTTTCTCTCTCTCTCTCTCTCTCTCTCTCTCACACACACACACACACACACACACACACACACACACACACACACACACACCCCTGCTTATATTGGGCTCAGAAAGAAATAAGTTTAACACAATGGTGAAGATTATATTTGAGACATTTGTACACTGATTTTAATGATCCTAAGGTGCTCCCTAGTACAAAGGCCTTTCTCTCTTCAACATAAACACAAATCCTTGGAATATCAAAACCTCTGAGCAACTAAATTTGAAGGAGACTCAAAAGCCAATGGAGAGAGGCTCATGGTAAACATAAGTAAGCTATAGTATATTTCTAATTATGACCTATGCTCAAGGAGTAGTATATCACTAAGGAAAAAGAAATGGGTTGGCCCTACGGCATTACCAAGGGATTACAAATGGACAGCCTGACGTTCCGTTGGTACACATAAAATATGAAAAGATCTAGAGGAATGCCTCTAGAACCTTAGACAGATCATCTATGAAGGATCTTTGGAAGAACAAGCGTTAGAAGTGAACAGGTATATAATGATGAAAATTTATGTACAGAAAGATAAATATATGATAACATAAAGCATTTATTATTTGATTTCTATGTGCCAGGTACCATAGTATGAATAGATGGTACTGTGCACTGACAGAGGGAGAGTCCTTACCAATAATATTAGAAATCCAATGAAGTTCTAAAATATTTCCAGGTTGTAAAGTGAGGACCATAATGTTATGTATTTCAGGTTAATAGAGATCCACTTACTAAATAACAAGCGAAGTACATGACTTTAAGCAAATCAGACAGGAAAATCAGGATTTACACCAAGGCTGATTTGACAATGACTACTAGTTTTACAAATGGAATTATAATATTCCTTTAAATATTAAGCTCCTCTAACACATTTCAAATTACTTAATTTTCCCCAAACATTTGATTTACACATAACCTTTTAGAATATGTAGTACAAAACCAGAAATCAACCGTACTACTTTAGAATACACAATGGGACCCATGTAGTTAGAAAAAAACACTAGATTAGGAAATCTATTACTGGATCCATAATCTCATCAATTTGGGTACTCTTACTCCACTGGTTTATATCTCAGCCAATCCACACCTGTGCAATTCTTGTCCCTATTCTCCCACAACCCCTTCACAGAGGGTATAACTGACATGCTTTTAGAAAGCCTTCTTCTAGGTCTCCTTATACTTCATGGAAGTGATACTGAAGTCTTGGTTCCTCTCTTACCTGACTGCTTATTCTCAATCTCCTCTGCTGGATTCTCACATAGATCACACCCAGTAATCATGGTATTCCTCCAGGCTCTGTCCTAGGCCCTTCTCTTGGTTATTTCATCAGCTCCCAAGGATTCAACTATCATCGCTATGTAAATGATTCTCAGATCTATTTATCTAGCCCTAACCTCTCAGCCTCCAGCCTCACATCTCAAACAGCCTATTCTTCAACCAACATGTCCAAAACTGAACTCTCTTTTCTCCTAAAAACCTCCTTTTTCCTAACTTCCCTATTACTGTGGAGGGCACTACCATTCTCCCAATCACTTAACGCTTACACAAATGAAGAACAAACAGTAATCTCTGTGAGTAGAACATGAGCTGCCCACTAGGGACCAAACTGGAACCAGCCAGTTGGGCAACACGGCTTGCTTTCTTTCTTCTCTCCCTCTGTCCACAGAGGGTTATCACACCCTTACCTTCTTGTGCTCTGCCCAAACGGAACATAAATTGTTAATCTCTGAATTTTTTTTCCCTCTTCTCTTAAAGACCAGCATTAACCCCAAATCACTCTAAGCTCTCACTGACTGGCCAATAATAGGTCTCAGGCCAAGCCCTACTTGGTCACTATTTGGGCTCTGATTGGCTCAGTATAAATATAACAGCAACTGTTTCTGTTTTGCCCAGAAACCCTGAGGGTCTTCCCTTCCCAGATAGATTTTTTTTTTTGGACTAGGTAAAGAGGCCATTCTCTGCCTCTCTTCTTATTAAGCCTCAATCAATGAATGCGTGTTGCCTCAGTCAACCTGAAACCTATTAAAGACCTTACTTTGAAAAGGCCAAGGTCCCCCACTGCACCCTGGACCATCTCCAGTTGTCCTGATTTATATCTGGCTCCCTAGGAGAAAGTGAGGCTGATGACTTTGCACAGCCCTCCCTCATTTGAATCCAATTTACTTGCATGTCATGGCATCACCTTCCTGATGTCATGGTTCTCTTCGAGAACTAAGGACAAATGGCAGCACCAGCAATCTCCTTCGCAACCCCATATCCAGTTTGTGGCCAAGTCTAGTCAATGCTACCTTCACAATATCTCTCTTACATGCCTGCTGGTTAGTCTCTCTGACTAAAGTTTCTCTTTATTCTAATCCATCCTCTGCTATCAAAACAATCTTCCTAAAGGGCAGGTCTGACTATGTTACTTTCCTATTCAATAAACTCTAGTAGCTCTCTATTAGCTCCAAGATCAAATACAAAATACTTGTTTGGCTTTTATAACCTGGTCCCTTCCAATCTTTCCAGTTTTATTCTACTTAACTGTCCTTTACCTACTCTATGACAGAGTATATGATAGAATGTCTATGATAGGGACAATGTCCTCATTATACCTCACATAAAATACTACACCTCAACTACGCAATTTACCTAATCATACATATCCTCGACGACATGACTATAATCACTTCTTCTGCATATGCCAACACTGAAAACAAGCTATATCTGTTTATACTCACAATCAGATGATCCTTGCCCTTTGGTTAATCTGCAATTCTGATCTTTTGGAGAGAGTGCTATCCCAAGATTCACAATGATACAGTATAATGAAGAACACAGTGATGTTAAAAAGATGGGTTTTGTCTATAAGGGTGAAACTTGGGATCATTGAAAAGTACCGAATAATTTCTGAAACTGTAGTCTAGACACTCTCCTATATTCAATTTTGGGCTCAACCCACTGTCCATTTGCAGTGCCTGTGTCAGATAAATGTACTTATATACTAACTCAATGGACTAGCTCATGCGAACAGGATCTGAAAAATAAAGATTTTTTAAATCCATTTTTTCCCCTGAATGACTGTTAGGACGATTATTTTTAAAGTTAACATGAATCTCACTAAGGAGATCTTGTAACATCCTAGAATTTGATGGCATTTCTGCTATGCCATATGCAATTAGAAACATCAGTCTTTTGAAGATAGTATAGGAATTTTTTTTTTTACATATTCATGTGACAGGAGTACTTGGTTAGGTTTTCTGTTTTTGTTTTTGGCCAGGCAATGGGGTTCAGTGACTTGCCCAGGGTCACACAGCTAGTAAGTGTTATGTGTCTGAGGCTGCATTTGAACTCAGGTCTTCCTGAATCCAGGGCCAATGCTCTATCTACTGCACCACCTAGCTGCCCCCTGATTAGATTTTCTGGAAACAATTTTCACTTCAGAGTTTAAAGAGTAAAAGAAACCATATTAAAAAATCTTGCTGAAAAAATTCCATTCAAAAGCAATGCTCTATGTAAGGCTTTGGAATTGAATCGGTTTAGCAATTATTGTTGTTGTTCAGTCCTTTCAATCACATCTCACTCTGCTCCACTTGGGGTTTTCTTGGTAAAGATACTGAAGTGGCTTATCATTTCCTTCTCTAGCTCATTTTACACATGAGGAAACTGAGGCAAACAGGGTTAAATGACTTGTGCAGGGTCACACAGCTAGTAAGTGTTTGAGGCCAGATCTGAATTCAAGATGGATCTTCCTGCCTCTAGCCCTCAATCCTCTGTGCCACCTATGTGCCCCATTATTAGGAATTTGGAAAAGAGAAGGATCACACTTAAATGAAGATACTTTTAGCTAAAAATTTTTGCTTAGGAAGCAAAGAGCAAAAGAATAGTAGTATTACAACTTCCTTCTGAAAGTCATAATGTAGAAAAGTTACCTCTCTTTTTACCTAGGGATAAAGAATCACAAGGAAACTGAAGAGGTATTGTAAACAGTTCAGGATATAGCCGTCAGAGGGACCAGCAAAACCTGTTCTAGGCCATCCTTTGGGTCCAAAGTATACCTTATAACCTTCTCTCTAATTAGTTTAGAAGGAGCCACAGGGTTCTCAAAGAGAAAAAGATAGCCCAAATATTCTCAAGTACTTAACAGTGAAAGATAAGATAAACTTCTGTAGAAGGCTTTGGACCACAAGCTAGGATTCTGGGAGAATTGAGGAGAGAAAAATTAACAGCCATGCTGAATCATACAGCATGTTAATATCTTGAAAAATTTTTGTAAAATTCTTAATTATTTCAAAAAGTATAATATGTGATTAATATGATCTTTAGCTTTTAAAAGAGATTTATTTTGATGGTTAAGGAAAATTCACAGTCAAAATATAGAGCTTCTGGAAATCACCAGCTTCCTAGTGTGGACTACGGAGGCAGCTGTTTCCACCAGGTGGCAGCATCACAATGGCTAGAAACATAAACGGGGGGGGGGGGGGCGCGCAGGGTGGGGAGCAGCCATGAAAGCTCTAAAACTGAGTGTCACAAAGTTATGCAGGTAACGTTAAGGAAGTCCAATCTATTTACTTATGACTAGCTGCTTATTCAGGGAAATTTCAATTTGTAAAAATGAGTCTACAAAGTCACTTTACAGACTGTACCTACTCACTGAATAGATATCTACCATTCTTATACTTCTATTTGGCAATAAGGTTAAATGTTTAAAAGAGGAATAATGTCAGCAACTGTGGCAAAATGTTGACAATCAACTCCTATGCCACTTGAAGTTCATATACTATGCAAATTTGAGTATTTTATAACTCTGATTTAATTTCCTCCCTTTTCCCAACAAATTCTTACGGCGCCTTCTCCTAATTCTACTGTATAAGGAATACAAGACAACTTAATACGTCCACGTCATGCAATACAATTTTAAATGTACTGCATGCAAATAAACGAAAATGATGCAATCCAGAGTAAATACAAGATTTTTGGATGCATTAGACTGTGATTACTTTACTTCATTTAGTAATTTCCAGAAGGAACCAGAGTTTGAAAAAAAACTTAGAAGCCCTATGCTAATGAGTTGTTACATTTTAAAACATACATACATACATACACACATATATATATATATTTTTTTTTCAAGGTCATACATTCCTTGTATCCCTAGAACTTTACTATTGATGTCTTTAATAAAATAAAAGCTCCCTGAGATCATAGATTTTTCTGTTTTAATTCTTAATTTGTTGGGTACAAAACAACACATGTAAGGGACCTCAATAAACATTCTGATTCTTAATATATGAAATATGATGTATATTAATCAAGTGACAATTCCAAAGCTTGAATAGTGTACATTATATTCAGAATCAATATGATAAAGTCATCATCTGATGCTGCTAAATTCATGAGGTCAACAGCACATTTGGAATAACTGTTTACTCTAAAAGAAGGATAAATGTTTATAAATTTCAGGGTACTGTAAGACTGAAGGCATTTAAAAATAAAGGTAAAGAATAAATCTGGTGAAAGAAAAATGGTAATTATATTGAGTATAAGGTGTTTCAATGGGGAGAAAACAAGAACAATCAAGAGCTAATTGTAGAATTTCTCAATTATCTATCATCCAGCTTTATTATCCTATCCACAGTAGTGGTGATGAAGTTCTAGTAGTCTAATAAATCTTATTTAGGTGCATGCCCTTCAATATAAAGTCAAAGACTATCTTCACGGGAAAATAAATTCTACTACTTTAAATAAATAAACTAAAATAAACTCTAGCTTCTCTAAAATCCATTCTTTTAAAAGACAGGAAAAGGGCCTTGATCAAATGGCTCTGGGTGCTCATCACCATCTTCAAAACTCAGAGGCTGCATTACCTACCCTTCCCATACAATCACAGAGTTAAGTGAGACCTTGTTGCAGAAAAGAAAAAGGAGGTCTTTATACACAGTTTGGTAGATGTCATTATTATATTTAAGTAAAATTTTCTGCTGGTCACTCAAGATCATTACCTCCTCTAGGTTTATGCCAGTGACTCACTGACCTCTGCAATCTCTCTCCTGAGCTCAAACTGCATGTCCTATAGATATCTCAAACACATTTAAAACTACTCATTACCTTTTATTACAAAGCTGCCTTTTTTTCCCTATGTCCATCAAAGGCAATACCTCCCCCCTTCTATAATCAACAAGGTATGCAACCTCAGGGTTCCCCCAGTTCCTCATAGTCGCTCAGATCAGATACTTGATTATTGGTAAAACTTGTGGTTTTTCTCTCCTAGCATTTATTGTATGGATCCTATCCCAGTAAAGAACTACTTCATTTTGACTTTGCTCCTCCAAGACCAAGTCAGTGCCTGCCCTCAGCAAGCAATTAATTTTGTAAATTGAAATAAAGAAGAAAACAGCAAAAATATTAGTGCATAATGATGCAGCGATTTAAAGTTTGCAAAGTATTTTATATACATTAAAACAACAGTTGTTCACAAGTTTTAGTTTTGTCATAATGTGGTATATAATTCTACGATGATTAGAAAGACAAATATTCAAAGCCCAATAATGAATAATAATGAAAAATGCTTACCATTTGGTGGGTCTCGTCTTTTCTCTGTTTTAAAAAAAGAGATCAAAAAAAATTTTTTTAAGTGGAAATATCTAAAACCCTTCCCCACACACACAAACATTTAAAGTTTCATTTCCTAACACATACTTTGGGTATTTTGCTCCTCTTAACTGGTAGAATTGTACATTGAAAGGAAACACTACCAAAGACCAGGCCCAACAGGATCATCTGAGTAAACAACATATGTTGTTATTGATAATGACTTACCTTTTTGTGATTCTAATGGAGTTCTTTGGGTTAAAAAAGCCAAAACTCTACAGATATATACTGCTTTAATTAGTCATGCTTTCACAAACTCTAAAGTAAATCTAATTTTTGCACATTTTTTTATATTGTACATTGAACTATACAAACTGTGATAAAAGTCAGGTTTTTTGTATGTCAGTTACTGACATCAGTTTTTAAGTTACATTTTTTAATGTTAGGTTTTATTAAAGTAAATTACAATATGCTATTACCTGGTTTTAATAAATTTCGAAGTATATAGAACACCAGTCTTAGTAACGCCCCATATAATTTAGCATGAAATCTAAAAGTGCATAAATGCTTCACAGAAGAATTATTCTAATATATTTACAGGTAACTAAGGGATTACAAATTAATTAGTGGGTAGCTAACTACACCGGGTAATTGTTAATATTTAATCCCAGAAATGAGAAACATAAATGTATTATTACTGCATCTGGTAGTTTGGGAAGATAATTTACTGAATTCATTCAAAATATGTCCCTATCCAATAATGTAATGCAAATCAAGTACCCAAGATCATAGGATTTAGAGTCAGAAGAAACCGTAAGAGATTTTCTCTAATTCAACTACCTTATTTATTAGAAAAGAGGAAACTTATCTGTAACAAAGTTAAGTAATTTTGACAGGGTAATGGGAGAATCACACCTAGATCCCCTGACTTTGAATCAATGTATGCTTTTTCCCATACATAATCTTGCTGATATCACAGGCTCATTGTGATAAAAAACAAACTCATCATACATTATCCCAATCCACTGTGTCTGTCTTCCTATTTCTACTGAACCATTCTTTCAGTCCTCCTTGACTTCTCCCTCCTTATTTATTGCTTACATCCAGGGAACAAGCCTGGGTATTTATTTTTATTTCTATAATCACAGGTCAAATCAAAGTTATTATCTCTCATTTAGATTGCTACTATAGTCTCTCAAATATCTACTTCTCCCCACTACCTTTTATTCTTCATATGGATTCATGAGTAAACTAAAAGCATGTAATGATCTTACCATTTACCTGCTCAAGAAAAAAAGTTCCATTATATGCTGAAAATCTAAATTCCTTAGCTTGATATTTGAGGCTCTTAAAAATCTGGTCCTATGATAATATTCTAACATTATCTCCCACTATCCCCCAATGCCATAAACTATAGTATAGCTGGATTTTCCTAATGGTCTTATACTATTAAGTCTTGATGGCCTGGTTTATTACATCCTCTATGAAGTTTTCAATGATCATTTCAACTAAGAGTACTGTCTCCAAACTCTAAATATCCATAACACATTAGGACATTTGTTGCTGTTCAGTTCAGTCACGTCCAAGTCTTAATGACCCCATTTGGGGTTTTCTTGGCAAAGATTCAAGTGATTTGTTATTTCCTTCTCCAGTTCATTTTAGAGATGAGGAAAATGAAGCAAAAAGGGCTTAGTGACTTGTCCAGGGTCACAAAGCTAGTAAGTGTCTGAGGCCAGACTTGAACTCAGGAAGGAGTCTTCCTGACTCCAGCCCTGGCACTCTATTCACTTCCAAACCCAGCTGCCCCACTTGAGGCATTTAATATATTCTAATGGTGCAATATGGTTGTATGTATCTTTCTATTGGACTGAAATTGTTAAAAAAAAAAAAAAGACCTGCATCTTATTCTTCTTAATACTGCCCACAAGACTCAGTACAGTTCTTCAACAAAATTAACTGCTGAATGAAAACATGATATAAAAAGTTTTACTACAGTCACTTTATAGGAAGAAAAATAAATAAGAAAATAATCTGACCTTATCTTTGAGAATTCGTACTAATACAATTATTATTGGGGGGGGGGAGGAAAAACTATTTCTACAAAGATACAATTTATATTCAGAAAAATAGTTTGGTAGGACCAATATCTTAACCCTTTATCTTGAGCAAGTTAGACCAATTTTTCCTAAAAAGGTATTGAGACTATCTTCAAATCCTCATGCTGCTGTGTGGGACAAGCGAAACTTTCTCATGTGAAATGGAAGCTATACTCCCAAAAATTTAGTTATGGGCTTTAGTATCAGTACAGCCTAAGTTTTGTTTTCCTGTAAATCATGTGATTAGGTCATACACCTGTTGCCCACCCCCTCCCTTGTTTTGTAACCACCACCCCAGCCTTATCTTTGCCAAGTAAGGCAATCTTCTAGCTCCCAAGCTTGTTTTGGGTAAAAAGTATCTCTTAGTTCCTAAATATAGTGTCAGGTCTCTCACCTCAACCAATGAGGATAAAGAGACTGAGGTAAACAAGTGTGGAAGGGTTTTCTTAGAGTTGTTTGTCTAAGGGTATATAACTGCTTGCTTGCTGCCTGTATCTTGCCTCCCTACTCCAGTCTGCCCTGGGTAGGTGATGCCCAATTCTTGAGCGAGACTTGCTAGAATAAAACTTCTCTTTCTACTGAGAGAAACCTCTAAATTTGTATTTGGGTAGGTGGTCTCTATCCCACACAATTCCCTAATTCCCAAAGTTCCTCATCTGGAACTTTCTTTGATTAGGGAGGGGGCTTCCCTGCCAAGGCCAAGACCAAGTGCACATCCAAGAATTCTTGGAGGTCTTGAGCCCTGGAGGGAGGTTACTGTCCAGTCACTGAAATAAACCCAAAGAGAGGGACTCAGAGGAACAGGTTTGTTACAGCTCCAACAATTAAAAACGAAACTAAGAAATTTCAGCCAGCTGGTGAGTGAGAGCAGTTGTGTAAGTTGTACACGTGCAACCCAGAGGTAAGCACTCAGGGGTCTGGAGATAATTGGCACAGGGTGAGGGCCCTTTAGGGCGGACTCTAGGCAAAGTCCGGGCCTAAGCAAATTGTGGAATAGATATCTCGTCAAAAGGACGCCACTGAGAAAGCTTCATCGGTGACTGGTGAGGAGTGGGCGACCCTCCTAGGTGATTTGGCTGAGCCCTTAGACTCGGGGAGTTCGGTGACAACTCCCATAAATTTCCTAGGTGAGGGCCTAGGAATGGGAAAGGAACAATCTAAATCTGCGCAGTCGGAGCGCAAAAACGTGAGGTACCTATAGACAGTCCTTTAGGCAATCGATTGCAGAATTAGAATGAACTACCAAAATACAGAGGAAAGGATAGGAAGAAAATGATTAAATATGATTTGATGATTTGAGGATCCTACAAGGCGCAGGGTTGTTGTATGTCTATTTTGTGTGTGCGTGTTTGTGTCTGTGCATGGTATGAGTGAATGTCAGTATGTATCTTTCGCAGCCAGACAGCAAAAGGCTGCAGCTGGACTCTGGAAAGTCGCTTTCTTTCTCTCCCCCTCTTCCTCCCTGGTAACAGCAGCCTCAGAGGAGTCAGTGGATGGGAGAAAAAAAGAGAGAAAAATACTTTATTAGTTAGGTTATATGATTGATAAAAGGCAAGTTGAGAAGGATTTTCAAAGTGTCAGGTCAGAATTAAAAAGAAATAAGATATGTGCTGTTTTAAAGGGACTTTAATCAAAGTCCATTAGAAAGAAAGGCAAGAAACTTTAAGCATGTAGGAGAGAGGAGTATATGTAGAAAGCTTAAGGAAGGTATAATTTATTTGCACGGTGTGAATAGAGGTTTTGAAAGTAAGAAGGTTTTGAAACTTTCTGGAAAAAAAATAATAATTTCTCTCTCTCTCTCTCTGCATTCTAATTCTGGCCAAATTTGAGTGTAGAGACAAAGGAGAAAAAGGGAACCTTTTCCCCTCAGATCAGAAAAAGAGGTAGCACTTAATCTTTTCTGCCTCTCATAAAAGAGAAAAGTTTTTGTGTACCGGAACACAACCAAAGTTAATTTAATTCATTCTGGTAATATTTCAGATGAAATGTGATGCTCTTAATCTGATACTAAAGTAAATTGAAAGAAATTAAAACAGTGGGAAAACAGTGTAAGACGAGTTAATTGTTTAGAGTGCATAGTAAAGTGGTACAGGCAGTTTGAGAAGAGAGAGAGGGAGGGAGAGTAGTCCTATTCAGTTATCTCCCTTCAGAAAAGCAAAAAGAAAGCTGTGTAGTAGTCTTGGTGGGTGTAATTGGGGGGGGGGGAAGCACACATCTTAAGTTCCCCACCCTAGAGGAATCCATATTGGTTATTGTGAATTATGATCATCGCTGTTCAATTAATTGTTAAGCTCCAGAGGTGCCTACCTGGAGGGAAAGCAAAGAAAAGTAGTTAGAATACTGGCCCACTACATTTTAAACTGACCTGACTACAATAGGTGATTCCAAAATTTTTGTAAAACTTTCGCAGAAAATTTGGACATGAATGGGGAACTGAAATATAGAAGACATATATGAATTTGTGGATAATATTGCTTTATAAAGGGCCATGGGTATTGAACTTAGAAATGTGTATTTGTATAATTTTAAGAGCACATATTGTTATTTGGCATTAAGAAATTTATTAACTATGTTGTCCCAGGAGACTGTTGAATCTGGTGAAGGGGTCTAGAAAGAAAAGAAAGATTTTTTTATTGAGTGTGTTTTCAATTGTATTAGCTATGTTGCTGGAAGGGCAATTTCTTTTATAATCTGGAATGTTACATTAATTGTGTCTTCAAAGAAAAGAGAAAAAGGAATGAATTTGGCTGTTGGGGCATTCTATATGATCCTGTTTTGTAACATTTCCTTTTAAGTACTGTAATTTAAGAAATCACAAAATTTCCAAATTTTGTCTTTATTTAAAGGGAATTTTCAGTTAAAATTGTTTTGTTATCATTTATGAAATTTGTGAAATTTTTTACTAAGTTGTTTGGGATTACTGTTTTAATGCTAAAACCTAAGAGGGATAACTAATTACTGCATCTGTGTAGGCAAGGTCATCTGCCCTGAGAAAAGAACTTGTTAGGATAATACAGCTCCTGGACAATGAACTTAGTTTGCTGAGAAGTTGCAAGTTTAGGTACCATAGATAGAAATAATTTTTGAATGACTGACTTTTTACACCAGGGCACGTTTAAATTTGAGAAGGAAAGATGTAAAGAGAGATTTCTTATGTATGTTAGTCCTGATAAATCTATATTGCTTACTGCAACTCCATGACAGTGAAATTAACAGCATCTGGCTTTAAGCTGTGATTGGTGAGACTTGCTGTTTGAGGTAAAAGGTTCTTGGGACTAAAACTAATTTTGTTTTGAGTTTGAATTTGGGTATAGTTGTCTGCACTAAATCAGTATCTGAGAGAAATGCCACAAGAACAGGTGGAGGTTGATTTAGAGGAACAGTGATTCATTTGGGAAAAAGGCCAAGGGGACAATCTTAGCCTCAATCTGGGATGGGATCCTCCTGGCTCAGTTTCCCCATTATGTTCCTTTGGCAAGGAATGTTTCCCACCTGACTATTCCTGAGTTTGGCTATGAGGAGAAACAGATACTGCATGATTGGAGAACTGCAACTCTATCTGAATTTAAACAAAGCTAACAAAGCTAAGGATGTTTTATCTTGTCATATTTGATACACCACCTGTCCCTGCCCTTTTTCCTTCTATAGTAAGTTTCTATGATCAGAGCAAGTAGTCAACATGAGACATAAGAAAAGGATTAGATTACAGTCATATCTTAAACTGATTGTTGGAACTTGCCAGGACTAATGATTGACTGTTTTTGAGTCTAACTCCAGGTGTCCTTAACTGAAACCTGGCGGATTTTAAGTCTGGCTCAATGCAGTTTGCAGTTCGACATAACACTCTGTCTGGAGTTGACAGGAAGTTGGGGGAAATACTGTCCTCTTATTCTAATCCCTTAGTGACAAGTTTCTATAATCAGAATGTTTTATAAGTACAGTAACAAATTTACTAAAATAATTGATTATGGAACATCTTGGGTTATTACAGAACTGGGACTAGTGTTCCTGTATGAATTAGGATCCTTTAATTCTTGATAATGGTATGGACATAATCATGAGCTTGTGGGACTATTATTTTGTTATTTGGATAATATCATACTCTTCTAAAGTTTTGTTACCATTGATTAATGATGTCAAAAGAAGAATGGCTTGTGATTTATTATGTAAATGCCATCAAAGAAACAAGTCATGACTAAAATTTTAAGATTTTATATGTACTGTGTTAAAAATTGATATGTATGTACTGGAGCCTGTGATTAATCCCTTAGTGAAATCTCATTCCCCTGGTGAAGAAATTAATAATAGATTAATGTAAAGTATAAGACACTGGGTTCTGATGTGAATTTCTTAAACATGACAACTGGCCGTGATTCCAATTTCAAGTTTGTAAAAATGATCAGGGTCAGAAGGACTAGAAATAGTGATTTAAAATTGTGCTAAGATTACTTCTGTAGGAGAATGTACAGAAAACTGGTTCCTACAAGAAGAGGAAGATGCTGAGATGCTCTGCTGGAGTTGGCTGGAGCAAATACCAAGGACCAGAGGACTTCATTGATGATGTTCTCTGCCAGACAGTTATATAAGAGGGGACTTTCTGGATCTTAAAGGGACAACTGCATTACTGTTTTCTTTTGGGTCTCTGTATCTACATTTATGCAGAGGCTGCCCCTTTGATCATATCAATGCTTAGATTAATCCTTCCCATATTTACTTAAAGGAGTGGTCCTGGTTTGGGGGAACTTGGTGGAAGCAAGTTTTATGGTTCTTACTAACTGCAGTGAGTGGAGTCATACTACTATTCTCAGTATGTGTTCCTTGTAGGATGCAGTTGATTACCACTACTGTACAAAGGACACTCTCTAGAATGATTACATTAAAAGAGCCTGTTAGTGACTCTATAAGACTAATGATATTTGGGAATCAAGGATGGATGACAGTCTGTCAGGAAGAAGAAGAAAGGCCAAACCCTGATGAAATAGCAAACAGGGAGGCTGCAGAAACTTATCAGTTTTGGTGTGAGAAACTTTCAACTATGAAATGAGAGGGGGGGACTGTGTGGGACAAGTGAAAGTTTCTCATATGAAATGGAAGCTATGCCCCAAGATTTAGTTAAGGCTTTAGCATTAGCTGGGCATAAGTTTCATTTTCCTGTAAATCATGTGATTGGGTCATATATCTGTTGCCCACCCCTTCCCTTGTTTTGCCACCCCAGCCTTATCTTTGCCAAAGAAGGCAATCTTCTAGCTCCCAAGCTTGCTTTGGGTAAAATGTATCTCTTAGTTTCTAGGTAGAATGTAAGGTCTCTTACCTCAACTAATGAGGATAAAGAGATTGAGGTAAACAAGTGAGGGGCAGGGCGGGTTTTTCTTAGAGTTGTTTGTCTAAAGGTATATAACTACTTCCTTGCTGCTTGTATCCTGCCTCCCTACTCCAGTCTGCCCTGGGCAGGTGATGCCCAATTCTCGAGCGAGACTTGCTAAATAAAACTTCTGTTCCTACCTAGAGAAGCCTCTGAATTTTATTTTGGGTAAGTGGCCTCTATCCCACTCAATTTCCTGCAACAACTCTTTAAAAATAACAGCAGCTGTTGTTCAAATTCCTTGGTGCTTAATGTTGTTTACGATGTCCCCTATAGTAACAAATAATGCAAATATTATCCCCATCTTACACATGAGACAACGGAGGTTTAGAGATATTAGGTGACCTACCTACAGTCACACAGCTATTAAGTAGAAGGTCTAGGATTTAAATCTATTTTCTTTATTCCAAATCCAATACATAGTAAGGCCTTTTATAATCTTCATTGGTCCATGTATTCAATCTGTATCACATCATTCTCTAAAACAAATCTAACATTCCAATTAAGCGGGGCCTTCTCACTCACTGTCTCATAAGAAACAGAATGCCAGAACCAGAAAGGACTTCAGTGTTCATCTGGTTCAACCAAAAAGGTTTCTATCATTGAAATTTTGGATTCTATGATACTGCTGCTTCAACATGAAATGACCCATTTCTACCTAATGAAATCCTTCATGTACTAGTTCAAGATCTATCTCCTTCACCAAGACTTCCTAACTATGCCAGCCAAATATAGTTTTCCCTCATTTCTGAAGAACAATTGCACTTTTAGTCCATTCAATATAATTTAGATAATTATACACAATTTTGCTCTTTTCCCTAATTGCTTCCTATTTGTTCCCTTTTCCCAGGCTCCATCTTTCTTAATTTCTTTGCTGTATTTGATACTGTTGACCACCATCTCCTTAAAACTCTACTCCCCCTTGGCTTCCCTGACACTGTACTTACTCTCAAGATTCTATTTCTATTTCTGTGATAAACCTTCTCTATCTCAATTCCTGGCTCCTTTTCTTCCCCTCCTCTAAATTTTATAGTTCATTTCCCAGACCTCTATTCTCAATCTTTTTATCTTCTTTTTTTTTTGGACACTATTTCTCTTGGGAATCTCACCCAACTGTCTGAACCTCAACAATCACCTTTATGTCGATGTTTTCCAAATCTGTACTCTTTTCAAATCTGTAACCCCAACTACCTGAACAGTATTTCTAGCCATCTTTTGTACATTATGAGGACAGGGATTTGTCCTCTTTCTTTTGTAACACAAGCAATACCATGCATATGGATTTGATAAACTACACCCAAAGGGCAGCTAGGTGGCACAGTGGATAGAGCAGTGGCCCTGGATTCAGGAGGATCTGAGTTCAAATCTGGCTTCAGACACATAACACTTACTAGCTGTGTGCCCTGGGCAAGTCACTTAACCCCACTGCCTAGCAAAAAAAAAAAAAAAAAAGATAAACTACACCCATATGGAAGATTTACTGGACTAACCCTTGCATAAATCCAACTCTTGGGAAACTAGATGCCCACCACATCTTCTTTCTCCTTTATTTTTTGGCAAAAGATCTTACCAGATTTTCTTTGTCGCCGCCCCAAAAGGTCTGTAACTGTTTTTCGGAATTTTTTTGCCTCTTCTTCATTGGCAAAATTAAGACCAACTTGACATGTCTGAAATTGTTGAGAAGTTAAAATTCAAAGAAAAAAGGACATTATCACTAGATATGCCTTGAGATACATAGGAAAAAACAAAAACAAAACAAATTCCAAATGGTACATGGAGAATAGTTCATTTCAATTGCAAAAAATAAAATTACTGTGTCTTAATTAGGGTAAAGGATGAGAAATGGTACAGTACTGAACACAACCCTGGCCTTCAACTGGAAATACATACTTGGAGTTAAATGTATTATTTTATACAGTCAATCCTCAACATATGCACATTTAACTTTTGCAACTTCGAGCGTTTGAGTGATTTTATTAGTAACCTTATTTTCCCTTTCATGTTGTGACAACCATGCACATTCAGGGCTATGTGAAGTAGAGAAAAACATGACAGGCACACTGTCCATAAGTTTGAGGAGAGGCTGGTGTCCTACTAGGAGTTTCACTAGTCTTGTTCACTCAACCACTATAAAGAGCTCATCTTGCATTTGTTGCATATTCTCATTGTTTGCCTTTAAAATTCAAGTTTTGTGTTGCAATTACACCCCCTGAAAGCATAGTGCAAGTTCTCTGGACTCCAAGCCCAAGCGTGCTAAGTCAGTGATTCAGCTTAGTGAAAAAATAAAAATGTCAGATAAACTTCTTGCCAGACTGTCTGCTGCCACCGTTGGCCTAATAAACCAGCTGGCTGGAGACACTGAGGCTGCCAATCCCATCATCAATGGCAGCCTCAAAGTTAAACTTCAACTCACTTCTGCTATGCTCCTATACACTGAGACCCTTAGAGCCCTCAAACAGTGCAGGAAGTAGCCATAGCTGACGGAGAATATTTTAAGCTGGTCCAATGCCATCCACCAGCCATCAAGGACAAAATGTTAGAGATGATGTCGAGACCTTGCTAATCTCAGCATCTTCCAACAGTAGTGACTAAACTTTCAGCAACCTCTCCCTTGGTTTTCAGAGGGCCGCCAAAGTAGAGAGGTTTACAGTACTATAGCATATAGTATAATGTGATCGCATCACCACCTGACACAGTGAAAAGATAAGTTTCAGGTTAAAAAATGTTTTATTTTAAAAATTTTATTTGCTGTACAAAATTTATGACACTGTAGATTTCACAAATTATGAAAAGTGAATATTGTTAAAAATTAATTTTTAAAAAATTGAGCTGTTAGCACAAAAGGTCACAGAATACTCGTAAATTATTAGAGAGGAAAATATTTTGTGTACTGCACCCTATGGGTTATTTCATGGTTACTATGTTAGGAAAACCGCATATTATCAGAATTGATGCTTTGTTATAAAGAACTGTATGCAGAACAATATATTTTAGGCAATCTCTAGCAAAAGATTACAGTATGAGGTAGTCACGAGAACATAACCCTCTATTTCCCATCAGTTCAATGTATCAAAATCCATGTTTTTTCACTTTCGTGCCATTTTCTAGGAATGTAACCCCTGCAAAAATTGAGGATTAACTGTATTTTATTTTGTCAGAACTACAAATGGGACCTAAATTAGAATTTTAATTCAAACATCACAAAAACTGAAGAAAAAAAAGGAAGAGGAAATACTCTTCTTAACTTAAGAAAATCATACAAAGTGATGTCTACTTTTAACGTTTTTTATGCAATCTAAAGTCTATAAAGAATGCTACTTTAAGATGGATTATCTGGGAAATAAAGGAGGCTATCTTCCAATAATGATGGCCTGTGTTTTTATATTTTTAGCAGGCAACTTGTACTTAATAAGATCATTTGTTGAAAAGATCCTACAACTAAAAACACAAAATACAGCAATGAAACTCTAGAAACACAGTAATTTCATGAATGTATAAACAGTGGCATTTAATATGTAGTTTTATAAATAAAGGATATTAAAGTAAACAATGACTTACATCACCAGCAAATGTATGAAAATATCCTCTAGGACCATTATATACAAAGTTATTGTATAGCTCCTGTTCCCATAGTAGTTTCCCGTCCTAACAAAAAAATTAAGGTTAAAAACAAGTGTTACAAGTGGAGGACTTAAGGCAAGCCTGCACAATCTGCGGCCTGACTAGTTCAAACTGGCTAGTTGTTTCCTAATCATGAAAAATCAGTGTTATTATGCGTGTGCATGCACACCCTTGGCTCCCCATTCTCAAAAATCCTTTGCTTGATCCAACTGTATCTGCTAGCTGTTGTTCCGTATCTTTCCTCTCTTTTGTGACTAAAATCCTTGAGAAGGCTATCCACAATAGGTGCCTCCACTCCCTTCCCTTTTTTTCCCTTAATTCTCTATGGGCTACTTTCAACCAAAACTGCTCATTCATTTCAACACTCAACCAAAACTGATCTCTCCAAAGTTACTAATGATCTCTTAACTGACAAATCTAATAGCCTTTTATCAATTCTCAAGTCTTCTTGACTTTTCTGTTGCCTCTGACAATGATGATGAACATCCTCTCCTCCTTGATAATCTCTTTTCTCTAGGTTTCTGTGGCATTACTTTATCTTCCTTCTCTGACCACTCCTCAGTCTTTAATGGATCTATAACTAGGGTACATCTAGTCACAGTCATGGGCTCTCTTCTCTTTTCCCTCTATACTATTTCACTTGGCGATATTATCAACTCCCTCGGATTCAATTATTATCTCTATGCTTATGATTCTCCAATCTACTTATCTAGCCCTTATTTCTTTGTTCATCTCCAGTCTCCCATCCCCAAATACTTAGTAAATGTTTCAAACTGAATGTCTGATAGACGTTTTAAACTCAACATGTCCAAAACTGAACTCTATATCTTTTCCCCAAAATCTTCCCCTCTTCCTAACTTGCTGAGAGCATCATCATCATCCTCCTCCTCCTCCTCCCCCCAGTACCCAGGCTCCCAACCTAGGTGTCATCTTCAACTCTTCACTCTCTCTCACCCCATATATATAACCCACTGCCAAGGGCTGTCAATTTTAACTTCTTAACATCTTTAGTATATGTCCTCTTTTCTCTTCTGATAATGCCACAATTTTTGCAACTCAGACCCAGACTATTGCAATAGCCTACTGGTTCGTCTCCCTGATTCAAATCTCTCCTCACTCCAGTTCATCTTCCACTCAGCTGTCAAAGTGATCTTAAAGTACAACAAATCTTTTGTTTGGTGTTCAAAGCCCTTTATAGCCTGCCCTCCAGCCTCTACCTTTCCAAATTTCCTAACTTTTACCTTATAAATCAATTCATACAAGTCTTTCCAAGTTTCTCCGAAACCATTCCCTTCATCATTTTTTACAGTACAATAGTATTTCATCACATTTATATTATACTACTTCTTCAGGTATTCCCCTTAGTTTCCAAATCTTTGCTATTGCAAAAAGAGCTGCTATAAATATTTTCATTTCACTGGCCTCTTTGCCATTCCTCAAATAAGACAATATCTCTCAGCTCTGGCATTTTTTTCTGGCTGTCCCCTACACTCAGAATGTTCTCCTTTCTCATCTCTACCTCCTGGCTTCCCTAGCTTCCTTCAAGTCCCACTAAAGTCTACATGAGACCTTTCTCAATTCCCCTTAATTCTAGTGCTTTGCCTCTGTTGATTATTTCCAACTTACCCTTTATATAGCTTGTTTGTACATAGTTGTATGCATGTTGTTTCCCCCATCAAGACCTTGACAGCAGACTCTTTTACCTTTCTTTGTACTTCTACCACTTAGCACGCTGTCAGGCATATAGTAGGTGCTTAATAAATGTTTATTGACTCTGAGGCAATATGCTGATTCAATAAGGATATCAAAATTTCTGTAACTGGGTTGAAAGAAGTAAGATGCAAATGTACAAGATGGGCAAAATTCTGCTGTTCATCCTTCGTTCTCAAAGCATCAACAACATCACAAAAGGGATGTTTTGACTTGCTTGTAAATTGGATTTAAGTGAAGCAGAGCTGCTCAAAGTCAGCTTCACTCTCTCCTCCAAGAGTCATCGAAGTCTAGTGGCAAGACATGAGTCAAGATGATTAGTGATGGCCTGGGATGCAATGAGTGAGAGATGCCTGAGAGGAATGAGTCAAACAACCATTGCTGACCTTTAAGACAGTAGATCCAGAAGTGAGGAAGGGGAAAAGGAGATGGGAATCAATATGGTGAATAAAGACTCTAAGAAATCATGACAAGTGGGATATAAAAGATGCAAAGTTCTCTGCCATAAGAAGTACACAAAATTTGGGCATATTTGTAATTTCCAAATTATAGAATCTCAAAAATGGAGGGCTGGAAAACGTAAAGTGGATTTAATACAATAAATCAAATATTTTTTTAAAAGCATTTTAGGTACACTAATGTCAACCACTGTGCAAGGATGGGGATAGATGGGCAAAATGTCTTTCTAGGCAAAATGCAGTTTTATGCACAAAACCTATCCATTTTAATCCTATAGTAGTCAAAAAGTAAATACAGTATCTTGTGACATCCAAGAACCATGTTTTTAGGATAAAGGACACTGACAAACTTTAGTAGTCACACAATATCCCGGATGATTAGAAACCATGCCACAATTCACACATGACTGAACAAAGTGTAGATATAATATAGAACAAAGTACATCATCTTGGTGAGAGACTTGTTGGGGCCATGACTGCTTTCTTTAAATTTCTGAAGGGTAATTACATGGAAAGGAATAAATGGTGTAATACATATAAAATTCACCTTGGAGACAGGAAGATGTGTCCTTAGCTAAAGATCTGCCTCTGAGTTTACAGGGGCAACTCTCTAAGAATATAAATTACAAAGAAGATACTGATGATAGGCACTGAGAGAGGAAGTTCCTCACTGGGATTTCCCATCATTCATGGAATTCCAGCTCTAGTCATAAAAAACTACGTGGAAGTACAAACTATAGAAAGAAAGATTTGAACACAAGGAAGAACTTCCTAGCAATTAGAGCCCAAAAGTCAAATGTACTAACTTGCAAGGTAGTAAATCTTCAAGTAAAAGATAGCAAGCTTGGAGGCAACTGAGAATTATTACAAGCACAGAGCAGGGAAACAGCCTGCAGCAGCCACTAAGTCTGTTTATGTAGCTACAGTAGCTACCAGCGCTTTGATATGCTAGGTACTCAATTTAGTTTAAAGTCTCTAATTCAGTGGCAAATAAAAGTCGTATTTCTCATGTGACTAAAGATATTTCTTCAATGACAAAGTGATTAAAATGTTAAAAGAACCAATCCAACAAACTGAGTATTAGATCAAGATCAGATCAAACTCCAATAACCCCAAAGTAAAAGAAATCTCACCTTGATATCAAATACTCTGATAAAATAAGATCTTTGTGGATTGTCCTTAACAAGACACACTACACCACAGCACTTTTTTGACCACATGCCATTCCGATCTGCTGCATATAATTGTACCACCGCTGAAGACATAGTCTGGAAAAAAAGAAATTGACAGTCTTTAGCTTCCAAACAAATGTCTATCAATATTCCAGAGAAAAAGCATATCTTATTTTCAGTGTGCCTTACGAGATAATATAATCCTCTCTCCCACCCACTCTCGACCTGCATTGAGAAAGAAAAACAAAAACCTTGTTAAAAAACATGTATAGTTAGGCAAATGAAGTAAAATAAAATAAAAAAATCTGTGCTTTGGCCATGTTAAAAAAAATTCTCAATCTGCATCCTGAATCCCTAACCTCTGTCAGGAGGTCAAAATGAGTTCTCTAGAACTGTTACTGGTTGTGGTGCTGATCAGAGTTCTAAGACTTTCAAATGTGTTTGTCTTTACAGTATCATCATTACTGTGTAAACTGTTCTCCAGTTTCACTTCACTCTGCATTAGTTCATATAAGACTTTCCAGGTTTCTTGGAAATTATCCTTTTCATCATTCTTAACAGAACAATAGTATTCCATCATATTTATATAACTTGTTCAATCATTCCTCAGTTAATGAGCAGCTCATCAGCTTCCATTTTCCAATTCTTTACTACCACAAAAAGAGCTACTATAAATAATTTTTGCACGTTCTTAGGTTATTTTGCTTAAAACTTAATATACTATCCCTTTTATACCTCCCATTTCCTTCCTGTTTCCCTACTGAGTGAAACGTGTATTATTGTACCCAACTTGGTATATATTCCTTCCTCCTTTGACCAGTTCAGATAAAAATAAAGATCAGGTATTGTCCACACTCCCCTTACCACCTTCCTCCTTATTTGTATAGTCTTCTATGTGAGTACCTCAATTATGAGCGATAATTTTCCCCACTCTTCCTCTACCTTATTCCCTCCTAGTGTATATTTTTATAACAATATAATAATATAACAAAACTACTCTCAGGTCCTCTGTCTTATAAGACTCTGTTTGAGATACCTAATTATGACACAAGTATCATTTATCCATACTGGAATGCAAACAGTACCCTTTTATAACCCCTTATGATTGCTTCTTCAGGTTTACCTTTTCATGTTTCTCTTGACTTTTATACCTGTATTTCCAAGTTTCTACACATCTCTGGTCTTGTCACCAGGAATGCTTACAAGCCTTCTATTTAATTAAAGATCTTTTATTTCTCCCTGAGGGATTATGTGTTGTTGCTAGGTAAGTTATTCTTGGGTTGTAAGCCTATATCCTTGCCTTCATTAATATCATACTCCAAGCTCTTCACTCCTTGATAATGTGATGGCTGTTAAATCTATGTGATCCTGAACGTTCCTTGATATTTGAATTCTTTCTTTCTCACTGCTTGTAGTATTTTTCTTTAATGTGTAGACTCTAGATTTTGGCTATAATGTTCCTATAAGCTTTCAGTCTATTTGTTTGTAAGGATGTGACCTGCAGAGTCTACTTTCCCTTTGTCCTCTGTTCCTCAGGTGGTCTTCTTTTGGAACTTCTTAAAATATGTTGTATAGGTGGCTCTTTTTTTTTTGGTCCTGGCTTCCAAACAGTCCAATTATTCTTAAATTATCTCACCTTCTTCTGTTTCTGGGTCAGTTGCTTGTGCTACAAAATTCCTTTCATTTTCTTTTGTTTCTTCAGTCTTTTGACTTTGTTTTTTATATTTTCTGGATGTTTCATGTAATCATTAACTTCTATTTGTTTCATTCTCTTTCAGGAGGTTGTGTCATGGGTATTCTTGTATGAAGCTGTTAATTTTCTTTTCAATTTTCCCTTGCATTGCTCTCATGCCTTTTCCATTTTTCCCCCCTCATCTACTCATTTCATTTTTTGAACTCTTGTTTCATCTATTCCAGGAATTCTGGGTGAACTTGTACCCAACCTGTATGTCATTTTGAAGCTTTGCGTATAGATGTTCTAGAGTAATTCTTTTCTCCTAGGTTTGTGTTTTGGGTATCCCTACCACTATAAAAGCCTTTTTATGGTGGGGATTCATTTTTTGTTTCTTTGTTCATTCTGTCAGCCTCCTTCCTAAGTTTGGACTTTATGCTAAGTTAGCAGGGTACTACTAGAAAGAATGTCTAGACTGAGCTTTTGCTCCTCTTAGATCCTACTGCTGCTTTCTTGGGGGAAGGAGGGTTCTGAGTATTATGTTATTCAGGTTCCCACAGCAGTCTGATACACAGCAAGGTCTGATGTTGTCTCCCAGTCTGAATTCTTAAACCTCCCAGTTTGGGTTTGGGTCTGAGCAACAGTTCCGTGGGTTTGCCCCTAACGGATTTCCAGCGGAAGCTTCTGCTAGACTCAAGCATTACCAACCAGCTGGAAAGATCTGCTGATTGAGTTACAGAACTATAACCTTCTTTGGTGTAGAGTTCTTGCTCTGGTTATTTCTTTGCAGGTTTCATACTGCCTTGGGGGCTAGATCTGTGACCCTGTTCCACTCCTGGAATCTGAGACACACAGCTGCTGCTTGTGTGCTAAGTAAGGAACAAGTCTAAAAGCAAGCACTATTCATCCTGAAATGTCACTCTTAGGTACAGGTCTTCCCCTCAGTCTACCCTGGATCAGGGACCAGAACTAGATAGTAAGTGACAGAGCTGACAGGTGGCACCGTTCCTGAACAGCTCTAGGCCCTTCTGCTGGATATGGGATCTCTTCTTGCCGTGGGGTATAGCCTCTTCCCCACCTTGGGATTACTCTAGGCAACATGCTTCCTGACCAGACTCCATTCCCCTGGTTTACTAATCTGTTTCTTTCTTTCTTTCTTTCTTTTTTAAAGGCAATTGGGTTTAAGTGACTTGCCCAAGGTCACATAGCTAGTAAGTGTCAACTGTGTGTCCGGTCTGAGGCCAGATTTGAACTCAGGTCCTCCTGACTTCAGGGCTGGTGCTCTATCTACTGCACCACCTACCTGCCCCCCCCCCCGTTTCCTTTTGTCAAACTGAGCTGGTAAAATTATTCATTAGGACTTTATCGCGAACTTCTAGATCAGGATTTTGTCTGGCACATTTTCTAGATCTTTGTGGAGTTATAGGGGAGAGTTTGGCTGGGCTTTTCCAGATATTTCACCATCTTAGCTGGTCTCTCAGAAATCAATTTTGTATCAGATTTAGCAAAACTCACTTTTCTTCTTTCTGGACTCCATTAGGCAGGCTCAAGAATAATCTACCATTATGTGGAGCAATGATGTATAATTTTCAATTCTTTTTTTATACTAAGTATATATGGCTGAAAGAAGATAAGTTTTTTTGTTTTTTGCTTTTTGGTGAGGCAGTTGGGGTTAAGTGACTTGCCCAGGGTCACACAGCTAGTATCAATTGTCTAAGCCGAATTTGAACTCAGGTCCTCCTGACTCCAAGGCCAGCACTCTATCCACTGCGCCACCTAGCTGCCACAAGATAATAGTTTTTAAAACACCAAATGAAAAGACTATTAGGACTATTCCAGTTAACAACATTTTAGAGTATAATAAAATGTCTATCACTTTTACCATGTTTCTTCATTATTAAAAAAAAAACCTCAGGATTTTAAAACATAAAGGAAAACAAAGTACACCTAAAATTATACAGTGCCATTTCCCTTTAAATATTTCAACTTGTAGTGGCTGCTTTTCCAATACTAAAGGCAAGATGCTTGGTTTTTATGTGTTCAAGTTTAGAAATATTCAAACCAGACCTTACAGATCAAGATAAAAAAATATTACCTACAGCTTTCAATAAGTTGCCAAAACAAAATTTGCATGTCTGATGAAGATGTAAATGCTATTACTGTTCACAGGACCAGTTAATGAATGAAAAAGGATAGTAGATTAATTCAAAGCAATGTCATTTACATGCATCATCTATTTCTGATATCCAGCTACTAATAATCAAAGGAGAGCCCTGTTTTGCATGAGAACTGAACAAAATAACTTCCCAGACCCTTTCCAATCTCAGAATTCTACGATTATTTACTCTACTTGTTTTTACTTTTAAAAACTATTCCATGACAAAAAAACTAATTCAACACCAAAATAAATTATTCAAAACCTGAACTATTGCTACCCTCTATCTGCTTTCTTTCCTCCTACTTGTGCACTGCTGAATGCTGCTAGAGTAAGTCAGGCAAACCATGATAAAATGAATCCATCCTTAAATTTGTGTTCTCTGTCAAGTGGCCTGTACATGGCAATCCTTGTGTTACATCTCCTTCATAGATTGATCACATTTTCCAGAGTTGCTATTTCAAAATTTCTCTTCTAATTTCTCTCCTTTCTTCTTAGCAGAGAATCCTGGATCCGAATTTATTAAGTAATACTGAGGCCATCCATCCATGTAATGAGACTCTCCTCCCCCAACTCCATACCTTAAAACATGTCATCATGCCCCTTTCACTCTTCTTTTGCTTCAATCTCAAAGGAAGTGGTAGTTTCTTACTATGACCTATTTTTCAACTTATTTTCTTGATCACGTTTTATAACCTCTAAGAAACTGTTCCTTTCAATCATTTGCTCTCTTACCATCCACTAGCTCTTTACCAGTTTCCTGTGAACATGCTCAGGGTTCACAAACCCTCAAAAGACCTTCAAGTAACCCTCTGTTACTCGAATCTCGCCTTTATCCCATATCATGTCATCCTTTTACAGACAAATTCCAACAAAGGATCTACACTCATTATTTTCATTTTCTCATCTTCCACTCATCCCCTACCTCAATCAGAACTGAAAACTGTTTTCTCTATGGTTACCCATCACCTCTTAATTGTTAATTCCAAAAACCTTTCACAGCTCTCATTCAATATGACCATTTTGGAGACTGAACAGTCACTTCTCTCTGACTTCATCATTATCATAACAACAGCTGGCATACAAATGCTTTAAGGTTTACAAAGTGCTTTATTTAAGTTATGTGATGGGCAGAACAACTCCCTGAGGTAGGTTGAACTATTATCATCATTTTATAGATGAAGAAATTGAGGCTGAAAGACATTAAGTTACTTGGATTCCAACTCAAGTCTTCCTGACTCCAAGATCCATGCCCACCTGTTTTCCTAACAGTCTGTTTCTTTCTCTCCTTTGCTGAATTATGGCTCATCTTAACAGCCATTAAGTAAGACTTTGTCCTGAATCTTTTCTCCCTCTTCTAAAGATCTCATAGGTTTCCATGGATTCAATTACCACTTCTATTCAGTTAACTCTCCAAACTATAACCAGCCTTAATCTCTTCTGAACTCCAGTCTTAGTTCATTAACTGCTAGACATCACCACCTGAAAGTGTCATTAGCATCTCAAATTCACCATATCAAAAGTTAAACTCATATGTCCTTTCAAAATAATTTCTTTTCCAAACTCCTCCCCTTTTTAAAAATAATTGAGAATAACATCCTGTCAGTCACCTAGGTCCCTCCCCTTTAAAAAAAATGAGAATAACTTCCTATCAGTCACCCAGGTTTGCAACCCTCTGGCTCTTCCCTCTCTCTTTCACCTGCCCATACCCAATGAGACGCCAGGTCTATCCTACTTCCCATCTCTTACTTCCATCCTCTCCACTCACAAGGTCACTATCATAATTAACTCTTACCTGAATTAATGCAATAGTTTTCTAATTGGTTTCTCAGTTTCTAGTCATTCCCTTCTCCAATTCATCATCCACAGAGCTCCCATATTAAAGTTCCTTACTAGGACAGCTAGGTGGCACAGTAGATAGAGCTCCAGCCTTGGAGTCAGGAGGACCAGAGTTCAAGTCTGGCCTGACACTTACTAGCTGTGTGACCCTGGGCAAGTCACTTAACCCTGACTGCCTCACCAAAAAGCAAAAAAAAAAAAGTTCCTTACTTTTTTTTCCACCCAGACTAGTCTCCATCCCTGGAATGACCTTTCCCTCTTCATTTACACCTCTGAAAATTTCAAGCTTCCTTCAAGACTCAGCTCCCATCCCTCCTTCCCCTATAATAAAGCCTTTCCAGATTCCTCCACCCTAAGCTAATAGAGCTCTCTCCCTCCTAAAATTACTTCAAGTTCCTTGAAGGCAGGGATGATTTCATTTTTGTATATCTAATGCCCTGAACATTTTAATAAATGTTTCACTGTTAACTGATTTTCAGGATGAAAGACTTTCTTCACTTTCAAGTCTATTCCGTATTCTTTCTTTCTTCTTCTTCTTTTTTGTTTTTGTGAGGCAACTGGGGTTAAGTGACTTGCCTAGGGTCACACAGCTAGTAAGTGTCAAATGTGTGGTCTGAGGCCGAATTTGAACTCAGGTCCTTCTGACTTCAGGGCCGGTGCTCTATCCACCACACCACCTAGCTGCCCCCTGTAGTCTTATTTCAATAAGATACTTGAATTTTTTTTAGTAACTTTGGAGATGATACTTGTTCACTGAAAACAGAAGCCAATGCAATTGGGGGACATATAGGATAGGGATGAAAAGTCATATTTCCATGCTTTCACTTAAATAAATGATGAATGTTGCTGTTTGTCTTTAGTTCTCACTGACATCTGAAGGATGATATCTTGTCTTGCATATGAATTGGATTTAAGTGAGGCACAGCTGCTCAAAGTCAGTCTCACTCCCTCCTCTAGAATTATAGAAGCCCAGTGGCAAGACATAAGTCAAGATGACTAGTGATGGCCTGGGATATGCAGTGAGTGAGAGATGCCAGAGAGGAATGAGTCAAACAATGATTGCTGACTTTTAAGACAGATTCAGAGGTGGGGAGGGGGGAAGGGAGATGGAAGTCAAATGGTGAATAAAGAGCCTAAGAAGTCAGTCAAGTGGGATATGAAAGATACAAAGTGCTCTGCCATAAGATGTTCACAAAATGTGGGCATATTTGTAGTTTCTAAATTATAGAATCTCAAAAATGGAGGGCTGAAAAACGTAAGATGGATTTAATACAATAAATCAAATTTTTTTTAAAAGCATTTTTAGGTGTACTAATGTTAGGCACTGTGCAAGGATGGGGACAGAAAGACAAAAGGGAAATAGTCACAACTCTCAAGTACTTTATTTTCTCTAACTCTTTCATTTCATAGATAAGGAAATAAAATCAGAAATGTTAACTGACTTCCCCAAGGTCACACAGGTAGGTAGTGGCACAATTAGAACTAAAACCAAATCCACTGACTTCAGGTCAAATGTTCTTTATACTAGGTTATTTTTCATACCTTATAAAAATAAAGAACTTTTCACCTAATTGTATATATGTACTTTTAAAGCTATTTTCTATCTCTAAAACATAAAATCACAAAAGCATATGAATGAATCTTGTAATATTTGAGCTGGAAATGACCATGTAATCCAACACTGTCATTTTCTAGATGACAACACCCAAAGAGCTTAAGTAACGTACTGGAACTTTTTTAAACTTAGAAAAAAATACTGTTTTCAAACAGAAAGGACACACACACCCACACCCCTACTTAATTATACTTGCATTGTCCAAATCCTGCAATATGCAAACTACTACCCTTATAATCTCTGATGGTAGCCATGGGCACTTATTAAAACATCATGCAGAATTAAATCCTTTTTTTCCCAAATCTGAACAAATTTTAAAATTTGTATTTTCTAAAATTAATAAGCATTTATTAAATGCCTACTCTATGCTAGATACCATGCTAAGAGCTAGGGAATACAAAAATGAACAATGACATGGTCCCTGCGTTCAAGAAACACATTTTATCAAGAGACAACATCTATGCCCACAATTATATTCAGATTATATACTGCACTAACATTTGGAATAAAAAAAGGCTTTGTGTAGATAGATACAGGGCTTCTTAAACTGTGGATCACGACTCACAGTTTAAGAAGAGCTGAAGGGATCACAAGTGGAAAAAGTTTAGAAAGTTTGGTATAGAAGATGGTATTTGAGCTGAATCTTAGGGAAAATGAGGGACTCTCTGATGAGAGTGTATTCCAGGCATAAGGAATGGCCAATGCAAATGCATAAAGATGGTAAATGGCATGCTGTGTTTAAGGAATGAATGGAAGGTCAATTTGGCCAGAGTAAACAAAGGAGAGCCACATATCATGAAACTGGAAAGAAAAGCTGGATCCACATTGTAAAGGGCTTTAAAAGCCAAACAAAGGACTTTACATTTTATCCTATAGGCATTAGGATGCCACTGGAGTTTATTGAGTAGGAGAGTGACATGATCAGTTATGTATATAAGGGCTATCACTTTGGCAGCTGTGTGGCAGACGGATTAGAAAAGGAGAGACACGAGGCAGGCCGACCAACTAGAAAGTTATTTCAATAAGCTAGATAAAAGGTTATAAGGATATGAACAGGGTGACACTCATGTGAGTAGACAGAAGGGGATGGATACTTGTATCCTGATGTTGTAAAGACAGAAGTGACAAGACTTGGAAACTCACAATGGTGTGAGAAGAATGAGGAGGAATGAGGATGAAAACCTTGGTAATTAGAATCTATGCAGATAACTGACTGTCAAATCTATAAATGTAGCCTTAAAATCTTCTGATCTCTAGTCCCCATCTGCTAGACATCTCCATCCTGTTATTCTGCACAAATCTCAAACTCAACATGTTCAAAGTGGAACTCTATCTTTCCCCAATCTCTGCCCTCCTCTAAATTTCCTATTTCTGTTGAGGCTACACTAGGTTTGAAGTATCAAATTCATCTTCTACTTTTCTCCCTCCCTCCACATCCAATTAGTTATCAATTTTACCACTACAATAACTCCTGCATGCATCCCCCACTTACATTAATACCACTACCACCTTACTTAAGGACCTTGTCACCTCTAATTTGCTGTATTTCAAAAGCCTCCTAATTGGTCTCCCCACTTCTAGTTTCTCCACTCTCTAATACATCCTCCACTGCTGCCTATAAAATAATCTTCCTAAAATAAAGATCTAAAAATCTTCAGTGGCAGCCTACTGTCTCCGAGAGGGAACACAAATTCCTTGGCTTGGCATTTAAAGCCCTTTGCAGTCCGACTCCAATTCAATATTTCATTTTTTGTTTTTCAACAAGCGTCCCACAAGCCTGGAATGCACTACTTTCTTCCTCTGTTTCTTAGAATAATTTCCTTTAAGGTTTAATTCATGTGCTAAACCCTGCTAGTAAATTCCTAATGAGCCTAATTTTTAGTTAGTGCTTTTTCCCTACTCAAATTATGGTGTACTCACTAATCTGTGTAAAGGCAGCCTTCCAATAAAATGTAAACTCCGTGAACAGAAAGAACAACTGGTCAAATTTTGCAAGAGTATGTTTATATTCTTATTACATCAACTAAACTTGTTAATCTTTGTCAGGTCACAGATATAGCTAAATGAGAGCATCTATATTTCAGAGTCCTTTCAGGAAAAGACCTTAAGCCTGCAAACAATGTAAGCTGTATAGTGTAGTTGTAACATGACACACTCAAATACAGTTCTTATTTATATAAATATTCCCTTCAATGAAGCAGAAGGCATTACCATTTATACCTGCTTATCCTGTGCAATTCTTGTCCATGTCCTTTCATTCTATAAGAATCTATTAAAAGCTTACTATATGCCAGACTGTGTATCAGATGAGGGAAATGCATAAAATCCCTGATGTCAAGGAGCTTACGTTCTACTAGGGGAAGTTCACTACAGGTAGTCCATTCAATACAGGGAATGGCAGGGGGAGAATACCTTCTTCAAACTCTCTTGGACAACTGAAAAAAATGAAGGAGTTCACCATGGGCTATTAGTTATTCTTCACTCTTGTCCCAGAACGGTCCACCTTAAAAAATAATTAAATTCTACATTTCTTTGATAACATCCTTTACATGGCTTCTTCCTAATTCTCTGTCTGTAATCTTTAAAATTCTACTGAGACTACAGTATTACCTGATTTGCAGTCAAATAAAAGTTAGTCAACAAACATTTAATAAGTACCTGTGTCCCAGGCAAGCACTGTGCTAAGTGCTTGGGGTACAAAGAAAAGCAAATACACAGAAAAAACAAATGCCCTAAAAGAGTTTACATTCTAACAGAGCTGAAAACATGTAAACAACCATAAACTCATAAGACATACAGAGTAGATAGAAGAGAATCTCACAGGGAAAGTGAGGAGAGGTTTAGGGAGAAAAGAGAGGAGAGACTGGGAAAGACTTCCTGAAGAAGATGGAATTTGAGCTGAGTCTCAAAGGAAGCCAGTGGCAGATGTGAGGAGGGATATCATTGGGGACAGCCAATGAAAATGTAGTCAAAAGATGGAGGGTCCTGTTAAAGGGATAGCAAGAGGGCTGGTGTTGTTGGATCACAGAGTACACACTCAGTTGTGAAGGGCTTAAAATGTCAAATAGAGCATGTTATAACTGATCCCAGAGAAATCAGGGAGCCATTAGATTTTACTGGGGTGGAGAGGCATGATATGGCCAGACCTGCATTTGAGGAAAAGCATTTGGTAGCTAGGAGAAGGACAAAGTGGGATGGGGAAAAACTTAAGGGAGGAAGAGGCACGGGGCCAACCAGGAGGCCATTTTAATAGTATATGTATTGGTTGATGAGAAGCAAACCAGGGTAGTAGCTATGAGCAGAGAGAAGAGGACATATATGTAAGATGTTGTAAAGGTAAAAAACTACAAGACTTGGTAACAGAATGCATATGTGGAGTAAGAAAGGAGTGAAACAGGAAATGAAGAAAACACCAAAACTATGAGCCTGGGTGACTGGATGGATGGTAAAGCCCTTGACAGTAATATGGAGGTTTGGAAGAGGAGAGGATTTTGTGGGAAAAATCATGACTGGTTTTATACATGCTGAATTTGGGATGCCTATAGGACAATCAGTTAGACATGTTCAAAAGGCAACTGGTAATGAAAGACTGGTGCTCAGGAGAGAACTTAGAGGTGGCTATAAAGAACTGGAAATTATCTGCATGGAAACGATAAATGAGCCCATGGGAGCATGTAATTAAATTAAATATGGCAACTTGCCATATTTGAACAGGTTACTGATTCCAGGAAGTGAGAAATGGAGGAAAAGAAACTAACACTGCTTATAACAATTTCATACAAAATTGAAGTGATACAACTAATTGTCATAACAAAGAGATCAAAAGGACCTAGAATCTGCCACAGCCAACAAACACTGGCATTTTTTTTTTTTGTCAAATGGAGAGACTGGGCAGCCAAAGGTAAAACTAGTTTTGAATATGAGCTTTTTCATAAAATCTTTCAGAGAAGGATCATGGAGAACTATGAACAATACTTCCCAATAAAACACACACACAAACATAGAGGAAAAGATCTACGAAGATTTTTTTTAAACAAACTCTTTTCACCTTTAAGAACAATGTAGTCACCACATCTGGACTTTAACTTCACAGTCCCAGATACAATTACAGAAAATAAAACGGCCCTAAAGAAAACAAACATGGTGAAAACATCTGAACTGGAAGAAGTATGGAAGAAGTAGTTCTAGAGGAAGTCAATACTACAGCTGAAGGCATTAGAGGTAAGATTCATAAGGAAACCAAAAAGAAAGGAAAATACCAAAGGCATGGTAAACTATTTCAGGCCTTACTACCATAAATAAAAGAGGGAGAGAGAAAGAAAGATTATGAGAATATCAACAACTCCCAACACAAATGCCTACTATCTGCATACATTTTTTTATGGGGATAGTCTACACATGCATCAACCCCATATTTGGTGGCAGTATTAGAAGGACACATGCTTTTGCAAGTGACATTTCATAGTAGACCACATCTTTAACCATCACACAAGATAAAAGATACCACTGTGCTAATGTCATGTTAAATAAAAAAAGCACTTGATTACATAAAGCAAATTGAAGCTTTAAAGATTTTCTTCTAACAAGGCATCTTCAATGCATACATGAAAATTAGACAAGACTCCTTGGAAGATGTAACAGCAAAGATGGCTTTGTTCAATATCTTCTGTTATTATTATTAATATCAGGTGAAAAAATAGGTATAGAAAAAATAGGTATATGTGTATTTCTAAGTACAAGACCAGCACTATTTCCATTACACCAAATGGGTACAGAATAGAAAAAATGGCAAAGGGGAGAAGCAGAATTAGTAGAACAGTGGGTAAGGAGAACTACATTAGATTATGGGGACCAGAATAACTGCAATTATTGAAAAATGTCATTGGTCCAGGACCTTTTTTTCATCATGGAACTATTTTTTTAATATGCTAAAAAAAAGTAATTACTACTTAAATCTGAACATGTCTGACTAGAAGTTAAAGGCTTTATTGGTCAAATAATAAGATACGTTTGATTTTCCATTTCTAAACCATTTTCTCTTTCAGAATGCATATTACAACTTACTCCCTTTAAATTCTTCAATATATGGTTGTCAGAATTAAGTAAAAGTGACTAGCAATGACAGTAATATAAATGAAAGTCATACTGAAAGGCTTCAAAACTCTGAACAATACTGTAACCAAACATAAATTCAAAGAATGATACTGAAGCACACCTCCCATATTTGGCAGAGAAGTAGTAGACTACAATTCAGGAGAAGACATACTTTGTCAAGACGTGGTGTGTGTTTGTTTTGTTATATTTTTGGTTACACGGGAGGGTTCTATTATAGTGGGAAGGGAAGGGAGTTATTAGGAAGTAATAGCAGTGTTAAAAAGAGCTTCAATAAAACTTTTTTTAAAAGTAACTGGGCTGGTGGCTTTGTGATAGAGGTGATAGACTCAAGGTGCAGAATAAGACATTTTCAGGCATAGTCATTGTGAGATTTCGTTTTGCTTGACTATACATTTTTGTTAACAAATATTTTGGGTTTTTTTCTCCTCAAAATTTTTTTTGTGGGAAGAGGAGCTGGGAAGGAAAAAGAAGGAGAGAGGAAGTAGAGAGCAGGCTGCCAAAAAAGAAAAAAAAATACAGAACGAAGTCAGTAAAACATGTTTCTGAAATGCTCTGAAGAGAACATAAGGAAGGCCAGAAGGAATCAGAAAAGCAACACAGTTTTGAAAGTAGCATGATGAATTTATTATATAGTTAAAAGAAAAGCAAATTGTACACAAGAGATTCACAACTGCATGCACAATCTTTGTCATTCTACTGTGTATAGGGAAACATTTATTTTGATTAGTGCTTGCTAAGTTCAGAATAAAAATAAAGGGAAAAAAGGGAATGCTGGCAGAAAGAGGACATCTTTTAAAAAATAAGAATTATGTGGCAGTAAAGTGAAAATTCTATAATAATCCATTTTTAAAATGATCAATAATTTTCTAAATTAAGCCACCTCTAAGAGCAGTAATTAAAATTAGAACTCAAGCTAATTATTATTCTTACTACTTTGTTAATTTGTCTCAAGTTAACTAAGGCATTCTGCTTATAGAGCAATGTTAAAGAGGGACAAATGCTATTGGTCATAAAACAAGAGATACAGAACCAAAAAAATAACAAAAAAACCAACAGGCATCACTCTACAGGTCAATCCCCCTCCCCATCCCTGCCCCCTCCAAGTATTAAGATTCAGACTACATCCAAATAGAGAAGGGAAGTTGCTTATTGATTATAATGAAACTTTCTAGGGCTTAGGACATTTTTTAGTTTATCCACAAAAATCTTCTTCCTAACAATCTACACAAGTATAGCAGGCTTCTTTCTCATTTTTCTTATTTATTAAGTGAGCCTTCTACTTGGTGACAACAGCAATTCAAAGGCGACTTTCAGAAAATTATTTTTTATACTTATGGTCCATGGTTTAACTTAACAGTTATAACTGTTAATGCAGTAAGGCCCTTATAAGCCAATGTTTTGTAAGTTTACTTCCTTATTTCAGAGCCCTCTAAATTTGTTTTCAATCACTCAACAACTCCTAAGCCTTTATTATATGAACCTCATTTGTTCAATAAATAAATCATTGCATAACTCCCCCCCAAAAGTTCAACACTACCAGATCCCAAGAATACACTGCCCATTCTAGAAATGTTTCACAAATTACTGTTTCCATTCTGGTATGTGGTATTTCAGTTCACATTCATATAAACTCTGCCAGTGGGGGGGAAAATCCAGGAAGCAATCAACTTCAACCACTAAAATAATAACATTTAAAAAAAAATTTCCCCATTAAACTACTTAAATTCACTTACACTTACCACAATCATAGTCACTGAATACAGAGTTATATAGCCGGGGTAGGCAAAAAGAGCTATGGTGCTGAAATTTAGAGGGTGTTGAAAACATTTGTTTTTACTAGTACTTCGAGAGAACTTTAGCACCAGCATAAATGTTTCATTGAGATATTCTGTAAGATACCAGATGGGGGACTTCCACTACACCCTAGGTAAGCTCCTGGCTGTCTCAGATCACCTATTCTCTCCTCCAAAGGTGGTCAAGAGAGTCGTTTTCCTGCCATAGATAGGGCAGTATCTTGGGATCTCTTCTTGCCTCTGTGGTCTTGTGTCACAGGGTCTGAGAGCTTTCCTTCAAAGTTTTCCAATCCACCTCAAAGTGAACGGCCCTAAAAAACTGATCTGGAGGACACACCTCCTGGGTACATTTTATGATGCCTACCCCAGTTCCCAAAATTGCTAGCTATAGATCTGACAATCTCAAGAGTTTAATGAGGTCTAGTCCAACCAGTATCTGAACAACATTCCCTTCTTACAACCCTGACAAGTGGCTATTTAGTCTTTGACTGAAAACCTGTAGTAGGGGGAACCCAATTCACTTTTGAATAGCTCTAATTACTAACAAGTTTTTCTTTATATCAAACAAAATTTGCAATGTCTTGGCAACTTCTACCCACTGAGAAGTTCTACACCCTCTGAAATCAAGTAGTCTAATTCTTCTTCTATAGGACAGCCTTCCAAATACTTAAATACAGCTATCATGTTCCACCCTCCACAATCCCCTCTGCTCCACCCACTTTTACCTTCACCAGGCTCCAGTTCTTTTAAATGTTCCTTAAATTCTTTACACGAGTTGTCCTCCTTTGGACATTCTCTGACTTCTTAGGTCAACAAACATTTGTTAAGCACCTCTGTTGTGCCAAACACTGTGCAAAGCCCTGGAGATACAAAGAAAATTGAACAGTCCCCACTCTAAAGGAGAGCACAGTCTGATGGAAGAGACAATATGCAAACAACTATGTGTAAACAACACACACACACACACACACACACACACACACACACACACACACACACACACGATAATCAATATCCTTCTTAAAATGTGGAATGCAGAACAGAATACAAAACTTGTAGGGTTCACTTTAAAGCTTTTGAAACTTTAAAAATTAAATATGAGAATCCTGACCTTCTCCCCATATTTATTTTACTTCTAAAGTAAACTATGTAGCTGCTATAAAATTATTCATTCAGTTTGACAGAATATAACTCAAATTTTTTAGGAATGTTATCTATGTGTCTAAAGCCAGGTATATTTTTGTATGTAACGTATAATTAATAAAAAGAAAACATTTTGACATTTATTACACATCATTTGGGAAACGGGTCAGATTTATCCATAGAGGATCACAGATTTAGCACTAAAAGGTAACTTAAGAGATTATCTAGTTTTAACCCCCTCTCCCCCTTTCCCAAAGAGGAGAGGTAGCATGGCATGGTGATTGAGGAAGACTCTGATACAAATCTCACTTTGGATACTGTGGGAAGCATTCTGTGATTCCTTGCCAGTCACTTATCCTTTCTGGAGGAAAAAACTGAGCCTCAGTTTCCTCATGTATAAAGCATGGGGAGTGAACTAGATGACCTCTAAGGTACCTTCTAGTTTTAAATCTACGCTCCTATAAAAACTAAGACCCAAAGCAGTAAATGATTTGCTTGAAGGTCACACAAGCAGTATGTGGTAGAGCCAAGACTTACGTAGTCTTTTCGTGGGGGTATGGGATGAGGAGGGGGTGAGGTGTGTGTGAAGATTCCTCATTATCTCTTAAACATTTATGTCATAACATATGCCTAAAGGAGAGCATCTCAACTTTGGAATCCTAAAAAGAAAAGCCTTCACACTGGGTGGAATTCCCACACCCTATACAACATTGAAACAAATGAGTTTCAACAACTCTACAAATCAACTGGACTTTTTTTTTTTATTTTGGCTACACAATGGGGTTAAGTGACTTGCCCAGGGTCACATAGCTAATGTTATGTGTCTGAGGTCGGATTTGAACGCAGGTCTTCCTGACTCCAGGGCCAGTGCTCTATCCACTGCACCACCTAGCTGCCCCTCAACTGGACTTCTGAATGCTACCTTAGTTCTGTGGTTCTTAGTTTTTAAAAATACACTCATTAAAAAAATATACTTACAAACCAAAAAAAACCTCACAAAACAAAACCCAATAGCAAAAACAGTAATTTACCATAATTAAAGGCATTTACCATTTTAGACCATAAGTTTATAAAGGGCTAGATTTGAAGAATGCCTCCTTCAATGCCTATCACAATCCCAAATGCTATTAGGTAATTAATAAATGCTTTTAGAATACAAATGACTGTGATAAAGAAAAATATACTATCCATGTTACTCAGCTTTTCTACATACATACATATAAAAGGAACATATAACAAAAAATACAGTTAAGTACAAAACAAAGGCTTAAATTTTCTTCCACACTCTCAAGTACTCATGTTCCATTTTGGACTATAATTATCTGCATACATATATTCCAGGACAGTAGGGACTACAAAGTATTTATAGCTGCATCATCCATAGCACTTTATATACAGTGTTCTACACAAAGAAAGTAGTTAGTAAAGGTAATAATTTGAACTTCTATTTCTAGATATTCAATATATAGCATTAATTTTAAGCATTTACTTATGAATGCACTGATTTACAGATCACCAATCAGCCCATTATAAAATTTCCTCCAAGTGATCTGTTGACTTCTAATTATCAGTTACTTTGTAAAAATGTCTTCAATGAATTTTTCCTCCTAAGGCAATTAACAAACAAATGTTCTAATTAGGTGCTCAGAAATTAATGTGTACCACACTGGTTTTTAAGTCAGTAAGCTAAAGATTATAGACAGAAAAATGGAATTGGAACACCAGATTTCCAAATACAAAATGGGATACTGTAATAATCCCTTTAACCTTTGAAAAATTAGAATTAGGAAGAATGACCACTGACTGTTGAATACTTAAACAACTGTAGTACATTAATGTGAGGTAACAACTGTACCATAAGGAACAATAGTTGTGCAGAATTCTGTGAAGTAACAGGAAATCTTATGTGAACTAAGACAGAGTGAAGTAAACATAGCCAAAAAACAATACATGACAAAGACTATGACGAAGTAAATGGAAAGAACAATTACCACCACAAAAAAAAGGTAAAATGAAAACTGTGTAATTATATAATGACTAAGGTTGGCCCCAAGAGGAAATAGAAAAATGTATCTCTTCTCGGCAGAGATAGGAAATTATGGGTGTAGAACTTTACATACATTGTTAAACTTGGTTGATGACTGGATTATTTTTGCTGAAATTATTTTTTCTCTTTCTCTTTTATTCTTTGCTGCAAGATATAGATTACTGGATACGAGATGAGGAGGACATATTCAGAAATGAACGTGACAAACAAAACTATAAATTAAAAACAAAAAACAGGAGCATGATTTCTTTGTTAAGCTCTGTCTGAAAAAAAAATTAATGGGGCTCTTCAATAATACAGATGTTTAAATACTATTAGTAAGAACTAAGAAAATAATTTAAATATTCACCATGCTATATTTTAATACATGCTTTTCATGGAAGTAAAAAGATCACATATTCACTTTACGTTTTACAGCAGGTTTTTACACATATGCATAACGCTTTAAAAATAATGTTAAAGGGGGGCAGCTAGGTGGCGCAGCAGATAGAGCACTGGCCCTGAAGTCAGAAGGACCTGAGTTTAAATCTGGCCTCAGACCAAGCACTTGACACATACTAGCTACGTGACCCTTAGGCAAGTCACCAATTGCCTAATAATAATAATAATAATGTTAAAGGACAGGATTATGGAAGATGACTGTGTAAGTCAGCAGCAGCATTTATATAGAACCTACTATGTGCTGGGCACTGTGCTAAGAGCTTTACAAATTGTAGAGGGCTGGCTTTGGGGAGTTGGAGGGCTTAGGCCAGCCCGGGTCTTACCTGCAGCCTGTACTAAGCCTGACAGCTGTGAAACTCAAGATGTTGGCTCACCACCTCCCTGTTCCCTCTCTTGAGAACAGGATGCAGGAAGGGAGGAAACGGATGGGGTACAGGACAGGACGCAGGAAAGAATGTAACAGACAAGGTACAAGGAAGGAAATCACTTAATTAGATTTGTACTTTTCATGAATAATAATGTTACTATTGCTTGATCCAGTACTATATAAGCCTGAGCCCTCAGATCAATAAACAGAGTTTGTTCTTCACTGCTCTTACCTGGCCCATGATTCTTTCTCTCTTCATACTCTGCTGGCATCAGACCACAGCCGGGGACGCAGGCGCTCCCGGCAACAAATATCTTATTTGATTCTGGCAACCACTCTGGGAGGTAAATGCTATTATTATTCTCATTTTACAACTGAGTAAACTGAAGTAAATGGATTAAGTGACTTGCCCAGGGTCACACAGCTAGTAAGTATCTGTGGCTGAATCTGAATTCAGGTCTTCCTGACTCCAAGCCTGACACTATCTACTTTTTAATCACCTAGATGCCACTTGCATTAGGACCTAGAGGAGCTCATGTCTCCTACCAAAACCCAATAAAGCTCTAAAAATGCAACAGAAGGAACAGTGATAAAAACCAAATAGAATCAGCTACAAATTTGCCAGAAACACTGGAAGCTGCAACTGGAAATAAACTAAGTTAGGTGGAAGACAAAGTGAAGCAGCCTGGTCCCACAACTGGCATTAAGAGTAGAGTTGTACTCAGTACCAGAAGAACCTAGGGGCCTCAACTATGACAGGAGATAGGGACAGATCAGCATGCAGGCAATCCAGGCTGCATCAACTTGGGTCTGAACAACAAGCAAGAGAGAAGATCAGACAATTCCTGATGCCTAGTCTTAGCCATATAACTCACAATCAAGCAGGGCCTAGTCACAAGATCCAGAATTATGGGATCTGAGGTTGACCAGAGCACAAACCCCCAATCTAGAAACTGAGGTTGGCTATATGAGTAAATGGAAGGAAAATGTCAAACATAATGAAGAAGTATCTTGGACTGAGCAAAGACCAAGAGGCAATCCATCAAGAACAGAGCTATTCTATAACCAGTCCAAACAGCACCTGAGAGAAAATAATTTCCTGGCCACAAGGACTAAAAGGGTACTTAAAGAAATGAAAACAAGATACAAAATGGAATAGCAAGAGAGGAAAAAAATGGTAAGGAGAATTACTATATTAGAAGAGACAATGAGAGGTAGACCTTACCCGAGAATTGAACAGGCTTGAAAAAAAATAGAAGAAAATGTTAGGCATATATTATCAAAAACTAACCTGGAAAATAGATCAAGCAGAGATTATCTAAGAATCCCTAAACTACTTGAAAATTCAATTTTTAAAAATTTAATAAATGCAACATTTTGAGAAATCATAAATAAAAATAACCCAGATCTCTCAGAACAAGAGAGCAAAGTGAAAACATATAAAGATACTACTAGTCACTTCTGGAAAAAAACCTGTAGAGGGAAGTAGGGTCACACACACAGCTAGTAAACATCTGAGGACAGATCTGAACTCAGAAAGAATACTCTTCCTGACTCCAGGCCCAGCACTTTATCCACTGTGACATATAGCTGCCCACTTGACAACTACCCACTTTACAAGTGAGTAGAGCTTGAAATGCAACATTTTAAAAGGGAAACTATAAAGGCTTATAATCAACAATTTACAATGAAGGACAAGATAAGTGAAGGCTATGCAAAACAGACATCAAAGTCTGAGAAGGATGAGGGAAGGAGAAATTAAAAAGAAATTAAGAATAAACAACTGTGACTGAGGGCAAGGTAGAATAGAAAGATGAGGGGCAATGGAATGGAAATAAATGGTAAGGAACTTCAATTAGTGTTTACAAATTCTTAATATTCTAAATGCCATAAGCCACATAAACTTCTGCAGAAGAAAGAAAAAGAACATGAATGTTACCATTCATTTTAAAAATCTACTTTATAAATTGAATTCTGGAAATAAATGAGAAAACGTCAGGTGCATGTGGAAGCAGGAACACTCAGGAGGCAATGCTAAATAAACAACCTTGTGGTTTCCAATCGCAATCTAAAAAAACAGGTAATGTACTATATTCTTTCAGTGTTATGCTGTACAGGATATATATATCTGTAGTACAGCATTAAACTGGTATATCAGTAAATATTTATAAAATACTCTGCATCTACTATTATACCAAGAGAATTACAGAACAGTGTTATCTATGGGACCTCGCTCTCAGATCAAAATGGCTGATCTCTCACACTCACACACATATACACACACACACACAAAATGAAAGCAGCTGGTAGGCTTATGGATAAATAAGAGTTGGTTTGTCAAACTTCAAGAAAAGGGGGCTAAATTAAAAGCACAACATATCTAAATTCCAATGGCTCTAGGTCTTTGGGTACAGTACTATATTAACTTAATTTTATTATTTTTCACATAGGCCCTCTTCCTAAATTCTTCAAGTTTAAAGAGGTTTAAAATATATAGAAAATGCAATGTTTTCTATTCAGAAAGATAATTTCAACTGAACGGTAAGTTTTAAAGAATCAATAATGCTTGAATTCTGGAAACAGGACAGGAAGAGAAACAGACGAGTGCTTTACATAGCTACCACATCAGGTTACAAAGCTGCTCATTGTACAACTACACGGTGCAACTCATTGGTTATAGATTTTAAGCCTTCATTTTCTAAAAGCATTCTGAAGCAATGAGGCCTTTTTAAAACAACAAAATGAAAAGGTAATTGTCACAGCTCATGCTTAAGATAATCCCATATTCCAAGTACTTGTATAAGTTAAGGACTACAATGAACAAAGTTTCTGAGAAAATCTTACAGTTTAATGAAAACTGCATCGATGCACCTTACATATTCACTTTATTAGAAATTCAACAACTCAAAACCTAATTTTATATGACAGATTCTAAGGATAGCTAAGTGAATTTTTATACTCCTTAGATTTCCTTTGACCTTTGCTATAAAATTAAAGATGTATCTGGGGGGGAAAAATTAAGAGTGGCAGAAAAATGGTAATAAAATTACATTGCAGATATAGTGAACCTCTGAAAAAATCACACTTTTTTAAATGAGAAAAAGCACCACCTTTTTTTTGTCTTTTAAAAGACAGCATGTATAGCTGTCTAGCACGCTGCCTTGCACATAGTAGTTACTTTATAAATGGTAACAACTGAAATGAATTGAAAAATATAAGAATTATTAAGTAAGCCTTACTATATTATCAATAACTTATACAGAATAAAAACCATGATTAACAATTTACATGACTAGAAAGTAGGCAATTCATGTAGTCAGAGTGAGAGATAACAGGAGGACCATATGATCTAAGTAGGAATATAATAAATAAAAGTAACAATACTAAGAGCAAGTAGCTGGGAGATTTATGGTTGGCATGGCAAATTAAATAAACTAGACTAACGCCAGTATTACAAAGACACCTGGCTTCTACCAAAGCTCTTCTAAAATATTCCATAGAAGAATAAGAATCTACACCTTCTTCTGGTTTTTTATAATGTCTCCTGAAAGTTGTTGGCTTTTTAAAAATTTAATAGATTGGCTTGAGCTAAAAAGCAAAAGCAGAAGAAATACACAAGCAAAAATTCAAAATGTAAATGAGTAAAATTAGTCTTCAGGTGAATTAAACAAATTTCTGACTCAAAAATGTTATGGTGATGATGATATTGAGAGCTAACATTTACACAGCACCTACTACATGCTAGGCACTATTCTAAGCACTTTATACATATCATCTCATTTGCTGATCACAACAACCCTAGAAAGTAGGTGCTATTATTATCATCATCGCCATTTTACAGGTGAAGAAACTGAGGTAAACAGAAGTTAAGTGACTTGTCTGAGGGCACAGTTAATAAATGTCTAAAGCTGGATTTTAATTCTGGTCTTCCTGGCTCTACGCCCAGCACTCTAGCCACTGGATCAAAAGATTCCATTATTCTTGCATCCACTAATAATGAATTTTTCATTTGGTTTCTAGAAATTCTAGAAATGGCCATAAGACAAAAGAAAAATTAAAGACCCAGAGATAGAAGAAGAAGACAAAAATAATCCCTGTTTGCTGACAGGATGGTACAGAGAATTGTCAAGAAATTGAGACATTTAATAAGTTCAAGGAAAGCAGAAGTATATAAATGTCAGCAGCATTGCTAGATAGCAACAACAAAATCCAGGAAGAAATAAGAGAAAGGGAAATTGTATTCCAAATAACCACAAAATGAATAAAATATCTGGGAATCAATCTATGGCAGATTTGGGGCTATTCCAATCAAACCACCAAGAGGACACTGTTTAGAGCTAGGTGAAATTCATTTACAAGAATAAAATCTCCACGAACATAATGAAGGGGGGGCAAAAAAGAAGGAAGAGCACTTCCAGACTAATCTATTATAAGATAATAATCATAACAATATTTGGTACTTCTGACAAAAATTGCTAGAAAAAATGAAAAGCAGTTTTAGAAAACTTAGGTTTATGCCATCATCTTATGTCATATAGTACAGAAAGGTCAGAATGCAATATTAAAGATCATATCATTAAAGAAAAAGAGAAAGACATATCATGTACCTTTTATAGCCACAGTTAGGGAGCAAATGATTAACTAAACAATGGACAGAGGTGATCAAAAAAGATAACTCTGATTATATAAAAATTTAAATGTTTTTATACAAAGTTAACGCAATTAGGAATCTGAGTGGCAGACTGGATAGAGTGTTTGTGGTAGGAAAGCACTTTTCTAACTCAAGCCAGGAGCCTCCCAGCATGTACAAGCCCAAGATGTATAGCCTGGGAATCTCTGGGTCCACAGGCAGCAGCGGATAAGAAGGTTCCCAAACAAAATCATAGGATGAACTGGAAACCAGACCCTGGAAACACTGGGAAGCAGCAACAGGTCCCAGTAGTTCTAGGACCAGAGTTGAAGGACAAAGGCACAAACCTTGGCTCTGCTCCTGACCTGCAGTATGACTTTGACAAGCTCCCTCACCTTTCTGGCTCTCAAGTTTTTCTCATCTGTAAGATGAGAGGATTAGACTATACGACCTTGGTCCCTTCTCCTCTAAATCTGTGATCCTATATTCTCTAAGGCTCCTCCCAGCACTAAATCCTATTTTGTGAGGAAGCAGAGGTCCAAAGGTGAAGTGACTTGCTGAAAGTCACAAAACCAGGTAGTAATACAGCTGGCACTACAACCCAGGTTTCCTACTTCCCAGTTCATCACCTTTCTACTCCCTTATTCTCCCCATACAAAATTATTACTGAAGTCATCTGAACAATCATAAAGCTTTAAAGTTCGAAGGGACCTCAGAGATCATCTATACAACCCAATTCTTTTAAGTCTAGAGATAGGGATGTTGAGGCCCAGAGAAGTGAATCTGGACTTAGCACCTCTAATTCCAAATTTAATGGTCTTTTATTCTTCTGTGATCCTGTCTATCCCTTATGTAGTCATAGATTCTTCTCCTACCCATTTCACTACAGTATACTGAGTACATACAGATCATGTGTGGTTCACCCCAGAAAAAGCATCTCTGCTTACTCTCTGGTAGGTAAATTTAAAAGTTATACCAAAGTGTCAAAACTTTTAAGTCTTAAGTGATTAACATGTAATTTGCTGCAATTTTATGTATTATACATACAAGTTAAGTGCTCTGTCATATCACCTTTGAGTATTTGCTAGAGAGCATGGCCTTTGTCACTACCTGCACTGTCCTTGATTCTCAGATTGGTTTCTATCCCCTCCACTCAACTGCTAGAGGCAGTGTTCCCCCAGTGACAATACAATCAGGAAAGATCTAGGTTCCAGTCCTGCTTCTGACATGTACTAGTTGTGTGATCACGGGTAAATCACTTAAACCTTGAGCCTCCTTTTCCTCATCTGCAAAATGGGATACCTGCAGTCTATACTGAAATTTATACCTATGCCTATACCCTAAGAAGTAGTTGCAAGATTCAAATACATTCATATGTAAACACTTCGCAAACTTTCAAGTGCTAAATAAATGACAGCTGTCATTACAACACCTACTAGTACTACTCTTATGACTTACTACTACTATTAAATTCCATAAAGCCCTACTCCAATACACCTTCTCATGACATGGATTTATCAAAGGCTATGTCAAAAAAGTGCAAACTCTGGCAAATTCTACCTTGCTAAAAAGTAAGATCTTTATAAAGGACTGAAAAATGCAGATATGTAAAAACAAAAGACAGCAATAAAGACTTATTTTTTTTTAAAAAGAAACAATGAATGTGATAAAGAGACGCATACAAATACTTATATGAACTAATGTGAAGTGAAGCAAGTGAAGTAGAATAGAATGATGATGATGATGATGATGACGATGATGATGATGACAGCTAACATTTATATAGCACTTACTATGTGCAGACTCTGTGCTAAGTGCTTTACAAGTATCTCATTTGATCCTCACAACAACCCTGGGAAGGACGTGATACTATTACCCCCATTTTACAGATTAGTACACCGAGGCAAACAGGTATTAAGTGACTTTCACAAGGTCACACAGTTAGTTAGTACCTGAGGACAAATCTGAACTCAGGTCTTCCTGACTCCAAATTCACTCTACCAATTAGCTGTCCAATAAGCAAAACAATGTAAATGGAAACCACAAAAACTAAAATGAAATGTGTGAATTACCAACTCTGCCCTAAAGAAAATAACCCATATCCCTCATCCCTCCTTTGAAGAATTTGTGGATTATGCACACAAATACAACATATAATGCCACACTTGGTAAATAATCTTGATTAGTTTTGCTCAACTATTTTTTTCCCTTTTCTTTGTTATAAGATGTGGTTGTGGTCTTTTAAAAAATTCTTTGTTAAAAGAGAGTTCTCAGGTTGTGAGTTCTATTGGGAAATGTGAAAACAAAAGATATCAATAAAATTGTTTTAAGAAATTAAATCAATGTTAACCTTGAATAAAGAATGAAATAGGAACATGCCTACCACAAGAGTAGCACAGGATTTGGAGTAAGAGGACCCAGGTTCAAATCCCGTCTCTTCTATTCACTACCTGTGCAATCTTAAGCAAGTCACTTAATCTCTCTGGGCCTGTTTCCTCATCTGTAAAAAGAAGTTGCACTAGATGGTGTCTAAAGGGGCCCTTCCAGGTTCAAATCCTATAAGTAATTGAGACAACTCGAACCTGATCTGTTTAAACAAGTTAACATAGAAACACAAAACCAAACCAAAAAATGCACAAAAGAATAGACACAGACACTATCATTTGCTAAGGAAGTGGAGCTGAAGTAAATCAAATACCACAATGAGATCAGAATCTAGGAACTGCTTTGGTCAGCAATACTTCATCTATTTTCTAACCAGAGATATGACAGCCAAAGACAACACTAGTTCAGAATAGAAATTCATATGTAAAATCTTACAAGAAGATGGTAGAAGATAATGAGCAATATCTCCTCATGAAAGTAGTGGAGAAAAAAATTATCTTTTTTAAAAGCTTGGCAAGCTCCCAACTAAACTAAATCACCCCAAGAATAAAACAAGATGGTAGACAAAGGAGACGACAAATGAAAAAAAAAAAACTTATAAGAGCTCCAGAACAAAATCTTTTCTCCATCAAGGAAAGAAGAGCCATCACATTTGGACTCTAACATCCCAGTTCCCATTGCATTTCATGAGGAGGTGGAAATGGCACTTAAATACATAAATAAATGGATGAATGAATATATATGTATACATAAGAAAGAACAGGTGGATTAGACCAAGTATACATAAAGGAAGTTGGTGCTGAAGGCAATATAATTTTGAAGGCTTCAAGAATCAATTCTCAATACATTCGAAAGAAGAGACAAAACATTTGGGAAATAAAACAAAAGCCAATTGAGAAAATATCAGTAAGAACTGATCCATATTCAACTTTCCAATTTCTACACAATCTTTATGATAATAATCTATACACATAGCTAGGACATCCTTGAGGAAGGTTTGAGAAGAGTACAGGCAACCTTTCAAAAACTAAATTCTATAAGAGACTATAATTTTTTGGTCATACAACTCTCTCAATGGTATAGAGAATATAAGATCACATTATGCTTTTATACTGTCTCTCCCCTAACAAAATGTCTTTCCCATGCATCAAAATTACCAAAATTTTTTAAAAGATTATCTTGTTCAATTATCCTATAACTATAATATGAAGCACAGGCTAAAAAACCAAGTATTTGTAATTGTCATGAATGAAGTCCAAATGGAAGTGTGATTTCCTAATGATGAGGTTTTTCCATTGCATCATTTAATAGGTACAAGTCTGGTAATTCCATCAGACCCTGGTACACTGCATAACCTATCAAAGGAGAGCCATAATAACTCAAAAGAATCCAATCTAACTATTCAGAAGTAGACAAGAATGCCTACTATTGAGATTATGATATGCAATTGGAAAGAAAACCAATCGAGCTTGATCCAAAACATGTATCTTCCACAGACACCGTGAATGGACAATAAACTAGGCCCAAAATCAGACAGGAAAAAGCGAGTGAACTGGATTGCTTTTTGAAATTGTACTGCTTTTAATTACTCTAAGTGTCTCCCTGGGGAAAAAAAAAGGCTCCTATGGAATACCAGTTTCCAAAGAATTAAAGCTGTGGATCACTTAAAAGGAAACAGAAGTGTGTGGTTTACATGAGTAGGATGTAACATATATCACCAAAAAAAACTGTTCAGGAGAAGCAGCACACAGGACTTCTTTAGACCTTGGGTTCTCAATCTTTGCTGTGTCAAGGACCACTCTGGTCACCTGATGACGGCTATGGACTCCCCAGAATGTTTTTAGACACACAAAATACATATAATTAAAAATAAAAGCAATTATATTGAAATGTAGTTACCAACACATTAAAAAAAACTATGTTTACAGAACCAAGGTTAAGAAGTCTTGCTTTGGAAAGATACAACTGGAAATTAGTGTGAGTTGAAGATAACAACTGAACAGCCTGCATTCAAGTACAGAAACCCATGCAATATCAAGAAATCTAGTAGAAGGCCCCTAGTGTGTTGAGTCGACCTGTGAAAAATTTACAGGAAGCCATGCAAAAGAGTAACACATCAATGACAATAAAGTATTGGAAGTACCCAATTTTAGTACTTTATGTGGCAAAATATTTTTTAAACATGATTACCAAAAGTCTTAGGGCAGCTCTAAGCTACTAAAGTTTTAATAATAATATTATAATCTTAAAAACTATAGGGTGTCCCAAAAGTCTTAGTGCAGTCTTAAGTGATTTAAGTTTTAATTAAAATTTCTTATTTTTTTAAGTGATTACTGCTTAGCTTTAAAGTACATAAAAGTTGACTTTTGGGATGACCTACATGCATAAGAAACAGAAGAATTTATATAGTAGCTTTCTCACATCAACCTTTTAAATACACCATTGAGGAAGATCGATGTCCTAGTAGCCTTCAAACACCTCTCATATGCCACAAGATGTACTTCTAAGCTACTTCCTAACCTTCTGCTTCCTTCCTAACAAACGCTTTACAACTATCTCCCAACCAACCCTTCTCCTGTCTACCTAACTTATTCCTAATTCTTCTTTCCTCCTGTCCACTCCTCTATTAAGCTCCTTCTGGTTTATGACATGTGGTTTAACTCTGTCTCAGTACAGGAAAACTTTTTTTCTCTCAAACTTTTCTTCACCTGCTGTTTTTTTTTTAAGTTTAATATTTTGTTTTTACTCCAATTACATGTAAAATAAATTTTAACACTTGCTTTTTAAAATTTGAGTTCCAAATTCTCTCCTTCTCTTTTCCCCTCTCCCTCTCACTGAGAAAGCAAGCAATTTGATATAGGGTATACATGTGTAGTTATGCAAAACATATTTCCATGTCAGTCACACTGTGAAATAAAACACAGATCCAAAAGAAAAAAAAAACAAGAAAAATAAAGAAAGTAAAAAGCATGCTTCAATCTGCATTCAGACTCCATCAGTTCCTTCTCTGCAGATTGGAGAGCATTTTTCATCATAAATGCTTCAGAATTGTCTTGGACCACTGTATTGCTGGGAATAGCTAAGTCATTCACAGTTGATCATCACACAACATTCTCCTGGCTCTGCTCATTTCACTTTATATCAGTTAATGTCAGTCTTTCCAGGTTTTTCTGTTGTTCCTTCTATCTTAACTGGAAGTTGGCCTGCCTCACATAGGACTGTAAAGTATGCACTTCTTCATCACAATAGTGAGTGAAGACAGTTTTTTTTCTTCCTTTGTATTCCTAGTGCTTCTAATAGTGCCTGACACATTACAGACAGTTAATAAATTCTTGCTGACTTAACTTGAATAGGAAAGGAAGAGGAAATATTCTATTCTTGGTCCAGTGTTATCTCCAGACAATTATTTCAACATTATTCCTGGACAGCCCTTCATCTTCTGAATTCCACATCATCTATTTATGCCACATTATTCACACTTTCACATCCATCTCTATCACCCTAAGAACTAATTTCATTCATTCATTCATTCATTCATTCATTCATCCATTCATTCATCCAACAAACAATAAGGCAAAACCAAAAATGCCCCCAAGGAGCTTACACTCTACCAGAGAGAAACCACGTATATACAAATAAATCAACACAAAATATAAACAAATATAAAAAGATCTCAGTGAGATCATTAACAACTAGAGAAATAGAGAGGCCTCACACACACAACATTATTGGATTCTGCCTTGAAACAAGCTGGAATTCTAAGAGATGAAAAGGAATAGCATCAGGAAAGGGAATGTCAGGCACAGGGAACTGATGAGGCTGTAATTTAGAGTGTATGAAGAAGATGAATGTGAAATCTGTCTGGAAAGATAAGTTGGAATCAGACTGTGAAGGGCTTTATATGCCAAACAGAAGAGTTTGTATTTAATCTTAGAGGCAAAAGGAAAATAATAAAGCTTCCCCGTAAGGGAATGGTTCAGTCAAATCTATTCATCTATCCTGCAGGCTCATACCATGAACCAAGAAACCTTAGCACTTCCACCTTCTTTAATAATTTTAGCATCTAAATTATATTTTTCCTCATCATTTAAGTCACACATCATCATCCTTAGTGACTTCATTACATTATCTGACATGACCTCTTGACTCTAAAGAGCTTCCTCTTTATCCCACTTCAGGAACCTATTAACACTTAATTTAATAAAACCTATATACACTTAATTTAGGAACATTTTCTTCATTCAAAACTCTCTACCTTCAAGATATCAAATGCTAGACTCTCCTCCAATCACAACTTATTATCATTTCTCCAACTTCTATACATCACACTAAAACTTACCCTCATCATGATCTGCAAGCATTCATCCTCCTCCATCATCCAATCCAATTCTGGCATCATTTGATTCTTTACCCAGTCTAAACAAACGGTCAGTCACTTTTAACGTTTTTTCATTAATATTGCATACTCTCTTCTCCCCTCTCCTTTCATTATGGCAAGCCCCAACCCTGCCTCAATGTCAACTCTTGTGTTCCATTCATAAAAATTCTAGAAAGATCTTAGAGGTCATCTAGTCTTATCTATGAGTCTGAGAATAATTGTGGCTCTACTATAAATCCATGCTATCTACATCTAACTCCAGCAGGGTCTTCAATATAAGTAAGTCAACATGAATTAAGTCAGGTTAGTGCTTACTGCATGCCAGTTACCATACAAAGCACTGGAGAAACAAAGAAAGCCAAAAATATCCCCTGCCTTCAAGCAGCTCACATACTAATTCAGAAGACACTGAAACTAGGCACCAACAAGATATACCACACAGAAGATAAAAGGAAGTCTTGGAGGGGAAGACACCAGAAGCTGGAGATTGGGGGGTGGGTTGGGAAAAACGTTCCACTGAAAGTGAGATTTAAGCCGAATCTTGAAGGAAATCAGGCAAAGTAAGCCGAGGTAAAAAGTGAAAACACTAGAGGTATGCAGATAGCCAGTGCAAAGGCACAGGCATGGAAGATAGGCTAGCAAGTGAGAGGAACAGTAAAATAGGCCGGTGTCCTAGAACAAAATCCATGAATGGGGATAAAGTGTAAGAAGATGGAAAGACAGGAATGGGCCAATCTGAGAAGGGCTTTAAATGTCTAACTGAGGACTTTCTATTTCATCCTGGAGGTAACAGGGAGCCAGTAGAGTTTACCGAGTAGGAGAGGTGACACAGTCAGATCTACAGGAAAATTACTTTGGCAGGTAAGTTAGAAGATGAACTGGAAGCCATGAGACAATGGTAATAAGGCTACTGCAACATTTCCAACAAGAGTTGGTGTGGGACTGAGGGCCTGACCTAAGGTAGTGGCTACATAAGCAAAGAAAAGGAGTCCCATGCCTTATGAGAGAGAGATTGTTAAAAACAGACACAACAAAATTTGGCAACAGACCAGGCCTTACAGCCAACATCTCAACACCTGGAGAAACAGGTCCTGTGGAGAAAGGCCTAGCTATCCCTAACTGCTAAACACACTGCCACCCACATATCAGGAAAGCTAACATAGCTGGACCAGTGGTAAAGAGGAGGTGGGGTAGGATAGGGTGCTGCATTCCCAGGGTTCTTGTGCTTATTATGCCAAGAAATAATTTAGGATGATGAAAAAGATAGATGTGGGAGATCGAAATGGATTTTTTTGTCTTCTTAGCAAATGCAAAACAAAGTCTTCCGCTAAACGTATGGGGTTGAGTATAGAACATATGCTTACCAAAAGCGTTTACCCTTTCTGTTACATTGTGCAAGATGTAGACTCTAAATAGAAGAATGGAAGTAGAAGAAAGGGAGACCGCGATTTGAACACAGAAAACATTTAGAATGTACTTCTCTCACTGTCATTTGTCTCACATATCCAATCAACACCTGCAAGAGCAGTCGTTGCCAGGCTGCACCTGCTTGCTTCCAAGGATGATGGCTGAAAACACTGGGCTGAAGTGTCGATGTTCCCAAGGATCTTGAGTTCTGGATCCTGGCCTGTTTCTATCTGAGTCTGAGGGGAGATACTGCTGATCAATGGGGTGCTTGTTTGGCTTACCTGGTACAGGCTGCTTCTAGATCCTCCCCCAAGATCCCTTGCTGCTTCAGGTAGGCCAACCTAGCAATACTTCCTGCAAGTAGTAGATCCAGAAAAAGAAAGTTCTTGCCACCACAGTCCTTCACAATTATCAAATGGTTCAACGTCAGAAACTGATACTATTTGGCAGCAGAAATGACACTAAAGAAGCAGCATTACCATCTGCTTTGCCACTGAATCTTAAGGACCACGGGACTTTTCTATCTGACTTTGAGTTAAAACCTTCCATGTGTGGTTTCCTTCCTTAGACTGTGAGCTCTTTGACAATGAGTACTGTCTTATTTTGCACACAGTAAATAACCAATAAACTTTTTTTGTCATTCACGTTCTATGTTGTTGCTCTTTGTTTCACTCGCGTCTCTTCATGACCCCATTTGGGGTCTTCTTGATAAAGAGACTTAAGTGTTTTGCCATTTCCTTCTCCAGCTCATTTTACAGACAAGAAACTGAGGCAAAGAGGGTTAAGTGACTTGCCCAGGGTCACACAGCTAATGAGTGTCTGAGGACACATTTGAATTCAGGTCCTCTTGACTTCAGGCTTAGTTCTCTATCCACTGCACCACCTAGCTGCCCCAATGCTATCTGTACTGTTACCAATCTTCTCTCTCAAGGAGGCACTAAGGCACAGGGAAAAGAGTCCACAGTGTTCCTCCATTCATGACAACTCCTTCTCTTCCTATATCCAACACCAAGAACCAGCAGGTTTTTTCCTTCATATAATCTCTTTTGTCTATCCTTTCATTTCTGGTCACTCAGCCACAATACACTGGCTCTTTATTTGCTTCCTTTTCTTCTTTTTGGCACAAGTGCTTTGACTTTCTCCATTTCTGAGCTGGGTGAGTTTGTCCCTGCTCCCAGGAGGTTACCACTACTAGTGTGGGATTTAGGGCTGATATCTGATTAGACCAAGGCAGGCACCAGCCCACAGCAGCAGTAATTACAGGCATGTACCACTACGAGGCGTTCTTATTTCTCACAAGATAGAAGTTTAAATTTCAAGAAGATTCTCATAAATTTTATCTTTCCATAAACATATTATTCTAGCCAACTGATCTATTCATTTTCCTCCAGATGCACCAGAAACAATCTTATTTCCTAACCTCTGGTCATACCATTATCATGGTATGGTCATGCTTCTCCTCTCCTGCGTGTGTCCTTCCTTCACATTTCATGTCCTATGTATAAAGCCTTCCCTTGCTATAGTCTCTCCTAAGCTCTTTAACAATTTTTGTATTATTATTCACTCAGCATCTATCACGTTACCATACATCATTATTCATTTTATTACGTACTGTGGTTGTGTATCTGTATGTTATACATATTTACTGTTTCTCCACCATTTACCATACTGTTCTTATGTCTTATGCTCAGAGCTGGCCTATACACATTATGTGTCTTTAATAAATGTTTGAACTGTTTTAAAAACTAAAAGTTAAAAAGCATAAAGCTTCCCTCCTCCCTACAAACTAGCTCCATATCCATATTTTTGATCAATTCAAACATGTCCTAGGCCAGTGCTCAACAAATTAATTTTGAGTATAGAAGCCATTCCAAAATTTAGGAATTTTCTAATAGGTCCCTATTGCTTTTCAGTACCTAGTGGCAAAAAGAAAATTTATAGCACCAGATGGTTGTTACTTTAAAAATGAAACATTACCACATCACAGCAGGAAGAACAAAGTGCATCTAGTATTTTCCACATAATCTTATCCAGTGAAATTTCTATGCACCACAGCAACAGGGGAGCCAGGATCTGTTGAGCTTGTCTAGGTGTTTTCCTCCTCTAACATTAAGCCTTTATCAGGAAGCATGTTATAGTGTTAAGAATATAGACTTGGAGTTAGAAGAGTTAGAGGGCTTCTTATTTTCATCACTAGGTCTATAACAATCTTTTTAGCATCTTTAAGTTCTCTGTTTCTACATATGTAAACTAGGAATAATATACATACAATTTACTTCAGAGATTTGTTATGAGGAAAAGTACTGGAAATCGTAAAGTAAATATGAATTATAATTATAAATGTATTTATACACCTGAATGCTAGAAGGAAAAATGAGAAGATTTGGGGAGAGACAAATTATGCCAGATAACCTTGAAAGCACTTAAGCAGCATAGAAGAAATAAGACAAACAGACAAAAAACAAAAAAGATTTAAAACTTTTTACAGAAGACATGTGGTATAATGGAAGGAAGGCAAGACTGGAAGTCTGGAAGATCTGGGCTCAAATTCTACCTCAGACACAAACTATCTAACTAGGCAAGTCATTTAATTTCTCTGACCTTCAGTTTCATCACGTAAAACAGAGATAAAATGGAGTATCTACCTCATAAGGTTATAGTGAGGCTCATGTGAAATAAGATATGTAAAGTGCCTTACAAATGTTAAAGCTCTCTATATAAATATGAGCTCTTATAATTATTTTTGCCAAAAAACTTTTCTATCAATGACAGTGGAGACATGCATTTGGACTCTTAACAAAACAGTTCCAAAACTGCTACATGAGAAAATACAAATAGCACTAAAGAAATCAGTAGAATAGACCAAATATATACAGAAGGTGTTTTGTACTGGAGGGAAGAAAATTTTAAGGCCAAAGAATATCTGGAAAAAAGGAAGACACTGAATTACTGGGAAAAATAATGACCTTTATCATTGTCTCAAAAAAAAATCTGAGAAAATATCCCAACCTACATGCCTACCTTTTCATCTCTACAGCATCTTCAGGTGACTAATTTACATGAGTATTGAGGGTATTCTTGATAAAAATGAAAAAAAGAGAGATATATCACACCAGGTCTTTGCAGCCACACAACTGACCAAAGGGTGTAGAGAATACAAGACCTCACTGTGTATATTATTTGGTAACCATAAAAAAGCATTTGATCTTTGTAGAGTAAAATGAAGCTTTAAAGACTCTGCTTCAATAAAATATCTTTAACACATACACTAAGGTCATACAAGATTACCTGACAAATGTACAAAGATAACTTTGATAACCCTCTCCAGGTTTAAAACAGGTACACTTACCAAGAGTGTTTGACATTGTCATGAAGGACAACCAGTGCAAAGTCCAAATGGAAAGCAAATTCCCTACAAATTCGAATCTCACATTTGAAAAGGACTTCATAGACCATCTAGTAGAACCCGTGGCTGACTGAAAATTCCTTCTGCAGAACTATAAACAAGTGATCATTTCAGCCTTCAATGGAAGACCTCAATGATAGGGAACCCACTATTTCCTATAACAAATTAACTTCCTTCTGGATATCTTTAATTGTTAGGAAATGTTTTCCATATATCAAGCCTCAATTTTTCTATCTCTGTAACTTTCAACCAATGTTCCTAGTTCTGCCCTTCAGGGATAATCAGAATAAGACTATTTTTTCTCCTACTTGACAGGACTGAAAATAACCGCAAGCTGTTATCATTATCTGCTCCTCCCCCAATTATGTTTTCAAAACAGCCCTAATTTCTTCCAGCCTTCATATCTGATACCTTCCACTATATTTTGCTGCTCCTCCTAAATATGCTTTTCAGCTTTTCCAAAAGGTAGTACCCAGAACCAAATACACAGATATGGGTATTACTGAAACAGTAAAGAGTAAGATTATCATCTCTCTTAAGATACTACTGTTCAGTCGTTTCAGTCATGTCCGACTCTTCATGATCCCATTTGAGGTTTACTTGGCAAAGATATTGGAGTGATTTGCCATTTCCTTCTTCCGCTCATTTTACAGATGAGGAACCTGAGGTAATCAGGGTTAAGTGACTTGCCTAGGATCACCCAGCTAATAAATGTCTCAGGCCAGATTTGAACTCAGGAAGATGAGTCTTTCTGACTCTAGGCCTAGCACTCTATCCATTGTGCCACCAAGCCGTCCTTGAGGTACTGAGAATCTTCAAATGCTTCTATTTATGGATGATTTTATGCAGACTACATCAAGCCCTAGACTGCATGCATCTTGAATGAAAATCATAATCATTCAAAAGAGTTCAACCTAATTATTAACACAGAAAAAATACTCAATCAATACTGAGACATATAAGAAGGTTCCCAGCATGTTGAGTGGATATTCTGTAGAAAATTTTATGACAAAGACAAGCTCTACATAAAATAAAATCATGGATTGACTTCAAAATGTATTGTTGAAACGAACACCAATATTAAAGAGATTATTAATGTGCTGAAACACTAAAACATTACAAAGAAAAATTTCTGCTTAAGAAATGTATTATGGTATTATGTATCACAATATTTAACATATTTGAAAAATGTATTTTCCCCACTTTTCCAAAATTTCTTTAAATGTTTAGCTTTTGACCAAATCTAGGAAAAATTATTTGTCCTTCAATAATTCAGTTGAATTTCTCTCCCCTCTTATACCATTCTTTCTAACATTTCAAGCTGTTCCTCTGTACCTTTCTTATTTTCTGTCTCCCTACTCAGCCTATTTTCAGATTCACAATGCCTTTGGAAAGAGATTTCTAGTAAATCTATTCAAGTTAAAAATAAGCAATGCTTCACTGGCAAAAGATCAAGGGACCTTTTTGTCCAGCCTTGGGAAGAATGTAGTAAAGTCAAAACGAAAAGTGGGGAACACCCTGAGATATTGATGGGGTAGGGGCAGCGTGCTTCCCCTATTCTTATACACCAAGGACTTTTTGTCTGTGGACAAGGTGACTGACTGGTGGAGATCAGGAGCCAACGGGACTACACAGACTACTAAAACCTGACCAGCAGAATGCAAATGACTATTTCTCCTCATGCCCCAAAGGAACATAACTCCAATATGTGTAAATTCCATAATAAAAGTCAATGAATGGACTTCCAGGGAAGGTGATAGCAAGAGAAATCATAAAGAAGCTTAGCTCTCCCATATATATTCTAGCAACGATCTAAAAATGACTAGACAAAATGAAAATGAAGAAATCCAAAGACAAAAATCAGTAAGCTTCTTCATTAAGTCCAGGACTACATAAAAAGAAAGCCAGAAGCTGCAAGAACCAGAAGAGACATTCCATGAATAAACTGAAAAGTCTGCACCAGTACCCAAACGAAACAGGTCCCTGAAGCCCACAACATTACCAGGCCTGGGGGGTAGAGGGAAGAAGGGGAGGTTGGTCTCAGGGCTCCGACCAGAGCCAGCATCCTGACTGCAGACAAGTTAAGGTGGAACTTGACCATCCCATCCAAGAATAAGAGAAGGAGCAGAGCCTGGCCCTACTACTGTGCTAATTGCTTTCCAATTGTTATCTCATGTGATCCTCACAACAAGCCTGGGAGGTAGATGCTATTATTATCCCCATTTTGCAAATGAGGAAACTGAGGGAAACAGAGGCTAAGTAACTTGCCCAAGGTCATACAGTTATTATTAATTGTCTGTACTCAGGTATTTCTGACTCCAGGCCTACTGCTCTATCTACTGCATCATTTATCTGCTCCTAGGTAGGGAAAGGACAAGGGGGTGGAGAGTGGGAGGTAGCGGAAGGTAATGTTGGGGAGAGAATAATCACAAGTAAAATAAACTTCAGCTTCAGAGGATGTACTGTAAAGGAGGAATTAAAAGGAAAGAAGGTATAAAGAACAAAGAAAGAGTATGGGAAAGGGAAAGAGGAAAGGCTCTGGAATGGAAGTAGATTGTTTCACTTACAAATAATTTGCAGCTTATACTCCTCTTTCACTACTGTCTTCTTAGTAAAGGTATTTCAAGAGCAAAGAGTAAAAAGCGTAAGAGACTATAGTGGAGGAAAATTCACAACAAATAAATTATAGCAGTGAATGGCACAGAGGAGGATAGCTGAATGTATTAGAAAGTAGAATCCAATATGATATAGTATACATGAAAAATACTTGAAACAGATTCATACAGAGAATTCATTATGCTTTAGGAGGATGCAAAAAAATCAGGAGTAGCAATTATGATCTCAGATCAGGATAAAATAAAAACAAGACATTAAACGAAATAAAAAGGAAAATATTATGCTTTAATAACAATAATAGCAGCTAGCATTTATATAGCATTTTACAAGATTTGATTCTCACAACCACCTTCAATCAGTCAATCAACATTTATTAAGCACCTACTATATATAGGAAACTGATAATAATTAAGTTAAAACAATTCTGGGGTTCCACGTCTCACCCATCAAATTGGTAAGGATGACAAAAAAGGAAAACAGTAATTGTTGAAGGGGCTGTGGGCAGACAGGCAAATAATGCACTTTTTACTAACAATTCTAGAAAGCTGTTTACAAGTTTGTTTAAAAAAAAAGTCACTAAACATGTATATCCTTTAATCCAGCAATACCACTAGTAGGCATATTTTCGAAAGGGTTCTTATGTACAAAAATCTTCCCAGCAGCACTTTTTACTGCAGTAAAAAACTGGAAACAAATTGAGTCTTTATCACTTGGTGAATGGATGAATAAATTATGGTATATGAATACAATGGAACACTGCCCTTTCATAAGAAATAACATGAAAATGACAGATTCAGAGAAAACTAGGAATATCTAGAAGAACTGGCAAAGAGTAAAGTGAGCAGAACTAGGACGATTTACATAATGATTACAACACTCTAAAGAAAAACAATTTAAAAAGACTTATGAACTCTGGATCAATGAAATGACTAATCATGACATCATAAAGCTAATGACAAAGCATGTAATGAAATTCCTGGTTTCACATATGATTTTCTGTTCGTTGCATGTGGAAAATGTTCATTCATGTTGGTTGGTGTCTGTCAGGTTCAAAATAACAAAACATTAAAAAAAAAATCTGTTAATGAGATGAAGGAGCCTAAAATGCTCAGATATAACAAACTAAGCTAGTAGCGAGTGATCTCGCTATATTACACTGAATAGCTGTAAAGTTACCAATGTGGCTTTAGTTGAAATCCTTTCAAGAAGGGGTTCTCATCTCTCATCTTTGGTCTTCATGGGGTCAGGTTGCTTCTACATCTATTTTTCTATGAGTATAATATAAGAAAGAAATTCATGCTATCTTACTCAATTTCACTCTACTACTATTACTACAATTGTATAATTATCTGTTATCCCATGATCCTATTGCGGCTAAGGATACTAGAAAGCTACTATAAAAGGAAACATAGATGGGGAGACAACAAACTATATGATACAGTGTGTTTTTTATGCACTAAATGACTTCTGATTCATAAAATCATTTAATGTTTAAAAAATGGAAGTGCTGAGCTTGACATCTGCAAAAATATTACTTATTATATCTAGGATTCATTCCATTAATGGGCAAAGAAGTAAAAATTAGTTTTCCCTCTGGGAATCTTCTTAGCAAAACAGAATTTATTAATAAGCTGAGCATTCATTAATGCTAATAACAGCTTACATTATGTCCTCTTTAATATTTATTAAGTACTTTTACATCTATTTTCGGAGACTCTAGTAGCATCAGTACAAGTGTTGTTATCCCTATTTTAAGGTCGGTAACACTGAGGCTCAGAGAAGGAAAATGACTTGTCTAGTTCCCACAACCAGAAGTTCAGAAAGATCAATACTGGAATTTAGGCTTTGATTCCAAGGCCTCTGTTATGAAAACACACTGCCGCCTCAAAGAGACAGCTATGATTCCTAGACAGAATTATAATTTATAATGACACAGCTCTATTTGTAAACAAAAATGTCTTTCCTCACTAGAATAGAACTGGAAAATTTATTGGTACAATGACTTTTATTAAAAACACCTCAGAAAAGGTATAGTATTAGGATATAGACTGAAATACACCAGAATACAATTAATCTTGACTTCTAGTTGTAATACACCTTTCTTTCATAAGATTATCATATTAACAACTAAAAAATCTGATATGGTAACTAGAAAAACTAATGGATCCAGCTAGAGTTATCCAGTACCAAAGAGCAGAGCTGTTATTCTTCAGTCAGAACTTAACCACAGTGCAATTCTGAGCAGTCAACATGAGCCAAATTTCCTCAAGTGGTGGACATTCAATTCACTCCAGAATTGAAAATCTGACATAGTTCACAAGTATTAAATCTAAATTTAAAGTAAATGTCAACTTTTAAAAGTGTATATACCACATTAAAATCTCTCACACCATCCTACAAGATTGACAGTAATTTGCATGTTACTTAGCCGATAACATGACCCATTATATTTTCCTTAAAGAAAAACAAAACAAAACCACAACTTAAACATCATATAAAATGGACATTTCTAACATAAACAGAGACGACTGTACATGAAAATGTGAATCTATTATGTACAGCTTGCTTTTCTTTTTTAATACAAAAGTCAACCTATAACTTTAAAAGGTATACTGCTCATAGATTCTAGCCTTCATTCTGGTCTCCTCTATGCATTAAAAAAAATATCCAAAAACTTTAATGATCCTCTTCTCTTTCGCTAAATTTTTTTTTCTATCCTTTCTTTAGCCCCACTCCCCCCAACCACTCACCACCAACTGGAAAAAGAAAAAAGAAAAACTTATCTTTTCAACCTTATTATAAAATACTCCCACAGTCCTTCCAAAGGAGCCTTCTTGTTGTACCTCAAAAGATACTTCATTTCCTCTCTAAATGCTTTTGCCATAACTGTCCCTTATACCTAGAATACATTCCATCCTCACTTCTACCTCTAAGAACTGCATGCATCTTTGGAGAAACTGAGCTCAAGCACTATTCTCTCTATATGAAACTTCTCCTGATCTCCCCCATTACTAGTATCCTCCCAACCAAAACTATATTTTGTATATATGCTGTATAAATCGACATATGTAAATACTGTTTTGCTTTCTTTACTCCCCAAAGCTTGCTCCGTTAGGCAAAGAATTGTTTCATTTTTGTTCTTGTAATCCCAACACCTAGTATAATACTTGGTACACAGAAGGCACTGATAAATGTTAGACCAATTTTCTGAAAAGCTCCTTTGTGCCTCTTGAAAACTATCTGGTTTCAGCAAATAGTTAACTAACTTATTTAACATCTAATTATTCAAGTCAACTTAGATAATGAATTAAAATGATATTAATGGCAGCTTTTAGCTTCAGTATTAATCTTAATTTCTATTTGGTCCTCAAAATAAAATTCTGGTCACTAAAATTAAGCAGTCTAAGGTTTAAAATAAGAAATAAGCATTCTTATAAACAAAAATGTTTTCTTATTTTAAACACCAACACCTGGAGAAATGGAAAGCAGTCTGGCAGAATATAGGCTTTTAAACCAATATCTTCCAACATTTAAATAAATTCAGAATGGATATGTGACCTGAATATTAAACGTCATTATCATAAAAAATTAGAAGAGGTCATATAACTTACACTCCTAAGCATAGTAGGTTAATTCTTAATGCTCCAAAAGATGGAATAGATCATTTGATTATATGAAACTGAAAAGTTTTTGCACAATTAAAATTAATGCATTTAGAAGATAAAGGAAAACACTGGTGAAAAATATTTCTATCAAATGTCTCTCATAAGGGTTTTACACGATATATAAACATCATATATTATGTTGGTTGATGTCTGTCAGGTTCAGAATAACAAAATAGATAAATAGATAACTAACAGAAATGTATAAAGCCAAAAGGGATTCCCCAATAAATGTGGTCAAAGGATAAGAACAAACAGTTCTCAAAAGAAGAAATCACAAAATACTAATAATCATATGAAAGAAGGGTCTCATCCCTATTAATTAAAGAAAAGTAAAAAGAAAACCTCAAAGTTTCACCTCATACCCAGCAAACTGGCCAAGAGGACAAAGAAGGGAATAGTCACTGTTGGAGGAGTTGGGGAAGGACAAGAACATTAATGTATTGTTGATGGGGAACTGTGAGTTAGAACCACCATCCTGAAAAAGTCTGAAGTAATGCAAATAGAAGTGACTAAAATGTCCATACTTTTTGAAATAGATTTCACTGCTAACCAATATATCCCAAGGAGGCCACCGGCAAAACAAAAACAAAAACTTCCATATATACCAAAATTCTTATAGCAGCACCTTTTTGTGGTAGCAAAGGTCTGGAAACAAAAGAGGTGCCCAACGATTGGGAAACAGGTAAACAAATTATGTCACATGAATGTAATGGAATATTAATACTGTGTAGTAAGAAACAAACATGATGAGTACAGAGAAGCATGTAAAGATTTGTATTAACTGATGCAGAATGAAATAAACAGAGGTAGGAAAACAACACACACAACAATTGTAACAATGTAAATGGAAAAAAAGAACCACAAAACTATAGAAATTTAATGTTACAAAATTATAAAGAACAAGTTTGGCCCCAAAAAAGATAAGAGAAGAAACATCTTTCCTACTACTTAGCAGGGGTAGGTAGAGTTCGTGGATGGACAACACAATGCATATAACGTAAGATTTTTTTCAATGCGTTAACTAGTTTCGCAATTTTTTTTTCCTCTTGTTAAAAATTTCTTTAATATGGCTCTTTGGGACAGATCTGGGGGAAATTGCAGGTGATAGAAAAACCAAAGATACTAACAAAAATCTATTTTAAAAAGCTGGAAAATCAGCTAAGCCATGCAGTATCTAGCACCTAGCAAAACAATAACTCAATTTAAAATAAAAACAAGATTTCAGAAAATAAACTAATAACACTCATATCTTGCAAATAAACATCTAATTATCCCACTTCCCTAAGTGTCCTCTCCAATCTATCTTCTCTTCCCTTATTAGGGAATCTCACCAAACACTTCACTATAAAAATTGAGGCCATCTATGAGATAATTCCCTTTCCTCCTCAACTCTATATTACAAATCACCTCAACAGTATCCCCCTGCTTTCTGATCTAGACTGAGGAATAGGCAGCCCTTCTGGTAAACTTCAACCTCTCTACTTGTGCCTTTTATCCCATTCCCTCCCAATTCATCTCCTCCAGAAGTTTTCCTCCTTAGATCATTTTTCTTTCCCTAATTTCAATCTTTTTTCATTACCCCATTGGCCCTTCCCTATTACTTAAACAGGTCTTGATCTACTCATTCTTCAAAATTCTGCACTTGATCCTACCACTATTTCAAGCTACTGCTCAATATCTCTCCTCCTTTTCACAGCCAAACACCTCAATTTTCTCACCTCAGCCCTTTGCAATTTGGATTCAGATCTCATCATTCAACTGAAACTGCTGTCTCTTAAGATTACCAATGATGAAATAACTGCTAAACTGCATCATCTTTTCTTGGTTCTTATCCTTATTTACCTCTGTAGCTCCTTATTTACCTCTCTGTAGCTTCTTGACCTCCAACGCTAAGGACCACCTTGTCTTCCTGGGCACTCTCTCCTCCCTGGGTTTCACACCACTGTTCCCAACCAGTTCTCCATCTAAATGCTTCTTCTCAATCTCTTTTACCTGGATTCAACCACCCTTCAGGAGTGGGTTTAGCCCAGGGCTCTGTCTTGGGCTCTCTTCTCTTCTCTATGTACTCTCCAGCCATTCAGCTTGTCTATGATTCTTTCTGGAATTCCTTCTGCTGTCTTCTCTGTATTTTAAAAATTATTCCTCAATGACCTCCCTTTCTTTTTATTATTGTATTCCTATCTCCTTAGGCCCTCTTATTCTCCCTTCACTGAAAAACAAATAAAAAACCCCCCACAAATTTGGCTTTTTTAAAACAAATACGGAAGTCAAGCAAAACAAATTCACACAGTGGCTATGTCCAAAACTTATTCCACATTTTGAATCTATCACCACTATCTAAGGAGGTAGGATAACATGCTTCATCATCAGTCCTCTAGAGCTGTAGTTGGTCACTGCCCTGATCAAAGTTCTCAAGTCTTTCAAAGCGGTTTTTCTTCATACTGTTGTTGTTAAAATGTTGTGAGGCAGGTAGGCGGCCAAATGGGTAGAGTGCTAGGCATGGAGTAAGGAAGATTCAAGTTCAAATCCAGCTTCAGACACTTGCCAGCTGTGTGACTCCAGGCAAGTCACTTAACCTCTGTTTGCCTCAGTTTCCTGACATGAAATGAGGGTAAGAAGAGCATCTATCTCTCAGGGTTGTTGTTATGATCAAATGAGGTAATACCTGTAAAACACCTGGCACAGTGCATAGCACATAGTAAGAGCTACATAAATGTTAGCTATTATTATACAGATTTTACATATATATATATACATATATATATATATATATATGTATATATATATATATATATATATATATATGTATATATGTGAGCTGCTGCTCATTTCACTCTACAATTCATAAAAATATTCCCAAGTTTCCCTGAAACCGTCCCCTCATTCACTTCTTACAGCCCAACACTGTTCCCTTACATTCAATACCATCATTTAATCATTTCTCGCCCCTCCACCCCATTCCTGCCCCCATTCTCCCAATAGATATCCAACCAGTTCTAGTCTAACCAGCCTGCCTGCTGTCCCATCTACAATACATTCACGCTCCACTCTCTAAGTCTTTGCCTGGGATGCATTCTCTTCTCACTCTCCCTTCAGAGAAAACCTATCTCCCCTCAAAGTCGTTGTGCTCCCCTAAAAATTATTTTGCATATATTGTTTTTATCCAGTAGAATATAAGCTCCTTGAGGGGAAGAACTGTTTTATTTTTCTTTATATTCCTGGAGCTTAACATAGTATCTAACTCATAATAAGAGCTTACTGCATAACAATGCTTACTGAATAAATATTTTCTAATAATCATGATAATGCACTGAAACACAGACTGTTAGAACTGGGACAGAACAGAAAGATCACCTAGTATAACCACCTCTTCCTTTTACTGATGAGAAAACTGAAGTTAAGAGAAATTAAATGACTTACCTAAGGTTTGCACTGTGAGTTAGTGACAGTGCTGGGACCAGAATTTTCTGATATCCAATCCAGTGCTATATTACTACCTCTAGTTGTTTAATAACTTCCCTTATTTGGGTGCTAATTTTTCTCCCTTTGTCATTTAAACCTTGTATACTCTTCCTTTGGGCTATTTTTTTTTTGGAGATGGAAAAAATGGTTTGGCAAGAGTGGGTTAAGGTTCAACTTGGAGAAAGTGTGGTTTCTGTGCCCTAAAGGTGTAGTTGGATGACCTGGGTTCAATCTTGTGCCTGCTACTCTAGCAAGTTACTTAACTTGTTCCCTCATCTTCAAAATCAGGGTGATTTCATCATGATGTCAGTAGTCCTTTCAGAGAGCTAAGTCTATGATCCTGTGAATCTCGAGCATGTATGCCAAAGATCACAACAGCACCACAACAATGAACTTCCCTTCAAGTCAGCTGAAGTAAAACCGACAGGCCTTCTAGTTTTCCTCTCCTTCAAACATCCACAAGCTATCTGTACCTTCCTATCCTAGCTGAGGAACTAATTCCACTCATCAAAAATATCAGGATTAATTTACCAAAGTTCAGGATAAGGAAGATTTTGTTAGGTACAAAATTCAAGACTAAGTGTGCATGGGAAGCAAAAAAATCTGAATTGACTACCAGAAGAAACCTAGGGTCAGGCTCTATTTCATTGTGTCCTAGTCTCTCATAGCTGTTACCTTCACTATTTCAAGATCAGTACAATCAAGTTGTATTTATTATTTAAACAGTGAAGCCCAAATAGTGAAGTCTAAATCTGAACAGTGTTAAGTTTCAGCAACTTTGACAAGCAGAGATGAGTCCTAACAACCATCCCCCAACATAAGAATTTATTAAGCATCTAATATTTACAATTAACTGGTGAAGCCACAAAATAAATAAGGTAGGAAGCCAGCTCTCAAATAAAGTTACAAATCTAGTAACTTGCATCTTCTCACTATTTATCTAAACATTAGACTAATTCTGGCCCCCATTATCTCTTTTCTTTCAGAAGTTTCTCCTCCTCTCTCAATATATCCTCCAACACAGCTGCTGAAATAATTTCCCTAAGGAACAGGTCTGACCATGCCATTCCCCTAGACAAACATCTTCAGTGGCTCCCTACTGCCTCTAGAATAAAAGCACAAAATCCTTACCTTAGCATTTAAAACCTTCTGAAATTGGACTCAAATTTACCTTTCTCCAATTATTTCAGTGTTCCCTCTTCAAGAACTCTCCAAATCCAGCTAAATTAGACTAATTGTCCCTAAATTCAGCAGACTTCCTATGCCTGGAATTCATTCCCTACTAAATGTAGCCTCCCTCCATCCCAAAGACTTTCCTGATCCTATCAGCTGTTCCTGCTCTATCTCTGAATACAGCTTCCTTATAAGCTCTTCATAGTCAAGGATTGTTTCATTTTATCTTTGTTATCTCGATCTTCTAGCATACTATCAGACTACACAGTATGTAGCACAGTTAAACTGAATAAGACAGGATTATTGACAAATAATACACAGTGAAATACAATAGGGAGTTAACAAAATGTTAGGAGAACCCCAACTCAGAAAGTAAAGTGGTATATACAAGTCCAAAGAGGCAACACAATAGACTTTAAGGAGGATTTGGCAGGTGAGTGTCTTGAGCCAATGACAAGACTTCAACTGTTGGGAACCTGGGATTCTGAAGGTTAAGGGGGGAACACTGATCAAACCAAAAGTGAACTTGGGGAAAAGTAGCAACACTTTATCCTAGCAGGAAAGATAGATAGCTGCAATAATCAAGATTAAGGCTTGCCAAGTTCCCTAGTTAGACACATCCACCTCCTGAACAGAGCAGGAAAGCTCTGGACCTGTTCAGTGAACAGTTAAGATAGGTGCAAACCTGACTGGGTTGGAAGGCTTCTGAAATAAAGGAATATATATTTTACTGGGGAAGGACTAAGAGGTGCTTATCGGGTTTTGGGCACAGAAATTATATAATGAGATCTGTGTATAAAGATTAATCTAAAAGAGGTAGGAAGGATTGATGGGACAGGATAAAGACTAAAAGTCAGGAACAGGAGCAGTGATTTTCATTCACACTATTACCAAGCATTTACTAAGCTGTGGTGTTATGGAAAAGTAAACTGATCAGAGGACCAGGACTGAATTCCTGTTCTGCCTGTGTGATCTTGGGTAAATCAGTTAACTTCGCTGGGTCTTATCTAACAAAGAAGGGATTTTGCGCTGGATTATCTTTAAAGTCGTTTCCAGCTCTAAACTCTATGATCTTAAATATTAAGCTAAAGATATCTTGGAACATAGAGGAGAACCTGCTTTCTGCTGTCTGACTGGGTGGTCCAATAAAGAATTCAATAAAATAAATAAATTAAAAAAGAACATAAACTGTCCAGTATACACAAATGCTGAGGAACAAAAGCAGTGCAGATTAATCTTAATCAAGGAAGGTTTCTTGGAGGAGATGAGTTGTCATTTGAAAGAAATAAACCAGAGCACTCCAGTCTGTTAAGTGAGACAGGAAGTTGCAGTGCTCCAATTCAAGGCTTGCCCTGTCCTCTCAGTAAATGATTTTATATATTCACTTCCACTTAGAAAACTTACAGTGACTTTTTTCTATAAACTTTTTTGTTTGTTTTGATTTGTTTTTAGAGAGAAGCAGTGTGGGAGTAGTGGACAGAAATCTGGGTCAGGAGTCAGGAAGACTTGGATTCAAGTCCTACTTCTGATACATAGTTGTATAACTATAGACAGTCACTCTAATTCAATGTCTCCAGACAACTCTCTAAAACTATAACTTATAAAGTAGGTGATCTGCATTGGCAGACTGAGTTTCCTCACTGGGAGTTCCCTGTACCAATAAGAACACAGGTTCAGTGAAAAAAAACAAAAAAGTCCAGCAAAGAAGAAAAAAAAAACCTAAAACTAAATTCAACTACACAAAAGCAATACTATTAACTCTAAAATGGGGCCAGATATTCTCATTTAGAACATCTTTTGATTTTTTCCTTTGAAGAAAGTTTAAGTTGTGGTTTAATAAAATTAATCAGAAATAGTCTTGCTTATTTTAAAAACAAGAGTTGGGGGGGAGTCCATTAACCCTAATACATCAGTATACTTAAAAGCATATTTCAGATATAGTAGGGAGATTTACCTCCTCCACAAAGCCTTATACACTGAACTCAAATCAATCACAGACAATATAGCATTAACAACCTGATAAACTGGGCTATAAGCTAGTTGTTCTGAGAATTCATCATTCCATATTTTGACTGTTTACATGTACAAGTCATTCTCCCATTGCTAGAATCACCTCTCAGAATCCTCATCATCTTTCAAAGCTTATCTCCTTGATGGTCCCATTTATTAAGGTTTTCTAGCTCTTCAAATTACTTTGTGTTTTATTCATCTGTATTCATACTTTATCACCCTTGGTCTTATCTATAGAATGTGAGCTCCCTGAAGGCAAAGACTTTCCTCTTTGTCACTTTAACCCCAGTGCCTATTATAATGCCTTATATTTCTTAAATTGAACAGAATTCTATCCAAAACAAACAGGTATAATATAGGGTTGTTACAGAAAGGTAAAAAGCAAAGAGTTTGTCTTGTCTAACATTGAATGACATGACAAAAAGGCTGGACAAAGAATAATTTAACAGCTCATCTATCAGTTCACTACTTCAACCACTGAAACAGACTGCCTTTCTGTATTACAGCTGTTCAGTGTCCTTCCAAACCAGTCAGTCTTTGCAACTGGAAGAGGCAGCAAACAGTAAACAGCAACGGCAATCTCACAGTAATTACTTAGTATACTTGTATACAAATGCTATGTCCCTTCCTGTCTAAATTAAATGTGACTGATACGAAAATTATTTCCTCTTCAATTCAGAAAATGTATCAAGTGTAAAAATTTGATGAAATTTCAAAGTATATCTTAACTATAAGGTAGTTCATTATATAGATATGAATGATTTTTTTTCAAATTCTAAACATCTCCAAACAGCAGGGGTATTCTAGGATCCTTATACAGGTCCTTATAAGAGTCATGCTCTCGGAGGCAGCTGGTGGATAGACGGCAGGGCCTAGATTTAGGCAAATGTGAATTCAAATCAGGTCTCAGATACCCACTTAGCTACAAGATCCTGGGCAAAACAATTATTAACTTTTGTTTGCTGGGGTTTCCTGAACTCCAACAAGGGGATGATAATAATAACACCTACTTAGTAGGGTCATTTTGTAAAAAGCACCTGGGATAGAGTCAGCACTAAAAAAAAATGTTTACTCCTTTCCCTTAAAATTTTTATATGTGATTTTTATTGTTCGAGTGATTATTTTATAGTTTTAAAATGAACAATCACTAAGACAAAAATCTAAAGTTTAAATAAAGTAAACATTTCACACTTGAAACAGCAAAAAATAAGGATACAGGCAAAAGTCATAAAAAGCCCTTAAATATCATAAGTCACAAACTCCTCCTTCCTAACCTGTTGTGGCCAACCACTTTACCCGTGTAAACTCCAAAATCTCTAAAATGCAATCATGTCATTTGTTAAAATCTATGCTGTGCCTCAGAATCATGGCCAAATATCTTTAAGAAGTTTAATTTTTGAAAGTTGAAGTACAAGTATCTGTAGTTGAATTAAATGATCTAGCCCGTAAGCTGCAACTCTTGCAAGGTATACAAAGGGTCGGTTCCTGGGGAGTTAACAATTAATCTGATAACATTCCTGAAATTTTCTAATCTTGACTTCTTGTACAAACAGGTGTAGCCTGGTCTAACAAAACTTAATGTTACCAAGGAAGGGAGTTGCATGATTACATCTCTCTTAAATTTTCCTCCCTTATGCTGTGACTTCTTGGTCCCGGGTCACATAAAACTCTGCAGGTGGTAACAAGTAAGGGAGAGGAGGAACTAAGCCAGCTCTCCAACAAACTCAACCACAGCCCTGCCCCAAGCCACCCGCAGGGAGATGCAGCCCAAGCTTGACAAGGCCTACACCACCACTGTACAAAAACCTCCCCACCCCCAGAACTGCCAGCAGCCAATGTAATGAATGCTTCCGTCAACAACACACATTTCCCTCTTCCCACAGCAGAACTCCTCGCTCCCAACCAGCCATCTGGGGTTGGAGTCAGCCGCCACACCACCATAACCCAAGACTTCAGGCTTAGCCGTTCCCGTCCCGTCCCCCCCCTCCTCCGCTTCCCCGGAGATGAAAAGTAATAGAGACCGAGTTTCCACTGCGCATGGCGGAGAGACAAACAGCATCCATTCCCCGCCTCCCCAACCATCCCCCCCCCCAGCCTTCCAGGGGAAGACAAGCACCGGTAGGGAGGGAGAGAGGGAAGGAGGAACCAGGCCCGGGAGAGAATGTAGGAGAAACAAGCCCAGTCGGAGGAGCCGCAGCATTTCCTGCTTTAACTAGACCTTTCGATTGGAAACGGAAGGACCCGGGGAACTGCTTGCATTGCAACCCCATAGCACCCAAGCATTTCTCCTAAAGAGCCCGAAGTAGGGAGGGGGCGGGGGAGAGCGACGGGGGTGGGGTGGGGGGGTGCTTCCTGGCACACTTCATTCATTTATAAGCTTTGGTCTCCCCAAGTCTTTCCCATTTTGGATGATGTTGAATACTGCTCAAGGGGGTTAAGTGAGAGTCCGAAGAAGAGGAGTCCCTTTTCTGGGGATGGGGAGACTCCCGGGGAAAAGGAACCCCTCCCCCGCCCGCCCCCAGCGGCCTGAGAGTAAAGTTTGAAGGAGAGGTGAAAGGAGAGGGGGCAGGGGAACTGGCGGAGCACAGCCCGGAAAGGTGACACTACCTCGGCCCCCTGCACCCCCAGCTTCCCTGGCTGGGCTGCGGGAACGACCCCTTCCCTCCCCTCTCCCACTCTCTCCACAGAGGGCAGTGAATTTCGGAAAACTGACCACACATTTCTTGCCGAGGAAGCTGAAGAGCGCCTCGTTCTCTTGCGGGGTGAGGAGCAGCGAGCCCACGTTGGTGACCCTCCTCGGCGGCGGCGGCTGCTGCTGCTGCGGCTGGCTGTTGCTCATGGTGGCGGGGGCCGGCAGGGCCGGGGCCGGAGCCGGGGCCGTGTCTTCCTCGTCCTCCTCCGCCGCGGGGCGGCCGGGTGGCTGCGTGGGTCTCCCCCTCGCAGTGACAGGGGCGGGGAAGAGTGGAGTCAGAGCCGCAGCATCTCGCAGGGCTTCTGGGGGAGGGGGACGAGGAGGAGCCGGTCGCGAGCGGAGGGTGGGGGGACCTCCCTTCGGGCCTGGTGGAGAGGAGAGGTTCCCAGCTGCCTGTGCTTTGCTGTCCGCGTCCTCCGCGACTAGCGACGGCGCTAAACTCTTAACTCCTCGGGTTCTTCCGCGGCAGCAGCAGCAGCAACGGCAACGGCGGCGGCTGCGGTGGGGGCCGCACAATCCAACATGGCAGCGGGGGCGGGCGAGACCACAGGACACGGGAGGCGGGGGTGCGCGCCGGAAACTCCCGGCCGCCAGAGTCAGAGCAACCTTTCTCCTCCTCCCCCCTCCCCTGGTCCCAGTCCGCCCTCCCAGTCCTGCCCCGCAGGCTCCGCCTCCTCGCCTATCGGCCCCGCCTCCCCTTCCGCCTGAGGTGGGAGTGCGGCCGGTGCGCGCTGCTGCCTGCCCGCTCGGTGAGCGCCAAGGTGACGACGTGCCCTCGGGGTCCCCTTCCTCGGGAGGTCGACCTGTTGGCCTGTGGAGCCACCGGTCTGAGGTCCAGCTGCAACTGCCACAGCTCCTCGGGAACTAAAGGATCGGGGTGGGTGGAGGGAGGGGGGCAATCCCATCTCCCTGCTGCACCCGCTCACCTCTCCCGGTGCCCGAACCTCCCAGTAGGCCTTGGCCTCGCCCGCAGGAAATGGGGCCTGTTGCGGGCTCGCAGACGGAACGTGCTCCCCCCTCCCCCTAGTCACCCAGCCCCCCACCCGAGCAGCGTCGCCCAAAACTGCAGGTGTCCAAGCTTTTCTCCAACTTTGTCCCAACTTCCGAGGGAGCGGAGGAGTCCACGGGCAGGCCGCTCTCGGCCCCGGGAGGTTGCGTGAAAGCGCCCTTCCTTGCTGCCGCGGCCAGCCCGGAAGGGCACCAACGTCGTTCACCTGGTGGCGTTTTACAGCCTCCGCTCAGACCTTCGTAGTGAGGCCCGGGAAGGATTCCTTCTCCTCCGAGGCCGGACTCGCCTCTCTTTTCCTATCCAGGAGACGGGCCGAAGGCTTTGTTTTATTTAGTTCCACTGAAGCAGAATCATTTGGAAATGTTACCTGTAACAGGTCCCTTGCAACTATAAGACAGTCTGGCACATAGTAGGCATTTAATAAATGTTTGTTGAATTGATTCAGAAATATTTGCCAAATGCTTTGAAATAAACCTCAACAATACTTTTAAAAATCGATGTTGCTTATTTGGGTGCAATGCTGAATGCTGATACACCTGAATTATGTGTTTAATTCAAGCCAATAAGCATTTACGAAATTCTTGCTAAGTGCCAGGCAGTGCTCTAGACATAGTACAAGGGCAAAAAAGAACGCAAAACAAAACCAATCCTTGGTCTCAAGGAACTCACATTCTAATGAGGGAGACAACATGCAAACAATTATACACAAACGATAGATACAGGGTAGATGAATTGGTGATAATCACGGAGGGAAAGCAGAAGTATTAAGGGAGAATGAGAAAGGGTCTGAGAGGGTGAGACTTTAGCTAGGACTTGAAGGAAGTCAAATGGGTAGGAAAAAGGAGAGAATTTTTTGGTTGTGGGGGACAGTGAAACGCACGAAATTGGAGTGTCCGACATGAGGAACAGCAAGGTAGTCAGTGTCATTAGATGTGAGAGTAAGATGAGGGGAGTAAGGTGTAAGAGGACTGGAAAATTAGGAAGGGGACAAGTTAGGGCTTTAAAAGCCAGGCAGGATTTTATTTTTGATCCTGGAGTAAATAGGGAGCCATTGGAGTTTATTGAATGGTGGTGTGACATGGTCAGACCTACAAAGTTTTAGGAATATTAGCTGAGTAGAGGATGGATTGGCATGGGGAAAGACTTGAGGCAGGTAGACAAACCAGAAGTTTCAATAAATAAAGTAGTTCTTTTGAAATATAGTGAGCTATTACATATATAAATGCCTCTGAGGCTGATTCATTGCTTCCTTGTTGCATCTGTCATAAATCTTTGTTAATATGTATTTACTGTATCCCCATTACCAAGTACAGTGCCTGAATGATTATTGAGTGATTGTTGTATCTCCATTGCCTTAAAACTCTATGACCTAAAACTCTGATTCCTCAAAGAGCCTGGTATTTGGAGACAGCTAGGTAATATGGTGAATATATCACTAGCTCTAGAGTCAGGAAGACCAGAGTTCAGATAATTTACTAGCTATGTGATCCTGGGCAAATCAAATTCTCTGTCAGTTTCCTCATCTGTAAAAAGGGGGAAATAATAGCACTCACCTCATAGTGTTGGTGTGTGGGAAAAATTAGATGATATTTGTAAAGTGCTTTGCATACCTAAAGCCCTATATAAAAGCTAGCTGTTACTATTCTGCCCCAATGGTGAGAATGTGCACATGAAATCATGGGTAGCACAGATAAGCTATACCCAGTTTCAGGGTGGGGTGTTTTAGCTGCTCGTAGTAAAACAAATACAGCTTTAAACCCCCATCAGTTTATTCTCTACCAAACCAGGAACCATATATCAAATAGCAAAACTTTTATTTGGCACAAAATAGCAAAGTCAATGACCAGGAAAATCCCCCTTTTATACAAAGAGGTAGAGTCTCCTGCAGATTGTCATACTGATGCAAGAGGTCATACTTTCCTCTAGCCACCATCCCTTCTAGCCCCTCTACCTCCAACAACTCATGATCTGTGATCTTTGTATTACATCACGGCAAGTACCTCCCTGTGGTAGGAGCAGCATCTGCTCCAAGTAGGCTAAGCTATTAGATTTCCCCTAAAGAGCAATGAAAATATCTTCAAGATTTAATGGTCTTGAAGACTAATGTTGAACCTTTAATATAGTTTCCTAGTAACCTATATATAAAAGCCCAGTAAAGGAGGAGGGTCCTCAGTTGTATGTCATGGTGGCAAATGGAGAGGCAAGGGACCTGCATCTAAATACATCAGTGTTGTAACCATCCTGAATACACTTTCAATGCTATTAAGTAAACTCCTTTTTGTTAAATGTTATACAGTCTACAAGCATCTCATCATATTCCAATCCTGAGCTGTAACCACTAGACAGGCCTGAGCAAAGCCTGGTCTATCTACAAGAAGCCATCTGTATCTCCCTGATGCTGACTACACCTCAGTGCTATTGCACTGTACTTTAAGAGCTGAGTATCCTTTCTTTTTCCAAAGCTACCCAGAAAAGCTATTGTTGTCATCTGTTGGGGTGTGCTGGTAAATTTTTAACAACATTTCTCAAAAAAAAGTACTACATGATTTTAAATTTAATATGCATTATTAACGTTTTCTTAAATCTTGGACAACATATCAAGTCCTGATTTGTAGCATTCCAGTTTCTAAGGCTCCCCTTATCCCCCTAAACACCCAGCCTGGATCTCTTGAGCCTTTTGAGGAGTCTTCAGCACACCTGTTTTTCTATGCTGTTTCTTGGAGCTGCAGCAGCCATGGAATTGCAGGGCTTCTTCCTCAAAGAGAGTAGTATAACTTTCTCTTGTGAGGCTACTCATGCCTTGAGCTAATTAACACATTTCAGATCATTTGTTAGTAAGGACCACATCTGCACCTTCTCAACCTGGCAGCAAGATCCTTCATCTCAACATATTTCTTTTCCAACCGACTCACACTGTCCTCCCCTAAGGAATTCCCCAGGATATTTATTGATACCTTTGATAACTAGGTCAAGTAAAGTCAATGCCCTTCAATTCCTACTGTCTAGTACCAGAGCTATGAAAATTACCCAGAAATTTTGATTAAGCCTTAAGTAGGTACTTAACTTATTATAACCTTTACCTTAAAGATCGCATTGTGTCAACACCTACATTATGTTTCCATTAGATAGTTATTAAATTAAAAATCCCCCAATCTAAAAGGCTCAATCTGATAACTATTGGTCAACCACAGCTCAACACACTTTAAAAGAGAATTTTTAAAATGCAGAGTTGAAGTGTTTTGATCATGTTAATTATATATAATAAATCTAAAGAGAAAAATTAAATCTTTCTCTAAATCTTCACATAAGAAGCAGAAAATTTGAGAAATGACAGTTCAAAATCAGTGTTTGATTTGAAATGTAGGAAGCCAGAGATGGTTTGGAAAAGCATTCATTAAAAATTTTGTTTTAGTTTAGCACAAGCTGAATGCGCTGTGCAAGACCCTAGGATACAAAGAAATATGAGACAGGACTCTGCTGTTAAGAACCTTGCTAGGAAATATGTATGCAAATTGAACCTATGCACTATCATATACAAGAAGTAAAAATCTGCTTTAATCAAAGTTCTGAAAAATTTGAGGAGGGAGACTTTTGCCTTTTAGTAAGAAGGAAGAAGGTTTTTATTAGAGGAGTTGGTAGCTGGAAAGAAACAACCCCCACCCCACTACTATTTCTCTCTATTGAATTTCTTCTTTCAAGGCCCAGCTGAAGTATGACTTTTTCCATAAATGTGAAATAGTTCAACAGTAGGACATGGGAATGGAAGGTGAGAGGGAAGGAAAGGATTCCAGGGATGTGATTGTAAGGCAGAAATGAGAGGACAAGATGAGAACAGAGATGTATAATAGTCTGGCTTAGCTAGTGAAAAGATGAATTTCACCCAAAACACTGAGGGCTTTGAATGCCAAGAATAGAAATTTATTCTTTATTCATTAAGCAGTAAGGAGCCTAAAGTTTTAAAGTAGCCACAATCAGTGTTTTAGGAAGATTATTTGGTCAGTGCTATGAGAGATTGTTTGGAGATTGGAGAAGCACAAAGGTGAGTAAGAGGCTATTTTAATAGTTTAGGTGATCGTATGGTGTCATTCATTGCCTTTGGAATTGAAAGAAGGGGTCAGATGTGAGAGACATTGTAGATGTAGGGATTCTTAACTTTTTTTTTTTTTGGTCAAGGACCCTTTTGGCAAGTCTTGGGAAACATATGGACCTGTTCTCAGAATAAGGTTTTAAAATGTATAAATTAAAGTAAAAAGGATTACAAAGGATGCCAATTATATTAAAATATAGTTAGCAAAACATTAAAAAAAAGTTAACAGACCCCAGATTAAGAATCCCTGTTGTAGAGATAGACTTGATAGGACTTGGCAACTGGTTGCACGTGTGGGAGGAGAGAGAGGAAAAAGTCAAAGCAGTAGGGCAGTATTTCATAATGCAATTAAATCTAGAGAGGCAGTAATGGAAAACAGAATTTTGGGACTGGAAAAAGATCTTTGAGATCTTCTAATTCATCTCATCCTTCCATTTTACAGAAAATAATACTGACATCCAGTAGAGGTTATGTAATTTGTATAAGGTTACATTGTGAATTAGTGGCAAAATAAGGACTCCTCCTACAATTAGTAATTTTGCTCCTTGGATAACTTAGTTAGCAAAATAAATCCAAAGGATTTTGCCTCATTACAAAATTGGGGTTTCTATGAATTGACAGCACAGATATGGACATCAGAGAGTTTCAGAAATTCTTAGGAAAAGATACGTTAATTAATTTAAATTCCTTACATTTTTTAAAACTTGTTCTCCCCCTGTTGTCCATCCTGATGTTTGCTTGAGTTTTTTCAACAACTCTTCTTTTACAAAGTGATACACAAATTGATTCAGATTTGCATTTTCATTAGTACTAACTAGTAGTGTTTTGCACAGAATAGGTGCAAAATAAGTAATTTTTGAATAGATGAATGAATGAACAAATGAATGAGTCAATAATCCCTCTAAGCCTGATAATATTACTAAGTACTTTTCAGCTTCTGTTTTATCTTGCCTGAGCCTTGGGCTCCAAGTCACATCCCAGCTGGTTCTATGCTATGTTGCTTCACAGGACCTTCAAACACTTTTTAGCTTTTATTTATATGCTTACTTCCCCCATTAAAATGTAAGCTTCTTGAGGGCAGGGCCTATCTTCCTTGTATTTGAATCCCCAACACTCAATATTCCTGGCACATAGTAAATTCTTGCTTAATACTTTATCTATCATCTATCTATCTGTCTGTCTATCTATCTATCTGTCTATCTATCTATCTATCTATCTATCTATCTATCTATCTATCTATCCATTTCATCCACCAACTTTATAACACTTCATTAGACAAAATTTTAGATTAGCCTTCATCTTCCAGCATGCCAGAATAACAAAGTATAATTCCTAGTATGATTTAGAAAACAAATTATAACAGAATCACAGGATTTGATACCTAAAAAGAATGAAATAATAGGGAACAGTGGTCCTCAGCCTTTGGAGATTCATGAACCACTTGCTTCTTTGATCAAAGTTTAAAGGCCTGGGTTCATGGTAGTGAGGATTCACTCTGTGCTTATAGAAGGGTATACAGGGGCAAAAAAAAAAAAAAGGCCTGTTTCATTTTTAGAGATATCTGGAAATGAAAATTTCACAGCTTTATTTATCAATTTGTGTCACAGGTTACTTGCCTTTATACTCTTAGGAAGTCCTCACTGTCTGAGCTTAAAGGTCTTTCTTCTTTAGAAATGGAGAATGCTTAACCATCTTTCCTAAAATAGCCCTTCATACATTCTAAGTCAGTCATTAAACGTAAGCCTTTTTTTTTTCTGAACAATTCCTAAAGGTTATTTGAAGGCCCAAGATATTTTAGACTAATTTTTTTTTCAAACCCTTCAAACATTTTTTTTCCCCTCTTCTGGGCCTTTTCCAATTCAATGATCTTAAATGGGATACAATGCTCTAAGTCTGACCAATGTGTATATGCTGAAATGATAACTTCCTGGCTCTTACATATCTTATTCCTATTATGGGATATTGTTAAACATGAACATAAGATTACTTTGGTGTCTTAATATTAATGCAGGATTTAGGACTTAATATTTTATTCTGAGACCAATCGCTATTATTTTTATTTGTTTAAAAAACTTTTAGCAGGTCCTTTTTTTTTCTTCCTAACACACTTTCCATTTGGCAAAACACAAGAAAGCTTTCTCTCTGTTTTCTTTGGCAAGAGATTTTCTTATCTCGTGTTCTTTTCACCCAGTTAGAGGGACTGGATTTAATCCAGGAAATAAAAAGCTTTTATATCCTTCCAAATGAATATCTCAAACCTTTTAAGGCAGGTTAAGAAGACTGTAGAGATTTTGTTTTCATAAACATATATTTTAAATGCATAAAGCAACAATTAAAAACCCTTCAAACGTGCCTCTGGCACAGAAATAAGAGCAGGTTCTTTTTTCAGGTACATTTCCTCCTTTCTTCTTTCTACTTTTTTGGTTTTAATAATAGCCTATTGGTAAGTATTCGGTGGCAACCCATTATTTTATTTATTTATTTTTTTAGCTCACTCTCACATCATTAGTGGAAAATGTGAAGGAAAACTTCTGCCTCTGCCTCGCATAGACTATTTTATTTACGTATATGGAGATGAATGCATATTTTCAAATGCTGTTTCCTGCTATTATCACTGTACTTTGAAATTTTCTGTTGTCTCAACCCTGTTGTCCATCTTTTTTTCTTACAAAAGAGTTATTGTTTATATCCTGTTACAAGTCCCCTGAAACACTCTGTTCCCCTTGCTAATGTTTAGTACAGTACTTTAAATGTAGTGACAGCCTTCAGCGTGGGGGAGTGTAAAGTAGGCCAGCTGCCCAGAGGGTACTGTCAACCGCCCCTGCTGCCGTAATTGCTAGTATTGATTGATTTGGTGTTAGACTTCTTGTATAAGGAGCCCCCAAACCCACAGAATCATAGGGTTTCATGTACAAAACAGGAGGAAAGCTAGCATTTTTCTTCTATGCAGTCTAAAGTTCTTGTAGGTTATAAAAGTTTATGCTGTACTCTTTATTAGAACAGTCTTTGTGAAAACATTACATATAGTAGCAATTAAAAGAATTTGTCCTAGTACTCCTAGGGCATATATTGAATTCTTTCATTCTTCATCAGCAAAAATCATGACAAACAACCCACTAGCTATTTGTGTGCTCTTTAGATTACTTAGTAGTGGTGAGAAAGGAAGTTGTTCACTTGGGGCTTTTCCTTTTAGACATAAATTATTTATGACTGTGTAACCTTCTATAAGCCATTTCTCTGTTAGACTTAGTTTCTTTGTATAATCATTCAACAAACATTTATTAATAGTCTAGTGCCCTGGTCTCTTGGAGCTTACAGTCACATAGAGTGATAAAACACAAACACAGATAGCTGTTCCAATCCCTCTAACCAATACAAAATTATTACATAATAAGTACATTAGAGTACAAAACAAAATAAAATATGGGTTCCAAAGGAAAAGAGATCATAGGAGGCTTCATGTAAGAGGAGGCATTGAGTTGAGCTTTAAAGGATGGGTAGGAATACAGCAGGCAAAGAGGAGGGTGGTTAAGACATACCAGAAATACAAAACAGTATGAGCAAACACATCTCTTTGAAGAAGGTATGGTGTACTTTTGTGTATGTGTGTGTGCTTATTTTAGCCTATGATTTCAACAATGTGAGGAATTCCTGATTTAGAAACACCTTTCGTAATGCAGATCAATAATAGGTCTGTGACTTAATGTCTTAGAGACTTACTGAAGCATTGGGAGGTTGGATGATTGCTCTGAGTGGTGATCACATAGGAAGCACAGGATTTGTTGACAGAAATTAATCTAGTTTATTTAGAGTAGAATGTATAGAGGCTAACAATATGAGCTAAGGTGGGTAATGTTGGATGGTTTTGGAGAACTTCGAATTCAAGGCAGAGAAAGGAAGGAAGGAAACATTTGTTAAGTACCTACTATGTGCCAGGAGCTGTACTAAGTGCTTTACAAATATTATCTCATTTAATACAACAACTTTGTGAGGTAAGTGCTTTTATGTCTCCATTTTACATGTGAGGCAGCGGTTAAGTGACTTGTCCAGGGTCACACAGCTAGTTGTGTCTTCTTGATTTCAGGCCCATCACTCTATCCACTGTACCACCTAGCTGTCTCCTTAAGAAGAGTTTGAAAATCTTTGACCAGAGGAGTGACATAACTAGATCTGTGCATTAGTAAGATCATTCTCTCAACTACGTAGAAGATGGAATGAAAAGGGAGAAACCTGTTAGGAAATTATCTTAATAGTGCAGGCAGGTGACAGTGATGACCCTAATAAGGATGTGCAGGGAGGAGGGGCTGGAGGTAAAGGATATTGCAGAGGTAGAATCAACAAGATGTGATAACTGATTAGAAGTGAGACAGAAGCAAAAGTCAAAAGTAATTGAAAGTTTCAAATATGTGTGACAAGGTAGATGGTCATGCTACACACAGGGGCATCTGACAAATCACTTAACCTTCTAGAGTTTCAGTGTCTTCATCTACCTACTTTACAGGAATGTTGTGAGCAAAGATGGATGTTGCATGGGTCCTTGCAAAACGATGTTGCAAATATTAGAGCACTATATACATGCAAGTTCTTAAGTCAGGAAGAAGGCCAAGTATACATTGAAGAAGAATAAGTTGAGCTTAAGAATAATTTTAAGGTGTGGGTGGCATATGCAAATATAGATGTACTGTAGGCAGCTAGAAATAATGGGTGTCTGGAGATTATATAACCTGACTAACACTCATCTCTATATTCCTCAGGATTATTAGGTTTGTTTTGGGGTATGTGTGTCAGATAATATTGGTCATTTGGCTCAAGTCCCTATCTTACCTCCACCAGAAACTTGTAAGTGATAAACTCAGTTTGTATCAAGTTAGTAGACAAGATAAGGAACTTGCATTGTAATAGCAAAGCATTTAACAGAGACCAAACACGATAAAAGAATAGAATAAACAATGTTAGAACAAATGCTCTGGGAATTAGAGTCTTATCTTTGGTGAATACTTAGGGAAACAATGTTCAAGACATTGGCATGGTGAGAAGATGGCTGGTCCTTCCTGGAGAAATTTTTCTCTCAAAATCTTAACCTTGTTAAGAGTAGAACTGTCAGGGAAGCCATACCAAACAAAACGCTTTCTGGGTGAAGGGGTGTATCACCACTAAGATGTTGCTTATTTTCGCTTTCCTTTCCAGAGACAATTTTGTCTTGGTTCCAGTGTCCAAAATCATAATGGAATCCTTTTATGGCTGTGGTAGGTCTTATAAGCAACAACTGTTTTCTTATACCTCGTGTAGAATCAGTATTAGTCCACCAGTATAATACTCCATTGCAAACTCCTAAGCTTAGAGAATTCTGCCTCTTCTTTATATCATTTTTTATAGATCTTCATTCTTCAGTTGTTTGCCACCAAATATCCAACAGCAAGGAGGTCAAGGTATATTGGTCCAATTCTTCTAGTAAGGACACACTCCCTAGAGGAAGTCCCAGACTCTTAGCTATGTGTTGTTGTGGCCTGGCTTCCTCCATATCATAAATCAGCTTCACCCTTTCCATGAGAATTACCCAGGTTTCTGATACATGGAGCCAGTACTACATATACTACATACACTAGATTTCTTTGGCTGGCAGTATCCAATTTAGTGCTTGTCAGAATACTAATAAGTGGATTAATATCCTTCTGTGCTTAATACTGTGCTCATGGTCCTAAAATATATCAATGACAAACCATTTCAAAGCCAAGAGCTCCAATTAGTTAATGAGATAATGAGTCTCACTGTTTCTCCTCATGTGCAGTAGGTGTTGGATAGCCTTGACTTCTATAAAGTAAAATTGCTACCAATTTCCCTATACTGTTGTTGGCACATAACACAAGAACCTTGTTTGTATCTGCAAAAGACAATACATGAGTATGCAGGAGGCAGCTATCCAAACAAGCCCTTTAAAACCTCCACACATGTCAAAACCATGTCAAAACAATTTTAGAGGCTTCAACCAGATTCAACCAGGCCTTCTGTTTTGGGTGAAATTGAGAAACTTTATGATCATTAAATTATTTTTCACAAATTTGCAATAGTAACTACTGAACCCCAGGAACATCTTCTGCTCTAGATAATTCTTTTTGTTTTTTTAGTGAGGCAATTGGGGTTAAGTGACTTGCCCAGAGTCACACAGCTAGTAAATGTTATATATCTAAGGTCAGATTTGAACTCAGGTCTTCCTGACTCCAGGTCCAGTGCTCTATCCACTGAGCCACCTAGCTGCCCCTAGATAATTCTTTAGACATAGAAGTCATGAGGAACTTCTTTGCTTTCAAGGTCAACATTCACTCCCTGCTGAGGTACTATATGATGCATCTATTTAACTGAGACTTTACACAAATGATTTTATTTTTATATTTTATAATACCTGACAACTTTAGTTGCTTGTGGACAATTGAATAATTTCAATTGAATTGCTTTATTATTTTCGATTCTTTCCAAACACACTGAGATCATCTATATATAACAACACTTCCACATAATCTTCATTACCAACTGTTTTTTACAATTACCACTGAAAAAAAATGTCATAGGTCCCAGAAATTCCTTGTGGGCACATATTCCAATGAGTCCAATACCACTGGGTAGATGAAGGCCATCTTTTCCTAGTTCTGTCAGGGGGATCTGATAGTAACCACTTCAGAAGTCTAATACTGAATCAAGCAATTCCTGCCTCTGATGCTTATTGCCTGCATGATCTTGGGCAAGTCTTGTAACTTCCCTGAACCTTAGTTTTCTCATCTGTAAAATTAGGAAGTTGGACTAAATGTCTTGAGGTCCTTTCCAGATTCTATGATCTAGTGGCAATATCTCTAGTCTCTGCACTTAGAGTGAATCTTCTCCTTTCTGTTTCTCCCCTTATCTGCCTCATGCCTGTCTTAAGTAAAACTAGGTGGTCAATAATCTTATATGGGGAACATTCCATAAGGAATTCCTGCTAGGATGGGTCATTAGACAAAATGTCGTCTAACATCCTTTCTTATTCTAACATGCTATAATTCTAATTTTTTCAACAATTAGAAAAAATTTATGTTGTTAACCAATAAGATGTATGTCAACAATCGCCCTGTTTTCATTGCTATGCAAACTTGACTACCCTTTCTATGACCATGTTACCACCAGTTAGGTGCCATGACCAATGTGGAAAGATAGGACTTCTCCTTTGAAAATTAGCAGCAGTTGCAAACTTCCTCCACAATTATGCGATGATGGCCTGCCAGTATTACTTACACTACCATTCTCTAAGCCTAAAGGAAAGGAGCTAAAACTTTAGATGTTGCATAACTTTCAAAGGTTTATTGTCTCTTGCTCTAAAAACATCCTTGGTTCTCTCTATCTCTGTTCTTTTCCCTCTTCTTCTTCTGCTTCATTCCCCTAGGAAACAGTGTGCTTTATCCCTTTATAATATCCAGATCCAGTGATTCACAGTGCACATCTCTGTGTTAAAGGCAATCTCATCTCACTGTTAGGTTAAGAGAGACCTGAAAAGGGGAGGAAAGATGATGAGAATTAATGAGGGAAGCAGCATCCCATGACTTCAGCTTTTTCTGATTACCATAGCTCCATCCTCTAAGTGCAGACCTACCATGAAGTGATAGCGTAGCACCATGCTCAGAGTAGGCACTTAATAAATGCTTGTTGGTTTGAAATTGTTTGGACTGTATCATATAGAGCAAAAATCCTTGAACATTTACAAGCTAAACAGTGATTTCCACTTCTCTTTTCTCTCCTTCTTAGTCTGAGGCAAGGAAATCCCTTCTGGTTTCCACAATCAATTTGGACCCCAGGTTCATTACAGTGGTGAATTTTTAAAAACACTAAAGGGAACATGGCAGTTTCCAGTAGACTTGGCCTGAACAAGACCACTTCGGTCAGAAAAGCAGTTTGTCTCAGCCCTTATTCTTACTTTGACCCTATCTGCCTTTGTTTCTTCATCAATTAAATTCAATAAATACTTGCCAAGTGCTTATTGTGTGCCAGGGACAGTGGCAGGTAATGGGAATACAAAGACCCCCAAAAAAGGAAAAACAAATAGTCCTTGCCCTCAAGGATCTTAGCGAGGGTTGGTTAGGGCAAGGGCCCTGGAGGCAAAAGGTAAAACAGATAAATACAAGATACTTTTAGATAAGGAAATCAGGAAAGGCCTCATAAATTGTTTTATGACTCAGATCTCTTGACTTTCTGGTCTAAATTTTGTGCTCAGCTCTTAGCTCTCATTTGCTTTTTTCTTGGTCCACTAATTTAGTGCCATAGCTTCATAACTGCAGGCCTCAAAGAAGCTAACACTTGCCCCAAACAATGGTTGTGATTATCCTGATAATGTTCCTTTCTGCTATCCCAGAATTCATTTATATATTCAGTTGTTTAGACGAGTATATAAAGTGTTTATTATGTGTAGAGAACTCTGCTAACCACTGAAAGGGAAACAAATGTAATTAAGATTTTGTCTCTGTCCTCTCTGAATTTGACGTTTAACAGGGGGTTGTAACATCAAATAAATAAATATAACATAACACATACATAAATATGCAGCTTGTTGTTCAGTCATTTCAGTTATATCCAAGTCTTCATGAACCCATTTAGGGTTTTCTTAGCAAAGATATTGGAGTGGTTTGCCATTTCCTTTTTCAGCTCATTTTACCAATGAGTAAATTGAGGCAAACAGGATTAAGTGACTTGCCCAGGGTCACACAGCTAGTAAGTATTTAATTTGAACTCACAAAGACGAATCTTCCTGACTCTAGGCCCAGCACTCTATCCATTGCATCACCGACTTGCCCCAAATGTGCAATACTATATAACGAATATTTAATAACTAAGCCCTAGCCATAGTGTAATATGGGATATAATAAAAACATAAGAGTGATACAAAGCTTTCAAAATACCAGAATTTTCCAGTTCAGTGATATGCAGTTGAACACATATCTAAAAGGAATCCCTACTAAGACATACTTGAAGACTTCCAGTTAGAGGAACCCCTTACTTCTTGATACAACCTTTTCTACTTTTGGATAGTCTAATTGCTAAAAAGTTTTTTTTTACATCAAGCTTCAGTTTGCCTATGCATTGCTGTACTTCAGAGGAAGAAAAGATCATTTCCTACTTTTGGAGGGTAGGATAGGGGAGGGAAATGGTGATGGGTCTATGAAGGAAATTTTATTTTAGCTGAATCTTAAAGGAAGGATGGAGATGGTGATGGGATGTGGGTGGAAGGAGTGATAAAGAGATGTAAGCAATCTTCTCATCTTCCCTGCTTGGATCTTAGTAATCCTCTGGGCCCAAAGAATCTCTGCAACCAGATTTACCTTGTTATGTCCCAGAATTTCATTTCTAAACACTATATCCCCAGTGATTAAGCTACTCCATTTTGGTTTCACATGAAACTCTTGGTTGCTTCCTAAGCAGGACATTTACTCCAAAAAAGATCCCAAGCCTCTGGCAGAACATGGCTACATGGATATTGTTGCTGTCTCTACTTAACTTCTTCCACTGGCACCACAGTCTGGATGACGCAGGTTGCCTGAACCCTGTAGCCTTCTTGGGGAAGGCTTCACATGTCTCTCCTGTTTGAGTTCCCCAGGCCAAGTGATCCAATATAGTAATATTTGTGCCAGATGCCACAAGCTTCAGAAAGCATCATGGAGGAGAGAAGGAATGCCACCTTCCTGTTCCTTACGATTACCGTAGGTGACAGCTATTTTTTTCTGTATAGTTCGGTTTGTGTAGCCAGGCTTTGTTTTATTTTGTCTTCTGCTGCTGTCATGCAGCAACTCCATGGAAGAATGTGTGAGTATGTGTTGTAAGGAGAGAGTGATACCTCTAGGAATCTCTCAGGGGACAAACATACCCAAAGTCATTCCTTAGCCTGCTGTTGCCACCTTACCTTATTACTTCTCTTTCTCTCCAACTACATTTTAAGTTATTTAAGGGTATGTTCTAAAATTTCCTCACAAATTACAAAAAAATGCAAAATCTCTCTCATTGATTAATTAGCTCTAAACCTCCAATTCATTTTATAAAATTAGGAAAAATCTCTTTTCCCGTAAGCTTCTTCTCCTCTCGTAGTCTCAGAGAACTATGGTGTCATTGACTTAGTGAATCATCAATATCACTGATTATATAATTTATTAGTGGCAAAAAATAATGCAAAGACATTATCCATATATTCATATGTGTGTGTTTTATATACACAAGTATATATAAATATTTCAATAATATGTTGGTTCTGAGGTCATCACCACAGTCACTTTAGTCAATGACAGCAACTGCTGACTCCTTAAAACACAGAAACCACAGTTCCGTGACAATTGGGTTTTCTCAGGATGAGAGTTCAAGTCTCTTCTTGGGATGTCTTCTCCACAGAATAAGAGTTAAACTTAGTTTTTTCAAAATGTCTTTTCAGTCTCTTTCAAAGATATAGTTAATTCTTTTTTCTGCCAGGCAATGGGGTTAAATGACTTGCCCAGGGTCACACAGCTAGTAAGTGTTATGTGTCTGAGGCCAGATTTGAACTCAGGTCTTCCTGACTCCAGGGCCCAGTGCTCTATCCACTTCACCACCTAGCTGCCCCAGATGACAGGTAATCCTTTTTTTAAAAAATTTTATTAATTTATTTTGATTTATCAACAATCACTTCCCTATGCTTTTGAGTTGAAAATTTTTCTCCCCCTTCCTCCCCCCCACCCTCCCCAAGACTGTGCACAATCTGATATAGGCTTTACATTTACATACCCATTAAACATTTTTTCACATTAGTGAAGTTGTAAGTAAAAATTAAAACCAATAGGAGGAACCATCAGAAAGATGAAACAAAACTCAACAGAAGGTAATAATAAGTGATAGTGATTCGACTTCCATAGTTCCTTCTTTGGATGTGGACAGCATTTTCCATCCTGAGGCCTCTGGAGATGTCTTAGATCCTTGTGATGCTGAGAAGGGTTCAGTTTAACAATGTTAGTCATTGCATAACGTGGCTGTTATTGTGTACAAAGTCCTCTTGGTTTTGGTCACTTCACTCAGCATCAGACCATATAAGTCTTTCCAGGTTTTTCTAAAGTCAGCCTGTTCATCATTTCTTATAGCACAACAGTATTCCATTACATTCATATACCACAACTTGCTCAGCCATTCCCCAGTTGATGGGCATCCTCTCAATTTCCAATTCTTTGCCACCATGAAAAGATGACAGGTAATTCTTAAAGTTCCTCACAGATACTTTCTTCAGTAGCAGTTAACTCTCCAAATGTTCTCAACAAAAAAATTAGTTCTCTAAAAGTCTCATGTACTCTCCTTCAAAGATAACTGTTTTTTCTCAAATTGTTTTTCCATGACAGTTAGCTCATTCAGACTCCTTGAGACTCCCTTCAAGACAGCAGTTAACTGTCAGCCCCCAAGATTCTATTCCTTCTCTCTCAAAGGTGTAGTAACAATATTCAAAGTCTCTGTGAGAGGGGTTATTGAACATGAGGTTATATTTGTTTTCATCCTTTTTTGAAATCTTTTTCAGTCTTCCCTTTTCTCATCTTGCTTTACTTTATAAGGAGTTGAGGCATTTTAAAACGTGAAAGTGTATATGTCTTCGTATATTTGTTTATAAGATCTAAATACATTTCTACTTGTATGTGAAATATGTTTCTATAAAAATGACATTTGGAACATATTTATTTATTTATTTATTAAAAAATTTATTTGTTTTAGTTTTCAACATTCACTTCCACAAAAGTTCCAAATTTTCTCCCCATATCATTCCTCCCTACACCCCAAGATGGTCTGCATTCTGAATACCCCTTCCCCTAATCTGCCATCCCTTCTATCTCCCCTTCTTCTCTTATCCCCTTCCCCTTCTATTTCCCTTTAGGGCAGGATAGATTTCTCTACCCCATTGCTTGTATATCTTATTTTCCAGTTGCATGTAAAAACAAATTTTAACATTCGTTTTTAAAACTTTGGGTTCCAAATTCTCTCCCTTCTTCCCTCCCCACACACCCTCATTGAGAAGGAAAACAACTCAATATAGATTATACATGTGTAGTCATGCAAAACACTTCCATAGTAGTCATGTTGTGAAAAACTAACTATATTTCCCTTCATCCTATCCTGCCCCCATCTATTCTATTCTTTCTTTTGACCTTGTCTCTCCTTAGAAGTGTTTGCTTCTGATTACCCCCTCCCCCAATCTATCCTCCCTTCCTGCTCTCTTGTCCCTTTCTCCCTATTTTCCTGTAGGGTAAGATAGATTTCCATATCCAATTGAGTGTGTATGTTATTCCTTCCTTAAGCCAAATCCAATGAGAATAAGATTCACTCATTCCCTCTCACCTCCTCCCACTTCCCCTCCACTGTAAAAGCCTTTTCTTGTCTGTTTTATGTGAGATAATTTACTTTATTCTACCTCTTCCTTTCTCCTTCTCCCAGTATAATCCTCTCTTACCCCTTAATTGTGTTCTCCAGATATCATCCTTTCACCTTCAACTCACCCTGTTGCCATCTATCTATCTATCTATCTATCCATCTATCTATCTATCTATCTATCTATCTATCTATCTATCTATCTATCTATCTATCTTGAGTCTTGTATTTGAAAGTCAAATTTTCTATTCAGCTCTGGTCTTTTCATCAAGAATTTTTGAAAGTCCTCTCACTGAATGTCTATTTTTTCCACCTGAAGGATTATACTCAGTTTTGCTGGGTAGGTGATTCTTGGCTGTAATCCTATCTCCTTTGCCCTCTGGAATATAATATTCCAAGCCCTCTGATCCCTTAATGTAGAAGTTGCTAAATTTTGTGTTATCCTGATTGCGTTTCCACAATACTTGAATTGTCTCTTTCTGGCTGCTTGCAATATTTTCTCCTTGACCTGGGAACTCTGGAATTTGGTTACACTATTCCTAGGAGTTTTCCTTTGGAGATCTTTTTCAGGAGGTGATTGGTGGAGTCTTTCCATTTCCATTTTACCCTTTGGTTCTAGAACTCAGGGCAGTTTTCCTTGATAGTTTCTTGAAAGATGATGTCTAGGCTCTTTTTTTGATCATGGCTTTCAGATAGTCCAATAATTTTAAAATTATCTCTCCTGAATCTATTTTCCAGGTCAGTTGTTTTTCCAATGAGATATTTCACATTGTTTTCTATTTTTTCATTCTTTTGGTTTTGTTTTACAATGTCTTGATTTTTCATAAAGTCATTAGCTTCTAATTGCTCCATTCTAATTTTTTTTTTTTTGGTAAGGCAATTGGGGTTAAGTGACTTGCCCAGAGTCACACAGTTAGTGAATGTTATGTGTCTGAGGCGGTATTTGAACTCAGGTCCTCCTGACTTCAGATCTGGTACTCTATCCACTGCGCCACCTAGCTGCCCCTCCATTCTAATTTTTAAAGAAGCATTTTCTTCTTCAAAGTGAGCTTTTGGACTTCTTTTTTCCATTTGGCCAATTCTGTTTTTTAAGGCATTCTTCTCCTCATTGGCTTTTTGGACTTCTTTTGCCATTTGGGTTAGGCTGTTTTTTAAGGCGTTATTTTCTTCAGTATTTTTTTTTTGTCTCCTTTAGCAAGCTGTTGACTTGTTTTTCATGATTATCTTGCATCATTCTCATTTCTCTTTCCAGTTTTTCCTCAACTTCTCTTACTTGCTTCTCAAAATCCTTTTTGAGCTCTTCCATGGCCTGGGACTGATTCATATTTTTCTTGGAGGCTTTGGATATAGGAGCTTTGATTTTGTCATCTTCTTCTGGTTGTATGTTTTGATCACCAAAGAAAGATTCTATGGTCTGACTCTTTTTTGGGTGCAATTTGCTCATGTTCCCAGCCAATTACTTGAGTTTTAAACTGTTTGTTAAGGTAGGGGTCTACTTCCAGTGTGGAGAATGTACTGTCCCAAGCTTCAGGGGTTTTCTGCAGTTGTTTTTAGAGATATTTCTAGAGACCTGTAAATTTTCAGTTCTTCCAAGGTGGTATGATTAAGGATGAGGTGTTTACTCCTTTCCTGGCCTGTGCTCTGGTCCACAAGCACTCTTTTCTGCTTTGGAAGAGGAGAGGATTCTCTCTTCACCACCACTACAAGCTTCACCATGCCAGTGCTCCTCCTCTCCCTAGAACTGACACCCAGAACTGTGACTCAGATCCAAGCATGGGCAAAGCAAGAGAATCCTGCCTCAGTGCCAGCAAAGATATCCCTGCAATCCCCCTCTGATTAGCCACTCAATTCCCCCTCAATCTGTGGGCCAAGAGCTCTGGAAGCAGCTGCCGCCCCAGGGCTGTGCCTGGACTAGGGCTGGGACCAAGCTTCTCTTTCACTGTGGTAACAGACTTTTCCTACTGACCTTCTAAGTTGTCTTTGGTGTTTGTGGGTTGAGAAGTCTAAACACCACCATGATTCAGTCCCCTGAGGCCTGCTCCAGGTTTACTGAGACCTGGTCTTTGCCTGTGTGCCCATGCTAAACCCCTTTCCTTTCCTAGCCCAGCGTGAGAGATCTTTCCAATCAACCATCCAGTTTGTCTTGGGCTAGAAATTTGTTTCACTCTGTCTTTTTGTGGGTTCTGCTGCTCTAGAATTTGTTTAGAGACATTTTTTACAGGTATTTAGAGGGGTTTGGAGGAGAGCTCAAGCAAGTCACTGCTTTTACTCTGCCATCTTGGCTCTGCCTGGAACATAATTTAAAAGCAGAATAGATACTTTGTATTTATTCTAGTAAGTTGATTTTTCATCATTTTAAATGAGAATTTTTTTTTCCTTCATCAAAGAATTATGGAAAACAAATATTGTTAATATTCAATGGATTATCTATAAAGATTCAGATTTGTGCTCTAATCATATCTATAAAACTTCAGAATCATTCTCCAGGATAATGAAAATAATAATAATAATAATAATGATAATGATAACTAGCACTTGTGGAGCACTTTGAGATTTGCAAAGCTGCAGAACACTTTACAAATATGATCTCAGTGCACTACACCCCCTTTACTACCTAGCCACCTTCATTAGACTGTGAATTAGGAGATTTGAGTCAGAGCTCTGCTTCCATCTGTGTGCTTTTGGCCAGAGTCAGTGAACCTTTCTGGGCTTCAGGTTTTTCAATCAATCAACAACAAATTTAGAAACATCTCCATTCCAAATGTTCATATGGACTGTTTGTGCTCGATCTGTGGTAGAGCATTCTGAGCTCATATGGGTCTGATCAGCCACAATTGGACACACAGTATTTTAACTCTGATTTAGTGATGTCATTTTAGTCCTCTTTGAGCATGAAGGACACTAACCAGTAAGTGCTTACTATGTGCCAGGCACTCCACAAGCCACCATGGAAATAAATTAAAAAGTGAGACAGTTCTTGGCCGAAAGGAGTTTGCTGTCTACTAGGGGAACACAACATGCTTACAGATAAGTAAAAACCAGACGATATAAAATTGTGATGCGATGGGTAGGAATGGGTAGGAGCAACTAGATGAATTGGGGAAAACCTCTTGAAGGAGATGGTACTTAAGGTGAATCTTGAGAGTTAGGGGTCCCTAGAGGTCCTAGAGGGAGGGAAGGGCAGAGCAGGGAACACATTCCAAGCAAGGGAGCCTGTGGGAAGGTGAGAGATGAAATGCTGCATTCAGCCATCAGAAAATAGTCCATTTTCTCTGAAAACAGAGAGTATGTGAAGGGGATTCGTGTGTACTAAGCCTGGAAAGTTAAGCAGGAGCCAGATTAAATGCCAAACAGAGGAGTTTTTATCTTGGAGGCAAGGGGGAGTTGATGGAATTTCTCGAGAAATTACATGGTCAGACCTGTGCTTTTAGAATATCAATTTGGCATCCATGTGAAGTATGGACTGGAGAGTGGAAAGACTGGATGCTTCACTGGCAAAATGAAAGGACCAGAACAAAGCAGTGCTTTTCAAACTACGCTGCAAGGAGCCCCAAGACACTCCATATTTTCTTCTTTCAAATGAACCTTATTTTCAATAAACATTAAAATAATAATTTCAAAGGATTTTACTTTAAAGTTCTGCAAAGTTTTGTTTAAACTGAATGATTCTACCGTTATGGGAAAAATTTGAGAACCATTGAACTTAGTTAACTGTAAAGATGATCTCCAACTCTAAAATTCTATTTAAATTCGTGCTTTTTCCAATCAGGTTACTAACATTCACTATTATTTGTTTCTAAAAGTCAGGAGAGGCAGCTGAGTGATGCAGTGGATAGAACACCTGGCAGAAGATTTGTGTTCAAATTCAGCCTCAGACACTTACTAGCTGTGTGCCCCTGGGCAAATCACTTAATCTCTAGGACCACATTGGAGAGGGAAATGGCAAACCACTCCAGTATCTTTGCTAAGAAAACTCCAAAGACAAAGTCCGTGGGGTCACATAAAATAGAACATGACTGAAGCACAACAGGAAGTTAGAAAACAAAGTGACGCCCTAAAGAGATTTAAATAATATGATATTCTTCAAGTATTGATATACCCATTGAGGAGTAGAGGAGTAAATATACCTGCCTTGTACTACCAGGGTTGACTAGATGGAAAGAAGTGGTAGATGAAAGTAATTATTAAGGAAAGTTGGTAGGAGTTACAGTCAGTACACCAAGCTAAACATACTGCTAATAACCATTCCACAGCAAAGAAAACTGGATAATTGATGATGCTTGTTAATTTATGGAATCATTACTATCATATCATTCATGTATAATACTATGTTTTCATAAGCTTTTATATGGTTAAACTACTCATGCGTCTCAGTTTTTCCTGTATAGAATTTAGCTTTATCATTTTATGGATGATGAAAAACAAAAAAACTGAGCCATTTAATGCAACTTTGCTAACTATATTCCCCTTAGACTTTCTTAAATCAGAGATAACTAGTAACTTGCTTGTATGTCAGCAATTCCCTTCTTTCTTGTTTCTTTCTTATTCAAATCCTGCCTAAGATGCTAGCTGTATGACCCTGAGCAAGTCACTTAACTTTTTGTTCTTCAGTTTCCAGGTCTTTAAAATGGGGATAATGATAGCAACTACCTTGCCAGGCTGTTTTGAGATAGCACATGCAAAGTGCTTTGCAAACCTTAAATCTACAAATATTAATTATCATTATTTTTAGAAATCTGTTTCATGCTTTTGATGCTTTTTTCTTTTTCTCTAAACATTTTAAATTACATTTGAAGGCAATTTAATAACAATCATACAATGATTTTTTTATGCTGGATATCTATTATAATGGATGATTGGGATAGTTATAGTGGCAAACAATTTCTGGCAGAACAGGAAAGGTGCTAAATGGTCTGAGTGTTGAAATTAGGGTTTTAAAAACTGGAAGAAGGAGGCTTATCTTTCCTGATACTCAGAACCCAGAAATGAGTATGGCATGTAAATGCATATGCATGATGATGCCAAACATGCTTGCAAGTGATGATATCCCTATATTACTTCTTCCTGTTTCAGTGGAGAAGGCAGGGTAGATGGGAGTCATTTTCAGGGAAAGATGGTGAGCTGCTTGTAGTATGACTACCCCACTATCATCACCAAGGCTTTACCTTTTTGTTGTTGTTGTTCAGTTGTTTCGGCCTTGCCCAACTCTTTTCCTTTTCTAGTGCATTTTACAGATGAGATAACTAAGGCAAACAGGGTTAAGTGACTTGCCCAAGCTCACACAGCTAGTAAGTATCTGAGGTCAGATTTGAACTCAGGTCTTCTTGACTCCAGGCACGGTGCTTTATCCACTGTGCTCTTAACTTTTGTAGTCAAGTGTTTTTAGTTTTTGAAAGAAGAAATATTCTAGGCATAAAAATTATCTCCTCATTTGCAAATAAATATGGGGGGGAGTAAAAGGAAGGAAAGTAAAGAGAATAAGAAATAACATCATTTGTCTCCATCCTCAAAATGTAAGTTCCTCGGGTAGGAATTGGGCCTTTCAGATGTTTGAAACAGTTGAAATAGTTGAAGGTCAGTTTGAAAACCTAGAATGTCATAGGCCTTCACGTATGCTACCAAAGTTTTGTTATGGGTAGAGCTAGAAGAATATTATTCTCTCTCTAGAAGAACAGTTTCTCTTTTAACACAAATCCTCTTATCATATTCCACAACTTCTCTTCATCTGCAAAAAAGAGCCAAGGGCAAAGGATAGATGATTTCTTAACTGTCTGACACTTACCTAGACATTTATCAGCCATTTTTAAGGTTTATATGCTCTCCCAATTTGTTTCCTTCAAATTGGCTTGTGCTTATGTTTAGCTTTACTTGCCTAGATGTGTTTTGTGAGATGAAGTTAGAGCTCCAGGTGGTCAAGGTAGTGGAAATTCAACCAAATTCTGTCAAATATGTGATTGCCTGTTATAATCTTTCTTGCCTATGACATACCAGCCCTTTTTGATATAAGTAATTTTCCATATTGAGCTTCTCTTCAATTTGTAACCAAAAAGGTCATCTGAAAATGGAAACTTCATTCACTTTAAGATGGATTTCTCTTTCTTTTCACATCTTAGTTTATTTCTTCATTTGTTATATTTTCAAATATTGACCTATTTCTTTCACATTTTGCAGAGTATGAAGGAATGTGAAAGAGGCACCATGCAAAAGAAATCAGAATTTATATTGCACAAATGTCTTGCTACTATGGATGTCATATTCATCATAACATATTTGAATCTGCCATTGCTTATGTGAAGATATCCACCAAATACCAGATTCAATGATCTCACATTCATTATTGAAAGATAGATATCTTTGTCCCAATAGCCAAAGCACTGTCTTATTGCATTGAGTTTTTTGCCTCTGCTTAAAGCTTCTGTAACCCTCTGAGTTATCAATACTTTGGGAATCAGAGGTGAGGGAATTTCCCCAGTTCCTTTCCCAACCAGTCCCCTCAGACTTTCAGGATGTAGTTGGCCAGAACGATATCAATAAACTAATTCCCCCATATAAAATGTTCATGAGTTTTCTTTAGAGACAAAAAATCTATTAAATCACAAATTAGAGCGCAAATGGGATTCTGAAAAAATTTTAAGCTCAATATAAACATGTAAATCTTATTGAAAAGAGTATCTGTAAGCATCTTTCTCCCCCTCTCCCAATCTGTTGCAGAGTTGGGAGGTCCAGAGATGTGGTACATTGCACATATTTTCACAGTTTTTCAAGTATTGATTAGTTTTGGTGATTTTCTTCTCCTATTTAGAAATGTCTGAGGCTGGATTTGAATTCAGGTCTTCCTGACTCTAGGCCCAACTCTCTCTCCACTGCACCATCTGTTCACCAGAAGTTTTGTACCTTTTTCTTTTAATTTCATATTAGGGTGCCCAAACTTCTGCTCTTCAATTTTGTTTTGGTCAGCATTCTGATACGTAGATCATAGTGTCGCTTTGGGGCTAAATACTTCCGCAGTGGTTGTTGATAATACCTCCTCTTCAATCAACATTTTAACTTCGTGGCTGATGTCAATCTTTGCAGCTTTCTGTCTTTTTGTTCATTCTCCATCCATGTTCTTATCTTGCCAAGACTGGAGACTGAGAAACAAATATTTCAGTACTTGCTTGCTTATCAAGTTATCTACTTACACAGGACTTTGTGTTCATTTTTGCTCCACTGTGTTTCAAATTGAAGCCAATTGGCTTAGATTGTCTTTAACTCATGCAGGTATTCTTGGGGCTCTAGGATAGTGCTATTTTTCCGGTGTCTCCAAGATTTCCATGAATACTTTTGGGAGAGCCTCTTTATGGATGTTAATTTGGTAGAACTCCACAAATGGTTTTATTTCACTTCTATTTCCAGATATTTACATCTTTGATGATGTCAACATATTCTTTAATTATATGATACATCCTAAACTGTGGTTCTTTCCACTGATTCAAATTTCTTTTGGCATCTACAAAAGTACAGTGTATTGTGGGGGGGTGGGGAAAGTATTCTTTATATTTTTCTTCAAGTTGATTGACAGGATTGTTTGTGTTTGATCAATGGTGGGACAAACAACATGAAAGCCAGCACATTCATTAATTGAATATAAGGAGAGTATGATTTGTGTAGTAAAGACTTTATAGATCTGTGAAAATAAAATAATGCAGTGAGAGTTGCCAAGGTTTTTCAGATTGCAGAACCCTTGTTACTGTTTGCCCTGCCTCAGGAATTTGGGTACTTATAAGGTAACCTGTGAACCTCTCTGCGAATGCCTTATGATGTTCATTTTGAACCACCTTGAGATATTCAGAACAAATTCCATGATTTTGTGGACTTTCATCTAATATAACAGAATGTCTTTTCATTTCATACATAATGCCTAATATCCTAAGTGGATGAGGAAGATCATTGTTAATTTTTTTTAGTGGATTCCATTCTCAAGTGTTCTTTATATACTTGTCATTCTTGCCTTTAGCATGGCCAGTGTTTTCTGTTTTATCCAAATATCTCTTTGCTATCTTAAAGCTCTGTTTCTTGTAAGTTACATCTTTGAGATGAAGTCTTCTGAATTTCTTAAGGGCTAATCTTTTTTTAGTGCTTTTTTTTTTAATTAAAGTTTTATTTTTTTTAACTGAACAGAATCTATTTTCTTTTCCTTCTAATCTCCCCCATCTCATTAAAACTAAAACAACAACAACAACAAATTCCCTGCAACAAATATGCATAGTCAAGCAAAACAAATTCTCTTATTGGTCATGCTCAGAAAAATGTATCTCATTCTAGACCCTGAATTTCTTACTTCCCCATCAGGAAGTGAACAGCATGAATCATCATCATCATCAGTCCCCTGGAATCATGGACAATCATTATATTGATCATAGTTCTTACTGCTTTGAAGGCTGTTTATCTGTAAGGGATTTGCTTGGAAGAATCCTGGGCTGCATTCTTGGACCAAATTCTTGAAGATATCTGTATCCTGCAACATCTAAGAGTATTTTGTCTAATAGTGAGTCAGAAGACCACTGCTTTTATGGTCCCATTAAATGTATTAACAATGCTATCCCCAATATAATTTCTGACTTTAAAGTTTGTATGTAATAGATTGGTGGGAGCATGAATTGGTTAACAATGAAATTCTTCATGTTTCTTAATGGAATCCTTCACTTTACTTGCTTCTGTACTCTAAGGTATATGCAAACTCAGAGTCTCAAAAGATTTTACCTAGGACATCTGGTAAAGAATGTCAAAAGCTCACCATCTGATTCACGCAAAACATTTTCAGGTAAACCCAGAAGACATTCTCACCAAATATATTGCTCTTCATATTTCTGAGAATCCTAAGATACCATTGTTTCTTAGAGAGTTCTTTAAAACTTTTTTTAGTGAACTCTCAAACAAAATGACAACCCCACCCACTGACTGATACAACAGAATTTAGTGTCAGTATTTTATTATCTGTATTTTTCTTCTTGTTTCTTGACACTGAAGACAGAAGGCACAAAAAGACAGTATTTACACGTTTTAGGACTACATTTGATCTTCTATTGGACAATCTTCTGTAGAACTTTTGGAGGACCCTCAATTTCATGTTATCATTAACTAGCAAGTTTAGGCCCTCCTGTTACAGTAATATATGGATAACTGTCTATTAAGATCTCCCCCACAGCATTCATGTTATTTGTAATGCCATTTAGCAAAACAAATATAGTTCCACTCTCTTAGTTCCATAGAACCTACTTCACATATTTTACAAATGATAGACTATGGTATATCTGCCCTTTTTGATTCAATGTATTTGTTTAAAAAAATCATTTAAAGTATTATCACAAAATGTCTGACTTCCCCTTTTCTGTACAACTAGAAGTACTGTGTGACATGGAACTTCATTGATCCTTCCTTGCATAGATCCCATTATCCTGTTTATATTTTAACTCTGAAAGAAACTCATTTAAAAATGTCTGTTAGGCAAATGTTATGATGACCTTAGTGGTTTAATAACTTCCTGCATTTTAAGTTATTGATGAAGAAGATCCTGAAGAATATATTGCAGTTATAGGAGTTTAGTTATTCTATTCCTGACCATCAAGATTTCCTATTAATCAAGTCATTGAGATTATTGTTGTCATTATTTGATACACAGTTGCTTGCAGTATTTGATTATTTAAGGATGTTGTTTTGTAAAAGCTCCTTTATGATGATTCTGGCATCATGGGAACTCATTGGAAAGAGGACTACTGCATTGAAAATTCTGGAGAGAATTATTTGTACTTTCTTCATTATGGTCCTCCTTATGCTTGTGAAGGATTTTTAAAAATACGTCTTCAGGACATATTACATAAGAGTATGTGTTTGCCATTGAAAATGCATATTTCATCTCATAATATTTGTAGATGACTTTTAAAAATCAGCATACTGTGTAATATGAATATCTTTTCATATGTGAGTAGTTGATCTTTCCGTTTTTTCAGAGGAGGAGGAGGATATGATTACATAGCTGGGTAGGTGCTACAGTAGGGCCTGGAGTCAGGAATATTTGAGTTCAAATCTTACCTTAGACATTTATTAGCTTTGGGAGCCTAGGCAAAGTCATTTAGCCTCTGTCTGCCTCAATTTTCTCATCAATAAAATAAGAATAATAGCACTTACCTCCCAGGATTTTTGTTAGGATAAAATGAAATTTGTAAAATGCTTATCAAACCTTAAAGCAGTATAGCAATCCTAATATTATTAACCAATAAGCTATATGTCATGTATAGATATTGTATAGTCTCCTTTTCAAGGTAGATTTTGAACCCACTCCAGTCCAACATTCTTTCTGCTCTGCTATTTACCTTCTTTTTACCCAGCCTACATACAGAAAGGATTGAAACTTTTGAAACTTACTCTCTATTCTCTGGGCGTGGTGCATAGACATTTGTAAATTGGTGGAACGATTTGTCTGGTTGGTTCTGATAAGAAGTAAAATTATAAAACTACCCCTGCCTGGTTGGCAGTCCAACATCTTACAAGGACAGGTGGTGTTGACCTGTTAGGCAGCTTCTAGGAAACCAAAGTCTTAAATTATAGTATCTTCCAAATCAGAACAATATTCTAAAATGATTATTACAGGTGAGGAATGGATTTTGGTTACTATCTCAAATAAGGATAAATAATTAGAAAATTTATGAATTGCATTTTTCTTTGGCCTTCATTTCTCATGCTTAATCAAGTACTCATTCAAGATTTTCTGCTTTGTTTCTGGCCAATATCCTAATAGCTGCAGGATACTTCCAGAGGTACAGTCAGGAAAAGGTAGCATTCATAAGTAAAAGCAGGCAAAATGCAGCAGGCCATTGCATGAATAATCTCATACCCAACATTGTAAGCTATCTTTGCCTTCTGGTCTTACTAAGTTTGTGATGCCTCCTTGCCTTTGACCCTGGTTCAAGTAACCCTAGTGACAGTTCTTCTATTACTTCTGCTGGCAGGATCTTTTGCCTTGGCTGTTTTCCTCTAACTCTCGCCCTCCACCCTATGTCACCTCCAGACTGATCTCTGAGTCAGTCTGAACTCATTGTAGCTTCAGTGTACCCTGTCAAACTTGTGGGAGGCTTTTGGTGCCTGAGTCACCTCCCTATGTCTTCGTCTAGCACATGGTATCTTGTACTTCCTGCTGCAAAATGGAATTCTTGTGAAATTCAAACATAGGTACAGAAATACAAAGAGATTTTTATTGGTTAAAGCTATATTTTTGTCAGAAATCTTTTCTTTTTTTTCTTCCTCCTTCTATTCCCTCCTTTCTCCATGCCTTCATTCAATAATTATTTATTCAATGGCTACCATATTCAAGGCACTGCATTGTCTTTTAGGAAAAGACTGGTATACAAATAACCATGATAACAAGGCAGAATGGGATTATCCCCATTTGTACCTGCCGCAGGGGAGGTACAAAGAACTATGGAAGTGTAGAGCAGGAAAAGATTAATTCTGATTGACGTGATCAAAGGGGTGGCGTTTGACTGCAGCCTAGAGTGCATGAAAAGGAGAAGTGGAAGATAAAGGTAAAAAAGTATTGGGCTCAGATAATGGCGAATTTGGGGAGAATGAAAATGAGTTGTATTTTGGACATTTTGAGTTTGAGACCCTTACAGATTAGTTTAAAATATCCAGCGGGCAATTGAAGATGTGCAATTGGAGCTCAGGAAACTAGGGCTGAATATATGGATTCAGGAGTCATTTGCATAGAGATTATGGTTAAACATTCGGGAGCTGATGACATCGTTATTAAAGGAGAAGGAATAGATGGGGAATAGAAAATGTGGCAAGACAGAGCCTCAGGGAGCATCCACAGTAGGTAAGGGGAGGGAGGTGTTATGCGGATGATCACCCGGCAAAGAAGGAACGCGTCAGACTGGCAGGAGGAGAATCAAGTACCACGGCAACCCAGAGTGGAGAGAATACCAGGGAGGAAAAGGCGATCAACAGTTTCAAATGCTTCAAAGAGTTTGAGAAGAATGAGAAAAGGCCGTCAGATTTGGCAAATGGGAGTTCATTCGTTGGTAATTTTGGAGAGAGCAGTTTCTGTTGAAGGATGAAGTTGGAAGTCAGATTGCAAAGGCCTGAGATGTAAGCCAAATACTATATTGACAATGAAAAACCATTTGGCTATCTGTATGGTTTGCCTTATGCAAGCTGATATAATGTTTTTTAAATTTTCTACAGTTTTCCTGTTGGTCCGGAGAACAGCTGTCAATATAAAGATGTCATGTGTGCCTTTTTTAAAAATTGCCTTTCTGTTTGTGCATTTTTCAAGGAAAGAATTCCACAGAACCAGAGAACACAGACTATCAGCTGAGGTTTACTTGATTAATAAATTGAGTGAATTTCAGCTGCTTAAATCCAATGTAATTAAGTACTTCTCAGCCCAGATGGAGATTAAGTTTGCTTTGTTACCCTTTTCAGTCCCTAGGCCATTTCCCATAGCAAAGCTAGAAAAACAAATTGAGCCACATCCTTGGATCCATTCTTTGGTCCATTTAAATACTTAAACAACTGTGCTGATCTCTTTACAGATGAACGTATTTATTATGCCCTAGTGTATATTCCAGTAGGCATGTATGTGTGTGTGTGTGTGTGTTTAGGTTTTCCAAAAATACTCTTGCAGTCTTCAAATAACAAACTTTTAGCTTAGTGTTTATATAGTCAACAACTCATAGTGTGGAGGATCTGTGTTCAAATCCAGTCTCACTGACTAGCTATGTTCTCTTGGGCAAGTTATTTGACCTCTGTCTGCCTCAGTTTTCTCACTTGTAAAATGAGTATAATAATAGCACCTACCTCCCAGAGTACTGTGAAGATAAAATTAGGTAATATTTGTAAAACATTTTTAAACCTTAAACTAATATATGTATATATATATATGTATATATGCAAGCTGCTATTTTTATTATCATGTACAGAAAGCCACTGTCATTAAAAAAAAATACTAAATCCTGTGAGTCAGATCCTACAGAAGTATTAGCCAGTTAAAATTGCTTTTAAATGTTTTAATTTTACTTTCTTTTTCTTTCAGAATATTCCTAGTCCCTCGATATTACTGTAATGCAGAGAAGAAGAATACTGTATTTGGAGTTAAAGGACCTCTCTGCTCTGCTACCTGTGTGACCTTGGATAAGTCACTTAACTTCTGTGGGCTTCAGTATCCTTATCTGTAAGATGAGGGGATGGGACCAGGTGACCTCGAAGAACGCTTCCAATTCCATGATCCTATGATACAAGATATTTTATGCTAACTAAAAATGAACAATACAGAGCTACTGTCTATTCTGCCCCTAGTTAACTCCTAAATATTAGGTTTGTATTATGTCATTAACCCACTTTTGATTCTCTAATTTTTTTTTTCTTTCTGGTTCCATGGTTAGCCAAAGTACTTAACTCATTAGCAGGAATAAAAAACATTTGCATAACTGCTAAATGGTGGTGGGGGTGTGTGTGGCTAAAAAGTTCAGTTTTCTCGATGAAGAATGGTGAAGGCTGGTGACAGATGTTTACCACATCTTAGCATACTAGAATTAAGAGAAAGCCCTTCAACCTTGGGAGAGGTAAATTTAGGAAAATAAATGGAAGTAATACATTATGAAATGAATTTATGGAATCTATCCCCAAAAGATATATAGATTGAAAAAAATAGCTTCCTAAAAAGTTTAGACAAAAATCATATATGGTAGGTCCATAATGAGATAATTAAAGTATTTGGGCATAAAGTTGTAACTTTTGAGGTCCATGTTAAGGAGGCACTAACTGCCCCTTGCTATCACTGTCAAAGACAGAATTCTAAACTCAATGAAATGGAAGTCGGACCCTGTGTGGGAATCATATTTTTTTGTTACCTAATTAATATTTGAACAGCTAATTTCATAAGGAATGGCATTACTACTATTGCTACTACAAATCTAAATTCCATTTGTTTAATTCTAGATCAATGTCCTTCTTGTGCTTCTCATTCAGTCAATCAATCACCATTTATTAAATGCCTACTGTGGATATGGGACCTAGCTGCAATGTATAAATGAGCCTGATTTTTATGGTTTGAAACTAAGTGACATGATACCAGTTAGCAGCATAATGAACTTTGACTTCTCATTGACTTACTGGAACTGCCTATCATGATAGACTTCAAATAGATTGAAGTGATAGTGTGTGACACATGTTTGTGCAAGATGAGTTAGAGATAACAGCAAAGGGAAGACACTAGCTGCATTAGCAGAGATCTGGAAAGTCTTCTGGCATAGGGTGGGATTTTAGCTGGAACCTGAAAGAAGTCAGGTTGTCTCTCCCATTAGACTTCGAACTCCTTGAAAGCAGCTTGTTCAATGATTTCTTTGTTAAACAGAGTAAGGGGAGAAAGAGACTGGAAACAAGGAGGCAAGTTAGTAGACTTTTGCTATAGTCTAGGCATGGGTGATAAGGGCCAGACTGAGGGTAATAATAGGGCATCTAGGTGGCTCAGTGGATAGAATGCTGGACCTGGAGCCAGAAGACTCATCTTCCTAAGTTCAGATCTGGCCTCAGACACTTACCAGCTGTGTGACCATGGGTGAATCACTTAACCCTGTTTGCCTCAGTTTCCTCATCTGTAAGATGAGCTGAAAAAGGAAATGGCAAACCACTCCAGTATCTTTGCCAAGAAAACCTCAAATGGGGTCAAAGAAGAGTTGGACATGGTAATAACAACAGAAATGGAAGGGAAGGCATAGATAAAAATTACCTTGTAAAGACTGAATAGGTACTTGATGACTAGGAGTAAGACCTAAATCGGGTAGAGGTGGTGGTGAGAGAGGAAGAGATTAAAGTTGACAAAGGATCAAGCCTGGATGACCTGGGAAATTAAATTTTATTCAACAGACATTTTTTAAAGTGCCTCTCAGGTACAGACCCTGTGCTAGGAGCTGGGGGAGATACAAAGATTAGATATGTCGCAGTCAACACTTTTATAAAGCATATAGAAGGATATTTCAGTTATATGGAATAGTTTGAACAAAGACATGAAAGTAGAGGAGTGCAGGGAATAAGAGGAGACAGAGAGTGGTCCAATTTGGCTGGCACATAGAGTGCCCAGAGGGGAATAATCTGAAATAAAGCTGAAAAAGTACAGTTTATGTCTTGGGCTCTCAAATACCCCCTTAGCACGATGGAGCAGAGGCAGAACTACTACACCAGAGTGAAAATATGTAGCCATGAGGTTGACACATGCATTGCCAGAGCTAGCTTAGGGTTTAGGGGGCTCCAAAGGAAAGCATGGGAGAGAAGAGGTATTAGACTGACTACCAGATTGAAGTTCTACAGAGCCGTTGTGCTGACCTCATTGTTGTATGCCTGTGAAACCTGGGCAGTGTACCAGCGCCATGCCAGGAAACTGAATGGCTTCCATTTTAATTGTCTTAGGAAGATTCTGAAAATCACCTGGCAGAATAAGATACCAGACACTGAGGTCCTTTCTCAAACTAAACTATCAAGCATTCAAACTCTGCTTTAAAGAGCACAGCTCTGATGGGCTAGCCACGTTGTTCAAATGCACAATGTATGCTTGCCAAAGAGACTATTTTATGGAGAACTCCCACAGGGCAAGCGTTCACATGTGGTCAGAAGAAGCAATACAAGGACACTTTCAAGGTCTCTCTTAAGAACGTTGGGTTGATTGTGTGACATGGGAGACACTGATACGGGACCACTAAGCATAGCATGCCCTCATCAGAAAGGGTGCTGCGCTCTATGAGCAAAGCAGAATTGAAATGGTTCAAGAGAAAGACAAGATACTCAAACTTAGAGAATCCAACCCAAAGGTTCACACAGACTGTTTGTGCCCGACCTGTGATAGAGTGTTCTGTGCTCCTGTTGGCCTGATCAGCCACAGTTGGACACACTAAAACTTGACTCTAGCACAGTGATGTCATTTTGGTCCTCTTCAAAACAAAGGACAACAGCTACAACAACAACAACATCATAGTGTAAATGGAATAGCAAGTTGCACGTAACAGATTTTTAGTAACCATTTTTAAAATTATACTATGTTATGGAAATTCTTGTTTTATCCCATAAATTAAAAATAAAACATTTTTTTAAAAAAAGAAATATATAGCCTGGGTTATCTGGAGCAGAAAGAACCCCAGATTTACAGTAAAAAGGACTTGGGTTCAAATTTCTGATCTTTTACTTACTAGCCATGTGATTTTTGAAAAGATATTTACCCTTTCTGGATCTAAGGTTTTTTGTCTGTAAAAAGGTGGGGGGGGTGGTGTTGAGCTAGGTGATCTCTAAGATCCCTTCCATCTCTAAATCCTATGATATTAGAATCCAAATCCTTCCATATACCTAGGTCTGTGGTACTGCTGGGGATACTCATCTGTGCACATAGCACAAATACTATTTGAACCTATAGCTGAGGAGCCCCCATCAATGTTTCTTTTACCGGGTCTAACCAGAAGATCATGTTTTTAAAAGCAAAGACATTTAATAAAGTGGAATAACCAGGTAAAAAATAGAATGTAATTAAATATTAAACACTTGCATCCATTCCAAAATGACAACCACTACTAATCTTGTGGCCTGAGGAACACTTGTCTCAGCTCCTAATTGACCATAAAATAGTTGGGGGCGAGGGTGGGCAGTGGGGTGGGGAAGGAGGGAATTCAGCAGTAACTTCTGGAAAGCTGCTAGAGGAACTTGCTGGTAGTTCCAGGGAATGCTGGGCTTTTCTGCAGAGGGACTGGATGATCACTGAACCCCTTCTTGACTCCCACCCCAAGACAGATGTGTGTATTTTCTCATCTTGGGAATAGCTTGGGAATAGGACAAGATACCTTAGTTCAGATCATCACCACCATTTCCTCACCCTTGTTTCAAACGAGAAAACCCATGCGCTTCTCCAACTCAAGCATTTTGTCCTTCACAAAAACTGCTTGCTTAGCCCTCTACTTTATAAATGGCCTTATCATCATAGATTCAGCTTTTGCCGTTACCAGATAGTGACCAACTTCTTATCACTGGGCAACCTCTTATCACTGGGAAGGATCCAATTACAGAACACAAAAGAGCTGGAAGAAAGAAAGACAAACACATCATTTTACTTCCAGTCATTCCCATTTTTTTCTGCTTGGGACTTATTCAATACACATAAAACAAGCCCATACTGGGGGAAACCCAATGTTGTCATACCTTTCTCAGTTCTCCCCTCCCCTCTTCCAAGAGGCTTACCTGGGTCTGATTTTCACTTGGCAAACAACCAAATCTCCTTAAAGGCTAGAAAGTGACAGCCAGTTTAATTTATCCATTTGTCCTTTACTGATCTTTCCACCTCAGGTTATTTGATTGCATCCACACACTTCTTTGGGGCTTCTCCAAATTTGGTACTATCAGTAAGGTAGTATCATGTTGTGGGGGCCTCTGAATACAAGACAGAATATGAACTTTATTTAGGAAGCAATAGGAAGCTATGGAAAGTTTTTGAGCAAAAGTGATGTGATCAGGCCTTTAAGTGGGTAGATAGTTTTTGTAGCAGGGTGGAGGATGGAGGAGGGACAGGCTAGAAGCAAGAAGACTTGTTAGAAGTCTGCTACAGGGGCAGATAGGTATCTCAGTGGATACAGCACCAGCCCTGAAGTCAGGAGGACCTAAATTCAAATCCAGCCTCGGACCAAACACTTGACGCTTACTAGCTGTATGATCCTGGGTAAATCACTTAAACCCAGTTGCCTAAAAAAAAAAAAATAGAAGGCTGCTACAGTAATCCAGGAATTCAGCAGAATAAACTTGTGTGATGGTACAAGTATCAGTGGTACCTACTAAATGATGTGAAAGTTGTTGTGGAATTGGACTTAATAGGACTTAATTGGATTTGAGAGGTGAAGAAGAAAGACAAGTTAAAGATAACATAAATTCTGTAGTATAGGATACTGGGTGAATGGTGGTGTCATTAAGAGAAGTAGTAAAGTCAGAAAGGAAAAGGATCCAGTAGGGATACCTCTTCTTCAATGGCTGTTAGGAAGGAGGAGAGAGAGGGTAAGTATGGTCTTAAGTTTGGAAGACTAGAGGAGACAAACTGAGGGAGTTCCCACCAGATGAAGTTTTCAGTGATAGAAAAGACAAGTCATCAACTGTATGGAAACTGGGGACTATAGGAGAGAAGAAAAAGTTTGAAGTATCTGTTGTAGAGAATGAATTAGGGATGGTAGTAGCATTAAAAAACTTTGTAAAGTCATATGGAAGAGTTTTTTAGGGAGGAAAGGATGCTGTTGCTGAAGTATTGAAGTTAAAGTGAGTTTAAGGTGACCATGGACAATCTAAGTGGGAATATCTAAAAGACCATTTGAGATGATATAATTTAGATCTTGGAAGGAACCTTAGATATTGTCTAATGAAACAGTTCCATTTTGAAAAACTTAAATGAACGGATACAAAATGAAATGAGCAGAACCAGGAGAACATTGAACACAGTAACAGCGACATTGTGAGATGATCAACTATGATTTAGCTCTTCTCAGCAACACAATGATCCAAAAAAATTCCTAAGGATTTATGAAAAATGCTATTCACCTTTTTTTCAGGAACTCTATGGAGTGTGAATGCAGATCAAAGCATACTTTTTAAAACTTTCTTTTTCTTTCTTTTTTTTTTATGTTTTGCAACATGGCTAATATTGAAATATGTTTTGCATGACTGCACATGTATAATTTGTATCAAATTGCTTTCCTTCTCAAAGTGGGGGGAGCAAAGGGAGAGAGATTTTGGAACTAGCAATTTTTAAAAAGAACATTAAAAATTGTTTTTATTGTAATTGAAAAAAATAAAATATAAAAATTTTCACATAAAAAAGAAACACATTTTAAAGATGAGGAAACTGGGGCATAAAAAGGGTAAATAACTTGTTTAATGCAGTTATACAGCAGAGAACTAGGACCTATGTCCTCTGACACTCAGTCTAATGCACTTTTTATTATTATACAACATCAGAAATGGAGCTTGATAATTAGGTCAAGGTTGGAAATATGCACCTGTAGTTACTGATATAGAGTTCATCATTGAAGTAATGAAATTTCTAAGGATTTTAAGGAAGCCTGGAAGAGAGTTATTAACTAGATCTTGTAGTAAACAACTCTGGCAAGACGTGAGAGGACATGGCAATCTTCATCATGTTACTATCCCTAGCTTGCTACACTAGAGATTTTGAGGAGTTTCACCTTCAGTGAGATCTAGGACTCTCTCTGTCTCTCTCTCTGTCTCTGTCTCTGTCTCTGTCTCTCTCTCTCTCTCTCTCTCTCTCTCTCTCTCTCTCTCTCTCTCTCTGTCTTTCTCTCTGTCTCTGTCTGTCTCTAATTTTACACTGCCCCTCACACAGGCCAGAGAATTCATTTCTACCAGTGAAGAGAGAGTCCCATGCTAATGGGCTTTGGGACTGGAGTCGCATCCACTTTTAGGGAGTAAAAAAAGAGAAAGAGATGCTAATGAAGGAGACAGAGAAGGAGTTGTCAGGGAGGTAAGAGGTTAGATAGTTCTGTGTCAAAGGAAGAGAGTGTTTCAAGAAAGAAGTAGTGGTTAAAACAAGGTCAAATACGTGATGATATACTTAGAGAATCCTAGAGAATCAAGTAAAAAACTACTTGAAATAATAAACAACTTTAGCAAAGTTTCAGGCTATAAAATAAACCCACATAAATCATCAGCATTTCTATATATTACCAACAAAGCCCAACAGCAAGAGATAGAAAGAGAAATCCCATTTAAACTTACTGTAGACATTATAAAATATTTAGGAGTCTACCTCCTGAAACAAACCCGGAACTCTATGAACACAATTACAAAACACTTTTCACACAAATAAAATCAGATCTAAATAATTGGAAAAACATCAGTTGCTCATGGGTAGGCCGAGCTAATATAATAAAAATGACAATCCTACCTAAGCTAATTTACTTATTCAGTGCCATACCAATCAAACTACCAAAAAATTATTTTATAGAGTTAGAAAAAATAATAACAAGATTCATTTGGAAAAACAAAAGGTCCAGAATATCAAAGGAACTAATGAAAAGAAATGCAGGGGAAGGTGGCCTAGCAATTCCAGATCTTAAATTGTATTATAAAGCAGCAATCATCAAAACTGCTTGGTACTGGCTAAGAAATAGGGAGGTGGATCAGTGGAATAGGTTAAATATGCAAGACACAGTAGTCAATGACTATAGTAATCTATTATTTGATAAACCCAAAGACCCCAGCTTCTGGGATAAGAACCCACTCTTTGAAAAAAACTGCTGGGAAAACTGGAAAAGAGTATGGCAGAAACTAGGCATAGACCCAAATCTCACACCATATACCAAAATAAAGTCAAAATGGGTTCAGGACTTAGATATAAAGGCTGATACCATAAGTAAACTGGGAGAACAAGGAATAGTTTACCTATCAGATCTATGGAGAACAGAAGAATTCATGACCAAACAGGAGATAGAGAACATTATGAAAAGCAAAATGGATAATTTTGATTACATTAAATTGAAAAGTTTTTGCACAAACAAAGCCAATGCAACTAAGATTAGAAGGAAGGTAGAAAATTGGGAAAGAATTTTTACAACCAGTCTTCTGATAAAGGCCTCATTTCTAAAATATATAGAGAATTAAGAAAATTTATAAGAACACAAGCCATTCCCCAATTGATAAATGGTCAAAGGATATGAACAGACAGTTCTCAGATGAAGAAATTAAAGCCATCTATAGTCATATGAAAAAATGCTCTAAATCATTATTGATTAGAGAAATGCAAATCAAAACAACTCTGAGGTACCACATCACACCTATCAGATTGGCCAACATGACAAAACAGGAAAATGATAAATGTTGGAGAGGATGTGGGAAAATTGGAATGCTAATACATTGTTGGTGGAGTTGTGAAATGATCCAACCATTTTGGAGAACAATTTGGAACTATGCTCAAAGGGCTACAAAAATGTGCATACCCTTTGATCCAGCAATAGCACTTCTAGGGCTATATCCCAGAGATCAAACAAATGGGAAAAGGACCCACATGTACAAAAATATTCATAGCAGCTCTTTTTGTGGTGGCAAAGAATTGGAAATTGAGAGGATGCCCATCAATTGGGGAATGGCTGAGCAAGTTGTGGTATATGAATGTAATGGAATACTATTGTGCTGTAAGAAATGATGAACAGGCTGACTTCAGAAAAACATGGAAAGACTTCTATGGTCTGATGCTGAGTGAAGTGAGCAGAATCAAGAGGACTTTGTACACAATAGCAGCCACGTTACGCAATGACTAAGAATGTTAAACTGAACCCTTCTCAGCATTACGAGGATCTAAGACATGTCCAGAGGCCTCAGGATGGAAAATGCTGTCCACATCCAAAGAAAGAACTATGGAAGTCGAATCGCTCTCACTTATTTTTACCTTCTGTTGAGTTTTGTTTCATCTTTCTGATGGTTCCTCCTATTGGTTTTAATTTTTACTTACAACTTCACTAACGTAAAAATATGTTTAATGGGTATGTAAATGTAAAGCCTATGTCAGATTGTGCACCGTCTTGGGGAGGGTGGGAAGGAGAAAAAGGGAGAAAAATTTTCAACTCAAAAGCATATGGAAAAAAAAATTCAAAAAAATAAAAATTTAAAAAAAATTAAGTCTCTTTGACTTCTCCCCCAAAAAAACCCCACAAGGTCAAATAATGTAAAGAGTCAAACCAATGTGAAAATGGAAAAAAAACACCACTGCATTTAATAATTAAGAGGTTGCTGGTGACCTTAGAAAGTTTTAGTTTCAATAGTATGGCTAATAATGGTAGTAACTGAAGCCAGAGTGCAGAGTATGAATCAATGAGGGGGTGCTGAGCAAATGGAAACAAAAGATATAATAGAGACTGTACATTCAAGAATGTTGTCAGAAAAATAAAAGAGAGAGATAGAAGACTGCAAGACCAGCTGAAGGTGCTTTAATAATAGGAAAGACTTGTACATACTACAAGAAAAAGAATATAGAATTATAGGAGTCCAAAATTTGGATTCAAATATCATTATTATGTCATTAGTACAAATAAATAAGTTGCAAATAACTAAAACTGAGAATTTCTTAGTTTGCTAAACATTAGAGTAAAGTATGTCTTTTCTAGAAAAGAAAGTGAGCTTACTGGAAGCATATGAATTACATTTAATCTGCAATTTAATTGTTTTGCCTTAATCTTGAATATACTGATGATTCTGTGAGACGGTTCTTATCTTGCAGAGAAGGAGGTACTCTGCAGTAACAGGAAAGTGGGGGGAGATTCAGAACAAACCTTTTGGTGATATTTCTTCTCAGATAAAACAAATAACCATTTGTAGGCCTTACATTTGAAACTGAAATCATTAATTCTGTTCCTTCAAATGTATTACTTAGTCTTTTGAGCCACATGATAAAGAGAAGCAAATTGAAATAAAAACAAAACCTGGTTAGTACTAAGAATTTGTTATTGGAGAATATTTCATTTTCTTGATTATACACACAACTAACACTTATTACGTGCCCAGCATTAATGTGCTAAGCAATGTGGATAAAAATACAAGTAAAAAAGAGACGTTCCTTGCTCTCAAGGAACTGACATTCTAATCAGGGGAAAATAACTCATAAAATAGACATGGAAGGGGGGAAGTAAAGGTGGGATAGAGTAGTAAGGAGGGATGGTGGAAAGTCTATAAAATCAGAAGCACAGCTGGGAATGACCTGAGCCTATCCCCCAAATGAAGGCCCCAATTAGAATTCACCAATGGAAAAAGGCTGTCATGGTGGAAGGGTACTATAGGATGAAAAGGCCCCAGGCACTGATTATGATAGGTATTCAAACGATTTTAAAATAGTGCAGTGTACACAGTAATAGATAGAACCCTGGAAATAAATTCAAGAAAAACTGTGTTCAACTGTGTTCAAATCCCATCTCTGACACAAGCTTTTCGATCCTGGGCACTGAACCTTTGTTAGGTTCAATTTACTTATGCGTAAAATGAATGAATGAATGAATGAATGAATGAATGAATGAATGAAATATTTATTAAGTTCTTAGTATGTGCCAGGCACTGTGCTGAATCCTGGGGATACAAGTATAAGCAAGTAAGATTGTCCTTGCCTTCAAGTAGCCCATCTCCTTTTCCATATCCTCTTTATGTCTTGTCTTCTCTCCATTAAAAAATGAACTCCTCAAGGGCAGAGACCATCTTGCTTTGTACAAGGATTCTTCGTACATATTTTTTTCAGAAACACATCTATTACATAAAATAAATTAAACCTGAACATTTTAGTTCTGGATTTTAATTTGTCTATCCATAAGTCCTTGTATTCATTCCTTCATTCCTACATCTCGCAAATCACTGCACTCAGACTAAGATTCAAATATATAAACTATAATCTATGACTTCAAAAAATTTTCAATTTGCATATTCTATGACAAAAAGCAACATGGGTATGTGCACTTCCTCTAAGAATCTGATTACTATGTATAACCCCAGTCTCAAAACCTATTGGTATGGTACTTTCTCCTTATTGGAGGAGATCAATGGCTTGTGCCTGCATGAAGGTTGGTAAGAGTGAGGGAGAACATGGAAATGTAAATCCCACTTTGTGTTATTGAAAGGAAAGACTCTGGAAGAAGCCAATATTAGATGAGTAGGCACTCTCCATCATGTCCCTATCCCTAGTTTACTGTACTATAGACTTGGGGATTTTCCCTTGGGTGAGATCTAGAACTATCTCTTGGTTGATCTAAGTTACCTCACTCTCAGAGGAAGAGCTCCTTTATATTGTCTGGTATGTATATTCTCCTATTTATCCTTTTCCTGATTTCTGTTTGCTATTGAATTGGATAAATGCATTCTTTGATGATTAACTATGTGTATTCCTTGCAGAACTGGTATTTGGTGGGAAAAGGATCAAGCCTTGGTCATAGAGTTTGAGGTCCTACTCTTCTCTCCAAATAATGAAACAATGATTAGAAGAAAACCACATCCCCTGGATTAACATTTTTTAAGGGAGTATATATATATATATATATATATATATATATATACATATATGTGTGTATCTATATCTATATCTATATCTATATCTATATTATCTATATCTATATCTATATCTATATCTATATCTATATCTATATCTATATCTATATCTACATCTACATCTACATCTACATCTATATCTATATCTATATCTATATCTATATCTATATCTATATCTATATCTATATCTATATCTATATCTATATCTATATCTATATCTATATCTATATCTATATCCATATCTATATCTATACATATATGTGTGTGTGTGTGTGTGTGTGTGTGTGTGTGTGTGTGTATAAATTCTAGCCCAGTAACCCTTCTTTCTGAGGATAGCAGGGCATCCAAGATTATGGCTCCAACTTTCTGTTTTTCTCCTGGTAGGAAATCAAGCATCTCTTGGAAAAAGGTGGGGAAGGAGAGGTTAGAGATGTCTGTCCTGCCTCCCTTTTAGCTACCCCATCCTACCTGTAGTGTACAGCCCTCCTAACATACGCACACGTTAGGGGCAGAGATTCAAAGATATTAAAGCTCAAAAGTATCTTGATGATCATCTAGTTTAACTTATCTTATAAAACAAGTCCTCTGATGAGCAGGAAGACTTCAGAAAAACCTGGAAAGACTTGTATGGACTGATGCTGAGTGAAGTGAGCAGAACCAAGAGAACATTGTACACAGTAACAGCCACATTGTACAATGACTCATTTTGATAGACTTAGCTCTCCTCAGCAACACAGAGATCTAAGACATTTCCAAGAGACTCATGGTAGAAAGTGCTATCCACATCCAGAGAGGGAACTGTGGAATCTGGTTACAGATCGAAGCATACTATTTGCTCTTTTTTTCCTTCTGTTTTATTTTGTTTCTTCTTTCTTGTGGTTCCTCCTATTGATTCTAGTTCTTCTTTATGGTGTGACAAATGTGAAAATATGTTTAATAGGAATGTATATGTAGAGCCTATGTCAGATTGCACACTGTCTTCCAGAGGGGGAAAAATTGGGAACTCAAAAGCTCATGGAAGTGAATGTTGAAAACTAAAAATTAATAAATTAATTAAAAAATAAAACAATTCCTCCTTATCACTAAATTCTAGTTCAGCCACTAACTAGCTAGTAATTATCAGTCAAAATTAGATGGTAACTTGAAACAATGGTTCGTCAGGGAAGTGGCAGTTGCTCAGCCTTGGGAAGGCACAAAAGAGCAGAGAAAGGAAAAAAAGACAGAAAATGTCCTCAGGGGATCTGGTCACAGGGAATCTGCTCTTTCTGAAAATGATTTTTTGTAGTTATCTATGGACAAAACTCAGCGCTTGAATTCATTAAGCAACTGGACATAATTGACTCATGTCTGTGTGTGGAGAGTCTGAACTTACTCTTCCCCTATTAGAAGTTCAGGTCCATAGAACTAGGCTAGCTTTATCTCCTCAGGGTTCTGAAGGTACTACTGAGGGATTCAGGGGATCTTCCTAACACTGTCATACTGTGAAGTGCCCATTCTAGTGTGTTTTTTCAATCAATTGCCAGTTATTACTTCCCTATTATCATCTTCTAGTTGATATTTCCTCAACAGTATTATAACCAATTAACATATGTGAGTTTTTATAAAAGGCTGTTTATTGAAATGATGGGACAAGAACAAAAGTACAAAACTATTTCCCGAAACAGAGGCACTTCTCTCTTCTATCACCTTGGCCCTTGGGGAGAGTGGCTCAATCTTAAAGCAGTTGCTACAAAGCAATTAGCCACGGGCAAGTACAGTTCAGAATGTGGCATAACTAATGGACAGAGCTGCTTTCTTGTTTGTAGGACATGTCTATTGGCTGCTGGGTTGCTACACTTCTGGGCTAGGTGAAACAGGTTATTCACTCCTCAGGCCCATGGTGGCTGCAACTGTGGGTAAACTCTGCTGACTCTTCTAACATGCTGAAGCTCAACAAGGTTGTTCCGTCTCCAACACACATTCAACTAAGAACAGGAAGAACCAACAGGAAGAGGCAAAGCAACATTGGTGTCATATGTTCACAAAACAAGCAACAACCCTGGTGGGAATATAAGGGGCTGAGACCTCCCCACATAGAGGCTTCCATCTCTCCTCAGTCACTATCAGGAAGGAAAAGAACTCAGTTTGGACAGTTAGTGCATACTTAGTTCTGGCTCAATTAATTGGTTAAAATACACAAGTATGTATTACACATATGCATATAGACAATGTATGTATATATACACACACATATATATGTATATATGGTTTCCCTCCCATCCTCCTTGACTATTATTTATAAGAAGGGAAAATTTTAAATGAAATCAGGCCCTCTTTGTCACTAGGTAATGGGGTTATGGAGAAGAAAACTTTAGAGTGTAATATCTAGCCATATTTCATGTATTCAGTTAGTATAAAATTTTTGTTTAGGTATATCTAGTTTAGGGTTTTGTGTTATGGCATAACTATTTTAGTGGGGTGAGTTAAAACTAATATTTGATTTTATACTAAAGTAATTTTGCTCATGAAACATTGTTCATAATTTATATAAAGACATGACGTCAATGGAGCAATTAGATAGCACAGTGGATAGAGCACCAGGCTTAAAATAAGGAAGATCCATCTTTCTGAGTTCAAATCTGGCCTCAGACATTTATTATTTGTGTGACCCTGAGCAAGTTGATTAACTCTGTTTGCCTCAATTCCTCATCTGTAGAATGAGCTGGAGAAGGAAATGGCCAACCATTCCAGTATCCTTGCCAAGAAAACCCCCAAATGCAGTCATAAAGATTCAGACATGACTGAACAACAATGTGACGTCAAATCAATTTGGGGAGATACTATCTGAATTAGTGAAAAAGGTTCCTATTGCTTACAGAATAAAGTCCAAATTTCTAAACATGTCATTCAAGATCTTCTGTCTGGACCTACTTCTCCAGTGTTCTCTGTCACTACTCCCTTTATCCCTCCTAATACCCTTTAGCCCAATCATGATACTTTCCAACATGTTCTGAGTTTTCCCACTCTGCTGTCTTTGTTCATGCTGTTGAATGAAATGTCTTCCATTGAATTCATTTCCAATAAAATATCATCCATTGCATCTCTTCTTCCCTTTTCCAAACTTTGCCTGTCAAAGTTCTACTCATCTTTTGAGGCCCAGCTCAAATATCATGTCTTCCATGTAACTTTATCTCTCAACTCAGAACCTAATCTCCTTCATAACACTGTCTATGCTTTTCTCATAGTATTTGCAATATCTTGCCTTATGTAAGGATTTGATTATGTACTTTGTCTCCTTTACCAGAAAATAAACTTATGGAAGACAGAAATAATGCCTTTTTAAATTTGTGTTTTCCCCATGGGGCCCAGCAGTTCTTTGTACATAATAGATACTTAATAAATATTTGTTGAATTGAGTCCTTAGAGTTTTATTGCTTTCAAATACATACAGAAATTTGAACTACTCTCTCTTCAAGTTATGGTCAGTAACCTTCTAGTAAATTAATAGAATCCATTTTAGGCAATAAGTGGAGCTAAAGTATTTCAAAAGAGTCCATCATATTATGTATATTAAACACAACCCCTTCACTTTTATTTACACATGCCATAAAGGAGAGAGTATCAGCTTTGAAGTCAGGAAGACTGAGTTAAAATCTTGTCTCTGACACATACTGCCTTTGTGTAAGTCACTTAATTATACAGTGCCCCAGAGAACTCTCTAACACTGTAAGTTACAGATGGTTTGTCCACCAGCATCAGTGAACTTCCACCAAGAATTCTCCTACCTTAACAAAATCACAAGTCTACTCTCCACCCCCAAAGAAACTGCTTGACAAATTTTTACTCCTTCAAAGTAGTTGATTCAAAGGTAAACCCAGCCTAGGTACAATTATTATACATTCTTAATTCATAGATTTTCAGATTGATGAGGCTTGAAGAAACTATAACCTAAGGTCATTTACAGCAAATATTCTATGATTCTATGCCTGGAATGTATGCTTATTAAGGACAAAACAATCATGTCTAGTAAGTTACTTTTCAGGTAACTAAGATTTGTCAGCAAACATATTTAGATAATTGAAGCGCGTGTCCACAAAAGTTTTACATTATGATCCATTATCATGTGGAAGTGGTACAAACCCTGGAAGATCCAATCCAAATGATGGCTTGGAATGGATTGTATGTCTGTCCTACAGGGACCAGCCAAGCTATATCAAAAGAGGTTCGTTATCAGCAAAGGACGTTGAAAGACCAAAAGATGACAACACATTTGGGTCACAGCAACTCATGATAGTTGTTGTTTGTCCTTCCTTCTCAAATAAGACCATGACATCAGGAAGATGATGCCATGACTTGCAATGTCATGAATTGGATTTAAGTGAGGCAGGGCTGTGCAAAGTCCCCAAACTCATTCTCTCTTCCACAGCTATCTGGGTCCAGTGGCAAGATATAGATCAGGATGGCTGGAGATGGCCATGGATGTAGTGGGAGACCTTGGCCTTTTTAAGCTGAGGTCTTTCTTTGGTCTCAGTTTGTCTGAGGCAATGTCCATTCAGTGATTAAGACTAGGTAAGAAATGAGGCAAAGAATAGCCTCTTTTACCTAGTCAAAAAAAAATTTAGTCTGGGAGGGGAAGACCCTCAGAGTTTCTGACCAAAACAGAAATAATTTCTATTTACATTCACTCTGAACCCTCAGAGCCCAAACAATGACCAAATGAGGCTTGAGCTGGGACCTTTTGTTGGCCAATCAATGAGAGCCAGAGTGATTTGGCTTTAAAGCATGGTCTTTAAAAAAGAAATCTAGCTTATAAACCCCAAGATATCTTGTGAGGTTTCAGCTATCAAAATTTATATTCCTATGTGGAATATAAGTGAAGGGAGGAAGGGAGAGAAGGAGGGAAGGAGAGAAGAAAAGATAAAAGGAGGGAGGGAGGGAAGAAGGAAGGTATTTTGCTAAGGGGAGGAGTGATCTGCACTGGTGAAGGGGGTGCCCAAACACAGATCTTATGAATATTGAAATGAGTGACATGTGAAGCCACACCCTGTCATGTCTCACCACTCTTGTGGAGTGACATACAATGAAATAACACTTCCATTCAGGTAACCTGGACTGTGTAACTCAACAAGGACACTGAAAGAGGGAGTGCCTATACATCAAACAAGAGTCATCAGGTGTGTCATTGTGCAAGCTAGCCTAATGTTGTAAGTGTCCTAACCCTTAATAGGTATGTTAGCATCTGGGTAAGTTTACATAGAATTGTTTTCCAGCCTGGTTTCTAGAGTCCGAGTTCTAGACTTGTTTACAAGTCTTCACATTTAGCTCAAATCTTTAGTATCATGGATTTATGAGAGAATCAAGTTTCAGTGAAATGGCCCAAGGATATCGAATAAATGTTGCTGATTGGTTGATATAATGGACTGTCTTTATACAAATTCAACCAGTCCTCATAAAGCATGGCCTCAAGTCACCTCACTACTCTGGTTGCCCTGATCTGGGCCTGTTCCAATTTATCAATTGTGCTTCCTGAAAATACGGCTCCCCAAACTGAGCAGAGCCCTCTAGAAGTATTCTGACCAGAGTCTCCTGACTACAGGTGTAGAGCCCAATACATCCCATTGTACCACCTCTTGCTAATTCTGTTACCTTGGATAAGTTACTTAACTTTTCTGGGCCTCAGGTTTTTCCACTGTAAATTGAGGATTTTGGACCAGATGTTTGATAAGGTCCGTTGTAGTTATATAAGAACATGTTTCTAACTTGTTACCATGAAAATAAGTATATGACAAAATTGAGGAACCAATTACTTGGGATTCCTTTTTTTTTTCATATGGGATATTAATAATAAGCTTGCTTAGACCTTCCAAACCTTCACCAAAGTAGTAAAGTAGGCTGAATCACCAGCATATGCACAATGGCACTCTGCCCCTGCCCCTCCCTTAACATGAGTTTTTCATAAACATCATTTATGAACTGTCCTTGTCTGGACCTGGCTCAGGCTCGGCAGATAGTTTAGGTCTAAGATAGTAATGAAGTAAGACACTTGTAGATCATTCAACAGTTAACAAAAGGAGGTTTTATTTAGAGTCCTTCTTCCTGACTTTGGTAGAGAGGCCTTTTATGCCCTTAGGAGAACAGGAAACCAAGTTAATGTGACTAGAAGCCACTGGTCAAGAGCTAGGCAGTTTGAGACTTAGCTCCTTAGGCAAATCAAGTACTGGGAACAGCTTTCTTGACTTTCAGGTGAAGACTTGACTTAAACTATGGGACGTGGGTTCTGGCTATCTCATGAAACTATTCATATTATTATTATCTTGAGTAGTTGTCTAGGTACTTTATCAAATACTTCCTCTAAGACTGAACAACGAAACTGGCTGCTAAATGTAGCCCTATTCATTTCAGCTTATCTATGGACAAATCACCTTGCCTTGGTATTCATCAACATCTATATCTATAAAATAGAGATTACTCTGTGCACATTACTTAAGGATTCCTAGTGAAAGCTTATAGTGCTTTTTAAAAGAATGACCATTATGGGGCAGCTAGGTGGTGCAGTGGATAGAGCACTGGCCCTGAAGTCAGGAGTACCTGAGTTCAAATCTGGCCTCAGATTAAACACTTGATACTTACTAGCTGTGTGACCCTGGGCAAGTCACTTAACCCCAACTGCCTAAAAAAAAAAAGACCATTATTGATTGATAATGCTGTTTAAATTTCTCTCATTTAACTTTATTTATTTATTCAGGTTCCTTAAGTAATATCTTAAAACTGTTTCCAGGAAATACCTTTATCCAAAATTTTAATCATGCCATTTTTCTCCAATAAATAGTAAAAAATTTGAAGTTCTTGGTCCTAAGAACCTGGTTCTTAATATTTTTTCACTAGTTAAGAATGTCAAGCTACTTCTTTGACCCCAAAGGGTGACATAATCCTGTGTGTTTCAGAATATTCCCACATTGATCTCATTTAATGAATAGCCAACAAAAGAAAAACCAAAGGCTTAAAAATTTCACAGCTGCTGACACATAACACTTGGAAAGAATTATTTTCAAATATTCCCACTGCTGCCCTGAAGATGGGAATCATAGAGGTCAGAAATGAAACATCAGGAAGAAAACAAGTCTTTCAGCATTCAAAGCCAATTACTCTGAAATTGTTTCATGGTTAAACATCTAAGGGGTTTTAGAAGCTGTATTTAATAATGTTTATGTGGGGAAATGATCCTTCATATATGACTGATGGGAAATGTATGTCAGAATGACTATACATTAGTGTATAATAAACACCAGTTTAAGGCAAGGGACATTTCTTCACAATTAACTGAAAAGGCTGTTATGGTCTGTGACCTTTCTTACCACTAAAGCAGCCTAGCTCAACCAGGTGTCTTTAAACACACACACCCCAACCATACAAACACCTACCTGACTTTGAGTTTTTGACCTGCCTGAGGTTCACTAATAAGAGTCAAGACAGGAAGGCCTCCAGTAACATGGACATGACCACATAGCCATGGGAGTGGCTCTCTGAGCAGCAGTACTTTGAAATAAACTAGGTGATGATAGTGCCAACTTTATTATGGTATTTACCATTGTTAATTTTATGGTGGCACAGTGAACAGAGCACTGGGCCTGGAACCAGGAAGACCCGAGTTCAAATCCAGCCTTAGTCACTTAGTAGCTGTGTAATCCTGGGCAAGTCACTTAATCCTGTTTGCCTCAGTTTCCTCATCTGTAAAATGAGCTGGAGAAAGAAATGGCAAACCGCTGGAGTATCTTTGCCAAGAAAACTGTAAATGGGGTCATGAAGAGTCAGACACAAATGAACAATGACAATGTTAATTTTATTTTTGTGAATGGGTTGCTACCTATGAAAAAATTCAATAAGGTTCAATAGGTAGATGTGTATTGTCTGGGTAATTACCTTCATTTTCTAGTTTGTTTCAATTGTGATGACATAACCAACTATTAAAAAATATTCGGATAATAGCAGGTCTACAGATATTTGTTTTTTTAAACACTTCAATCAATCAGCTATTTGCTAGTCACTGAGCTAGATGCTGGGGATAGAGGCAGTGTGGTACACTGGAAGAGTCCTGGGTTTGGAGACAGAGGTTCTAGGTTACAGTCTCATCTTTACTAATTACTACCCCTGTGTCACTTCAGACAAGTCATTTTACTCCTCTGGCCTTAGTTTCCTCATTGGTAAAACAAGGAAGATGGACTGAATAATTTCTGAGGTCCCTTCTAGCTTTAAATCCGTGAAACGATATAGACAAAGACAAAATAAAAAGGAAACAAACAGCCCCTGCTCTTAAGTAGCTTGCATTTAATTGGGAGAAATAGCATATGCACATAAAAAATATAAAAGAAATTCTAATTTAATATCAAGTAACTTACTTTGATCAAAAAGTTGTTTCTTCCAGCAAAGACCTATCTCTTGGGAAACTGGAAATATCCCCTAGTGTAAATCATTGATTATGGAGCTTAGAATAGCATCAAAGAATTTCAGTGCTGCAAGTGATCTATGAGCTCATTTAGTACAGCTCTTTTGTTGTATGGGGAAGCTGAGGCTCAGAGAACTTAACCAATTCGCTCAAGGTCACTTAGCTAATTAGTGGCACAGTTGGAATTAAAACACCCGGTCCTATTTTCTTTAGACTCTTGTTCAGTTACTTTAGTCATGCCCAACTCTTCTTGACCCCATTTGGGGTTTTCTTGGCAAAGATGCTGGAGTGATTTGCCATTTCCTCTTCCAGCTCATTTTACAGATGAGGGAACTGAAGCAAACAAGGGTAAGTGGCTAGCCCAGAATCATACAGCTAGTAAGTGTCTGAGGCCAGATTTGAACTCAGGAAGATGAGTCTTCCTGACTCCAGCCCTGGCACTCTATGCACTGTGGCGCCACCTACCTGTCCTTCTAATGCAGGCTAACTCTACCAAAATCAGTAATCCTGATGTTGTAAGCCATACAGAAGAGGCAACTATAACAACAACAATAATAATAACATTGATATGTGTGGATTCACAATCATCAATACCTCAAAAGGTGATTTCACCTGTCTGGATGCTTCCTTTTCTGATGCAGACCCTTCATCTCTTGGTAGATGATTTCATGAGTTTCTATTGCCAAAATATCCATCACCTGGTAGCCAACCTATTGGGGATGAGCCTCTCTCAGCTTCACTGCAATGATCATATGACTTTAGGCTTAGCCTAGCCCCACACTTAATATTATAGAGTAAGCTGGAAAGACCATTAAAGGCCATTAAATATGCCCCTTTCCCCATTCCCTGCCCTCTACCTTTTATTTTACTGGGTGGAAACTGGATGTAGAATAGAGAAGTGACTTGTTCAATGTCACACACACCCAGCAAGCATCTGAGATGGGATTTGAACCCTAGTCTTTCTGTCTCAAAGTGCAGCCACTGCTTTATCCACTATACTATGCTTGCTAACTTTGAGTTAGACTTCAGTGGAGATATTATTTGTTTGAGATACTAAATTGGAAATATAGATTTTTGGGATTTGAAGTGGATCAGCTCTGCTAAGGATTCTCCTTTGTGACCTTGAGAAGCCATTGCTACTTTGCACCAGCTTCTCCTCCTGATAAGTGAGATTAGGGAAGTGTGATGACTGAAGATCAAGAGTACATGATATGCCCAGGGTATGCCTGAGAATGAACCAACGAGATAAGCACGCAGATATTTGTGCTTTTGCTTTTGTTACACACTGAGCTGTTAGTTTATATCAATGAGAAATATTGGGAACATTTCATCAGAGACAGAAGTTCCCTGGCAAATACTCAGGCACCAGGGTGCACTTCAGAGCTAGTGCTATTTTACAAGGTCTGTTAATTTTATCTTCCCATGGAAAATGTAATGTAAGTCAATTTCCAAGCTCATTCTTTAGATCACTAAAAATTAATACCGTGACAGTGGCTTTTTTGTCCTCCAACTGCCTTATGAATGTTCGCTGCCTGATTGGCAGAATACACATAAGCTGAATTAAACCCGGGCACTTAAAACTGCTGATTACTTGGATGACCTATTACAAAAGCAGCTTGGCCTAAATTATGGGGAAGGTGAACAATTGAATTCTTGTTAGCTGTGTGCCCTGCAGAAAGAAGGCAAGCCATCTTAGCTGAAGCCACAAATTAAAAATCTGTATGTACTGAATGTACTGGCTCTGCCACGTAACAAGCTGAGTGACCTTGCACAAGTCACTTAAACCTCTCTGAGTCTGAGTAAAATAAGAGGGTTGAATGAGACAATTCTAAGGCCCTTTCTAGTTCTAACATTCTACAGAGTCTATCATTCCATTCTTTTAAAAGGTTTTGCTTTTCAGCTAACCATCCCAAGAAAATTTGGATATGCCAGTTTTCAAAGGGGGAGTAAATGTTGTAAATGTCCTTTCATATTTCAGTGGAATAGTAGAAGACATTATCATAGGTCCTGTCTGCTTTTGTGTTTGTTTTCCTTTGTTCAGTTGTGTCCAACTGTTGTTGTGACCTCATTGTAGCTTTCTTGGTAGAGATACTGGAGTGTTTACCATTTCCTTCTCCAGTTCATTTTACAGATGAGGAAACTGAGGCCAACAGGGTTAAATGACTTGCCCAGGGTCCCATAGCTAGTAAATGTCTGAGGAGATATTTGAACCCAGGAAAATGGGTTTTCCTGACTCCAGGCCTGTCACACTATCCACTGTGCCACCTAGCTGCCCCATTATACATACGCCACACATGTGGCACCCCTATACCACCTAGCTGCTATATGTATGTATGTTTATGTGTATACATGCACATTATATACATACATATACACACATATGTATACATATATAATCATTTCCATTTTACAGATGAGAAAGCTGAGGCTTGAAGAAGCTAAGCAATAGATAAGTATTCAAACGATATGATCAGTTCTCAAAAGAACTGCAAACCATACCATGTGTAAAAATGACCTAAATCACTAAAAGTTAAGATAAATGCAAACCAAAACAACTCTGAGGTTTCAGCTTATCCCTAGCAAATTGGCAAAGATGGCAAAAGATAAGAATAGTGTTGCTGAGGAAATATGGAAAGATAGACACACCAATACTTCGTTACTAGCATTTTGAATTGGCCCAGCCATTCTAGAAAGCAATTTGGAATTATTTAAAGAAAATGATGAAACTCTACGCTCTTTGAGAAAGATTCCACTTCAGGGCACA